>NC_091711.1:2714642-3388928 GCF_041296265.1 Equus caballus | reverse complement strand
TCTGCCACGTGATTCTGGCACGTCTCAGAGGTGGTTCCAACATGCCCGGCAGTCATTTCGGAGAGTCGTCCAAGTGGTTCTGGCGTAGCCCGCAGGTGATTTTGGCGTGTCCGGCAGGTGGTTCCGCCGTGCTCGGCATGTGGTTCAGGCATGGCCGTCACGTGGTTCCAGTCTGTCCAGGATGTGTTACCAGCTTCTCCGGCAGGTGGTTCTGGTACGTCTGAGAGGTGGTTCCGCCATGGCTGGCAGGTGATTCCGGACCGTCCCCCAGGTGGTTCTGGCATAGCCAGCAGTTGATATTGGCCTGTCCGGCAGGTGGTTCCAGCGAGTCGAACAGGTGGCTCCGGCGTGCTCGGCAGGTGGTTCGGGTCTGTCCGGTAGGTGATTCCGGCGTGTTCGGCACGTGCTTCCGGCACGTCTGAGAGGTGGTTCCGGCATGCGCGACAGGTGGTTTCGGAGTGTCCGCCAGGTGGTTCTGGCGTACCCGGCAGGTGATTTTGGCGTGTCCGGCAGGTGTTTCTGGCGAGTCGAGCAGGTGGCTCCGGCATGCTCGGCAGGTGCTTCCGGCGTCTCCGGCACGTGGTTCTGGTGTGTCTGAGAGCTGGTTCCGGCATGTCCGGCAGATGATCCCGGAGCGTCCGCCAAGTGGTTCTGGCATACCCGGCTGGTGATTTGGGCATGTCTGGTAGGTGGTTCCGGCGAGTCGAGCAGGTGGCTCCGGCGTGCTCGGCAGGTTGTTCAGACGGGTCTGGCAGGTGTTTTCCGTCTGTTTGGGGTGTGGTTCCAGCATCTCATGCACATGGTTCTGGCACGTCTGAGATGTGGTTCCGGCCGGCCCGACAGGTGTTTCCACAGTGTCCGCCAAGTGGTACTGGCGTAGTTGGCAGGTGATTTTGGCATGACCGGCAGGTGGTTCCAGCAAGCCCGGCAGGTGATTCCGAAGTGTTCCCCAACTGGTTGTGGCGTAGCCGGCAGGTGATTTTTGCGTGTCCGGCAGGTGGTTCTGGCGAGTCGAGCAGGTGGTTCCGGCGTGCCCGGCAGGTGCTTCCGGAGTGTTCGCCAAGTGTTTCCGGCGTAGCCGGCAGGTGATTTTGCATGTCCAGCGGTCGTTCCGGCGGGTCGAGCCGGTGGTTCCAGCGTGTCCGGCAGGTGGTTCCGGTCTGTCCGGCAGGTGGTTCTGTGGTGTCCGGCACGAGGTTCAGTCTGAGAGGCTGTGCCGGCATGCCCCTCACGTGATTCCGGCTTGTCCCTGAAGTGGTGCTGGTGTAGTGGGCAGGTGATTTTGGCGTGTCCGGCAGGTGGTTCAGGCGAGTTGAGCAGGTGGTTGCGACGTGCTCCGCAGGTGCTTCCGGCGTCTCCGGCACGTGTTTCTGGCACATCTGACTGGTGGTTCCGGCATGCCCAAAAGTTGATTCCGGTCTGTCCGGTAGGTGGTTCCGGCGTGCACGGCACGTGGTTCTGGTACGTGTCAGAGGTGGTTGCGTATGCCCAACAGGTGATTCCGGACTGTCCGCCACGTGCTTCTGGCACGTCTGAGAGGTGGTTCCAACATGCCCGGCAGGTCATTTCGGAGAGTCGTCCAAGTGGTTCTGGCGTAGCCCGCAGGTGATTTTGGCGTGTCCGGCAGGTGGTTCCGCCGTGCTCGGCAGGTGGTTCAGGCATGGCCGTCACGTGGTTCCAGTCTGTCCAGGACGTGTTTCCAGCTTCTCCGGCAGGTGGTTCTGGTACGTCTGAGAGGTGGTTCCGCCATGGCTGGCAGGTGATCCCGGACCGTCCCCCAGGTGGTTCTGGCATAGCCAGCAGTTGATATTGGCCTGTCCGGCAGGTGGTTCCAGCGAGTCGAACAGGTGGCTCCGGCGTTCTTCGCAGGTGGTTCCGGTCTGTCCGGTAGGTGTTTCCGGCGTGTCTGGCACGTGCTTCCGGCACGTCTGAGAGGTGGTTCCGGCATGCGCGGCAGGTGATTCCATAGTGTCCGCCAGGTGGTTCTGGAATACCCGGCAGGTGATTTTGGCGTGTCCGGCAGGTGTTTCTGGCGAGTCGAGCAGGTGGCTCCTGCATGCTCGGCAGGTGCTTCCGGCGTCTCCGGCACTTGGTTCTGGTGTGTCTGAGAGCTGG
This sequence comes from Equus caballus, assembly GCF_041296265.1. Lineage (NCBI taxonomy): Eukaryota > Metazoa > Chordata > Mammalia > Perissodactyla > Equidae > Equus > Equus caballus. Next base: position 3,386,813 of record NC_091711.1, on the reverse strand, counting down.
TTCCGGCATGTCCGGCAGATGATTCCGGAGTGTCCGCCAAGAGGTTCTGGCATACCCAGCAGCTGATTTTGGCGTGTCAGGGAGGTGGTACCGGTAAGTTGAGCAGGTGGTTCCGGCGTGCTCAACAGGTGGTTCAGGCGGTTCTGGCAGGTGGTATCCGTCTGTTCGTGGTGTGGTTCCAGCATCTCATGAACACGTTTCTGGCACGTCTGAGATGTGGTTCCAGCCGGCCCGACAGGTGTTTCCGCAGTGTCCGCCAAGCGGTTCTGGTTTACTTGGCAGGTGATTTTGGCATGACTGGCAGGTGGTTCCAGCAAGCCTGGTAGGTGATTCCAAAGTGTTCACCAACTGGTTGTGGCGTAGCCGGCAGGTGATTTTTGCGTGATCGGCAGGTGGTTCTGGCGAGTCGAACAGGTGGTTCCGGCGTGCTCGGCTGGTGCTTCCGGGGTCATTGGCACGGGGTTCTGGCATGTCTGAGAGGTGGTTCCTGCATGCCCGGCAAGTGATTCCGGAGTGTTCGCCACGTGGTTCTGGCATAGTCGGCAGGTGATTTTGGCATGTCCGGCAGGTGGTTCAGGAGAGTTGAGCAGGTGGTTCCAACGTGCTTGGCAGGTGCTTCCGGAGTCTCCGGCACGTGTTTCTGGCACATCTGACAGGTGGTTCCGGCTTGCCCGAAAGGTGATTCCGGTCTGTCCGGTAGGTGGTTCCAGCCTGCACAGCATGTGGTTCTGGTACGTCTCAGAGGTGGTTGCGCATGCCCAACAGGTGATTCCGGACTGTCCGCCACATGGTTCTGGCACGTCTGAGAGGTGGTTCCGGCATGCCCGGCCGGTCATCCCAGAGAGTCCTCCAAGTGGTTCTGGCATAACACGCAGGTGATTTTGGCGTGTCTGGCAGGTTGTTCCGTTGTGCTTGGCAGGTGGTTCAGGCTTGGCCGGAAGGTGGTTCCAGACTGTCCAGGACGTGTTTCCAGCTTCTCCGGCAGGTGGTTCTGGTACGTCTGAGACGTGGTTCCGCCATGGCTGGCAGGTGATTCCAGACCGTCCCCCAGGTGGTTCTGGCATAGCCAGCAGTTGATATTGGCCTGTCCGGCAGGTGGTTCCAGCGAGTCGAACAGGTGGCTCCGGCGTGCTCGGCAGGTGGTTCCGGTCTGTCCGGTAGGTGATTCCGGCGTGTCCGGCACGTGCTTCCGGCACGTCTGAGAGGTGGTTCCGGCATGCGCGACAGGTGGTTTCGAAGTGTCCGCCACGTGGTTCTGGCGTACCCGGCAGGTGATTTTGGCGTGTCCGGCAGGTGTTTCTGGCGAGTCGAGCAGGTGGCTCCGGCATGCTCGGCAGGTGCTTCCGGCGTCTCCGGCACGTGGTTCTGGTGTGTCTGAGAGCTGGTTCCGGCATGTCCGGCAGATGATTCCGGAGGCTCCGGCAAGTGGTTCTGGCATACCCGGCTGGTGATTTGGGCATGTCAGGTAGGTGGTTCCGGCGAGTCGAGCAGGTGGCTCCGGCGTGCTCGGCAGGTTGTTCAGACGGGTCTGGCAGGTGTTTTCCGTCTGTTCGGGGTGTGGTTGCAGCATCTCATGCACATGGTTCTGGCACGTCGGAGATGTGGTTCCGGCCGGCCCGACAGGTGTTTCCACAGTGTCCGCCAAGTGGTACTGGCGTAGTAGGCAGGTGATTTTGGCATGACCGGCAGGTGGTTCCAGCAAGCCCGGCAGGTGATTCCGAAGTGTTCCCCAACTGGTTGTGGCATAGCCGGCAGGTGATTTTTGCGTGTCCGGCAGGTGGTTCTGGCGAGTCGAGCAGGTGGCTCTGGCGTGCTCGGCAGGTGCTTCCGGCGTCTCCGGCACATCTGACTGGTGGTTCCGGCATGCCCAAAAGTTGATTCCGGTCTGTCCGGTAGGTGGTTCCGGCGTGCACGGCACGTGGTTCTGGTACGTCTCAGAGGTGGTTGCGTATGCCCAACAGGTGATTCCGGACTGTCCGCCACGTGCTTCTGGCACGTCTGAGAGGTGGTTCCAACATGCCCGGCAGGTCATTTCGAAGAGTCATCCAAGTGGTTCTGGCATAGCCCGCAGGTGATTTTGGCGTGTCCGGCAGGTGGTTCCGCCGTGCTCGGCAGGTGGTTCAGGCATGGCCGTCACGTGGTTCCAGTCTGTCCAGGACGTGTTTCCAGCTTCTCCGGCAGGTGGTTCTGGTACGTCTGAGAGGTGGTTCCGCCATGGCTGGCAGGTGATCCCGGACCGTCCGCCAGGTGGTTCTGGCATAGCCAGCAGTTGATATTGGCCTGTCCGGCAGGTGGTTCCAGCGAGTCGAACAGGTGGCTCCGGCGTTCTTCGCAGGTGGTTCCGGTCTGTCCGGTAGGTGTTTCCGGCGTGTGTGGCACGTGCTTCCGGCACGTCTGAGAGGTGGTTCCGGCATGCGCGGCAGGTGATTCCATAGTGTCCGCCAGGTGGTTCTGGAATACCCGGCAGGTGATTTTGGCGTGTCCGGCAGGTGTTTCTGGCGAGTCGAGCAGGTGGCTCCTGCATGCTCGGCAGGTGCTTCCGGCGTCTCCGGCACTTGGTTCTGGTGTGTCTGAGAGCTGGTTCCGGCATGTCCGGCAGATGATTCCGGAGTGTCCGCCAAGTGGTTCTGGCATACCCAGCAGCTGATTTTGGCGTGTCAGGGAGGTGGTACCGGTAAGTTGAGCAGGTGGTTCCGGCGTGCTCAACAGGTGGTTCAGGCGGTTCTGGCAGGTGGTATCCGTCTGTTCGTGGTGTGGTTCCAGCATCTCATGAACACGTTTCTGGCACGTCTGAGATGTGGTTCCAGCCGGCCCGACAGGTGTTTCCGCAGTGTCCGCCAAGCGGTTCTGGTTTACTTGGCAGGTGATTTTGGCATGACTGGCAGGTGGTTCCAGCAAGCCTCGCAGGTGATTCCAAAGTGTTCACCAACTGGTTGTGGCGTAGCCGGCAGGTGATTTTTGCGTGATCGGCAGGTGGTTATGGCGAGTCGAGCAGGTGGTTCCGGCGTGCTCGGCTGGTGCTTCCGGGGTCATTGGCACGGGGTTCTGGCATGTCTGAGAGGTGGTTCCTGCATGCCCGGCAAGTGATTCCGGAGTGTTCGCCACGTGGTTCTGGCATAGTCGGCAGGTGATTTTGGCATGTCCGGCAGGTGGTTCAGGAGAGTTGAGCAGGTGGTTCCAACGTGCTTGGCAGGTGCTTCCGGCGTCTCCGGCACGTGTTTCTGGCACATCTGACAGGTGGTTCCGGCATGCCCGAAAGGTGATTCCGGTCTGTCCGGTAGGTGGTTCCAGCCTGCACGGCATGTGGTTCTGGTACGTCTCAGAGGTGGTTGCGCATGCCCAACAGGTGATTCCGGACTGTCCGCCACATGGTTCCGGCACGTCTGAGAGGTGGTTCTGGCATGCCCGGCAGGTCATCCCAGAGAGTCCTCCAAGTGGTTCTGGCATAACACGCAGGTGATTTTGGCGTGTCTGGCAGGTTGTTCCGTTGTGCTTGGCAGGTGGTTCAGGCTTGGCCGGCAGGTGGTTCCAGACTGTCCAGGACGTGTTTCCAGCTTCTCCGGCAGGTGGTTCTGGTACGTCTGAGAGGTGGTTCCGCCATGGCTGGCAGGTGATACCGGACCCTCCCCCAGGTGGTTCTGGCATAGCCAGCAGTTGATATTGGCCTGTCCGGCAGGTGGTTCCAGCGAGTCGAACAGGTGGCTCCGGCGTGCTCGGCAGGTGGTTCGGGTCTGTCCGGTAGGTGATTCCGGCGTGCACGGCACGTGATTCTGGTACGTCTCAGAGGTGGTTGCGTATGCCCAACAGATGATTCCGGACTGTCCGCCACGTGCTTCTGGCACGACTGACAGGTGGTTCCAACATGCCCGGCAGGTCATTTCGGAGAGTCGTCCAAGTGGTTCTGGCGTAGCCCGCAGGTGATTTTGGCGTGTCCGGCAGGTGGTTCCGCCGTGCTCGGCAGGTGGTTCAGGCATGGCCGTCACGTGGTTCCAGTCTGTCCAGGACGTGTTTCCAGCTTCTCCGGCAGGTGGTTCTGGTACGTCTGAGAGGTGGTTCCGCCATGGCTGGCAGGTGATCCCGGACTGTCCCCCAGGTGGTTCTGGCATAGCCAGCAGTTGATATTGGCCTGTCCGGCAGGTGGTTCCAGCGAGTCGAACAGGTGGCTCCGGCGTGCTCGGCAGGTGGTTCCGGTCTGTCCGGTAGGTGATTCCGGCGTGTCCGGCACGTGCTTCCGGCACGTCTGAGAGGTGGTTCCGGCATGCGCGGCAGGTGATTCCGTAGTGTCCGCCAGGTGGTTCTGGCGTACCCGGCAGGTGATTTTGGCGTGTCCGGCAGGTGTTTCTGGCGAGTCGAGCAGGTGGCTCCGGCATGCTCGGCAGGTGCTTCCGGCGTCTCCGGCACGTGGTTCTGGTGTGCCTGAGAGCTGGTTCCGGCATGTCCGGCAGATGATTCCGGAGTGTCCGCCAAGTGGTTCTGGCATACCCAGCAGGTGATTTTGGCGTGTCAGGGAGGTGGTACCGGTGAGTCGAGCAGGTGGTTCCGGCGTTCTCAGCAGGTGGTTCAGGCGGTTCTGGCAGGTGGTATCCGTCTGTTCGGGGTGTGGTTCCAGCATCTCATGAACACGTTTCTGGCACGTCTGAGATGTGGTTCCAGCCGGCCCGACAGGTGTTTCCGCAGTGTCCGCCAAGCGGTTCTGGCGTAGTTGGCAGGTGATTTTGGCATGACTGGCAGGTGGTTCCAGCAAGCCTGGCAGGTGATTCCAAAGTGTTCACCAACTGGTTGTGGCGTAGCCGGCAGGTGATTTTTGCGTGATCGGCAGGTGGTTCAGGCGAGTCGAGCAGGTGGTTCCGGCGTGCTCGGCTGGTGCTTCCGGGGTCATTGGCACGGGGTTCTGGCATGTCTGAGAGGTGGTTCCTGCATGCCCGGCAAGTGATTCCGGAGTGTTCGCCAAGTGGTTCTGGCATAGTCGGCAGGTGATTTTGGCATGTCCGGCAGGTGGTTCAGGCGAGTTGAGCAGGTGGTTCCAACGTGCTTGGCAGGTGCTTCCGGCGTCTCCGGCACGTGTTTCTGGCACATCTGACAGGTGGTTCCGGCATGCCCGAAAGGTGATTCCGGTCTGTCCGGTAGGTGGTTCCAGCCTGCACGGCATGTGGTTCTGGTACGTCTCAGAGGTGGTTGCGCATGCCGAACAGGTGATTCCGGACTGTCCGCCACATGGTTCTGGCACGTCTGAGAGGTGGTTCCGGCATGCCCGGCAGGTCATCCCAGAGAGTCCTCCAAGTGGTTCTGGCATAACACGCAGGTGATTTTGGGGTGTCTGGCAGGTTGTTCCATTGTGCTTGGCAGGTGGTTCAGGCATGGCCGGCAGGTGGTTCCAGACTGTCCAGGACGTGTTTCCAGCTTCTCCGGCAGGTGGTTCTGGTACGTCTGAGAGGTGGTTCCGCCATGGCTGGCAGGTGATTCCGGACCGTCGACCAGGTGGTTCTGGCATAGCCAGCAGTTGATATTGGCCTGTCCGGCAGGTGGTTCCAGCGAGTCGAACAGGTGGCTCCGGCGTGCTCGGCAGGTGGTTCCGGTCTGTCCGGTAGGTGATTCCGGCGTGTCCGGCACGTGCTTCCGGCACGTCTGAGAGGTGGTTCCGGCATGCGCGACAGGTGGTTTCGGAGTGTCCGCCAGGTGCTTCTGGCATACCCGGCAGGTGATTTTGGAGTGTCCGGCAGGTGTTTCTGGCGAGTCGAGCAGGTGGCTCCGGCATGCTCGGCAGGTGCTTCCGGCGTCTCCGGCACGTGGTTCTGGTGTGTCTGAGAGCTGGTTCCGGCATGTCCGGCAGATGATTCCGGAGTGTCCGCCAAGTGGTTCTGGCATACCCGGCTGGTGATTTGGGCATGTCAGGTAGGTGGTTCCGGCGAGTCGAGCAGGTGGCTCCGGCGTGCTCGGCAGGTTGTTCAGACGGGTCTGGCAGGTGTTTTCCGTCTGTTCGGGGTGTGGTTCCAGCATCTCATGCACATGGTTCTGGCACGTCTGAGATGTGGTTCCGGCCGGCCCGACAGGTGTTTCCACAGTGTCCGCCAAGTGGTACTGGCGTAGTTGGCAGGTGATTTTGGCATGACCGGCAGGTGGTTCCAGCAAGCCCGGCAGGTGATTCCGAAGTGTTCCCCAACTGGTTGTGGCGTAGCCGGCAGGTGATTTTTGCGTGTCCGGCAGGTGGTTCTGGCGAGTCGAGCAGGTGGTTCCGGCGTGCTCGGCAGGTGCTTCCGGGGTCATTGGCACGTGGTTCTGGCATATCTGAGAGGTGGTTCCGGCATGCCCGGCAGGTGATTCCGGAGTGTTCGCCAAGTGTTTCCGGCGTAGCCGGCAGGTGATTTTGCATGTCCAGCGGTCGTTCCGGCGGGTCGAGCCGGTGGTTCCGGCGTGTCCGGCAGGTGGTTCCAGTCTGTCCGGCAGGTGGTTCTGTGGTGTCCGGCACGAGGTTCAGTCTGAGAGGCTGTGCCGGCATGCCCCTCACGTGATTCCGGCTTGTCCCCGAAGTGGTGCTGGTGTAGCGGGCAGGTGATTTTGGCGTGTCCGGAAGGTGGTTCAGGCGAGTTGAGCAGGTGGTTGCGACGTGCTCGGCAGGTGCTTCCGGCGTCTCCGGCACGTGTTTCTGGCACATCTGACTGGTGGTTCCGGCATGCCCAAAAGTTGATTCCGGTCTGTCCGGTAGGTGGTTCCGGCGTGCACGGCACGAGGTTCTGGTACGTCTCAGAGGTGGTTGCGTATGCCCAACAGGTGATTCCGGACTGTCCGCCACGTGCTTCTGGCACGTCTGAGAGGTGGTTCCAACATGCCCGGCAGGTCATTTCGGAGAGTCGTCCAAGTGGTTCTGGCGTAGCCCGCAGGTGATTTTGGCGTGTCCGGCAGGTGGTTCAGGCATGGCCGTCACGTGGTTCCAGTCTGTCCAGGACGTGTTTCCAGCTTCTCCGGCAGGTGGTTCTGGTGCGTCTGAGAGGTGGTTCCGCCATGGCTGGCAGGTGATCCCGGACCGTCCCCCAGGTGGTTCTGGCATAGCCAGCAGTTGATATTGGCCTGTCCGGCAGGTGGTTCCAGCGAGTCGAACAGGTGGCTCCGGCGTTCTTGGCAGGTGGTTCCGGTCTGTCCGGTAGGTGTTTCCGGCGTGTCTGGCACGTGCTTCCGGCACGTCTGAGAGGTGGTTCCGGCATGCGCGGCAGGTGATTCCGTAGTGTCCGCCAGGTGGTTCTGGCATACCCGGCAGGTGATTTTGGCGTGTCCGGCAGGTGTTTCTGGCGAGTCGAGCAGGTGGCTCCGGCATGCTCGGCAGGTGCTTCCGGCGTCTCCGGCACGTGGTTCTGGTGTGTCTGAGAGCTGGTTCCGGCATGTCTGGCAGATGATTCCGGAGTGTCCGCCAAGTGGTTCTGGCATACCCGGCTGGTGATTTGGGCATGTCAGGTAGGTGGTTCCGGCGAGTCGAGCAGGTGGCTCCGGCGTGCTCGGCAGGTTGTTCAGACGGGTCTGGCAGGTGTTTTCCGTCTGTTTGGGGTGTGGTTCCAGCATCTCATGCACATGGTTCTGGCACGTCTGAGATGTGGTTCCGGCCGGCCCGACAGGTGTTTCCACAGTGTCCGCCAAGTGGTACTGGCGTAGTTGGCAGGTGATTTTGGCATGACCGGCAGGTGGTTCCAGCAAGCCCGGCAGGTGATTCCGAAGTGTTCCCCAACTGGTTGTGGCGTAGCCGGCAGGTGATTTTTGCGTGTCCGGCAGGTTTTTCTGGCGAGTCGAGCAGGTGGTTCCGGCGTGCCCGGCAGGTGCTTCCGGAGTGTTCGCCAAGTGTTTCCGGCGTAGCCGGCAGGTGATTTTGCATGTCCAGCGGTCGTTCCGGCGGGTCGAGCCGGTGGTTCCGGCGTGTCCGGCAGGTGGTTCCGGTCTGTCCGGCAGGTGGTTCTGTGGTGTCAGGCACGAGGTTCAGTCTGAGAGGCTGTGCCGGCATGCCCCTCACGTGATTCCGGCTTGTCCCTGAAGTGGTGCTGCTGTAGCGGGCAGGTGATTTTGGCGTGTCCGGCAGGTGGTTCAGGCGAGTTGAGCAGGTGGTTGCGACGTGCTCGGCAGCTGCTTCCGGCGTCTCCGGCACGTGTTTCTGGCACATCTGACTGGTGGTTCCGGCATGCCCAAAAGTTGATTCCGGTCTGTCCGGTAGGTGGTTCCGGCGTGCACGGCACGTGGTTCTGGTACGTCTCAGAGGTGGTTGCGTATGCCCAACAGGTGATTCCGGACTGTCCGCCACGTGCTTCTGGCACGTCTGAGAGGTGGTTCCAACATGCCAGGCAGGTCATTTCGGAGAGTCGTCCAAGTGGTTCTGGCGTAGCCCGCAGGTGATTTTGGTGTGTCCGGCAGGTGGTTCCGCCGTGCTCGGCAGGTGGTTCAGGCATGGCCGTCACGTGGTTCCAGTCTGTCCAGGACGTGTTTCCAGCTTCTCCGGCAGGTGGTTCTGGTACATCTGAGAGGTGGTTCCGCCATGGCTGGCAGGTGATCCCGGACGGTCCCCCAGGTGGTTCTGGCATAGCCAGCAGTTGATATTGGCCTGTCCGGCAGGTGGTTCCAGCGAGTCGAACAGGTGGCTCCGGCGTTCTTCGCAGGTGGTTCCGGTCTGTCCGGTAGGTGTTTCCGGCGTGTCTGGCACGTGCTTCCGGCACGTCTGAGAGGTGGTTCCGGCATGCGCGGCATGTGATTCCATAGTGTCCGCCAGGTGGTTCTGGAATACCCGGCAGGTGATTTTGGCGTGTCCGGCAGGTGTTTCTGGCGAGTCGAGCAGGTGGCTCCTGCATGCTCGGCAGGTGCTTCCGGCGTCTCCGGCACTTGGTTCTGGTGTGTCTGAGAGCTGGTTCCGGCATGTCCGGCAGATGATTCCGGAGTGTCCGCCAAGTGGTTCTGGCATACCCAGCAGCTGATTTTGGCGTGTCAGGGAGGTGGTACCGGTAAGTTGAGCAGGTGGTTCCGGCGTGCTCAACAGGTGGTTCAGGCGGTTCTGGCAGGTGGTATCCGTCTGTTCGTGGTGTGGTTCCAGCATCTCATGAACACGTTTCTGGCACGTCTGAGATGTGGTTCCAGCCGGCCCGACAGGTGTTTCCGCAGTGTTCGCCAAGCGGTTCTGTTTTACTTGGCAGGTGATTTTGGCATGACTGGCAGGTGGTTCCAGCAAGCCTGGCAGGTGATTCCAAAGTGTTCACCAACTGGTTGTGGCGTAGCCGGCATGTGATTTTTGCGTGATCGGCAGGTGGTTCTGGCGAGTCGAGCAGGTGGTTCCGGCGTGCTCGGCTGGTGCTTCCGGGGTCATTGGCACGGGGTTCTGGCATGTCTGAGAGGTGGTTCCTGCATGCCCGGCAAGTGATTCCGGAGTGTTCGCCAAGTGGTTCTGGCATAGTCGGCAGGTGATTTTGGCATGTCCGGCAGGTGGTTCAGGAGAGTTGAGCAGGTGGTTCCAACGTGCTTGGCAGGTGCTTCTGGCGTCTCCGGCACGTGTTTCTGGCACATCTGACAGGTGGTTCCGGCATGCCCGAAAGGTGATTCCGGTCTGTCCGGTAGGTGGTTCCAGCCTGCACGGCATGTGGTTCTGGTACGTCTCAGAGGTGGTTGCGCATGCCCAACAGGTGATTCCGGACTGTCCGCCACATGGTTCTGGCACGTCTGAGAGGTGGTTCCGGCATGTCCGGCAGGTCATCCCAGAGAGACCTCCAAGTGGTTCTGGCATAACACGCAGGTGATTTTGGCATGTCTGGCAGGTTGTTCCGTTTTGCTTGGCAGGTGGTTCAGGCTTGGCCGGAAGGTGGTTCCAGACTGTCCAGGACGTGTTTCCAGCTTCTCCGGCAGGTGGTTCTGGTACGTCTGAGAGGTGGTTCCGCCATGGCTGGCAGGTGATTCCGGACCGTCCCCCAGGTGGTTCTGGCATAGCCAGCAGTTGATATTGGCCTGTCCGGCAGGTGGTTCCAGCGAGTCGAACAGGTGGCTCCGGCGTGCTCGGCAGGTGGTTCCGGTCTGTCCGGTAGGTGATTCCGGCGTGTGCGGCACGTGCTTCCGGCACGTCTGAGAGGTGGTTCCGGCATGCGCGACAGGTGGTTTCGGAGTGTCCGCCAGGTGGTTCTGGCGTACCCGGCAGGTGATTTTGGCGTGTCCGGCAGGTGTTTCTGGCGAGTCGAGCAGGTGGCTCCGGCATGCTCGGCAGGTGCTTCCGGCGTCTCCGGCACGTGGTTCTGGTGTGTCTGAGAGCTGGTTCCGGCATGTCCGGCAGATGATTCCGGAGGTTCCGGCAAGTGGTTCTGGCATACCCGGCTGGTGATTTGGGCATGTCAGGTAGGTGGTTCCGGCGAGTCGAGCAGGTGGCTCCGGCGTGCTCGGCAGGTTGTTCAGACGTGTCTGGCAGGTGTTTTCCGTCTGTTCGGGGTGTGGTTCCAGCATCTCATGCACATGGTTCTGGCACGTCTGAGATGTGGTTCCGGCCGGGCCGACAGGTGTTTCCACTGTGTCCGCCAAGTGGTACTGGCGTAGTTGGCAGGTGATTTTGGCATAACCGGCAGGTGGTTCCAGCAAGCCCAGCAGGTGATTCCGAAGTGTTCCCCAACTGGTTGTGGCGTAGCCGGCAGGTGATTTTTGCGTGTCCGGCAGGTGGTTCTGGCGAGTCGAGCAGGTGGCTCTGGCGTGCTCGGCAGGTGCTTCCGGCGTCTCCGGCACGTGGTTCTGGCATATCTGAGAGGTGGTTCCGGCAAGCCCGGCAGGTGATTCCGGAGTGTCCGCCAAGTGGTTCTGGCATACCCGGCTGGTGATTTGGGCATGTCAGGTAGGTGGTTCCGGCGAGTCGAGCAGGTGGCTCTGGCGTGCTCGGCAGGTTGTTCAGACGGGTCTGGCAGGTCTTTTCCGTCTGTTGGGGGTGTGGTTCCAGCATCTCATGCACATGGTTCTGGCACGTCTGAGATGTGGTTCCGGCCGGCCCGACAGGTGTTTCCACAGTGTCCGCCAAGTGGTACTGGCGTAGTTGGCAGGTGATTTTGGCATGACCGGCAGGTGGTTCCAGCAAGCCCGGCAGGTGATTCCGAAGTGTTCCCCAACTGGTTGTGGCGTAGCCGGCAGGTGATTTTTGCGTGTCCGGCAGGTGGTTCTGGCGAGTCGAGCAGGTGGTTCCGGCGTGCCCGGCAGGTGCTTCCGGAGTGTTCGCCAAGTGTTTCCGGCGTAGCCGGCAGGTGATTTTGCATGTCCAGCGGTCGTTCCGGCGGGTCGAGCCGGTGGTTCCGGCGTGTCCGGCAGGTGGTTCCGGTCTGTCCGGCAGGTGGTTCTGTGGTGTCCGGCACGAGGTTCAGTCTGAGAGGCTGTGCCGGCATGCCCCTCATTTGATTCCGGCTTGTCCCCGAAGTGGTGCTGGTGTAGTGGGCAGGTGATTTTGGCGTGTCCGGCAGGTGGTTCAGGCGAGTTGAGCAGGTGGTTGCGACGTGCTCGGCAGGTGCTTCCGTCGTCTCCTGCACGTGTTTCTGGCACATCTGACTGGTGGTTCCGGCATGCCCAAGAGTTGATTCCGGTCTGTCGGGTAGGTGGTTCCGGCGTGCACGGCACGTGGTTCTGGTACGTCTCAGAGGTGGTTGCGCATGCCCAACAGGTGATTCCGGACTGTCCGCCACGTGCTTCTGGCACGTCTGAGAGGTGGTTCCAACATGCCCGGCAGGTCATTTCGGAGAGTCGTCCAAGTGGTTCTGGCGTAGCCCGCAGGTGATTTTGGCGTGTCCGGCAGGTGGTTCCGCCGTGCTCGGCAGGTGGTTCAGGCATGGCCGTCACGTGGTTCCAGTCTGTCCAGGACGTGTTTCCAGCTTCTCCGGCAGGTGGTTCTGGTACGTCTGAGAGGTGGTTCCGCCATGGCTGGCAGGTGATCCCGGACCCTCCCCCAGGTGGTTCTGGCATAGCCAGCAGTTGATATTGGCCTGTCCGGCAGGTGGTTCCAGCGAGTCGAACAGGTGGCTCCGGCGTGCTCGGCAGGTGGTTCCGGTCTGTCCGGTAGGTGTTTCCGAGTGTCTGGCACGTGCTTCCGGCACGTCTGAGAGGTGGTTCCGGCATGCGCGGCAGGTGATTCCGTAGTGTCCGCCAGGTGGTTCTGGCGTACCCGGCAGGTGATTTTGGCGTGTCCGGCAGGTGTTTCTGGCGAGTCGAGCAGGTGGCTCCGGCATGCTCGGCAGGTGCTTCCGGCGTCTCCGGCACTTGGTTCTGGTGTGTCTGAGAGCTGGTTCCGGCATGTCCGGCAGATGATTCCGGAGTGTCCGCCAAGTGGTTCTGGCATACCCAGCAGCTGATTTTGGCGTGTCAGGGAGGTGGTACCGGTGAGTCGAGCAGGTGGTTCCGGCGTGCTCAGCAGGTGGTTCAGGCGGTTCTGGCAGGTGGTATCCGTCTGTTCGGGGTGTGGTTCCAGCATCTCATGAACACGTTTCTGGCACGTCTGAGATGTGGTTCCAGCCGGCCCGACAGGTGTTTCCGCAGTGTCCGCCAAGCGGTTCTGGCGTAGTTGGCAGGTGATTTTGGCATGACCGGCAGGTGGTTCCAGCAAGCCCGGCAGCTGATTCCGAAGTGTTCCCCAACTGGTTGTGGCGTAGCCGGCAGGTGATTTTTGCGTGTCCGGCAGGTGGTTCTGGCGAGTCGAGCAGGTGGTTCCGGCGTGCTCGGTAGGTGCTTCCGGGGTCATTGGCACGTGGTTCTGGCATATCTGAGAGCTGGTTCCGGCATGCCCGGCAGGTGATTCCGGAGTGTTCGCCAAGTGTTTCCGGCGTAGCCGGCAGGTGATTTTGCATGTCCAGCGGTCGTTCCGGCGGGTCAAGCCGGTGGTTCCGGCGTGTCCGGCAGGTGGTTCCGGTCTGTCCGGCAGGTGGTTCTGTGGTGTCCGGCACGAGGTTCAGTCTGAGAGGCTGTGCCGGCATGCCCCTCACGTGATTCCGGCTTGTCCCCGAAGTGGTGCTGGTGTAGCGGGCAGGTGATTTTGGCGTGTCCGGCAGGTGGTTCAGGCGAGTTGAGCAGGTGGTTGCGACGTGCTCGGCAGGTGCTTCCGGCGTCTCCGGCACGTGTTCTGGCACATCTGACAGGTGGTTCCGGCATGCCCAAAAGTTGATTCCGGTCTGTCCGGTAGGTGGTTCCGGCGTGCACGGCACGTGGTTCTGGTACGTCTCAGAGGTGGTTGCGTATGCCCAACAGGTGCTTCCGGACTGTCCGCCACATGGTTCTGGCACGTCTGAGAGGTGGTTCCGGCATGCCCGGCAGGTCATCCCAGAGAGTCCTCCAAGTGGTTCTGGCATAACACGCAGGTGATTTTGGCGTGTCTGGCAGGTTGTTCCGTTGTGCTTGGCAGGTGGTTCAGGCTTGGCCGGCAGGTGGTTCCAGACTGTCCAGGACGTGTTTCCAGCTTCTCCGGCAGGTGGTTCTGGTACGTCTGAGAGGTGGTTCCGCCATGGCTGGCAGGTGATTCCGGACCGTCCCCCAGGTGGTTCTGGCATAGCCAGCAGTTGATATTGGCCTGTCCAGCAGGTGGTTCCAGCGAGTCGAACAGGTGGCTCCGGCGTGCTCGGCAGGTGGTTCGGGTCTCTCCGGTAGGTGATTCCGGCGTGTCCGGCACGTGCTTCCGGCACGTCTGAGAGGTGGTTCCGGCATGCGCGACAGGTGGTTTCGGAGTGTCCGCCATGTGGTTCTGGCGTACCCGGCAGGTGATTTTGGCGTGTCCGGCAGGTGTTTCTGGCGAGTCGAGCAGGTGGCTCCGGCATGCTCGGCAGGTGCTTCCGGCGTCTCCGGCACGTGGTTCTGGTGTGTCTGAGAGCTGGTTCCGGCATGTCCGGCAGATGATTCCGGAGTGTCCGGCAAGTGGTTCTGGCATACCCGGCTGGTGATTTGGGCATGTCAGGTAGGTGGTTCCGGCGAGTCGAGCAGGTGGCTCCGGCTTGCTCGGCAGGTTGTTCAGACGGGTCTGGCAGGTGTTTTCCGTCTGTTCGGGGTGTGGTTCCAGCATCTCATGCACATGGTTCTGGCCCGTCTGAGATGTGGTTCCGGCCGGCCCGACAGGTGTTTCCACAGTGTCCGCCAAGTGGTACTGGCGTAGTTGGAAGGCGATTTTGGCATGACCGGCAGGTGGTTCCAGCAAGCCCGGCAGGTGATTCCGAAGTGTTCCCCAACTGGTTGTGGCGTAGCCGGCAGGTGATTTTTGCGTGTCCGGCAGGTGGTTCTGGCGAGTCGAGCAGGTGGTTCCGGCGTGCTCGGCAGGTGCTTCCGGGGTCATTGGCACGTGGTTCTGGCATATCTGAGAGGTGGTTCCGGCATGCCCGGCAGGTGATTCCGGAGTGTTCGCCAAGTGTTTCCGGCGTAGCCGGCAGGTGATTTTGCATGTCCAGCGGTCGTTCCGGCGGGTCGAGCCGGTGGTTCCGGCGTGTCCGGCAGGTGGTTCCGGTCTGTCCGGCAGGTGGTTCTGTGGTGTCTGGCACGAGGTTCAGTCTGAGAGGCTGTGCCGGCATGCCCCTCACGTGATTCCGGCTTGTCCCCGAAGTGGTGCTGGTGTAGCGGGCAGGTGATTTTGGCGTGTCCGGCAGGTGGTTCAGGCGAGTTGAGCAGGTGGTTGCGACGTGCTCGGCAGGTGCTTCCGGCGTCTCCGGCACGTGTTTCTGGCACATCTGACAGGTGGTTCCGGCATGCCCAAAAGTTGATTCCGGTCTGTCCGGTAGGTGGTTCCGGCGTGCACGGCACGTGGTTCTGGTACGTCTCAGAGGTGGTTGCGTATGCCCAACAGGTGATTCCGGACTGTCCGCAACATGGTTCTGGCACGTCTGAGAGGTGGTTCCGGCATGCCCGGCAGGTCATCCCAGAGAGTCGTCCAAGTGGTTCTGGCATAACACGCAGGTGATTTTGGCGTGTCTGGCAGGTTGTTCCGTTGTGCTTGGCAGGTGGTTCAGGCTTGGCCGGCAGGTGGTTCCAGACTGTCCAGGACGTGTGTCCAGCTTCTCCGGCAGGTGGTTCTGGTACGTCTGAGAGGTGGTTCTGCCATGGCTGGCAGGCGATTCCGGACCTTCCCCCAGGTGGTTCTGGCATAGCCAGCAGTTGGTATTGGCCTGTCCGGCAGGTGGTTCCAGCGAGTCAAAGAGGTGGCTCTGGCGTGCTCGGCAGGTGGTTCCGGTCTGTCGGGTAGGTGATTCCGGCGTGTCCGGCACGTGCTTCCGGCACGTCTGAGAGGTGGTTCCGGCATGCGCGACAGGTGGTTTCGGAGTGTCTCCCAGGTGGTTCTGGCGTACCCAGCAGGTGATTTTGGCGTGTCCGGCAGGTGTTTCTGGCGAGTCGAGCAGGTGGCTCCGGCATGCTCGGCAGGTGCTTCCGGCGTCTCCGGCACGTGGTTCTGGTGTGTCTGAGAGCTGGTTCCGGCATGTCCGGCAGATGATTCCAGAGTGTCCGCCAAGTGGTTCTGGCATACCCGGCTGGTGATTTGGGCATGTCAGGTAGGTGGTTCCGGCGAGTCGAGCAGGTGGCTCCGGCGTGCTCGGCAGGTTGTTCAGACGGGTCTGGCAGGTGTTTTCCGTCTGTTCGGGGTGTGGTTCCAGCATCTCATGCACATGGTTCTGGCCCGTCTGAGATGTGGTTCCGGCCGGCCCGACAGGTGTTTCCACAGTGTCCGCCAAGTGGTACTGGCGTAGTTGGCAGGTGATTTTGGCATGACCGGCAGGTGGTTCCAGCAAGCCCGGCAGATGATTCCGAAGTGTTCCCCAACTGGTTGTGGCGTAGCCGGCAGGTGATTTTTGCGTGTCCGACAGGTGGTTCTGGCGAGTCGAGCAGGTGGTTCCGGCGTGCTCGGCAGGTGCTTCCGGGGTCATTGGCATGTGGTTCTGGCATATCTGAGAGGTGGTTCCAGCATGCCCGGCAGGTGATTCCGGAGTGTTCGCCAAGTGTTTCCGGCGTAGCCGGCTGGTGATTTTGCATGTCCAGCGGTCGTTCCGGCGGGTCGAGCCGGTGGTTCCGGCGTGTCCGGCAGGTCGTTCCGGTCTGTCCGGCTGGTGGTTCTGTGGTGTCCGGCACGAGGTTCAGTCTGAGAGGCTGTGCCGGCATGCCCCTCACGTGATTCCGGCTTGTCCCCGAAGTGGTGCTGGTGTAGCGGGCAGGTGATTTTGGCGTGTCCGGCAGGTGGTTCAGGCGAGTTGAGCAGGTGGTTGCGACGTGATCGGCAGGTGCTTCCGGCGTCTCCGGCACGTGTTTCTGGCACATCTGACTGGTGGTTCCGGCAAGCCCAAGAGTTGATTCCGGTCTGTCCGGTAGGTGGTTCCGGCGTGCACGGCACGTGGTTCTGGTACGTCTCAGAGGTGGTTGCGTATGCCCAACAGGTGATTCCGGACTGTCCGCCACGTGCTTCTGGCACGTCTGAGAGGTGGTTCCAACATGACAGGCAGGTCATTTCGGAGAGTCATCAAAGTGGTTCTGGCGTAGCCCGCAGGTGATTTTGGCGTGTCCGGCAGGTGGTTCCGCCGTGCTCGGCAGGTGGTTCAGGCATGGCCGTCACGTGGTTCCAGTCTGTCCAGGACGTGTTTCCAGCTTCTCCGGCAGGTGGTTCTCGTACGTCTGAGAGGTGGTTCCGGCATGCCCGGCAGGTCATCCCAGAGAGTCCTCCAAGTGGTTCTGGCATAACACGCAGGTGATTTTGGCGTGTCTGGCAGGTTGTTCCGTTGTGCTTGGCAGGTGGTTCAGGCTTGGCCGGCAGGTGGTTCCAGACTGTCCAGGACGTGTTTCCAGCTTCTCCGGCAGGTGGTTCTGGTACGTCTGAGAGGTGGTTCCGCCATGGCTGGCAGGTGATTCCGGACCGTCCCCCAGGTGGTTCTGGCATAGCCAGCAGTTGATATTGGCCTGTCCGGCAGGTGGTTCAAGCGAGTCGAACAGGTGGCTCCGGCGTGCTCGGCAGGTGGTTCCGGTCTGTCCGGTAGGTGATTCCGGCGTGTCCGGCACGTGCTTCCGGCACGTCTGAGAGGTGGTTCCGGCATGCGCGACAGGTGGTTTCGGAGTGTCCGCCAGGTGGTTCTGGCGTACCCGGCAGGTGATTTTGGCGTGTCCGGCAGGTGTTTCTGGCGAGTCGAGCAGGTGGCTCCGGCATGCTCGGCAGGTGCTTCCGGCGTCTCCGGCACGTGGTTCTGGTGTGTCTGAGAGCTGGTTCCGGCATGTCCGGCAGATGATTCCGGAGTGTCCGCCAAGTGGTTCTGGCATACCCGGCTGGTGATTTGGGCATGTCAGGCAGGTGGTTCCGGCGAGTCGAGCAGGTGGCTCCGGCGTGCTCGGCAGGTGCTTCCGGGGTCATTGGCACGGGGTTCTGGCATGTCTGAGAGGTGGTTCCTGCATGCCCGGCAAGTGATTCCGGAGTGTCCGGCAAGTGGTTCTGGCATACCCGGCTGGTGATTTGGGCATGTCAGGTAGGTGGTTCCGGCGAGTCGAGCAGGTGGCTCCGGCGTGCTCGGCAGGTTGTTCAGACGGGTCTGGCAGGTGTTTTCCGTCTGTTCGGGGTGTGGTTCCAGCATCTCATGCACATGGTTCTGGCACGTCTGAGATGTGGTTCCGGCCGGCCCGACAGGTGTTTCCACAGTGTCCGCCAAGTGGTACTGGCGTAGTTGGCAGGTGATTTTGGCATGACCGGCAGGTGGTTCCAGCAAGCCCGGCAGGTGATTCCGAAGTGTTCCCCAACTGGTTGTGGCGTAGCCGGCAGGTGATTTTTGCGTGTCCAGCAGGTGGTTCTGGCGAGTCGAGCAGGTGGTTCCGGCGTGCTCGGCAGGTGCTTCCGGAGTGCTCGCCAAGTGTTTCCGGCGTAGCCGGCAGGTGATTTTGCATGTAGAGCGGTCGTTCCGGCGGGTCGAGCCGGTGGTTCCGGCGTGTCCGGCAGGTGGTTCCGGTCTGTCAGGCACGTGGTTCTGTGGTGTCCGGCACGAGGTTCAGTCTGAGAGGCTGTGCCGGCATGCCCCTCATGTGATTCCGGCTTGTCCTAGAAGTGGTGCTGGTGTAGCGGGCAGGTGATTTTGGCGTGTCCGGCAGGTGGTTCAGGCGAGTTGAGCAGGTGGTTGCGACGTGCTCGGCAGGTGCTTCCGGAATCTCCGGCACGTGTTTCTGGCACATCTGACTGGTGGTTCCGGCATGCCCAAAAGTTGATTCCGGTCTGTCTGGTAGGTGGTTCCGGCGTGCACTGCACGTGGTTCTGGTACGTCTCAGAGGTGGTTCCGTATGCCCAACAGGTGATTCCGGACTGTCCGCCACGTGCTTCTGGCACGTCTGAGAGGTGGTTCCAACATGCCCGGCAGGTCATTTCGGAGAGTCGTCCAAGTGGTTCTGGCGTAGCCCGCAGGTGATTTTGGCGTGTCCGGCAGGTGGTTCTGCCGTGCTCGGCAGGTGGTTCAGGCATGGCCGTCACGTGGTTCCAGTCTGTCCAGGACGTGTTTCCAGCTTCTCCGGCAGGTGGTTCTGGTACGTCTGAGAGGTGGTTCCGCCATGGCTGGCAGGTGATCCCGGACTGTCCCCCAGGTGGTTCTGGCATAGCCAGCAGTTGATATTGGCCTGTCCGGCAGGTGGTTCCAGCGAGTCGAACAGGTGGCTCCGGCGTTCTTGGCAGGTGGTTCCGGTCTGTCCGGTAGGTGTTTCCGGCGTGTCTGGCACGTGCTTACGGCACGTCTGAGAGGTGGTTCCGGCATGCGCAGCAGGTGATTCCGTAGTGTCCGCCAGGTGGTTCTGGCGTACCCGGCAGGTGATTTTGGCGTGTCCGGCAGGTGTTTCTGGCGAGTCGAGCAGGTGGCTCCGGCATGCTCGGCAGGTGCTTCCGGCGTCTCCGGCACGTGGTTCTGCTGTGTCTGAGAGCTGGTTCCGGCATGTCCGGCAGATGATTCCGGAGTGTCCGCCAAGTGGTTCTGGCATACCCAGCAGGTGATTTTGGCGTGTCAGGGAGGTGGTACCGGTGAGTCGAGCAGGTGGTTCCGGCGTGCTCAGCAGGTGGTTCAGGCGGTTCTGGCAGGTGGTATCCGTCTGTTCGGGGTGTGGTTCCAGCATCTCATGAACACGTTTCTGGCACGTCTGAGATGTGGTTCCAGCCGGGCCGACAGGTGTTTCCGCAGTGTCCGCCAAGCGGTTCTGGCGTAGTTGGCAGGTGATTTTGGCATGACTGGCAGGTGGTTCCAGCAAGCCTGGCAGGTGATTCCAAAGTGTTCACCAACTGGTTGTGGCGTAGCCGGCAGGTGATGTTTGCGTGATCGGCAGGTGGTTCTGGCGAGTCGAGCAGGTGGTTCCGGCGTGCTCGGCTGGTGCTTCCGGGGTCATTGGCACGGGGTTCTGGCATGTCTGAGAGGTGGTTCCTGCATGCCCGGCAAGTGATTCCGGAGTGTTTGCCAAGTGGTTCTGGCATAGTCGGCAGGTGATTTTGGCATGTCCGGCAGGTGGTTCAGGCGAGTTGAGCAGGTGGTTCCAACGTGCTTGGCAGGTGCTTCCGGCGTCTCTGGCACGTGTTTCTGGCACATCTGACAGGTGGTTCCGGCATGCCCGAAAGGTGATTCCGGTCTGTCCGGTAGGTGGTTCCAGCCTGCACGGCATGTGGTTCTGGTACGTCTCAGAGGTGGTTGCGCATGCCCAACAGGTGATTCCGGACTGTCCGCCACATGGTTCTGGCACGTCTGAGAGGTGGTTCCGGCATGCCCGGCAGGTCATCCCAGAGAGTCCTCCAAGTGGTTCTGGCATAACACGCAGGTGATTTTGGCGTCTCTGGCAGGTTGTGCCGTAGTGCTTGGCAGGTGGTTCAGGCTTGGCCGGCAGGTGGTTCCAGACTCTCCAGGACGTGTTTCCAGCTTCTCCGGCAGGTGGTTCTGGTACGGCTGAGAGGTGGTTCCGCCATGGCTGGCAGGTGATTCCGGACCGTCCCCCAGTTGGTTCTGGCATAGACAGCAGTTGATATTGGCCTGTCCGGCAGGTGGTTCCAGCGAGTCGAACAGGTGGCTCCGGCGTGCTCGGCAGTTGGTTCCGGTCTGTCCGGTAGGTGATTCTGGCGTGTCCGGCACATGCTTCCGGCACGTCTGAGAGGTGGTTCCGGCATGCGCGACAGGTGATTTCGGAGTGTCCGCCAGGTGGTTCTGGCGTACCCGGCAGGTGATTTTGGCGTGTCCGGCAGGTGTTTCTGGCGAGTCGAGCAGGTGGCTCCGGCATGCTCGGCAGGTTGTTCAGACGGGTCTGGCAGGTGTTTTCCGTCTGTTCGGGGTGTGGTTCCAGCATCTCATGCACATGGTTCTGGCCCGTCTGAGATGTGGTTCCGGCCGGCCCGACAGGTGTTTCCACAGTGTCCGCCAAGTAGTACTGGCGTAGTTGGCAGGTGATTTTGGCATGACCGGCAGGTGGTTCCAGCAAGCCCGGCAGGTGATTCCGAAGTGTTCCCCAACTGGTTGTGGCGTAGCCGGCAGGTGATTTTTGCGTGTCCGGCAGGTGGTTCTGGCGAGTCGAGCAGGTGGTTCTTGCGTGCTCGGCAGGTGCTTCCGGGGTCATTGGCATGTGGTTCTGGCATATCTGAGAGGTGGTTCCGGCATGCCCGGCAGGTGATTCCGGAGTGTTCGCCAAGTGTTTCCGGCGTAGCCGGCAGGTGATTTTGCATGTCCAGCGGTCGTTCCGGCGGGTCGAGCCGGTGGTTCCGGCGTGTCCGGCAGGTGGTTCCGGTCTGTCCGGCAGGTGGTTCTGTGGTGTCCAGCACGAGGTTCAGTCTGAGAGGCTGTGCCGGCATGCCCCTCACGTGATTCCGGCTTGTCCCCGAAGTGGTGCTGGTGTAGCGGGCAGGTGATTTTGGCGTGTCTGGCAGGTGGTTCAGGCGAGTTGAGCAGGTGGTTGCGACGTGATCGGCAGGTGCTTCCGGCGTCTCCGGCACATGTTTCTGGCACATCTGACTGGTGGTTCCGGCATGCCCAAAAGTTGATTCCGGTCTGTCCGGTAGGTGGTTCCGGAGTGCACGGCACGTGGTTCTGGTACGTCTCAGAGGTGGTTGCGAATGCCCAACAGGTGATTCCGGACTGTCCGCAACGTGCTTCTGGCACGTCTGAGAGGTGGTTCCAACATGCCCGGCAGGTCATTTCGGAGAGTCGTCCAAGTGGTTCTGGCGTAGCCCGCAGGTGATTTTGGCGTGTCCGGCAGGTGGTTCCGCCGTGCTCGGCAGGTGGTTCAGGCATGGCCGTCACGTGGTTCCAGTCTGTCCAGGACGTGTTTCCAGCTTCTCCGGCAGGTGGTTCTGGTACGTCTGAGAGGTGGTTCCGCCATGGCTGGCAGGTGATCCCGGACTGTCCCCCAGGTGGTTCTGGCATAGCCAGCAGTTGATATTGGCCTGTCCGGCAGGTGGTTCCAGCGAGTCGAACAGGTGGCTCCGGCGTTCTTCGCAGGTGGTTCCGGTCTGTCCGGTAGGTGTTTCCGGCGTGTCTGGCACGTGCTTCCGGCACGTCTGAGAGGTGGTTCCGGCATGCGCGGCAGGTGATTCCGTAGTGTCCGCCAGGTGGTTCTGGCGTACCCGGCAGGTGATTTTGGCGTGTCCGGCAGGTGTTTCTGGCGAGTCGAGCAGGTGGCTCCGGCATGCTCGGCAGGTGCTTCCGGCGTCTCCGGCACTTGGTTCTGGTGTGTCTGAGAGCTGGTTCCGGCATGTCCGGCAGATGATTCTGGAGTGTCCGCCAAGTGGTTCTGGCATACCCAGCAGGTGATTTTGGCGTGTCAGGGAGGTGGTACCGGTGAGTCGAGCAGGTGGTTCCGGCGTGCTCAGCAGGTGGTTCAGGCGGTTCTGGCAGGTGGTATCCGTCTGTTCGGGGTGTGGTTCCAGCATCTCATGAACACGTTTCTGGCACGTCTGAGATGTGGTTCCAGCCGGCCCGACAGGTGTTTCCGCAGTGTCCGCCAAGCGGTTCTGGCGTAGTTGGCAGGTGATTTTGGCATGACTGGCAGGTGGTTCCAGCAAGCCTGGCAGGTGATTCGAAAGTGTTCCCCAACTGGTTGTGGCGCAGCCGGCAGGTGATTTTTGCGTGATCGGCAGGTGGTTCTGGCGAGTCGAGCAGGTGGTTCCGGCGTGCTCGGCTGGTGCTTCCGGGGTCATTGGCACGGGGTTCTGGCATGTCTGAGAGGTGGTTCCTGCATGCCCGGCAAGTGATTCCGGAGTGTTCGCCAAGTGTTTCTGGCATACTCGGCAGGTGATTTTGGCATGTCCGGCAGGTGGTTCAGGCGAGTTGAGCAGGTGGTTCCAACGTGCTTGGCAGGTGCTTCCGGCGTCTCCGGCACGTGTTTCTGGCACATCTGACAGGTGGTTCCGGCATGCCCGAAAGGTGATTCCGGTCTGTCCGGTAGGTGGTTCCAGCCTGCACGGCATGTGGTTCTGGTACGTCTCAGAGGTGGTTGCGCATGCCCAACAGGTGATTCCGGACTGTCCGCCACATGGTTCTGGCACGTCTGAGAGGTGGTTCCGGCATGCCCGGCAGGTCATCCCAGAGAGTCCTCCAAGTGGTTCTGGCATAACACGCAGGTGATTTTGGCGTGTCTGGCAGGTTGTGCCGTTGTGCTTGGCAGGTGGTTCAGGCTTGGCCGGCAGGTGGTTCCAGACTGTCCAGGACGTGTTTCCAGCTTCTCCGGCAGGTGGTTCTGGTACGGCTGAGAGGTGGTTCTGCCATGGCTGGCAGGTGATTCCGGACCGTCCCCCAGTTGGTTCTGGCATAGACAGCAGTTGATATTGGCCTGTCCGGCAGGTGGTTCCAGCGAGTCGAACAGGTGGCTCCGGCGTGCTCGGCAGTTGGTTCCGGTCTGTCCGGTAGGTGATTCCGGCGTGTCCGGCACGTGCTTCCGGCACGTCTGAGAGGTGGTTCCGGCATGCGCGACAGGTGATTTCGGAGTGTCCGCCAAGTGGTTCTGGCGTGCCCGGCAGGTGATTTTGGCGTGTCCGGCAGGTGTTTCTGGCGAGTCGAGCAGGTGGCTCCGGCATGCTCGGCAGGTTGTTCAGACGGGTCTGGCAGGTGTTTTCCGTCTGTTCGGGGTGTGGTTCCAGCATCTCATGCACATGGTTCTGGCACGTCTGAGATGTGGTTCCGGCCGGCCCGACAGGTGTTTCCACAGTGTCCGCCAAGTAGTACTGGCGTAGTTGGCAGGTGATTTTGGCATGACCGGCAGGTGGTTCCAGCAAGCCCGGCAGGTGATT
Organism: Equus caballus; assembly: GCF_041296265.1. Taxonomy (NCBI): domain Eukaryota; kingdom Metazoa; phylum Chordata; class Mammalia; order Perissodactyla; family Equidae; genus Equus; species Equus caballus. The sequence continues at coordinate 3,363,622 of NC_091711.1, read as the reverse complement.
CCGAAGTGTTCCCCAACTGGTTGTGGCGTAGCCGGCAGGTGATTTTTGCGTGTCCGGCAGGTGGTTCTGGCGAGTCGAGCAGGTGGCTCCGGCGTGCTCGGCAGGTGCTTCCGGCGTCTCCGGCACGTGGTTCTGGCATATCTGAGAAGTGGTTCCGGCATGCCCGGCAGGTGATTCCGGAGTGTCTGCCAAGTGGTTCTGGCATACCCGGCTGGTGATTTTTGCATGTCAGGTAGGTGGTTCCGGCGAGTCGAGCCGGTGGCTCCGGCGTGCTCGGCATGTTGTTCAGACGGGTCTGGCAGGTGTTTTCCGTCTGTTCGGGGTGTGGTTCCAGCATCTCATGCACATGGTTCTGGCACGTCTGAGATGTGGTTCCGGCCGGCCCGACAGGTGTTTCCACAGTGTCCGCCAAGTGGTGCTGGCGTAGTTGGCAGGTGATTTTGGCATGACTGGCAGGTGGTTCCAGCAAGCCTGGCAGGTGATTCCAAAGTGTTCACCAACTGGTTGTGGCGTAGCCGGCAGGTGATTTTTGCGTGATCGGCAGGTGGTTCTGGCGAGTCGAGCAGGTGGTTCCGGCGTGCTCGGCTGCTGCTTCCGGGGTCATTGGCACGGGGTTCTGGCATGTCTGAGAGGTGGTTCCTGCATGCCCGGCAAGTGATTCCGGAGTGTTCGCCAAGTGGTTCTGGCATAGTCGGCAGGTGATTTTGGCATGTCCGGCAGGTGGTTCAGGCGAGTTGAGCAGGTGGTTCCAACGTGCTTGGCAGGTGCTTCCGGCGTCTCCGGCACGTGTTTCTGGCACATCTGACAGGTGGTTCCGGCATGCCCGAAAGGTGATTCCGGTCTGTCCGGTAGGTGGTTCCAGCCTGCACGGCATGTGGTTCTGGTACGTCTCAGAGGTGGTTGCGCATGCCCAACAGGTGATTCCGGACTGTCCGCCACATGGTTCTGGCACGTCTGAGAGGTGGTTCCGGCATGCCCGGCAGGTCATCCCAGAGAGTCCTCCAAGTGGTTCTGGCATAACACGCAGGTGATTTTGGCGTGTCTGGCAGGTTGTTCCATTGTGCTTGGCAGGGGGTTCAGGCTTGGCCGGCAGGTGGTTCCAGACTGTCCAGGACGTGTTTCCAGCTTCTCCGGCAGGTGGTTCTGGTACGTCTGAGAGGTGGTTCCGCCATGGCTGGCAGGTGATTCCGGACCGTCCCCCAGGTGGTTCTGGCATAGCCAGCAGTTGATATTGGCCTGTCCGGCAGGTGGTTCCAGCGAGTCGAACAGGTGGCTCCGGCGTGCTCGGCAGGTGGTTCGGGTCTGTCCGGTAGGTGATTCCGGCGTGTCCGGCACGTGCTTCCGGCACGTCTGAGAGGTGGTTCCGGCATGCGCGACAGGTGGTTTCGGAGTGTCCGCCAGGTGGTTCTGGCGTACCCGGCAGGTGATTTTGGCGTGTCCGGCAGGTGTTTCTGGCGAGTCGAGCAGGTGGCTCCGGCATGCTCGGCAGGTGCTTCCGGCGTCTCCGGCACGTGGTTCTGGTGTGTCTGAGAGCTGGTTCCGGCATGTCCGGCAGATGATTCCGGAGTGTCCGCCAAGTGGTTCTGGCATACCCGGCTGGTGATTTGGGCATGTCAGGTAGGTGGTTCCGGCGAGTCGAGCAGGTGGCTCCGGCGTGCTCGGCAGGTTGTTCAGACGGGTCTGGCAGGTGTTTTCCGTCTGTTCGGGGTGTGGTTCCAGCATCTCATGCACATGGTTCTGGCACGTCTGAGATGTGGTTCCGGCCGGCCCGACAGCTGTTTCCACAGTGTCCGCCAAGTGGTACTGGCGTAGTTGGCAGGTGATTTTGGCATGACCGGCAGGTGGTTCCAGCAAGCCCGGCAGGTGATTCCGAAGTGTTCCCCAACTGGTTGTGGCGTAGCCGGCAGGTGATTTTTGCGTGTCCGGCAGGTGGTTCTGGCGAGTCGAGCAGGTGGTTCCGGCGTGCTCGGCAGGTGCTTCCGGGGTCATTGGCACGTGGTTCTGGCATATCAGAGAGGTGGTTCCGGCATGCCCGGCAGGTGATTCCGGAGTGTTCGCCAAGTGTTTCCGGCGTAGCCGGCAGGTGATTTTGCATGTCCAGCGGTCGTTCCGGCGGGTCGAGCCGGTGGTTCCGGCGTGTCCGGCAGGTGGTTCCGGTCTGTCCGGCAGGTGGTTCTGTGGTGTCCGGCACGAGGTTCAGTCTGAGAGGCTGTGCCGGCATGCCCCCACGTGATTCCGGCTTGTCCCCGAAGTGGTGCTGGTGTAGCGGGCAGGTGATTTTGGCGTGTCCGGCAGGTGGTTCAGGCGAGTTGAGCAGGTGGTTGCGACGTGCTCGGCAGGTGCTTCCGGCGTCTCCGGCACGTGTTTCTGGCACATCTGACTGGTGGTTCCGGAATGCCCAAAAGTTGATTCCGGTCTGTCCGGTATGTGGTTCTGGCGTGTACGGCACGTGGTTCTGGTACGTCTCAGAGGTGGTTGCGTATGCCCAACAGGTGATTCCGGACTGTCCGCCACGTGCTTCTGGCACGTCAGAGGTGGTTCCAACATGCCTGGCAGGTCATTTCGGAGAGTCGTCCAAGTGGTTCCTGCGTAGCCCGCTGGTGATTTTGGCGTGTCCGGCAGGTGGTTCCGCCGTGCTCGGCAGGTGGTTCAGGCATGGCCGTCACGTGGTTCCAGTCTGTCCAGGACGTGTTTCCAGCTTCTCCGGCAGGAGGTTCTGGTACGTCTGAGAGGTGGTTCCGCCATGGCTGGCAGGTGATCCCGGACTGTCCCCCAGGTGGTTCTGGCATAGCCAGCAGTTGATATTGGCCTGTCTGGCAGGTGGTTCCAGCGAGTCGAACAGCTGGCTCCGGCGTTCTTGGCAGGTGGTTCCGGTCTGTCCGGTAGATGTTTCCGGCGTTTGTGGCACGCGCTTCCGGCATGTCTGAGAGGTGGTTCCGGCATGCGCGGCAGGTGATTCCGTAGTGTCCGCCAGGTGGTTCTGGCATACCCGGCAGGTGATTTTGGCGTGTCCGACAGGTGTTTCTGGCGTGTCTAGCTGGTGGCTCCGGCATGCTCGGCAGGTGCTTCCGGCGTCTCCGGCACTTGGTTCTGGTGTGTCTGAGAGCTGGTTCCGGCATGTCCGGCAGATGATTCCGGAGTGTCCGCCAAGTGGTTCTGGCATACCCAGCAGGTGATTTTGGCGTGTCAGGGAGGTGGTACCGGTGAGTCGAGCAGGTGGTTCCGGCGTGCTCAGCAGGTGGTTCAGGCGGTTCTGGCAGGTGGTATCCGTCTGTTCGGGGTGTGGTTCCAGCATCTCAGGAACACGTTTCTGGCACGTCTGAGATGTGGTTCCAGCCGGCCCGACAGGTGTTTCCGCCGTGTCCGCCAAACGGTTCTGGCGTAGTTGGCAGGTGATTTTGGCATGACTGGCAGCTGGTTCCAGCAAGCCTGGCAGGTGATTCCAAAGTGTTCACCAACTGGTTGTGGCGTAGCCGGCAGGTGATTTTTGCGTGATCGGCAGGTGGTTCTGGCGAGTCGAGCAGGTGGTTCCGGCGTGCTCGGCTGGTGCTTCCAGGGTCATTGGCACGGGGTTCTGGCATGTCTGAGAGGTGGTTCCTGCATGCCCGGCAAGTGATTCCGGAGTGTTCGCCAAGTGGTTCTGGCATAGTCGGCAGGTGATTTTGGCATGTCCGGCAGGTGGTTCAGGCGAGTTGAGCAGGTGGTTCCAACGTGCTTGGCAGGTGCTTCCGGCCTCTCCGGCACGTGTTTCTGGCACATCTGACAGGTGGTTCCGGCATGCCCGAAAGGTGATTCCGGTCTGTCCGTTAGGTGGTTCCAGCCTGCACGGCATGTGGTTCTGGTACGTCTCAGAGGTGGTTGCGCATGCCCAACAGGTGATTCCGGACTGTCCGCCACATGGTTCTGGCACGTCTGAGAGTTGGTTCCGGATGCCCGGCAGGTCATCCCAGAGAGTCCTCCAAGTGGTTCTGGCATAAAACGCAGGTGATTTTGGCGTGTCTGACAGGTTGTTCCGTTGTGCTTGGCAGGTGGTTCAGGCTTGGCCGGCAGGTGGTTCCAGACTGTCCAGGACGTGTTTCCAGCTTCTCCGGCAGGTGGTTCTGGTACGTCTGAGAGGTGGTTCCGCCAGGGCTGGCAGGTGATTCCGGACCGTCCCCCAGGTGGTTCTGGCATAGCCAGCAGTTGATATTGGCCTGTCCGGCAGGTGGTTCCAGCGAGTCGAACAGGTGGCTCTGGCGTGCTCGGCAGGTGGTTCCGGTCTGTCCGGTAGGTGATTCCGGCGTGTCCGGCACGTGCTTCCGGCACGTCTGAGAGGTGGTTCCGGCATGCGCGACAGGTGGTTTCGGAGTGTCCGCAAGGTGGTTCTGGCGTACCCGGCAGGTGATTTTGGCGTGTCCGGCAGGTGTTTCTGGCGAGTCGAGCAGGTGGCTCCGGCATGCTCGGCAGGTGCTTCCGGCGTCTCCGGCACTTGGTTCTGGTGTGTCTGAGAGCTGGTTCCGGAATGTCCGGCAGATGATTCCGAAGTGTCCGCCAAGTGGTTCTGGCATACCCAGCTGGTGATTTGGGCATGTCAGGTAGGTGGTTCCGGCGAGTCGAGCAGGTGGCTCCGGCGTGCTCGGCAGGTTGTTTAGACGGGTCTGGCAGGTGTTTTCCGTCTGTTCGGGGTGTGGTTCCAGCATCTCATGCACATGGTTCTGGCACGTCTGAGATGTGGTTCCGGCCGGCCAGACAGGTGTTTCCACAGTGTCCGCCAAGTGGTACTGGCGTAGTTGGCAGGTGATTTTGGCATGACCGGAGGTGGTTCCAGCAAGCCCGGCAGGTGATTCCGAAGTGTTCCCCAACTGGTTGTGGTGTAGCTGGCAGGTGATTTTTGCGTGTCCGGCAGGTGGTTCTGGTGAGTCGAGCAGGTGGTTCCGGCGTGCTCGGCAGGTGCTTCCGGGGTCATTGGCACGTGGTTCTGGCATATCTGAGAGGTGGTTCCGGCATGCCCGGCAGATGATTCCGGAGTGTTCGCCAAGTGTTTCCGGCGTAGCCGGCAGGTGATTTTGCATGTCCAGCGGTCGTTCCGGCGGGTCGAGCCGGTGGTTCCGGCGTGTCCGGCAGGTGGTTCCGGTCTGTCCGGCAGGTGGTTCTGTGGTGTCCGGCACGAGGTTCAGTCTGAGAGGCTGTGCCGGCATGCCCCTCACGTGATTCCGGCTTGTCCCCGAAGTGGTGCTGGTGTAGCGGGCAGGTGATTTTGGCGTGTCCTGCAGGTGGTTCAGGCGAGTTGAGCAGGTGGTTGCGACGTGCTCGGCAGGTGCTTCCGGCGTCTCCGGCACGTGTTTCTGGCACATCTGACTGGTGGTTCCGGCATGCCCAAATGGTGATTCCGGTCTGTCCGTTAGGTGGTTCCGGCGTGCACGGCACGTGGTTCTGGTACGTCTCAGAGGTGGTTGCGTATGCCCAACAGGTGATTCCGGACTGTCCTGCACGTGCTTCTTGCACGTCTGAGAGGTGGTTCCAACATGCCCGGCAGGTCATTTCGGAGAGTCGTCCAAGTGGTTCTGGCGTAGCCCGCAGGTGATTTTGGCGTATCCGGCAGGTGGTTCCGCCGTGCTCGGCAGGTGGTTCAGGCATGGCCGTCACGTGGTTCCAGTCTGTCCAGGACGTGTTTCCAGCTTCTCCGGCAGGTGGTTCTGGTACGTCTGAGAGGTGGTTCCGCCATGGCTGGCAGGTGATCACGGACTGTCCCCCAGGTCGCTCTGGCATAGCCAGCAGTTGATATTGGCCTGTCCGGCAGGTGGTTCCAGCGAGTCGAACAGGTGGCTCCGGCGTTCTTGGCATGTGGTTCTGGTCTGTCCGGTAGGTGTTTCCGGCGTGTCTGGCACGTGCTTCCGGCACGTCTGAGAGGTGGTTCCGGCATGCGCGGCAGGTGATTCCGTAGTGTCCGCCAGGTGGTTCTGGCGTACCCGGCAGGTGATTTTAGCGTGTCCGGCAGGTGTTTCTGGCGAGTCGAGCAGGTGGCTCCGGCATGCTCGGCAGGTGCTTCCGGCGTCTCCGGCACTTGGTTCTGGTGTGTCTGAGAGCTGGTTCCGGCATGTCCGGCAGATGATTCCGGAGTGGCCGCCAAGTGGTTCTGGCATACCCAGCAGGTGATTTTGGCGTGTCAGGGAGGTGGTACCGGTGAGTCGAGCAGGTGGTTCCGGCGTGCTCAGCAGGTGGTTCAGGCGGTTCTGGCAGGTGGTATCCGTCTGTTCGGGGTGTGGTTCCAGCATCTCATGAACACGTTTCTGGCACGTCTGAGATGTGGTTCCAGCCGGCCCGACAGATGTTTCCGCAGTGTCCGCCAAGCGGTTCTGGCGTAGCCGGCAGGTGATGTTTGCCTGTCCGGCAGGGGGTTCTGGCGAGTCGAGCAGGTGGTTCCGGCATGCTCGGCAGGTGCTTCCGGGGTCATTGGCACGTGGTTCTGGCATATCTGAGAGGTGGTTCCGGCATGCCCGGCAGGTGATTCCGGCGTGTTCGCCAAGTGTTTCCGGCGTAGCCGGCAGGTGATTTTGCATGTCCAGCGGTCGTTCCGGCGGGTCGAGCCGGTGGTTCCGGCGTGTCCGGCAGGTGGTTCCGGTCTGTCCGGCAGGTGGTTCTGTGGTGTCCGGCACGAGGTTCAGTCTGAGAGGCTGTGCCGGCATGCCCCTCACGTGATTCCGGCTTGTCCCCGAAGTGGTGCTGGTGTAGCGGGCAGGTGATTTTGGCGTGTCCGGCAGGTGGTTCAGGCGAGTTGAGCAGGTGGTTGCGACGTGCTCGGCAGGTGCTTCCGGCGTCTCCGGCACGTGTTTCTGGCACATCTGACTGGTGGTTCCGGCATGCCCAAAAGTTGATTCCGGTCTGTCCGGTAGGTGGTTCCGGCGTGCACGGCACGTGGTTCTGGTACGTCTCAGAGGTGGTTGCGTATGCCCAACAGGTGATTCCGGACTGTCCGCCACGTGCTTCTGGCACGTCTGAGAGGTGGTTCCAACATGCCCGGCAGGTCATTTTGGAGAGTCGTCCAAGTGGTTCTGGCGTAGCCTGCAGGTGATTTTGGCGTGTCCGGCAGGTGGTTCCGCTGTGCTCGGCAGGTGGTTCAGGCATGGCCGTCACGTGGTTCCAGTCTGTCCAGGACGTGTTTCCAGCTTCTCCGGCAGGTGGTTCTGGTACGTCTGAGAGGTGGTTCCGCCATGGCTGGCAGGTGATCCCGGACCGTCCCCCAGGTGGTTCTGGCATAGCCAGCAGTTGATATTGGCCTGTCCGGCAGGTGGTTCCAGTGAGTCGAACAGGTGGCTCCGGCGTTCTTGGCAGGTGGTTCCGGTCTGTCCGGTAGGTGTTTCCGGCGTGTCTGGCACATGCTTCCGGCACGTCTGAGAGGTGGTTCCGGCATGCGCGGCAGGTGATTCCGTAGTGTCCGCCAGGTGGTTCTGGCGTACCGGGCAGGTGATTTTGGCATGTCCGGCAGGTGTTCCTGGCGAGTCAAGCAGGTGGTTCCGGCGTGCTCGGCTGCTGCTTCCGGGGTCATTGGCACGGGGTTCTGGCATGTCTGAGAGGTGGTTCCTGCATGCCCGGCAAGTGATTCCGGAGTGTTCGCCAAGTGGTTCTGGCATAGTCGGCAGGTGATTTTGGCATGTCCGGCAGGTGGTTCAGGCGAGTTGAGCAGGTGGTTCCAACGTGCTTGGCAGGTGCTTCCGGCGTCTCCGGCACGTGTTTCTGGCACATCTGACAGGTGGTTCCGGCATGCCCGAAAGGTGATTCCGGTCTGTCCGGTAGGTGGTTCCAGCCTGCACGGCATGTGGTTCTGGTACGTCTCAGAGGTGGTTGCGCATGCCCAACAGGTGATTCCGGACTGTCCGCCACATGGTTCTGGCACGTCTGAGAGGTGGTTCCGGCATGCCCGGCAGGTCATCCCAGAGAGTCCTCCAAGTGGTTCTGGCATAACACGCAGGTGATTTTGGCGTGTCTGGCAGGTTGTTCCATTGTGCTTGGCAGGGGGTTCAGGCTTGGCCGGCAGGTGGTTCCAGACTGTCCAGGACGTGTTTCCAGCTTCTCCGGCAGGTGGTTCTGGTACGTCTGAGAGGTGGTTCCGCCATGGCTGGCAGGTGATTCCGGACCGTCCCCCAGGTGGTTCTGGCATAGCCAGCAGTTGATATTGGCCTGTCCGGCAGGTGGTTCCAGCGAGTCGAACAGGTGGCTCCGGCGTGCTCGGCAGGTGGTTCGGGTCTGTCCGGTAGGTGATTCCGGCGTGTGCGGCACGTGCTTCCGGCACGTCTGAGAGGTGGTTCCGGCATGCGCGACAGGTGGTTTCGGAGTGTCCGCCAGGTGGTTCTGGCGTACCCGGCAGGTGATTTTGGCGTGTCCGGCAGGTGTTTCTGGCGAGTCGAGCAGGTGGCTCCGGCATGCTCGGCAGGTGCTTCCGGCGTCTCCGGCACGTGGTTCTGGTGTGTCTGAGAGCTGGTTCCGGCATGTCCGGCAGATGATTCCGGAGTGTCTGCCAAGTGGTTCTGGCATACCCGGCTGGTGATTTGGGCACGTCAGGTAGGTGGTTCCGGCCTGTCGAGCAGGTGGCTCCGGCGTGCTCGGCAGGTTGTTCAGACGGGTCTGGCAGGTGTTTTCCGTCTGTTCGGGGTGTGGTTCCAGCATCTCATGCACATGGTTCTGGCACGTCTGAGATGTGGTTCCGGCCGGCCCGACAGGTGTTTCCACAGTGTCCGCCAAGTGGTACTGGCGTAGTTGGCAGGTGATTTTGGCATGACCGGCAGGTGGTTCCAGCAAGCCCGGCAGGTGATTCCCAAGTGTTCCCCAACTGGTTGTGGCGTAGCCGGCAGGTGATTTTTGCGTGTCCGGCAGGTGGTTCTGGTGAGTCGAGCATGTGGTTCCGGCGTGCTCGGCAGGTGCTTCCGGGGTCATTGGCACGTGGTTCTGGCCTATCTGAGAGGTGGTTCCGGCATGCCCGGCAGGTGATTCCGTAGTGTTCGCCAAGTGTTTCCGGCATAGCCGGCAGGTGATTTTGCATGTCCAGCGGTCCGTCCGGCGGGTCGAGCCGGTGGTTCCGGCGTGTCCAGCAGGTGGTTCCGGTCTGTCCGGCAGTTGGTTCTGTGGTGTCCGGCACGAGGTTCAGTCTGAGAGGCTGTGCCGGCATGCCCCTCATGTGATTCCGGCTTGTCCCCGAAGTGGTGCTGGTGTAGCGGGCAGGTGATTTTGGCGTGTCCGGCAGGTGGTTCAGGCGAGTTGAGCAGGTGGTTGCGACGTGCTCGGCAGGTGCTTCCGGCGTCTCCGGCTCGTGTTTCTGGCACATCTGACTGGTGGTTCCGGCATGCCCAAAAGTTGATTCCGGTCTGTCCGGTAGGTGGTTGCGGCGTGTACGGCACGTGGTTCTGGTACGTCTCAGAGGTGGTTGCGCATGCCCAACAGGTGATTCCGGACTGTACGCCACATGGTTCTGGCACGTCTGAGAGGTGGTTCCGGCATGCCCAGCAGGTCATCCCAGAGAGTCCTCCAAGTGGTTCTGGCATAACACGCAGGTGATTTTGGCGTGTCTGGCAGGTTGTTCCGTTGTGCTTGGCAGGTGGTTCAGGCTTGGCCGGCAGGAGGTTCCAGACTGTCCAGGACGTGTTTCCAGCTTCTCCGGCAGGTGGTTCTGGTACGTCTGAGAAGTGGCTCCGCCATGGCTTTCAGGTGATTCCGGACCGTCCCCCAGGTGGTTCTGGCATAGCCAGCAGTTGATATTGGCCTGTCCGGCAGGTGGTTCCAGCGAGTCGAACAGGTGGCTCCGGCGTGCTCGGCAGGTGGTTCCGGTCTGTCCGGTAGGTGATTCCGGCGTGTCCGGCACGTGCTTCCGGCACGTCTGAGAGGTGGTTCCGGCATGCGCGACTGGTGATTTCGGAGTGTCCGCCAGGTGGCTCTGGCGTAGCCGGCAGGTGATTTTCACGTGTCCGGCAGGTGTTTCTGGCGAGTCGAGCAGGTGGCTCCGGCATGCTCGGCAGGTGCTTCCGGCGTCTCCGGCACGTGGTTCTGGTGTGTCTGAGAGCTGGTTCCGGCATGTCCGGCAGATGATTCCGGAGTGTCCGGCAAGTGGTTCTGGCATACCCGGCTGGTGATTTGGGCATGTCAGGTAGGTGGTTCCGGCGAGTCGAGCAGGTGGCTCCGGCGTGCTCGGCAGGTTGTTCAGACGGGTCTGGCAGGTGTTTTCCGTCTGTTCGGGGTGTGGTTCCAGCATCTCATGCACATGGTTCTGGCACGTCTGAGATGTGGTTCCGGCCGGCCCGACAGGTGTTTCCACAGTGTCCGCCAAGTGGTACTGGCGTAGTTGGCAGGTGATTTTGGCATGACCGGCAGGTGGTTCCAGCAAGCCCGGCAGGTGATTCCGAAGTGTTCCCCAACTGGTTGTGGCGTAGCCGGCAGGTGATTTTTGTGTGTCCGGCAGGTGGTTCTGGCGAGTCGAGCAGGTGGTTCCGGCCTGCTCGGCAGGTGCTTCCGGGGTCATTGGCACGTGGTTCTGGCATATCTGAGAGGTGGTTCCGGCATGCCCGGCAGGTGATTCCGGAGTGTTCGCCAAGTGTTTCCGGCGTAGCCGGCAGGTGATTTTGCATGTCCAGCGGTCGTTCCGGCGGGTCGAGCCGGTGGTTCCGGCGTGTCCGGCAGGTGGTTCCGGTCTGTCCGGCAGGTGGTTCTGTGGTGTCCGGCACGAGGTTCAGTCTGAGAGACTGTGCCGGCATGCCCCTCACGTGATTCTGGCTTGTCCCCGAAGTGGTGCTGGTGTAGCGGGCAGGTGATTTTGGCGTGTCCGGCAGGTGGTTCCGGCGAGTTGAGCAGGTGGTTGAGACATGCTCGGCAGGTGCTTCCGGCGTCTCCGGCACTTGGTTCTGGTGTGTCTGAGAGCTGGTTCCGGCATGTCCGGCAGATGATTCCGGAGTGTCCGCCAAGTGGTTCTGGCATGACCAGCAGGTGATTTTGGCGTGTCAGGGAGGTGGTACCGGTGAGTCGAGCAGGTGGTTCCGGCGTGCTCAGCAGGTGGTTCAGGCGGTTCTGGCAGGTGGTATCCGTCTGTTCGGGGTGTGGTTCCAGCATCTCATGAACACGTTTCTGGCACGTCTGAGATGTGGTTCCAGCCGGCCCGACAGATGTTTCCGCAGTGTCCGCCAAGCGGTTCTGGCGTAGTTGGCAGGTGATTTTGGCATGACCGGCAGGTGGTTCCAGCAAGCCCGGCAGGTTATTCCCAAGTGTTCCCCAACTGGTTGTGGCGTAGTCGGCAGGTGATTTTTGCGTGATCGGCAGGTGGTTCTGGCGAGTCGAGCAGGTGGTTCCGGCGTGCTCGGCTGGTGCTTCCGGGGTCATTGGCACGGGGTTCCGGCACGTCTGAGAGGTGGTTCCGGCATGCACGACAGGTGATTTCGGCGTGTCCGGCAGGTGGTTCCTCCGTGCTCGGCTGGTGGTTCAGGCATGGCCGTCACGTGGTTCCAGTTTGTCCAGGACGTGTTTCCAGCTTCTCCGGCAGGTGGTTCTGGCACGTCTGAGAGGTGGTTCCTGCATGCCCGGCAGGTCATCCCAGAGAGTCCTCCAAGTGGTTCTGGCATAACACGCAGGTGATTTTGGCGTGTCTGGCAGGTTGTTCCGTTGTGCTTGGCAGGTGGTTCAGGCTTGGCCGGCAGGTGGTTCCAGACTGTCCAGGACGTGTTTCCAGCTTCTCCGGCAGGTGGTTCTGGTACGTCTGAGAGGTGGTTCCGCCATGGCTGGCAGGCGATTCCGGACCGTCCCCCAGGTGGTTCTGGCATAGCCAGCAGTTGATATTGGCCTGTCCGGCAGGTGGTTCCAGCGAGTCGAACAGGTGGCTCCGGCGTGCTCGGCAGGTGGTTCCGGTCTTTCCGGTAGGTGATTCCGGCGTGTCCGGCACTTGCTTCCGGCACGGCTGAGAGGTGGTTCCGGCATGCACGACAGGTGATTTCGGAGTGTCCGCCAGGTGGCTCTGGCATACCCGGCAGGTGATTTTGGCATGTCCGGCAGGTGTTTCTGGCGAGTCGAGCAGGTGGCTCCGGCATGCTCGGCAGGTGCTTCCGGCGTCTCCGGCACGTGGTTCTGGTGTGTCTGAGAGCTGGTTCCGGCATGTCCGGCAGATGATTCCGGAGTGTCCGCCAAGTGGTTCTGGCATACCCGGCTGGTGATTTGGGCATGTCAGGTAGGTGGTTCCGGCGAGTCGAGCAGGTGGCTCCGGCGTGCTCGGCATGTTGTTCAGACGGGTCTGGCAGGTGTTTTCCGTCTGTTCGGGGTGTGGTTCCAGCATCTCATGCACATGGTTCTGGCACGTCTGAGATGTGGTTCCGGCCGGCCCGACAGGTGTTTCCACAGTGTCCGCCAAGTGGTACTGGCGTAGTTGGCATGTGATTTTGGCATTACCGGCAGGTGGTTCCAGCAAGCCCGGCAGGTGATTCCGAAGTGTTCCCCAACTGGTTGTGGCGTAGCCGGCAGGTGATTTCTGCGTGTCCGGCAGGTGGTTCTGGCGAGTCGAGCAGGTGGTTCCGGCGTGCTCGGCAGGTGCTTCCGGGGTCATTGGCACGTGGTTCTGGCATATCTGAGAGGTGGTTCCGGCATGCCCGGCAGGTGATTCTGGAGTGTTCGCCAAGTGTTTCCGGCGTAGCCGGCAGGTGATTTTGCATGTCCAGCGGTCGTTCCGGCGGGTCGAGCCGGTGGTTCCGGCGTGTCCGGCAGGTGGTTCCGGTCTGTCCGGCAGGTGGTTCTGTGGTGTCCGGCACGAGGTTCAGTCTGAGAGGCTGTGCCGGCATGCCCCTCACGTGATTCCAGCTTGTCCCCGAAGTGGTGCTGGTGTAGCGGGCAGGTGATTTTGGCGTGTCCGGCAGGTGGTTCAGGCGAGTTGAGCAGGTGGTTGCGACGTGCTCGGCAGGTGCTTCCGGCGTCTCCGGCACGTGTTTCTGGCACATCTGACTGGTGGTTCCGGCACGCCCAAGAGTTGATTCCGGTCTGTCCGGTAGGTGGTTCCGGCGTCTCCGGCACGTGGTTCTGGTGTGTCTGAGAGCTGGTTCCGGCATGTCCGGCAGATGATTCCGGAGTGTCCGGCAAGTGGTTCTGGCATACCCGGCTGGTGATTTGGGCATGTCAGGTAGGTGGTTCCGGCGAGTCGAGCAGGTGGCTCCGGCGTGCTCGGCAGGTTGTTCAGACGGGTCTGGCAGGTGTTTTCCGTCTGTTCGGGGTGTGGTTCCAGCATCTCATGCACATGGTTCTGGCACGTCTGAGATGTGGTTCCAGCCGGCCCGACAGGTGTTTCCGCAGTGTCTGCCAAGCGGTTCTGGCGTAGTTGGCAGGTGATTTTGGCATGACTGGCAGGTGGTTCCAGCAAGCCTGGCAGGTGATTCCAAAGTGTTCACCAACTGGTTGTGGCGTAGCCGGCAGGTGATTTTTGCGTGATCGGCAGGTGGTTCCGGCGAGTCGAGCAGGTGGTTCCGGCGTGCTCGGCTGGTGCTTCCGGGGTCATTGGCACGGGGTTCTGGCATGTCTGAGAGGTGGTTCCTGCATGCCCGGCAAGTGATTCCGGAGTGTTCGCCAAGTGGTTCTGGCATAGTCGGCAGGTGATTTTGGCATGTCCGGCAGGTGGTTCAGGCGAGTTGAGCAGGTGGTTCCAACGTGCTTGGCAGGTGCTTCCGGCGTCTCCGGCACGTGTTTCTGGCACATCTGACAGGTGGTTCCGGCATGCCCGAAAGGTGATTCCGGTCTGTCCGGTAGGTGGTTCCAGCCTGCACGGCATGTGGTTCTGGTACGTCTCAGAGGTGGTTGCGCATGCCCAACAGGTGATTCCGGACTGTCCGCCACATGGTTCTGGCACGTCTGAGAGGTGGTTCCGGCATGCCTGGCAGGTCATCCCAGAGAGTCCTCCAAGTGGTTCTGGCATAACACGCAGGTGATTTTGGCGTGTCTGGCAGGTTGTTCCGTTGTGCTTGGCAGGTGGTTCAGGCTTGGCCGGCAGGTGGTTCCAGACTGTCCAGGACGTGTTTCCAGCTTCTCCGGCAGGTGGTTCTGGTACGTCTGAGAGGTGGTTCCGCCATGGCTGGCAGGTGATTCCGGACCGTCCCCCAGGTGGTTCTGGCATAGCCAGCAGTTGATATTGGCCTGTCCGGCAGGTGGTTCCAGCGAGTCGAACAGGTGGCTCCGGCGTGCTCGGCAGGTGGTTCCGGTCTGTCCGGTAGGTGATTCCGGCGTGTCCGGCACGTGCTTCCGGCACGTCTGAGAGGTGGTTCCGGCATGCGCTACAGGTGGTTTCGGAGTGTCCGCCAGGTGGTTCTGGCACACCCGGCAGGTGATTTTCGCGTGTCCGGCAGGTGTTTCTGGCGAGTCGAGCAGGTGGCTCCGGCATGCTCGGCAGGTGCTTCCGGCGTCTCCGGCACGTGGTTCTGGTGTGTCTGAGAGCTGGTTCCGGCATGTCCGGCAGATGATTCCGGAGTGTCCGCCAAGTGGTTCTGGCATACCCGGCTGGTGATTTGGGCATGTCAGGTAGGTGGTTCCGGCAAGTCGAGCAGGTGGCTCCGGCGTGCTCGGCAGGTTGTTCAGACGGGTCTGGCAGGTGTTTTCCGTCTGTTCGGGGTGTGGTTCTAGCATCTCATGCACATGGTTCTGGCACGTCTGAGATGTGGTTCCGGCCGGCCCGACAGGTGTTTCCACAGTGTCCGCCAAGTGGTACTGGCGTAGTTGGCAGGTGATTTTGGCATGACCGGCAGGTGGTTCCAGCAAGCCCGGCAGGTGATTCCGAAGTGTTCCCCAACTGGTTGTGGCGTAGCCGGCAGGTGATTTTTGCGTGTCCGGCAGGTGGTTCTGGCGAGTCGAGCAGGTGGTTCTTGCGTGCTCGGCAGGTGCTTCCGGGGTCATTGGCACGTGGTTCTGGCATATCTGAGATGTGGTTCCGGCATGCCCGACAGGTGATTCCGGAGTGTTCGCCAAGTGTTTCCGGCGTAGCCGGCAGGTGATTTTGCATGTCCAGCGGTCGTTCCGGCCGGTCGAGCCGGTGGTTCCGGCGTGTCCGGCAGGTCGTTCCGGTCTGTCCGGCAGGTGGTTCTGTGGTGTCCGGCACGAGGTTCAGTCTGAGAGGCTGTGCCGGCATGCCCCTCACGTGATTCCGGCTTGTCCCCGAAGTGGTGCTGGTGTAGCGGGCAGGTGATTTTGGCGTGTCCGGCAGGTGGTTCAGGCGAGTTGAGCAGGTGGTTGCGACGTGCTCGGCAGGTGCTTCCGGCGTCTCCGGCACGTGTTTCTGGCACATCTGACTGGTGGTTCCGGCATGCCCGAAAGTTGATTCCGGTCTGTCCGGTAGGTGGTTCCGGCGTGCACGGCACGTGGTTCTGGTACGTGTCAGAGGTGGTTGCGTATGCCCAACAGGTGATTCCGGACTGTCCGGCACGTGCTTCTGGCACGTCTGAGAGGTGGTTCCAACATGCCCGGCAGGTCATTTCGGAGAGTCGTCCAAGTGGTTCTGGCGTAGCCCGCAGGTGATTTTGGCGTGTCCGGCAGGTGGTTCCGCCGTGCTCGGCAGGTGGTTCAGGCATGGCCGTCACGTGGTTCCAGTCTGTCCAGGACGTGTTTCCAGCTTCTCCGGCAGGTGGTTCTGGTACGTCTGAGAGGTGGTTCCGCCATGGCTGGCAGGTGATCCCGGACCGTCCCCCAGGTGGTTCTGGCATAGCCAGCAGTTGATATTGGCCTGTCCGGCAGGTGGTTCCAGCGAGTCGAACAGGTGGCTCCGGCGTTCTTCGCAGGTGGTTCCGGTCTGTCCGGTAGGTGTTTCCGGCGTGTGTGGCACGTGCTTCCGGCACGTCTGAGAGGTGGTTCCGGCATGCGCGGCAGGTGATTCCATAGTGTCCGCCAGGTGGTTCTGGAATACCCGGCAGGTGATTTTGGCGTGTCCGGCAGGTGTTTCTGGCGAGTCGAGCAGGTGGCTCCTGCATGCTCGGCAGGTGATTCCGGCGTCTCCGGCACTTGGTTCTGGTGTGTCTGAGAGCTGGTTCCGGCATGTCCGGCAGATGATTCCGGAGTGTCCGCCAAGTGGTTCTGGCATACCCAGCAGCTGATTTTGGCGTGTCAGGGATGTGGTACCGGTAAGTTGAGCAGGTGGTTCCGGCGTGCTCAACAGGTGGTTCAGGCGGTTCTGGCAGGTGGTATCCGTCTGTTCGTGGTGTGGTTCCAGCATCTCATGAACACGTTTCTGGCACGTCTGAGATGTGGTTCCAGCCGGCCCGACAGGTGTTTCCGCAGTGTCCGCCAAGCGGTTCTGGTTTACTTGGCAGGTGATTTTGGCATGACTGGCAGGTGGTTCCAGCAAGCCTCGCAGGTGATTCCAAAGTGTTCACCAACTGGTTGTGGCGTAGCCGGCAGGTGATTTTTGCGTGATCGGCAGGTGGTTCTGGCGAGTCGAGCAGGTGGTTCCGGTGTGCTCGGCTGGTGCTTCCGGGGTCATTGGCACGGGGTTCTGGCATGTCTGAGAGGTGGTTCCTGCATGCCCGGCAAGTGATTCCGGAGTGTTCGCCACGTGGTTCTGGCATAGTCGGCAGGTGATTTTGGCATGTCCGGCAGGTGGTTCAGGAGAGTTGAGCAGGTGGTTCCAACGTGCTTGGCAGGTGCTTCCGGCGTCTCCGGCACGTGTTTCTGGCACATCTGACAGGTGGTTCCGGCATGCCCGAAAGGTGATTCCGGTCTGTCCGGTAGGTGGTTCCAGCCTGCACGGCATGTGGTTCTGGTACGTCTCAGAGGTGGTTGCGCATGCCCAACAGGTGATTCCGGACTGTCCGCCACATGGTTCCGGCACGTCTGAGAGGTGGTTCTGGCATGCCCGGCAGGTCATCCCAGAGAGTCCTCCAAGTGGTTCTGGCATAACACGCAGGTGATTTTGGCGTGTCTGGCAGGTTGTTCCGTTGTGCTTGGCAGGTGGTTCAGGCTTGGCCGGCAGGTGGTTCCAGACTGTCCAGGACGTGTTTCCAGCTTCTCCGGCAGGTGGTTCTGGTACGTCTGAGAGGTGGTTCCACCATGGCTGGCAGGTGATACCGGACCCTCCCCCAGGTGGTTCTGGCATAGCCAGCAGTTGATATTGGCCTGTCCGGCAGGTGGTTCCAGCGAGTCGAACAGGTGGCTCCGGCGTGCTCGGCAGGTGGTTCGGGTCTGTCCGGTAGGTGATTCCGGCGTGTCCGGCACGTGCTTCCGGCACGTCTGAGAGGTGGTTCCGGCATGCGCGACAGGTGATTTCGGAGTGTCCGCCAGGTGGTTCTGGCGTACCCGGCAGGTGATTTTGGCGTGTCCGGCAGGTGTTTCTGGCGAGTCGAGCAGGTGGCTCCGGCATGCTCGGCAGGTGCTTCCGGCGTCTCCGGCACGTGGTTCTGGTGTGTCTGAGAGCTGGTTCCGGCATGTCCGGCAGATGATTCCGGAGTGTCCGCCAAGTGGTTCTGGCATACCCGGCTGGTGATTTGGGCATGTCAGGCAGGTGGTTCCGGCGAGTCGAGCAGGTGGCTCCGGCGTGCTCGGCAGGTGCTTCCGGGGTCATTGGCACGGGGTTCTGGCATGTCTGAGAGGTGGTTCCTGCATGCCCGGCAAGTGATTCCGGAGTGTTCGCCAAGTGGTTCTGGCATAGTCGGCAGGTGATTTTGGCATGTCCGGCAGGTGGTTCAGGCGAGTTGAGCAGGTGGTTCCAACGTGCTTGGCAGGTGCTTCCGGCGTCTCCGGCACGTGTTTCTGGCACATCTGACAGGTGGTTCCGGCATGCCCGAAAGGTGATTCCGGTCTGTCCGGTAGGTGGTTCCAGCCTGCACGGCATGTGGTTCTGGTACGTCTCAGAGGTGGTTGCGCATGCCCAACAGGTGATTCCGGACTGTCCGCCACATGGTTCTGGCACGTCTGAGAGGTGGTTCCGGCATGCCTGGCAGGTCATCCCAGAGAGTCCTCCAAGTGGTTCTGGCATAACACGCAGGTGATTTTGGCGTGTCTGGCAGGTTGTTCCGTTGTGCTTGGCAGGTGGTTCAGGCTTGGCCGGCAGGTGGTTCCAGACTGTCCAGGACGTGTTTCCAGCTTCTCCGGCAGGTGGTTCTGGTACGTCTGAGAGGTGGTTCCGCCATGGCTGGCAGGTGATTCCGGACCGTCCCCCAGGTGGTTCTGGCATAGCCAGCAGTTGATATTGGCCTGTCCGGCAGGTGGTTCCAGCGAGTCGAACAGGTGGCTCCGGCGTGCTCGGCAGGTGGTTCCGGTCTGTCCGGTAGGTGATTCCGGCGTGTCCGGCACGTGCTTCCGGCACGTCTGAGAGGTGGTTCCGGCATGCGCTACAGGTGGTTTCGGAGTGTCCGCCAGGTGGTTCTGGCACACCCGGGAGGTGATTTTGGCGTGTCCGGCAGGTGTTTCTGGCGAGTCGAGCAGGTGGCTCCGGCATGCTCGGCAGGTGCTTCCGGCGTCTCCGGCACGTGGTTCTGGTGTGTCTGAGAGCTGGTTCCGGCATGTCCGGCAGATGATTCCGGAGTGTCCGCCAAGTGGTTCTGGCATACCCGGCTGGTGATTTGGGCATGTCAGGTAGGTGGTTCCGGCAAGTCGAGCAGGTGGCTCCGGCGTGCTCGGCAGGTTGTTCAGACGGGTCTGGCAGGTGTTTTCCGTCTGTTCGGGGTGTGGTTCCAGCATCTCATGCACATGGTTCTGGCACGTCTGAGATGTGGTTCCGGCCGGCCCGACAGGTGTTTCCACAGTGTCCGCCAAGTGGTACTGGCGTAGTTGGCAGGTGATTTTGGCATGACCGGCAGGTGGTTCCAGCAAGCCCGGCAGGTGATTCCGAAGTGTTCCCCAACTGGTTGTGGCGTAGCCGGCAGGTGATTTTTGCGTGTCCGGCAGGTGGTTCTGGCGAGTCGAGCAGGTGGTTCTTGCGTGCTCGGCAGGTGCTTCCGGGGTCATTGGCACGTGGTTCTGGCATATCTGAGATGTGGTTCCGGCATGCCCGACAGGTGATTCCGGAGTGTTCGCCAAGTGTTTCCGGCGTAGCCGGCAGGTGATTTTGCATGTCCAGCGGTCGTTCCGGCCGGTCGAGCCGGTGGTTCCGGCGTGTCCGGCAGGTGGTTCCGGTCTGTCCGGCAGGTGGTTCTGTGGTGTCCGGCACGAGGTTCAGTCTGAGAGGCTGTGCCGGCATGCCCCTCACGTGATTCCGGCTTGTCCCCGAAGTGGTGCTGGTGTAGCGGGCAGGTGATTTTGGCGTGTCCGGCAGGTGGTTCAGGCGAGTTGAGCAGGTGGTTGCGACGTGCTCGGCAGGTGCTTCCGGCGTCTCCGGCACGTGTTTCTGGCACATCTGACTGGTGGTTCCGGCATGCCCGAAAGTTGATTCCGGTCTGTCCGGTAGGTGGTTCCGGCGTGCACGGCACGTGGTTCTGGTACTTGTCAGAGGTGGTTGCGTATGCCCAACAGGTGATTCCGGACTGTCCGGCACGTGCTTCTGGCACGTCTGAGAGGTGGTTCCAACATGCCCGGCAGGTCATTTCGGAGAGTCGTCCAAGTGGTTCTGGCGTAGCCCGCAGGTGATTTTGGCGTGTCCGGCAGGTGGTTCCGCCGTGCTCGGCAGGTGGTTCAGGCATGGCCGTCACGTGGTTCCAGTCTGTCCAGGACGTGTTTCCAGCTTCTCCGGCAGGTGGTTCTGGTACGTCTGAGAGGTGGTTCCGCCATGGCTGGCAGGTGATCCCAGTCTGTCCCCCAGGTGGTTCTGGCATAGCCAGCAGTTGATATTGGCCTGTCCGGCAGGTGGTTCCAGTGAGTCGAACAGGTGGCTCCGGCGTTCTTGGCAGGTGGTTCCGGTCTGTCCGGTAGGTGTTTCCGGCGTGTCTGGCACGTGCTTCCGGCACGTCTGAGAGGTGGTTCCGGCATGCGCGGCAGGTGATTCCGTAGTGTCCGCCAGGTGGTTCTGGCGTACCCGGCAGGTGATTTTGGCGTGTCCGGCAGGTGTTTCTGGCGAGTCGAGCAGGTGGCTCCGGCATGCTCGGCAGGTGCTTCCGGCGTCTCCGGCACGTGGTTCTGGTGTGTCTGAGAGCTGGTTCCGGCATGTCCGGCAGATGATTCCGGAGTGTCCGCCAAGTGGTTCTGGCATACCCGGCTGGTGATTTGGGCATGTCAGGTAGGTGGCTCCGGCGTGCTCGGCAGGTTGTTCAGACGGGTCTGGCAGGTGTTTTCCATCTGTTCGGGGTGTGGTTCCAGCATCTCATGCACATGGTTCTGGCACGTCTGAGATGTGGTTCCGGCCGGCCCGACAGGTGTTTCCACAGTGTCCGCCAAGTGGTACTGGCGTAGTTGGCAGGTGATTTTGGCAAGCCCGGCAGGTGATTCCGAAGTTTTCCCCAACTGGTTGTGGCGTAGCCGGCAGGTGATTTTTGCGTGTCCGGCAGGTGGTTCTGGCGAGTCGAGCAGGTGGTTCCGGCGTGCTCGGCAGGTGCTTCCGGGGTCATTGGCACGTGGTTCTGGCATATCTGAGAGGTGGTTCCAGCATGCCCGGCAGGTGATTCCGGAGTGTTCGCCAAGTGTTTCCGGCGTAGCCGGCAGGTGATTTTGCATGTCCAGCGGTCGTTCCGGCGGGTCGAGCCGGTGGTTCCGGCGTGTCCGGCAGGTGGTTCCGGTCTGTCCGGCAGGTGGTTCTGTGGTGTCCGGCACGAGGTTCAGTCTGAGAGGCTGTGCCGGCATGCCCCTCACGTGATTCCGGCTTGTCCCCGAAGTGGTGCTGGTGTAGCGGGCAGGTGATTTTGGCGTGTCCGGCAGTTGGTTCAGGCGAGTTGAGCAGGTGGTTGCGACGTGCTCGGCAGGTGCTTCCGGCGTCTCCAACACGTGTATCTGGCACATCTGACTGGTGGTTCCGGCATGCCCAAAAGTTGATTCCGGTCTGTCCGGTAGGTGGTTCCGGCGTGCACGGCACGTGGTTCTGGTACGTGTCAGAGGTGGTTGCGTATGCCCAACAGGTGATTCCGGACTGTCCGCCACGTGCTTCTGGCACGTCTGAGAGGTGGTTCCAACATGCCCGGCAGGTCATTTCGGAGAGTCGTCCAAGTGGTTCTGGCGTAGCCCGCAGGTGATTTTGGCGTGTCCGGCAGGTGGTTGCGCCGTGCTCGGCAGGTGGTTCAGGCATGGCCGTCACGTGGTTCCAGTCTGTCCAGGACGTGTTTCCAGCTTCTCCGGCAGGTGGTTCTGGTACGTCTGAGAGGTGGTTCTGCCATGGCTGGCAGGTGATCCCGGACTGTCCCCCAGGTGGTTCTGGCATAGCCAGCAGTTGATATTGGCCTGTCCGGCAGGTGGTTCCAGCGAGTCGAACAGGTGGCTCCGGCGTTCTTGGCAGGTGGTTCCGGTCTGTCCGGTAGGTGTTTCCGGCGTGTCTGGCACGTGCTTCCGGCACGTTTGAGAGGTGGTTCCGCATGCGCGGCAGGTGATTCCGTAGTGTCCGCCAGGTGGTTCTGGCATACCCGGCAGGTGATTTTGGCGTGTCCGGCAGGTGTTTCTGGCGAGTCGAGCAGGTGGCTCCGGCATGCTCGGCAGGTGCTTCCGGCGTCTCCGGCACTTGGTTCTGGTGTGTCTAGGAGCTGGTTCTGGCATGTCCGGCAGATGATTCCGGAGTGTCCGCCAAGTGGTTCTGGCATACCCAGCAGGTGATTTTGACGAGTCAGGGAGGTGGTACCGGTGAGTCGAGCAGGTGGTTCCGGCGTGCTCAGCAGGAGGTTCAGGCGGTTCTGGCAGGTGGTATCCGTCTGTTCGGGGTGTGGTTCCAGCATCTCATGAACACGTTTCTGGCACGTCTGAGATGTGGTTCCAGCTGGCCCGACATTTGTTTCCGCAGTGTCCGCCAAGCGGTTCTGGCGTAGTTGGCAGGTGATTTTGGCATGACTGGCAGGTGGTTCCAGCAAGCCTGGCAGGTGATTCCAAAGTGTTCACCAACTGGTTGTGGCGTAGCCGGCAGGTGATTTTTGCGTGATCGGCAGGTGGTTCTGGCGAGTCGAGCAGGTGGTTCCGGCGTGCTCGGCTGGTGCTTCCGGGGTCATTGGCACGTGGTTTTGGCATATCTGAGAGGTGGTTCCAGCATGCCCGGCAGGTGATTCCGGAGTGTTCGCCAAGTGTTTCCGGCGTAGCCGGCAGGTGATTTTGCATGTCCAGCGGTCGTTCCGGCGGGTCGAGCCGGTGGTTCCGGCGTGTCCGGCAGGTGGTTCCGGTCTGTCCGGCAGGTGGTTCTGTGGTGTCCGGCACGAGGTTCAGTCTGAGAGGCTGTGCCGGCATGCCCCTCACGTGATTCCGGCTTGTCCCCGAAGTGGTGCTGGTGTAGCGGGCAGGTGATTTTGGCGTGTCCGGCAGTTGGTTCAGGCGAGTTGAGCAGGTGGTTGCGACGTGCTCGGCAGGTGCTTCCGGCGTCTCCAGCACGTGTTTCTGGCACATCTGACTGGTGGTTCCGGCATGCCCAAAAGTTGATTCCGGTCTGTCCGGTAGGTGGTTCCGGCGTGCACGGCACGTGGTTCTGGTACGTCTCAGAGGTGGTTGCGTATGCCCAACAGGTGATTCCGGGCTGTCCGCCACGTGCTTCTGGCACGTCTGAGAGGTGGTTCCAACATGCCCGGCAGGTCATTTCGCAGAGTATCCAAGTGGTTCTGGCGTAGCCCGCAGGTGATTTTGGCGTGTCCGGCAGGTGGTTCCGCCGTGCTCGGCAGGTGGTTCAGGCATGGCCGTCACGTGGTTCCAGTCTGTCCAGGACGTGTTTCCAGCTTCTCCGGCAGGTGGTTCTGGTACGTCTGAGAGGTGGTTCCGCCATGGCTGGCAGGTGATCCCGGACTGTCCCCCAGGTGGTTCTGGCATAGCCAGCAGTTGATATTGGCGTGTCAGGCAGGTGTTTCTGGCGAGTCGAGCAGGTGGCTCCGGCATGCTCGGCAGGTGCTTCCGGCGTCTCCGGCACTTGGTTCTGGTGTGTCTGAGAGCTGGTTCCAGCATGTCCGGCAGATGATTCCGGAGTGTCCGCCAAGTGGTTCTGGCATACCCAGCAGTTGATTTTGGCGTGTCAGGGAGGTGGTACCGGTGAGTCGAGCAGGTGGTTCCGCCGTGCTCAGCAGGTGGTTCAGGCGGTTCTGGCACGTGGTATCCGTCTGTTCGGGGTGTGGTTCCAGCATCTCATGAACACGTTTCTGGCACGTCTGAGATGTGGTTCCAGCCGGCCCGACAGGTGTTTCCGCAGTGTCCGCCAAGCGGTTCTGGCGTAGTTGGCAGGTGATTTTGGCATGACTGGCAGGTGGTTCCAGCAAGCCTGGCAGGTGATTCCAAAGTGTTCACCAACTGGTTGTGGCGTAGCCGGCAGGTGATTTTTGCGTGATCGGCAGGTGGTTCTGGCGAGTCGAGCAGGTGGTTCCGGTGTGCTCGGCTGGTGCTTCCGGGGTCATTGGCACGGGGTTCTGGCATGTCTGAGAGGTGGTTCCTGCATGCCCGGCAAGTGATTCCGGAGTGTTCGCCAAGTGGTTCTGGCATAGTCGGCAGGTGATTTTGGCATGTCCGGCAGGTGGTTCAGGCGAGTTGAGCAGGTGGTTCCAACGTGCTTGGCAGGTGCTTCCGGCGTCTCTGGCACGTGTTTCTGGCACATCTGACAGGTGGTTCCGGCATGCCCGAAAGGTGATTCCGGTCTGTCCGGTAGGTGGTCCCAGCCTGCACGGCATGTGGTTCTGGTACGTCTCAGAGGTGGTTGCGCATGCCCAACAGGTGATTCCGGACTGTCCGCCACATGGTTCTGGCACGTCTGAGAGGTGGTTCCGGCATGCCCGGCAGGTCATCCCAGAGAGTCCTCCAAGTGGTTCTGGCATAACACGCAGGTGATTTTGGCGTGTCTGGCAGGTTGTTCCGTTGTGCTTGGCAGGTGGTTCAGGCTTGGCCGGAAGGTGGTTCCAGACTGTCCAGGACGTGTTTCCAGCTTCTCCGGCAGGTGGTTCTGGTACGTCTGAGAGGTGGTTCCGCCATGGCTGGCAGGTGATTCCGGACCGTCCCCCAGGTGGTTCTGGCATAGCCAGCAGTTGATATTGGCCTGTCCGGCAGGTGGTTCCAGCGAGTCGAACAGGTGGCTCCGCCGTGCTCGGCAGGTGGTTCCGGTCTGTCCGGTAGGTGATTCCGGCGTGTCCGGCATGTGCTTCCGGCACGTCTGAGAGGTGGTTCCGGCATGCGCGACAGGTGGTTTCGGAGTGTCCGCCAGGTGGTTCTGGCGTACCCGGCAGGTGATTTTGGCGTGTCCGGCAGGTGTTTCTGGCGAGTCGAGCAGGTGGCTCCGGCATGCTCGGCAGGTGCTTCCGGCGTCTCCGGCACGTGGTTCTGGTGTGTCTGAGAGCTGGTTCCGGCATGTCCGGCAGATGATTCCGGAGGTTCCGGCAAGTGGTTCTGGCATACCCGGCTGGTGATTTGGGCATGTCAGGTAGGTGGTTCCGGCGAGTCGAGCAGGTGGCTCCGGCGTGCTCGGCAGGTTGTTCAGACGGGTCTGGCAGGTGTTTTCCGTCTGTTCGGGGTGTGGTTCCAGCATCTCATGCACATGGTTCTGGCACGTCTGAGATGTGGTTCCGGCCGGCCCGACAGGTGTTTCCAACAGTGTCCGCCAAGTGGTACTGGCGTAGTTGGCAGGTGATTTTGGCATGACCGGCAGGTGGTTCCAGCAAGCCCGGCAGGTGATTCCAAAGTGTTCCCCAACTGGTTGTGGCGTAGCCGGCAGGTGATTTTTGCGTGTCCGGCAGGTGGTTCTGGCGAGTCGAGCAGGTGGTTCCGGCGTGCTCGGCAGGTGCTTCCGGGGTCATTGGCACGTGGTTCTGGCATATCTGAGAGGTGGTTCCGGCATGCCCGGCAGGTGATTCCGGAGTGTTCGCCAAGTGTTTCCGGCGTAGCCGGCAGGTGATTTTGCATGTCCAGCGGTCGTTCCGGCGGGTCGAGCCGGTGGTTCCGGCGTGTCCGGCAGGTGGTTCCGGTCTGTCCGGCAGGTGGTTCTGTGGTGTCCGGCACGAGGTTCAGTCTGAGAGGCTGTGCCGGCATGCCCCTCACGTGATTCCGGCTTGTCCCCGAAGTGGTGCTGGTGTAGCGGGCAGGTGATTTTGGCGTGTCCGGCAGTTGGTTCAGGCGAGTTGAGCAGGTGGTTGCGACATGCTCGGCAGGTGCTTCCGGCGTCTCCGGCACGTGTTTCTGGCACATCTGACTGGTGGTTCCGGCATGCCCAAAAGTTGATTCCGGTCTGTCCGGTAGGTGGTTCCGGCGTGCACGGCACGTGGTTCTGGTACGTCTCAGAGGTGGTTGCGTATGCCCAACAGGTGAATCCGGACTGTCCGCCACGGGCTTCTGGCACGTCTGAGAGGTGGTTCCAACATGCCCGGCAGGTCATTTCGCAGAGTCATCCAAGTGGTTCTGGCGTAGCCCGCAGGTGATTTTGGCGTGTCCGGCAGGTGGTTCCGCCGTGCTCGGCAGGTGGTTCAGGCATGGCCGTCACGTGGTTCCAGTCTGTCCAGGACGTGTTTCCAGCTTCTCCGGCAGGTGGTTCTGGTACGTCTGAGAGGTGGTTCCGCCATGGCTGGCAGGTGATCCCGGACTGTCCCCCAGGTGGTTCTGGCATAGCCAGCAGTTGATATTGGCCTGTCCGGCAGGTGGTTCCAGCGAGTCGAACAGGTGGCTCCGGGGTTCTTGGCAGGTGGTTCCGGTCTGTCCGGTAGGTGTTTCCGGCGTGTCTGGCACGTGCTTCCAGCACGTCTGAGAGGTGGTTCCGGCATGCGCGGCAGGTGATTCCGGAGTGTCCGCCAGGTGGTTCTGGCATACCCGGCAGGTGATTTTGGCGTGTCCGGCAGGTGTTTCTGGCGAGTCGAGCAGGTGGCTCCGGCATGCTCGGCAGGTGCTTCCGGCGTCTCCGGCACGTGGTTCTGGTGTGTCTGAGAGCTGGTTCCGGCATGTCCGGCAGATGATTCCGGAGTGTCCGCCAAGTGGTTCTGGCTTACCCAGCAGGTGATTTTGGCGTGTCAGTGAGGTGGTACCGCTGAGTCGAGCAGGTGGTTCCGGCGTGCTCAGCAGGTGGTTCAGGCGGTTCTGGCACGTGGTATCCGTCTGTTCGGGGTGTGGTTCCAGCATCTCATGAACACGTTTCTGGCACGTCTGAGATGTGGTTCCAGCCGGCCCGACAGGTGTTTCCGCAGTGTCCGCTAAGCGGTTCTGGCGTAGTTGGCAGTTGATTTTGGCATGACTGGCAGGTGGTTCCAGCAAGCCTGGCAGGTGATTCCAAAGTGTTCACCAACTGGTTGTGGCGTAGCCGGCAGGTGATTTTTGCGTGATCAGCAGGTGGTTCTGGCGAGTCGAGCAGGTGGTTCCGGTGTGCTCGGCTGGTGCTTCCGGGGTCATTGGCACGGGGTTCTGGCATGTCTGAGAGGTGGTTCCTGCGTGCCCGGCAAGTGATTCCGGAGTGTTCGCCAAGTGGTTCTGGCATAGTCGGCAGGTGATTTTTGCGTGTCCGGCAGGTGGTTCTGGCGAGTCGAGCAGGTGGTTCCGGCGTGCTCGGCAGGTGCTTCTGGGGTCATTGGCACGTGGTTCTGGCATATCTGAGAGGTGGTTCCGGCATGCCTGGCAGGTGATTCCGGAGTGTTCGCCATGTGTTTCCGGCGTAGCGGGCAGGTGATATTGCATGTCCAGCGGTCGTTCCGGCGGGTCGAGCCGGTGGTTCCGGCATGTCCGGCAGGTGGTTCCGGTCTGTCCGGCAGGTGGTTCTGTGGTTTCCGTCACGAGGTTCAGTCTGAGAGGCTGTGCCAGCATGCCCCTCACGTGATTCCGTCTTGTCCCCGAAGTGGTGCTGGTGTAGCGGGCAGGTGATTTTGGCGTGTCCGGCAGGTGGTTCAGGCGAGTTGAGCAGGTGTTTGCGACGTGCTCGGCAGGTGCTTCCGGCGTCTCCGGCACGTGTTTCTGGCACATCTGACTGGTGGTTCCGGCATGCCCAAAAGTTGATTCCGGTCTGTCCGGTAGGTGGTTCCGGCGTGCACGGCACGTGGTTCTGGTACGTCTCAGAGGTGGTTGCGTATGCCCAACAGGTGATACCGGACTGTCTGCCACGTGATTCTGGCACGTCTCAGAGGTGGTTCCAACATGCCCGGCAGTCATTTCGGAGAGTCGTCCAAGTGGTTCTGGCGTAGCCCGCAGGTGATTTTGGCGTGTCCGGCAGGTGTTTCCGCCGTGCTCGGCATGTGGTTCAGGCATGGCCGTCACGTGGTTCCAGTCTGTCCAGGATGTGTTTCCAGCTTCTCCGGCAGGTGGTTCTGGTACGTCTGAGAGGTGGTTCCGCCATGGCTGGCAGGTGATTCCGGACCGTCCCCCAGGTGGTTCTGGCATAGCCAGCAGTTGATATTGGCCTGTCCGGCAGGTGGTTCCAGCGAGTCGAACAGGTGGCTCCGGCGTGCTCGGCAGGTGGTTCGGGTCTGTCCGGTAGGTGATTCCGGCGTGTTCGGCACGTGCTTCCGGCACGTCTGAGAGGTGGTTCCGGCATGCGCGACAGGTGGTTTCGGAGTGTCCGCCAGGTGGTTCTGGCGTACCCGGCAGGTGATTTTGGCGTGTCCGGCAGGTGTTTCTGGCGAGTCGAGCAGGTGGCTCCGGCATGCTCGGCAGGTGCTTCCGGCGTCTCCGGCACGTGGTTCTGGTGTGTCTGAGAGCTGGTTCCGGCATGTCCGGCAGATGATTCCGGAGTGTCCGCCACGTGGTTCTGGCATACCCGGCTGGTGATTTGGGCATGTCAGGTAGGTGGTTCCGGCGAGTCGAGCAGGTGGCTCCGGCGTGCTCGGCAGGTTGTTCAGACGGGTCTGGCAGGTGTTTTCCGTCTGTTTGGGGTGTGGTTCCAGCATCTCATGCACATGGTTCTGGAACGTTTGAGATGTGGTTCCGGCCGGCCCGACAGGTGTTTCCACAGTGTCCGCCAAGTGGTACTGGCGTAGTTGGCAGGTGATTTTGGCATGACCGGCAGGTGGTTCCAGCAAGCCCGGCAGGTGATTCCGAAGTGTTCCCCAACTGGTTGTGGCGTAGCCGGCAGGTGATCTTTGCGTGTCCGGCAGGTGGTTCTGGCGAGTCGAGCAGGTGGTTCCGGCGTGCCCGGCAGGTGCTTCCGGAGTGTTCGCCAAGTGTTTCCGGCGTAGCCGGCAGGTGAATTTGCATGTCCAGCGGTCGTTCCGGCGGGTCGAGCCGGTGGTTCCAGCGTGTCCGGCAGGTGGTTCCGGTCTGTCCGGCAGGTGGTTCTGTGGTGTCCGGCACGAGGTTCAGTCTGAGAGGCTGTGCCGGCATGCCCCTCACGTGATTCCGGCTTGTCCCTGAAGTGGTGCTGGTGTAGTGGGCAGGTGATTTTGGCGTGTCCGGCAGGTGGTTCAGGCGAGTTGAGCAGGTGGTTGCGACGTGCTCGGCAGGTGCTTCCGGCGTCTCCGGCACGTGTTTCTGGCACATCTGACTGGTGGTTCCGGCATGCCCAAAAGTTGATTCCGGTCTGTCCGGTAGGTGGTTCCGGCGTGCACGGCACGTGGTTCTGGTACGTGTCAGAGGTGGTTGCGTATGCCCAACAGGTGATTCCGGACTGTCCGCCACGTGCTTCTGGCACGTCTGAGAGGTGGTTCCAACATGCCCGGCAGGTCATTTCGGAGAGTCGTCCAAGTGGTTCTGGCGTAGCCCGCAGGTGATTTTGGCGTGTCCGGCAGGTGGTTCCGCCGTGCTCGGCAGGTGGTTCAGGCATGGCCGTCACGTGGTTCCAGTCTGTCCAGGACGTGTTTCCAGCTTCTCCGGCAGGTGGTTCTGGTACGTCTGAGAGGTGGTTCCGCCATGGCTGGCAGGTGATCCCGGACCGTCCCCCAGGTGGTTCTGGCATAGCCAGCAGTTGATATTGGCCTGTCCGGCAGGTGGTTCCAGCGAGTCGAACAGGTGGCTCCGGCGTTCTTGGCAGGTGGTTCCGGTCTGTCCGGTAGGTGTTTCCGGCGTGTCTGGCACGTGCTTCCGGCACGTCTGAGAGGTGGTTCCGGCATGCGCGGCATGTGATTCCATAGTGTCCGCCAGGTGGTTCTGGAATACCCGGCAGGTGATTTTGGCGTGTCCGGCAGGTGTTTCTGGCGAGTCGAGCAGGTGGCTCCTGCATGCTCGGCAGGTGCTTCCGGCGTCTCCGGCACTTGGTTCTGGTGTGTCTGAGAGCTGGTTCCGGCATGTCCGGCAGATGATTCCGGAGTGTCCGCCAAGTGGTTCTGGCATACCCAGCAGCTGATTTTGGCGTGTCAGGGAGGTGGTACCGGTAAGTTGAGCAGGTGGTTCCGGCGTGCTCAACAGGTGGTTCAGGCGGTTCTGGCAGGTGGTATCCGTCTGTTCGTGGTGTGGTTCCAGCATCTCATGAACACGTTTCTGGCACGTCTGAGATGTGGTTCCAGCCGGCCCGACAGGTGTTTCCGCAGTGTCCGCCAAGCGGTTCTGGTTTACTTGGCAGGTGATTTTGGCATGACTGGCAGGTGGTTCCAGCAAGCCTCGCAGGTGATTCCAAAGTGTTCACCAACTGGTTGTGGCGTAGCCGGCAGGTGATTTTTGCGTGATCGGCAGGTGGTTATGGCGAGTCGAGCAGGTGGTTCCGGCGTGCTC
Source organism: Equus caballus (assembly GCF_041296265.1). NCBI lineage: Eukaryota > Metazoa > Chordata > Mammalia > Perissodactyla > Equidae > Equus > Equus caballus. Next base: position 3,334,027 of record NC_091711.1, on the reverse strand, counting down.
GGCTGGTGCTTCCGGGGTCATTGGCACGGGGTTCTGGCATGTCTGAGAGGTGGTTCCTGCATGCCCGGCAAGTGATTCCGGAGTGTTCGCCACGTGGTTCTGGCATAGTCGGCAGGTGATTTTGGCATGTCCGGCAGGTGGTTCAGGAGAGTTGAGCAGGTGGTTCCAACGTGCTTGGCAGGTGCTTCCGGCGTCTCCGGCACGTGTTTCTGGCACATCTGACAGGTGGTTCCGGCATGCCCGAAAGGTGATTCCGGTCTGTCCGGTAGGTGGTTCCAGCCTGCACGGCATGTGGTTCTGGTACGTCTCAGAGGTGGTTGCGCATGCCCAACAGGTGATTCCGGACTGTCCGCCACATGGTTCCGGCACGTCTGAGAGGTGGTTCTGGCATGCCTGGCAGGTCATCCCAGAGAGTCCTCCAAGTGGTTCTGGCATAACACGCAGGTGATTTTGGCGTGTCTGGCAGGTTGTTCCGTTGTGCTTGGCAGGTGGTTCAGGCTTGGCCGGCAGGTGGTTCCAGACTGTCCAGGACGTGTTTCCAGCTTCTCCGGCAGGTGGTTCTGGTACGTCTGAGAGGTGGTTCCACCATGGCTGGCAGGTGATACCGGACCCTCCCCCAGGTGGTTCTGGCATAGCCAGCAGTTGATATTGGCCTGTCCGGCAGGTGGTTCCAGCGAGTCGAACAGGTGGCTCCGGCGTGCTCGGCAGGTGGTTCGGGTCTGTCCGGTAGGTGATTCCGGCGTGTCCGGCACGTGCTTCCGGCACGTCTGAGAGGTGGTTCCGGCATGCGCGACAGGTGATTTCGGAGTGTCCGCCAGGTGGTTCTGGCGTACCCGGCAGGTGATTTTGGCGTGTCCGGCAGGTGTTTCTGGCGAGTCGAGCAGGTGGCTCCGGCATGCTCGGCAGGTGCTTCCGGCGTCTCCGGCACGTGGTTCTGGTGTGTCTGAGAGCTGGTTCCGGCATGTCCGGCAGATGATTCCGGAGTGTCCGCCAAGTGGTTCTGGCATACCCGGCTGGTGATTTGGGCATGTCAGGTAGGTGGTTCCGGCGAGTCGAGCAGGTGGCTCCGGCGTGCTCGGCAGGTTGTTCAGATGGGTGTGGCTGGTGTTTTCCGTCTGTTCGGGGTGTGGTTCCAGCATCTCATGCACATGGTTCTGGCACGTCTGAGATGTGGTTCCGGCCGGCCCGACAGCTGTTTCCACAGTGTCCGCCAAGTGGTACTGGCGTAGTTGGCAGGTGATTTTGGCATGACCGGCAGGTGGTTCCAGCAAGCCCGGCAGGTGATTCCGAAGTGTTCCCAAACTGGTTGTGGCGTAGCCGGCAGGTGATTTTTGCGTGTCCGGCAGGTGGTTCTGGCGAGTCGAGCAGGTGGTTCCGGCGTGCTCGGCAGGTGCTTCCGGAGTGTTCGCCAAGTGTTTCCGGCATAGCCGGCAGGTGATTTTGCATGTCCAGCGGTCGTTCCGGCGGGTCGAGCCGGTGGTTCCGGCGTGTCCGGCAGGTGGTTCCGGTCTGTCCGGCAGGTGGTTCTGTGGTGTCCGGCACGAGGTTCAGTCTGAGAGGCTGTGCCGGCATGCCCCTCACGTGATTCCGGCTTGTCCCCGAAGTGGTGCTGGTGTAGCGGGCAGGTGATTTTGGCGTGTCCGGCAGGTGGTTAAGGCGAGTTGAGCAGGTGGTTGCGACGTGCTCGGCAGGTGCTTCCGTCGTCTCCGGCACGTGTTTCTGGCACATCTGACTGGTGGTTCCGGCATGCCCAAAAGTTGATTCCGGTCTGTCGGGTAGGTGGTTCCGGCGTGCACGGCACGTGGTTCTGGTACATCTCAGAGGTGGTTGCGTATGCCCAACAGGTGATTCCGGACTGTCCGCCACGTGCTTCTGGCACGTCTGAGAGGTGGTTCCAACATGCCCGGCAGGTCATTTCGGAGAGTCGTCAAAGTGGTTCTGGCGTAGCCCGCAGGTGATTTTGGCGTGTCCGGCAGGTGGTTCCGCCGTGCTCGGCAGGTGGTTCAGGCATGGCCGTCGCGTGGTTCCAGTCTGTCCAGGACGTGTTTCCAGCTTCTCCGGCAGGTGGTTCTGGTACGTCTGAGAGGTGGTTCCGCCATGGCTGGCAGGTGATCCCGGACTGTCCCCCAGGTGGTTCTGGCATAGCCAGCAGTTGATATTGGCCTGTCCGGCAGGTGGTTCCAGCGAGTCGAACAGGTGGCTCCGGCGTTCTTGGCAGGTGGTTCCGGTCTGTCCGGTAGGTGTTTCCGGCGTGTCCGGCACGTGCTTCCGGCACGTCTGAGAGGTGGTTCCGGCATGCGCGACAGGTGGTTTCGGAGTGTCCGCCAGGTGGTTCTGGCGTACCCGGCAGGTGATTTTGGCGTGTCCGGCAGGTGTTTCTGGCGAGTCGAGCAGGTGGCTCCGGCATGCTCGGCAGGTGCTTCCGGCGTCTCCGGCACGTGGTTCTGGTGTGTCTGAGAGCTGGTTCCGGCATGTCCGGCAGATGATTCCGGAGTGTCCGGCAAGTGGTTCTGGCATACCCGGCTGGTGATTTGGGCATGTCAGATAGGTGGTTCCGGCGAGTCGAGCAGGTGGCTCCGGCGTGCTCGGCAGGTTGTTCAGACGGGTCTGGCAGGTGTTTTCCGTCTCTTCGGGGTGTGGTTAAAGCATCTCATGCACATGGTTCTGGCACGTCTGAGATGTGGTTCCGGCCGGCCCGACAGTTGTTTCCACAGTGTCCGCCAAGTGGTACTGGCGTAGTTGGCAGGTGATTTTGGCATGACCGGCAGGTGGTTCCAGCAAGCCCGGCAGGTTATTCCGAAGTGTTCCCCAACTGGTTGTGGCGTAGCCGGCAGGTGATTTTTGCGTGTCCGGCAGGTGGTTCTGGCGAGTCGAGCAGGTGGTTCCGGCGTGCTCGGCAGGTGCTTCCGGGGTCATTGGCACGTGGTTCTGGCCTATCTGAGAGGTGGTTCCGGCATGCCCGGCAGGTGATTTCGGAGTGTTTGCCAAGTGTTTCTGGCGTAGCCGGCAGGTGATTTTGCATGTCCAGCGGTCGTTCCGGCGGGTCGAGCCGGTGGTTCCGGCGTGTCTGGCAGGTGGTTCCGGTCTGTCCGGCAGGTGGTTCTGTGGTGTCCGGCACGAGGTTCAGTCTGAGAGGCTGTGCCGGCATGCCCCTCACGTGATTCCGGCTTGTCCCCGAAGTGGTGCTGGTGTAGCGGGCAGGTGATTTTGGCGTGTCCGGCAGGTGGTTCAGGCGAGTTGAGCAGGTGGTTGCGACGTGCTCGGCAGGTGCTTCCGGCGTCTCCGGCACGTGTTTCTGGCACATCTGACTGGTGGTTCCGGCATGCCCAAAAGTTGATTCCGGTCTGTCTGGTAGGTGGTTCCGGCGTGCACGGCACGTGATTCTGGTACGTCTCAGAGGTGGTTGCGTATGCCCAACAGATGATTCCGGACTGTCCGCCACGTGCTTCTGGCACGACTGACAGGTGGTTCCAACATGCCCGGCAGGTCATTTCGGAGAGTCGTCCAAGTGGTTCTGGCGTAGCCCGCAGGTGATTTTGGCGTGTCCGGCAGGTGGTTCCGCCGTGCTCGGCAGGTGGTTCAGGCATGGCCGTCACGTGGTTCCAGTCTGTCCAGGACGTGTTTCCAGCTTCTCCGGCAGGTGGTTCTGGTACGTCTGAGAGGTGGTTCCGCCATGGCTGGCAGGTGATCCCGGACTGTCCCCCAGGTGGTTCTGGCATAGCCAGCAGTTGATATTGGCCTGTCCGGCAGGTGGTTCCAGCGAGTCGAACAGGTGGCTCCGGCGTGCTCGGCAGGTGGTTCCGGTCTGTCCGGTAGGTGATTCCGGCGTGTCCGGCACGTGCTTCCGGCACGTCTGAGAGGTGGTTCCGGCATGCGCGGCAGGTGATTCCGTAGTGTCCGCCAGGTGGTTCTGGCGTACCCGGCAGGTGATTTTGGCGTGTCCGGCAGGTGTTTCTGGCGAGTCGAGCAGGTGGCTCCGGCATGCTCGGCAGGTGCTTCCGGCGTCTCCGGCACGTGGTTCTGGTGTGTCTGAGAGCTGGTTCCGGCATGTCCGGCAGATGATTCCGGAGTGTCCGCCAAGTGGTTCTGGCATACCCAGCAGGTGATTTTGGCGTGTCAGGGAGGTGGTACCGGTGAGTCGAGCAGGTGGTTCCGGCGTTCTCAGCAGGTGGTTCAGGCGGTTCTGGCAGGTGGTATCCGTCTGTTCGGGGTGTGGTTCCAGCATCTCATGAACACGTTTCTGGCACGTCTGAGATGTGGTTCCAGCCGGCCCGACAGGTGTTTCCGCAGTGTCCGCCAAGCGGTTCTGGCGTAGTTGGCAGGTGATTTTGGCATGACTGGCAGGTGGTTCCAGCAAGCCTGGCAGGTGATTCCAAAGTGTTCACCAACTGGTTGTGGCGTAGCCGGCAGGTGATTTTTGCGTGATCGGCAGGTGGTTCTGGCGAGTCGAGCAGGTGGTTAAGGGGTGCTCGGCTGGTGCTTCCGGGGTCATTGGCACGGGGTTCTGGCATGTCTGAGAGGTGGTTCCTGCATGCCCGGCAAGTGATTCCGGAGTGTTCGCCAAGTGGTTCTGGCATAGTCGGCAGGTGATTTTGGCATGTCCGGCAGGTGGTTCAGGCGAGTTGAGCAGGTGGTTCCAACGTGCTTGGCAGGTGCTTCCGGCGTCTCCGGCACGTGTTTCTGGCACATCTGACAGGTGGTTCCGGCATGCCCGAAAGGTGATTACGGTCTGTCCGGTAGGTGGTTCCAGCCTGCACGGCATGTGGTTCTGGTACGTCTCAGAGGTGGTTGCGCATGCCCAACAGGTGATTCCGGACTGTCCGCCACATGGTTCTGGCACGTCTGAGAGGTGGTTCCGGCATGCCCGGCAGGTCATCCCAGAGAGTCCTCCAAGTGGTTCTGGCATAACACGCAGGTGATTTTGGGGTGTCTGGCAGGTTGTTCCGTTGTGCTTGGCAGGTGGTTCAGGCATGGCCGGCAGGTGGTTCCAGACTGTCCAGGACGTGTTTCCAGCTTCTCCGGCAGGTGGTTCTGGTACGTCTGAGAGGTGGTTCCGCCATGGCTGGCAGGTGATTCCGGACCGTCGACCAGGTGGTTCTGGCATAGCCAGCAGTTGATATTGGCCTGTCCGGCAGGTGGTTCCAGCGAGTCGAACAGGTGGCTCCGGCGTGCTCGGCAGGTGGTTCCGGTCTGTCCGGTAGGTGATTCCGGCGTGTCCGGCACGTGCTTCCGGCACGTCTGAGAGGTGGTTCCGGCATGCGCGACAGGTGGTTTCGGAGTGTCCGCCAGGTGGTTCTGGCATACCCGGCAGGTGATTTTGGAGTGTCCGGCAGGTGTTTCTGGCGAGTCGAGCAGGTGGCTCCGGCATGCTCGGCAGGTGCTTCCGGCGTCTCCGGCACGTGGTTCTGGTGTGTCTGAGAGCTGGTTCCGGCATGTCCGGCAGATGATTCCGGAGTGTCCGGCAAGTGGTTCTGGCATACCCGGCTGGTGATTTGGGCATGTCAGGTAGGTGGTTCCGGCGAGTCGAGCAGGTGGCTCCGGCGTGCTCGGCAGGTTGTTCAGACGGGTCTGGCAGGTGTTTTCCGTCTGTTCGGGGTGTGGTTCCAGCATCTCATGCACATGGTTCTGGCACGTCTGAGATGTGGTTCCGGCCGGCCCGACAGGTGTTTCCACAGTGTCCGCCAAGTGGTACTGGCGTAGTTGGCAGGTGATTTTGGCATGACCGGCAGGTGGTTCCAGCAAGCCCGGCAGGTGATTCTGAAGTGTTCCCCAACTGGTTGTGGCGTAGCCGGCAGGTGATTTTTGCGTGTCCGGCAGGTGGTTCTGGCGAGTCGAGCAGGTGGTTCCGGCGTGCTCGGCAGGTGCTTCCGGGGTCATTGGCACGTGGTTCTGGCATATCTGAGAGGTGGTTCCGGCATGCCCGGCAGGTGATTCCGGAGTGTTCGCCAAGTGTTTCCGGCGTAGCCGGCAGGTGATTTTGCATGTCCAGCGGTCGTTCCGGCGGGTCGAGCCGGTGGTTCCGGCGTGTCCGGCAGGTGGTTCCAGTCTGTCCGGCAGGTGGTTCTGTGGTGTCCGGCACGAGGTTCAGTCTGAGAGGCTGTGCCGGCATGCCCCTCACATGATTCCGGCTTGTCCCCGAAGTGGTGCTGGTGTAGCGGGCAGGTGATTTTGGCGTGTCCGGCAGGTGGTTCAGGCGAGTTGAGCAGGTGGTTGCGACGTGCTCGGCAGGTGCTTCCGGCGTCTCCGGCACGTGTTTCTGGCACATCTGACTGGTGGTTCCGGCATGCCCAAAAGTTGATTCCGGTCTGTCCGGTAGGTGGTTCCGGCGTGCACGGCACGAGGTTCTGGTACGTCTCAGAGGTGGTTGCGTATGCCCAACAGGTGATTCCGGACTGTCCGCCACGTGCTTCTGGCACGTCTGAGAGGTGGTTCCAACATGCCCGGCAGGTCATTTCGGAGAGTCGTCCAAGTGGTTCTGGCGTAGCCCGCAGGTGATTTTGGCGTGTGCGGCAAGTGGTTCAGGCATGGCCGTCACGTGGTTCCAGTCTGTCGAGGACGTGTTTCCAGCTTCTCCGGCAGGTGGTTCTGGTGCGTCTGAGAGGTGGTTCCGCCATGGCTGGCAGGTGATCCCGGACTGTCCCCCAGGTGGTTCTGGCATAGCCAGCAGTTGATATTGGCCTGTCCGGCAGGTGGTTCCAGCGAGTCGAACAGGTGGCTCCGGCGTTCTTGGCAGGTGGTTCCGGTCTGTCCGGTAGGTGTTTCCGGCGTGTCCGGCACGTGCTTCCGGCACGTCTGAGAGGTGGTTCCGGCATGCGCGGCAGGTGATTCCGTAGTGTCCGCCAGGTGGTTCTGGCATACCCGGCAGGTGATTTTGGCGTGTCCGGCAGGTGTTTCTGGCGAGTCGAGCAGGTGGCTCCGGCATGCTCGGCAGGTGCTTCCGGCGTCTCCGGCACGTGGTTCTAGTGTGTCTGAGAGGTGGTTCCGGCATGTCCGACAGGTGTTTCCACAGTGTCCGCCAAGTGGTACTGGCGTAGTTGGCAGGTGATTTTGGCATGACCGGCAGGTGGTTCCAGCAAGCCCGGCAGGTGATTCCGAAGTGTTCCCCAACTGGTTGTGGCGTAGCCGGCAGGTGATTTTTGCGTGTCCGGCAGGTTTTTCTGGCGAGTCGAGCAGGTGGTTCCGGCGTGCCCGGCAGGTGCTTCCGGAGTGTTCGCCAAGTGTTTCCGGCGTAGCCGGCAGGTGATTTTGCATGTCCAGCGGTCGTTCCGGCGGGTCGAGCCGGTGGTTCCGGCGTGTCCGGCAGGTGGTTCCGGTCTGTCCGGCAGGTGGTTCTGTGGTGTCCGGCACGAGGTTCAGTCTGAGAGGCTGTGCCGGCATGCCCCTCACGTGATTCCGGCTTGTCCCTGAAGTGGTGCTGCTGTAGCGGGCAGGTGATTTTGGCGTGTCCGGCAGGTGGTTCAGGCGAGTTGAGCAGGTGGTTGCGACGTGCTCGGCAGCTGCTTCCGGCGTCTCCGGCACGTGTTTCTGGCACATCTGACTGGTGGTTCCGGCATGCCCAAAAGTTGATTCCGGTCTGTCCGGTAGGTGGTTCCGGCGTGCACGGCACGTGGTTCTGGTACGTCTCAGAGGTGGTTGCGTATGCCCAACAGGTGATTCCGGACTGTCCGCCACGTGCTTCTGGCACGTCAGAGAGGTGGTTCCAACATGCCCGGCAGGTCATTTCGGAGAGTCGTCCAAGTGGTTCTGGCGTAGCCCGCAGGTGATTTTGGTGTGTCCGGCAGGTGGTTCCGCCGTGCTCGGCAGGTGGTTCAGGCATGGCCGTCACGTGGTTCCAGTCTGTCCAGGACGTGTTTCCAGCTTCTCCGGCAGGTGGTTCTGGTACATCTGAGAGGTGGTTCCGCCATGGCTGGCAGGTGATCCCGGACGGTCCCCCAGGTGGTTCTGGCATAGCCAGCAGTTGATATTGGCCTGTCCGGCAGGTGGTTCCAGCGAGTCGAACAGGTGGCTCCGGCGTTCTTCGCAGGTGGTTCCGGTCTGTCCGGTAGGTGTTTCCGGCGTGTCTGGCACGTGCTTCCGGCACGTCTGAGAGGTGGTTCCGGCATGCGCGGCATGTGATTCCATAGTGTCCGCCAGGTGGTTCTGGAATACCCGGCAGGTGATTTTGGCGTGTCCGGCAGGTGTTTCTGGCGAGTCGAGCAGGTGGCTCCTGCATGCTCGGCAGGTGCTTCCGGCGTCTCCGGCACTTGGTTCTGGTGTGTCTGAGAGCTGGTTCCGGCATGTCCGGCAGATGATTCCGGAGTGTCCGCCAAGTGGTTCTGGCATACCCAGCAGCTGATTTTGGCGTGTCAGGGAGGTGGTACCGGTAAGTTGAGCAGGTGGTTCCGGCGTGCTCAACAGGTGGTTCAGGCGGTTCTGGCAGGTGGTATCCATCTGTTCGTGGTGTGGTTCCAGCATCTCATGAACACGTTTCTGGCACGTCTGAGATGTGGTTCCAGCCGGCCCGACAGGTGTTTCCGCAGTGTCCGCCAAGCGGTTCTGGTTTACTTGGCAGGTGATTTTGGCATGACTGGCAGGTGGTTCCAGCAAGCCTGGCAGGTGATTCCAAAGTGTTCACCAACTGGTTGTGGCGTAGCCGGCAGGTGATTTTTGCGTGATCGGCAGGTGGTTCTGGCGAGTCGAGCAGGTGGTTCCGGCGTGCTCGGCTGGTGCTTCCGGGGTCATTGGCACGGGGTTCTGGCATGTCTGAGAGGTGGTTCCTGCATGCCCGGCAAGTGATTCCGGAGTGTTCGCCAAGTGGTTCTGGCATAGTCGGCAGGTGATTTTGGCATGTCCGGCAGGTGGTTCAAGAGAGTTGAGCAGGTGGTTCCAACGTGCTTGGCAGGTGCTTCTGGCGTCTCCGGCACGTGTTTCTGGCACATCTGACAGGTGGTTCCGGCATGCCCGAAAGGTGATTCCGGTCTGTCCGGTAGGTGGTTCCAGCCTGCACGGCATGTGGTTCTGGTACGTCTCAGAGGTGGTTGCGCATGCCCAACAGGTGATTCCGGACTGTCCGCCACATGGTTCTGGCACGTCTGAGAGGTGGTTCCGGCATGCCCGGCAGGTCATCCCAGAGAGTCCTCCAAGTGGTTCTGGCATAACACGCAGGTGATTTTGGCATGTCTGGCAGGTTGTTCCGTTTTGCTTGGCAGGTGGTTCAGGCTTGGCCGGAAGGTGGTTCCAGACTGTCCAGGACGTGTTTCCAGCTTCTCCGGCAGGTGGTTCTGGTACGTCTGAGAGGTGGTTCCGCCATGGCTGGCAGGTGATTCCGGACCGTCCCCCAGGTGGTTCTGGCATAGCCAGCAGTTGATATTGGCCTGTCCGGCAGGTGGTTCCAGCGAGTCGAACAGGTGGCTCCGGCGTGCTCGGCAGGTGGTTCCGGTCTGTCCGGTAGGTGATTCCGGCGTGTCCGGCACGTGCTTCTGGCACGTCTGAGAGGTGGTTCCGGCATGCGCGACAGGTGGTTTCGGAGTGTCCGCCAGGTGGTTCTGGCGTACCCGGCAGGTGATTTTGGCGTGTCCGGCAGGTGTTTCTGGCGAGTCGAGCAGGTGGCTCCGGCATGCTCGGCAGGTGCTTCCGGCGTCTCCGGCACGTGGTTCTGGTGTGTCTGAGAGCTGGTTCCGGCATGTCCGGCAGATGATTCCGGAGGTTCCGGCAAGTGGTTCTGGCATACCCGGCTGGTGATTTGGGCATGTCAGGTAGGTGGTTCCGGCGAGTCGAGCAGGTGGCTCCGGCGTGCTCGGCAGGTTGTTCAGACGGGTCTGGCAGGTGTTTTCCGTCTGTTCGGGGTGTGGTTCCAGCATCTCATGCACATGGTTCTGGCACGTCTGAGATGTGGTTCCGGCCGGGCCGACAGGTGTTTCCACAGTGTCCGCCAAGTGGTACTGGCGTAGTTGGCAGGTGATTTTGGCATAACCGGCAGGTGGTTCCAGCAAGCCCAGCAGGTGATTCCGAAGTGTTCCCCAACTGGTTGTGGCGTAGCCGGCAGGTGATTTTTGCGTGTCCGGCAGGTGGTTCTGGCGAGTCGAGCAGGTGGCTCTGGCGTGCTCGGCAGGTGCTTCCGGCGTCTCCGGCACGTGGTTCTGGCATATCTGAGAGGTGGTTCCGGCAAGCCCGGCAGGTGATTCCGGAGTGTCCGCCAAGTGGTTCTGGCATACCCGGCTGGTGATTTGGGCATGTCAGGTAGGTGGTTCCGGCGAGTCGAGCAGGTGGCTCTGGCGTGCTCGGCAGGTTGTTCAGACGGGTCTGGCAGGTCTTTTCCGTCTGTTGGGGGTGTGGTTCCAGCATCTCATGCACATGGTTCTGGCACGTCTGAGATGTGGTTCCGGCCGGCCCGACAGGTGTTTCCACAGTGTCCGCCAAGTGGTACTGGCGTAGTTGGCAGGTGATTTTGGCATGACCGGCAGGTGGTTCCAGCAAGCCCGGCAGGTGATTCCGAAGTGTTCCCCAACTGGTTGTGGCGTAGCCGGCAGGTGATTTTTGCGTGTCCGGCAGGTGGTTCTGGCGAGTCGAGCAGGTGGTTCCGGCGTGCCCGGCAGGTGCTTCCGGAGTGTTCGCCAAGTGTTTCCGGCGTAGCCGGCAGGTGATTTTGCATGTCCAGCGGTCGTTCCGGCGGGTCGAGCCGGTGGTTCCGGCGTGTCCGGCAGGTGGTTCCGGTCTGTCCGGCAGGTGGTTCTGTGGTGTCCGGCACGAGGTTCAGTCTGAGAGGCTGTGCCGGCATGCCCCTCATGTGATTCTGGCTTGTCCCCGAAGTGGTGCTGGTGTAGTGGGCAGGTGATTTTGGCGTGTCCGGCAGGTGGTTCAGGCGAGTTGAGCAGGTGGTTGCGACGTGCTCGGCAGGTGCTTCCGTCGTCTCCTGCACGTGTTTCTGGCACATCTGACTGGTGGTTCCGGCATGCCCAAGAGTTGATTCCGGTCTGTCGGGTAGGTGGTTCCGGCGTGCACGGCACGTGGTTCTGGTACGTCTCAGAGGTGGTTGCGTATGCCCAACAGGTGATTCCGGACTGTCCGCCACGTGCTTCTGGCACGTCTGAGAGGTGGTTCCAACATGCCCGGCAGGTCATTTCGGAGAGTCGTCCAAGTGGTTTTGGCGTAGCCCGCAGGTGATTTTGGCGTGTCCGGCAGGTGGTTCCGCCGTGCTCGGCAGGTGGTTCAGGCATGGCCGTCACGTGGTTCCAGTCTGTCCAGGACGTGTTTCCAGCTTCTCCGGCAGGTGGTTCTGGTACGTCTGAGAGGTGGTTCCGCCATGGCTGGCAGGTGATCCCGGACTGTCCCCCAGGTGGTTCTGGCATAGCCAGCAGTTGATATTGGCCTGTCCGGCAGGTGGTTCCAGCGAGTCGAACAGGTGGCTCCGGCGTGCTCGGCAGGTGGTTCCGGTCTGTCCGGTAGGTGTTTCCGAGTGTCTGGCACGTGCTTCCGGCACGTCTGAGAGGTGGTTCCGGCATGCGCGGCAGGTGATTCCGTAGTGTCCGCCAGGTGGTTCTGGCGTACCCGGCAGGTGATTTTGGCGTGTCCGGCAGGTGTTTCTGGCGAGTCGAGCAGGTGGCTCCGGCATGCTCGGCAGGTGCTTCCGGCGTCTCCGGCACTTGGTTCTGGTGTGTCTGAGAGCTGGTTCCGGCATGTCCGGCAGATGATTCCGGAGTGTCCGCCAAGTGGTTCTGGCATACCCAGCAGCTGATTTTGGCGTGTCAGGGAGGTGGTACCGGTGAGTCGAGCAGGTGGTTCCGGCGTGCTCAGCAGGTGGTTCAGGCGGTTCTGGCAGGTGGTATCCGTCTGTTCGGGGTGTGGTTCCAGCATCTCATGAACACGTTTCTGGCACGTCTGAGATGTGGTTCCAGCCGGCCCGACAGGTGTTTCCGCAGTGTCCGCCAAGCGGTTCTGGCGTAGTTGGCAGGTGATTTTGGCATGACCGGCAGGTGGTTCCAGCAAGCCCGGCAGGTGATTCCGAAGTGTTCCCCAACTGGTTGTGGCGTAGCCGGCAGGTGATTTTTGCGTGTCCGGCAGGTGGTTCTGGCGAGTCGAGCAGGTGGTTCCGGCGTGCTCGGTAGGTGCTTCCGGGGTCATTGGCACGTGGTTCTGGCATATCTGAGAGCTGGTTCCGGCATGCCCGGCAGGTGATTCCGGAGTGTTCGCCAAGTGTTTCCGGCGTAGCCGGCAGGTGATTTTGCATGTCCAGCGGTCGTTCCGGCGGGTCGAGCCGGTGGTTCCGGCGTGTCCGGCAGGTGGTTCTGTGGTGTCCGGCACGAGGTTCAGTCTGAGAGGCTGTGCCGGCATGCCCCTCACGTGATTCCGGCTTGTCCCCGAAGTGGTGCTGGTGTAGCGGGCAGGTGATTTTGGCGTGTCCGGCAGGTGGTTCAGGCGAGTTGAGCAGGTGGTTGCGACGTGCTCGGCAGGTGCTTCCGGCGTCTCCGGCACGTGTTCTGGCACATCTGACAGGTGGTTCCGGCATGCCCAAAAGTTGATTCCGGTCTGTCCGGTAGGTGGTTCCGGCGTGCACGGCACGTGGTTCTGGTACGTCTCAGAGGTGGTTGCGTATGCCCAACAGGTGATTCCGGACTGTCCGCCACATGGTTCTGGCACGTCTGAGAGGTGGTTCCGGCATGCCCGGCAGGTCATCCCAGAGAGTCCTCCAAGTGGTTCTGGCATAACACGCAGGTGATTTTGGCGTGTCTGGCAGGTTGTTCCGTTGTGCTTGGCAGGTGGTTCAGGCTTGGCCGGCAGGTGGTTCCAGACTGTCCAGGACGTGTTTCCAGCTTCTCCGGCAGGTGGTTCTGGTACGTCTGAGAGGTGGTTCCGCCATGGCTGGCAGGTGATTCCGGACCGTCCCCCAGGTGGTTCTGGCATAGCCAGCAGTTGATATTGGCCTGTCCAGCAGGTGGTTCCAGCGAGTCGAACAGGTGGCTCCGGCGTGCTCGGCAGGTGGTTCGGGTCTGTCCGGTAGGTGATTCCGGCGTGTCCGGCACGTGCTTCCGGCACGTCTGAGAGGTGGTTCCGGCATGCGCGACAGGTGGTTTCGGAGTGTCCGCCATGTGGTTCTGGCGTACCCGGCAGGTGATTTTGGCGTGTCCGGCAGGTGTTTCTGGCGAGTCGAGCAGGTGGCTCCGGCATGCTCGGCAGGTGCTTCCGGCGTCTCCGGCACGTGGTTCTGGTGTGTCTGAGAGCTGGTTCCAGCATGTCCGGCAGATGATTCCGGAGTGTCCGGCAAGTGGTTCTGGCATACCCGGCTGGTGATTTGGGCATGTCAGGTAGGTGGTTCCGGCGAGTCGAGCAGGTGGCTCCGGCGTGCTCGGCAGGTTGTTCAGACGGGTCTGGCAGGTGTTTTCCGTCTGTTCGGGGTGTGGTTCCAGCATCTCATGCACATGGTTCTGGCCCATCTGAGATGTGGTTCCGGCCGGCCCGACAGGTGTTTCCACAGTGTCCGCCAAGTGGTACTGGCGTAGTTGGAAGGCGATTTTGGCATGACCGGCAGGTGGTTCCAGCAAGCCCGGCAGGTGATTCCGAAGTGTTCCCCAACTGGTTGTGGCGTAGCCGGCAGGTGATTTTTGCGTGTCCGACAGGTGGTTCTGGCGAGTCGAGCAGGTGGTTCCGGCGTGCTCGGCAGGTGCTTCCGGGGTCATTGGCACGTGGTTCTGGCATATCTGAGAGGTGGTTCCTGCATGCCCGGCAAGTGATTCCGGAGTGTTTGCCAACTGGTTCTGGCATAGTCGGCAGGTGATTTTGGCATGTCCGGCAGGTGGTTCAGGCGAGTTGAGCAGGTGGTTCCAACGTGCTTGGCAGGTGCTTCCGGCGTCTCCGGCACGTGTTTCTGGCACATCTGACAGGTGGTTCCGGCATGCCCGAAAGGTGATTCCGGTCTGTCCGGTAGGTGGTTCCAGCCTGCACGGCATGTGGTTCTGGTACGTCTCAGAGGTGGTTGCGCATGCCCAACAGGTGATTCCGGACTGTCCGCCACATGGTTCTGGCACGTCTGAGAGGTGGTTCCGGCATGCCCGGCAGGTCATCCCAGAGAGTCCTCCAAGTGGTTCTGGCATAACACGCAGGTGATTTTGGCGTGTCTGGCAGGTTGTGCCGTTGTGCTTGGCAGGTGGTTCAGGCTTGGCCGGCAGGTGGTTCCAGACTCTCCAGGACGTGTTTCCAGCTTCTCCGGCAGGTGGTTCTGGTACAGCTGAGAGGTGGTTCCGCCATGGCTGGCAGGTGATTCCGGACCGTCCCCCAGTTGGTTCTGGCATAGACAGCAGTTGATATTGGCCTGTCCGGCAGGTGGTTCCAGCGAGTCGAACAGGTGGCTCCGGCGTGCTCGGCAGTTGGTTCCGGTCTGTCCGGTAGGTGATTCTGGCGTGTCCGGCACATGCTTCCGGCACGTCTGAGAGGTGGTTCCGGCATGCGCGACAGGTGATTTCGGAGTGTCCGCCAGGTGGTTCTGGCGTACCCGGCAGGTGATTTTGGCGTGTCCGGCAGGTGTTTCTGGCGAGTCGAGCAGGTGGCTCCGGCATGCTCGGCAGGTTGTTCAGACGGGTCTGGCAGGTGTTTTCCGTCTGTTCGGGGTGTGGTTCCAGCATCTCATGCACATGGTTCTGGCCCGTCTGAGATGTGGTTCCGGCCGGCCCGACAGGTGTTTCCACAGTGTCCGCCAAGTAGTACTGGCGTAGTTGGCAGGTGATTTTGGCATGACCGGCAGGTGGTTCCAGCAAGCCCGGCAGGTGATTCCGAAGTGTTCCCCAACTGGTTGTGGCGTAGCCGGCAGGTGATTTTTGCGTGTCCGGCAGGTGGTTCTGGCGAGTCGAGCAGGTGGTTCCGGCGTGCTCGGCAGGTGCTTCCGGGGTCATTGGCATGTGGTTCTGGCATATCTGAGAGGTGGTTCCGGCATGCCCGGCAGGTGATTCCGGAGTGTTCGCCAAGTGTTTCCGGCGTAGCCGGCAGGTGATTTTGCATGTCCAGCGGTCGTTCCGGCGGGTCGAGCCGGTGGTTCCGGCGTGTCCGGCAGGTGGTTCCGGTCTGTCCGGCAGGTGGTTCTGTGGTGTCCAGCACGAGGTTCAGTCTGAGAGGCTGTGCCGGCATGCCCCTCACGTGATTCCGGCTTGTCCCCGAAGTGGTGCTGGTGTAGCGGGCAGGTGATTTTGGCGTGTCTGGCAGGTGGTTCAGGCGAGTTGAGCAGGTGGTTGCGACGTGATCGGCAGGTGCTTCCGGCGTCTCCGGCACATGTTTCTGGCACATCTGACTGGTGGTTCCGGCATGCCCAAAAGTTGATTCCGGTCTGTCCGGTAGGTGGTTCCGGAGTGCACGGCACGTGGTTCTGGTACGTCTCAGAGGTGGTTACGAATGCCCAACAGGTGATTCCGGACTGTCCGCCACGTGCTTCTGGCACGTCAGAGGTGGTTCCAACATGCCTGGCAGGTCATTTCGGAGAGTCGTCCAAGTGGTTCCTGCGTAGCCCGCTGGTGATTTTGGCGTGTCCGGCAGGTGGTTCCGCCGTGCTCGGCAGGTGGTTCAGGCATGGCCGTCACGTGGTTCCAGTCTGTCCAGGACGTGTTTCCAGCTTCTCCGGCAGGAGGTTCTGGTACGTATGAGAGGTGGTTCCGCCATGGCTGGCAGGTGATCCCGGACTGTCCCCCAGGTGGTTCTGGCATAGCCAGCAGTTGATATTGGCCTGTCTGGCAGGTGGTTCCAGCGAGTCGAACAGCTGGCTCCGGCGTTCTTGGCAGGTGGTTCCGGTCTGTCCGGTAGGTGTTTCCGGCGTGTGTGGCACGCGCTTCCGGCATGTCTGAGAGGTGGTTCCGGCATGCGCGGCAGGTGATTCCGTAGTGTCCGCCAGGTGGTTCTGGCATACCCGGCAGGTGATTTTGGCGTGTCCGACAGGAGTTTCTGGCGAGTCTAGCTGGTGGCTCCGGCATGCTCGGCAGGTGCTTCCGGCGTCTCCGGCACTTGGTTCTGGTGTGTCTGAGAGCTGGTTCCGGCATGTCCGGCAGATGATTCCGGAGTGTCCGCCAAGTGGTTCTGGCATACCCAGCAGGTGATTTTGGCGTGTCAGGGAGGTGGTACCGGTGAGTCGAGCAGGTGGTTCCGGCGTGCTCAGCAGGTGGTTCAGGCGGTTCTGGCAGGTGGTATCCGTCTGTTCGGGGTGTGGTTCCAGCATCTCGTGAACACGCTTCTGGCACGTCTGAGATGTGGTTCCAGCCGGCCCGACAGGTGTTTCCGCAGTGTCCGCCAAACGGTTCTGGCGTAGTTGGCAGGTGATTTTGGCATGACTGGCAGGTGGTTCCAGCAAGCCTGGCAGGTGATTCCAAAGTGTTCACCAACTGGTTGTGGCGTAGCCGGCAGGTGATTTTTGCGTGATCGGCAGGTGGTTCTGGCGAGTCGAGCAGGTGGTTCCGGCGTGCTCGGCTGGTGCTTCCGGGGTCATTGGCACGGGGTTCTGGCATGTCTGAGAGGTGGTTCCTGCATGCCCGGCAAGTGATTCCGGAGTGTTCGCCAAGTGGTTCTGGCATAGTCGGCAGGTGATTTTGGCATGTCCGGCAGGTGGTTCAGGCGAGTTGAGCAGGTGGTTCCAACGTGCTTGGCAGGTGCTTCCGGCCTCTCCGGCACGTGTTTCTGGCACATCTGACAGGTGGTTCCGGCATGCCCGAAAGGTGATTCCGGTCTGTCCGTTAGGTGGTTCCAGCCTGCACGGCATGTGGTTCTGGTACGTCTCAGAGGTGGTTGCGCATGCCCAACAGGTGATTCCGGACTGTCCGCCACATGGTTCTGGCACGTCTGAGAGTTGGTTCCGGATGCCCGGCAGGTCATCCCAGAGAGTCCTCCAAGTGGTTCTGGCATAAAACGCAGGTGATTTTGGCGTGTCTGACAGGTTGTTCCGTTGTGCTTGGCAGGTGGTTCAGGCTTGGCCGGCAGGTGGTTCCAGACTGTCCAGGACGTGTTTCCAGCTTCTCCGGCAGGTGGTTCTGGTACGTCTGAGAGGTGGTTCCGCCAGGGCTGGCAGGTGATTCCGGACCGTCCCCCAGGTGGTTCTGGCATAGCCAGCAGTTGATATTGGCCTGTCCGGCAGGTGGTTCCAGCGAGTCGAACAGGTGGCTCTGGCGTGCTCGGCAGGTGGTTCCGGTCTGTCCGGTAGGTGATTCCGGCGTGTCCGGCACGTGCTTCCGGCACGTCTGAGAGGTGGTTCCGGCATGCGCGACAGGTGGTTTCGGAGTGTCCGCAAGGTGGTTCTGGCGTACCCGGCAGGTGATTTTGGCGTGTCCGGCAGGTGTTTCTGGCGAGTCGAGCAGGTGGCTCCGGCATGCTCGGCAGGTGCTTCCGGCGTCTCCGGCACGTAGTTCTGGTGTGTCTGAGAGCTGGTTCCGGAATGTCCGGCAGATGATTCCGAAGTGTCCGCCAAGTGGTTCTGGCATACCCGGCTGGTGATTTGGGCATGTCAGGTAGGTGGTTCCGGCGAGTCGAGCAGGTGGCTCCGGCGTGCTCGGCAGGTTGTTTAGACGGGTCTGGCAGGTGTTTTCCGTCTGTTCGGGGTGTGGTTCCAGCATCTCATGCACATGGTTCTGGCACGTCTGAGATGTGGTTCCGGCCGGCCAGACAGGTGTTTCCACAGTGTCCGCCAAGTGGTACTGGCGTAGTTGGCAGGTGATTTTGGCATGACCGGCAGGTGGTTCCAGCAAGCCCGGCAGGTGATTCCAAAGTGTTCCCCAACTGGTTGTGGTGTAGCTGGCAGGTGATTTTTGCGTGTCCGGCAGGTGGTTCTGGCGAGTCGAGCAGGTGGTTCCGGCGTGCTCGGCAGGTGCTTCCGGGGTCATTGGCACGTGGTTCTGGCATATCTGAGAGGTGGTTCCGGCATGCCCGGCAGGTGATTCCGGAGTGTTCGCCAAGTGTTTCCGGCGTAGCCGGCAGGTGATTTTGCATGTCCAGCGGTCGTTCCGGCGGGTCGAGCCGGTGGTTCCGGCGTGTCCGGCAGGTGGTTCCGGTCTGTCCGGCAGGTGGTTCTGTGGTGTCCGGCACGAGGTTCAGTCTGAGAGGCTGTGCCGGCATGCCCCTCACGTGATTCCGGCTTGTCCCCGAAGTGGTGCTGGTGTAGCGGGCAGGTGATTTTGGCGTGTCCGGCAGGTGGTTCAGGCGAGTTGAGCAGGTGGTTGCGACGTGCTCGGCAGGTGCTTCCGGCGTCTCCGGCACGTGTTTCTGGCACATCTGACTGATGGTTCCGGCATGCCCAAATGGTGATTCCGGTCTGTCCGTTAGGTGGTTCCGGCGTGCACGGCACGTGGTTCTGGTACGTCTCAGAGGTGGTTGCGTATGCCCAACAGGTGATTCCGGACTGTCCTGCACGTGCTTCTTGCACGTCTGAGAGGTGGTTCCAACATGCCCGGCAGGTCATTTCGGAGAGTCGTCCAAGTGGTTCTGGCGTAGCCCGCAGGTGATTTTGGCGTATCCGGCAGGTGGTTCCGCCGTGCTCGGCAGGTGGTTCAGGCATGGCCGTCACGTGGTTCCAGTCTGTCCAGGACGTGTTTCCAGCTTCTCCGGCAGGTGGTTCTGGTACGTCTGAGAGGTGGTTCCGCCATGGCTGGCAGGTGATCACGGACTGTCCCCCAGGTCGCTCTGGCATAGCCAGCAGTTGATATTGGCCTGTCCGCCAGGTGGTTCCAGCGAGTCGAACAGGTGGCTCCGGCGTTCTTGGCAGGTGGTTCTGGTCTGTCCGGTAGGTGTTTCCGGCGTGTCTGGCACGTGCTTCCGGCACGTCTGAGAGGTGGTTCCGGCATGCGCGGCAGGTGATTCCGTAGTGTCCGCCAGGTGGTTCTGGCGTACCCGGCAGGTGATTTTAGCATGTCCGGCAGGTGTTTCTGGCCAGTCGAGCAGGTGGCTCCGGCATGCTCGGCAGGTGCTTCCGGCGTCTCCGGCACTTGGTTCTGGTGTGTCTGAGAGCTGGTTCCGGCATGTCCGGCAGATGATTCCGGAGTGGCCGCCAAGTGGTTCTGGCATACCCAGCAGGTGATTTTGGCGTGTCAGGGAGGTGGTACCGGTGAGTCGAGCAGGTGGTTCCGGCGTGCTCAGCAGGTGCTTCAGGCGGTTCTGGCAGGTGGTATCCGTCTGTTCGGGGTGTGGTTCCAGCATCTCATGAACACGTTTCTGGCACGTCTGAGATGTGGTTCCAGCCGGCCCGACAGATGTTTCCGCAGTGTCCGCCAAGCGGTTCTGGCGTAGCCGGCAGGTGATGTTTGCCTGTCCGGCAGGGGGTTCTGGCGAGTCGAGCAGGTGGTTCCGGCGTGCTCGGCAGGTGCTTCCGGGGTCATTGGCACGTGGTTCTGGCATATCTGAGAGGTGGTTCCGGCATGCCCGGCAGGTGATTCCGGAGTGTTCGCCAAGTGTTTCCGGCGTAGCCGGCAGGTGATTTTGCATGTCCAGCGGTCGTTCCGGCGGGTCGAGCCGGTGGTTCCGGCGTGTCCGGCAGGTGGTTCCGGTCTGTCCGGCAGGTGGTTCTGTGGTGTCCGGCACGAGGTTCAGTCTGAGAGGCTGTGCCGGCATGCCCCTCACGTGATTCCGGCTTGTCCCCGAAGTGGTGCTGGTGTAGCGGGCAGGTGATTTTGGCGTGTCCGGCAGGTGGTTCCGGCGAGTTGAGCAGGTGGTTGGGACGTGCTCGGCAGGTGCTTCCGGCGTCTCCGGCACTTGGTTCTGGTGTGTCTGAGAGCTGGTTCCGGCATGTCCGGCAGATGATTCCGGAGTGTCCGCCAAGTGGTTCTGGCATGACCAGCAGGTGATTTTGGCGTGTCAGGGAGGTGGTACCGGTGAGTCGAGCAGGTGGTTCCGGCGTGCTCAGCAGGTGGTTCAGGCGGTTCTGGCAGGTGGTATCCGTCTGTTCGGGGTGTGGTTCCAGCATCTCATGAACACGTTTCTGGCACGTCTGAGATGTGGTTCCAGCCGGCCCGACAGATGTTTCCGCAGTGTCCGCCAAGCGGTTCTGGCGTAGTTGGCAGGTGATTTTGGCATGACCGGCAGGTGGTTCCAGCAAGCCCGGCAGGTTATTCCCAAGTGCTCCCCAACTGGTTGTGGCGTAGTCGGCAGGTGATTTTTGCGTGATCGGCAGGTGGTTCTGGCGAGTCGAGCAGGTGGTTCCGGCGTGCTCGGCTGGTGCTTCCGGGGTCATTGGCACGGGGTTCCGGCACGTCTGAGAGGTGGTTCCGGCATGCACGACAGGTGATTTCGGAGTGTCAGCCAGGTGGTTCTGGCGTACCCGGCAGGTGATTTTGGCGTGTCCGGCAGGTGTTTCTGGCGAGTCGAGCAGGTGGCTCCGGCATGCTCGGCAGGTGCTTCCGGCGTCTCCGGCACGTGGTTCTGGTGTGTCTGAGAGCTGGTTCCGGCATGTCCGGCAGATGATTCCGGAGTGTCCGCCAAGTGGTTCTGGCATACCCGGCTGGTGATTTTGGCATGTCAGGTAGGTGGTTCCGGCGAGTCGAGCAGGTGGCTCCGGCGTGCTCGGCAGGTTGTTCAGACGGGTCTGGCAGGTGTTTTCCGTCTATTCGGGGTGTGGTTCCAGCATCTCATGCACATGGTCTGGCACGTCTGAGATGTGGTTCCGGCCGGCCCAACAGGTGTTTCCACAGTGTCCGCCAAGTGGTACTGGCGTAGTTGGCAGGTGATTTTGGCATGACCGGCAGGTGGTTCCAGCAAGCCCTGCAGGTGATTCCGAAGTGTTCCCCAACTGGTTGTGGCGTAGCCGGCAGGTGATTTTTGCGTGTCCGGCAGGTGGTTCTGGCGAGTCGAGCAGGTGGTTCCGGCGTGCTCGGCAGGTGCTTCCGGGGTCATTGGCACGTGGTTCTGGCATATCTGAGAGGTGGTTCCGGCATGCCCGGCAGGTGATTCCGGAGTGTTCGCCAAGTGTTTCCGGCGTAGCCGGCAGGTGATTTTGCATGTCCAGCGGTCGTTCCGGCGGGTCGAGCCGGTGGTTCCGGCGTGTCCGGCAGGTGGTTCCGGTCTGTCCGGCAGGTGGTTCTGTGGTGTCCGGCACGAGGTTCAGTCTGAGAGGCTGTGCCGGCATGCCCCTCACGTGATTCCGGCTTGTCCCCGAAGTGGTGCTGGTGTAGCGGGCAGGTGATTTTGGCATGACTGGGAGGTGGTTCCAGCAAGCCTGGCAGGTGATTCCAAAGTGTTCACCAACTGGTTGTGGCGTAGCCGGCAGGTGATTTTTGCGTGATCGGCAGGTGCTTCTGGCGAGTCAAGCAAGTTGTTCCGGCGTGCTCGGCTGGTGCTTCCGGGGTCATTGGCACGGGGTTCTGGCATGTCTGAGAGGTGGTTCCTGCATGCCCGGCAAGTGATTCCGGAGTGTTCGCCAAGGGGTTCTGGCATAGTCGGCAGGTGATTTTGGCATGTCCGGCAGGTGGTTCTGGCGAGTCGAGCAGGTGGTTCCGGCGTGCTCGGCAGGTGCTTCCGGGGTCATTGGCACGTGGTTCTGGCATATCTGAGAGGTGGTTCCGGCATGCCCGGCAGGTGATTCCGGAGTGTTCGCCAAGTGTTTCCGGCGTAGCCGGCAGGTGATTTTGCATGTCCAGCGGTCGTTCCGGCGGGTCGAGCTGGTGGTTCCGGCGTGTCCGGCAGGTGGTTCCGGTCTGTCCGGCAGGTGGTTCTGTGGTGTCCGGCACGAGGTTCAGTCTGAGAGGCTGTGCCGGCATGCCCCTCACGTGATTCCGGCTTGTCCCCGAAGTGGTGCTGGTGTAGCGGGCAGGTGATTTTGGTGTGTCCGGCAGGTGGTTCCGGCGAGTTGAGCAGGTGGTTGCGACGTGCTCGGCAGGTGCTTCCGGCGTCTCCGGCACGTGTTTCTGGCACATCTGACTGGTGGTTCCGGCATGCCCAAAAGTTGATTCCGGTCTGTCCGGTAGGTGGTTCCGGCGTGCACGGCACGTGGTTCTGGTACGTCTCAGAGGTGGTTGCGTATGCCCAACAGGTGATTCCGGACTGTCTGGCATGTGCTTCTGGCACGTCTGAGAGGTGGTTCCAACATGCCCGGCAGATCATTTCGGAGAGTCGTCCAAGTGGTTCTGGCGTAGCCCGCAGGTGATTTTGGCGTGTCCGGCAGGTGGTTCCGCCGTGCTCGGCAGGTGGTTCAGGCATGGCCGTCACGTGGTTCCAGTCTGTCCAGGACGTGTTTCCAGCTTCTCCGGCAGGTGGTTCTGGTACGTCTGAGAGGTGGTTCCGCCATGGCTGGCAGGTGATCCCGGACTGTCCCCCAGGTGGTTCTGGCATAGCCAGCAGTTGATATTGGCCTGTCCGGCAGGTGGTTCCAGCGAGTCGAACAGGTGGCTCCGGGGTTCTTGGCAGGTGGTTCCGGTCTGTCCGGTAGGTGTTTCCGGCGTGTCTGGCACGTGCTTCCAGCACGTCTGAGAGGTGGTTCCGGCATGCGCGGCAGGTGATTCCGTAGTGTCCGCCAGGTGGTTCTGGCATACCCGGCAGGTGATTTTGGCGTGTCCGGCAAGTGTTTCTGGCGAGTCGAGCAGGTGGCTCCGGCATACTCGGCAGGTGCTTCCGGCGTCTCCGGCACGTGGTTATGGTGTGTCTGAGAGCTGGTTCCGGCATGTCCGGCAGATGATTCCGGAGTGTCCGCCAAGTGGTTCTGGCATACCCAGCAGGTGATTTTGGCGTGTCAGGGAGGTGGTGCGGGTGAGTAGAGCAGGTGGTTCCGGAGTGCTCAGCAGGTGGTTCAGGCGGTTCTGGCAGGTGGTATCCGTCTGTTCGGGGTGTGGTTCCAGCATCTCATGAACACGTTTCTGGCACGTCTGAGATGTGGTTCCAGCCGTCCCGACAGGTGTTTCCGCAGTGTCCGCCAAGCGGTTCTGGCGTAGTTGGCAGGTGATTTTGGCATGACTGGCAGGTGGTTCAAGCAAGCCTGGCAGGTGATTCCAAAGTGTTCACCAACTGGTTGTGGCGTAGCCGGCAGGTGATTTTTGCGTGATCGGCAGGTGGTTCTGGCGAGTCGAGCAGGTGGTTCCGGCGTGCTCGGCTTTTGCTTCTGGGGTCATTGGCATGGGGTTCTGGCATGTCTGAGAGGTGGTTCCTGCATGCCCGGCAAGTGATTCCGGAGTGTTCGCCAAGTCGTTCTGGCATAGTCGGCAGGTGATTTTGGCATGTCCGGCAGGTGGTTCAGGCGAGTTGAGCAGGTGGTTCCAACGTGCTTGGCAGGTGCTTCTGGCGTCTCCGGCACGTGTTTCTGGCACATCTGACAGGTGGTTCCGGCATGCCCGAAAGGTGATTCCGGTCTGTCCGGTAGGTGGTTCCAGCCTGCACAGCATGTGGTTCTGGTACGTCTCAGAGGTGGTTGCGCATGCCCAACAGGTGATTCCGGACTGTCCGCCACATGGTTCTGGCACGTCTGAGAGGTGGTTCCGGCATGCCCGGCAGGTCATCCCAGAGAGTCCTCCAAGTGGTTCTGGCATAACACGCAGGTGATTTTGGGGTGTCTGGCAGGTTGTTCCGTTGTGCTTGGCAGGTGGTTCAGGCTTGGCCGGAAGGTGGTTCCAGACTGTCCAGGACGTGTTTCCAGCTTCTCCGGCAGGTGGTTCTGGTACGTGTGAGAGGTGGTTCCGCCATGGCTGGCAGGTGATTCCGGACCGTCCCCCAGGTGGTTCTGGCATAGCCAGCAGTTGATATTGGCCTGTCCGGCAGGTGGTTCCAGCGAGTCGAACAGGTGGCTCCGGCGTGCTCGGCAGGTGGTTCGGGTCTGTCCGGTAGGTGATTCCGGCGTGTCCGGCACGTGCTTCCGGCACGTGTGAGAGGTGGTTCCGGCATGCGCGACAGGTGGTTTCGGAGTGTCCGCCTGGTGGTTCGGTCGTAGCCGGCAGGTGATTTTGGCGTGTCCGGCAGGTGTTTCTGGCGAGTCGAGCAGGTGGCTCCGGCATGCTCGGCAGGTGCTTCCGGCGTCTCCGGCACGTGGTTCTGGTGTGTCTGAGAGCTGGTTCCGGCATGTCCGGCAGATGATTCCGGAGGTTCCGGCAAGTGGTTCTGGCATACCCGGCTGGTGATTTGGGCATGTCAGGTAGGTGGTTCCGGCGAGTCGAGCAGGTGGCTCCGGCGTGCTCGGCAGGTTGTTCAGACGGGTCTGGCAGGTGTTTTCCGTCTGTTCGGGGTGTGGTTCCAGCATCTCATGCACATGGTTCTGGCACGTCTGAGATGTGGTTCCGGCCGGGCCGACAGGTGTTTCCACAGTGTCCGCCAAGTGGTACTGGCGTAGTTGGCAGGTGATTTTGGCATAACCGGCAGGTGGTTCCAGCAAGCCCAGCAGGTGATTCCGAAGTGTTCCCCAACTGGTTGTGGCGTAGCCGGCAGGTGATTTTTGCGTGTCCGGCAGGTGGTTCTGGCGAGTCGAGCAGGTGGCTCTGGCGTGCTCGGCAGGTGCTTCCGGCGTCTCCGGCACGTGGTTCTGGCATATCTGAGAGGTGGTTCCGGCATGCCCGGCAGGTGATTCCGGAGTGTCCGCCAAGTGGTTCTGGCATACCCGGCTGGTGATTTGGGCATGTCAGGTAGGTGGTTCCGGCGAGTCGAGAAGGTGGCTCTGGCGTGCTCGGCAGGTTGTTCAGACGGGTCTGGCAGGTCTTTTCCGTCTGTTGGGGGTGTGGTTCCAGCATCTCATGCACATGGTTCTGGCACGTCTGAGATGTGGTTCCGGCCGGCCCGACAGGTGTTTCCACAGTGTCCGCCAAGTGGTACTGGCGTAGTTGGCAGGTGATTTTGGCATGACCGGCAGGTGGTTCCAGCAAGCCCGGCAGGTGATTCCGAAGTGTTCCCCAACTGGTTGTGGCGTAGCCGGCAGGTGATTTTTGCGTGTCCGGCAGGTGGTTCTGGCGAGTCGAGCAGATGGTTCCGGCGTGCCCGGCAGGTGCTTCCGGAGTGTTCGCCAAGTGTTTCCGGCGTAGCCGGCAGGTGATTTTGCATGTCCAGCGGTCGTTCCGGCGGGTCGAGCCAGTGGTTCCGGCGTGTCCGGCAGGTGGTTCCGGTCTGTCCGGCAGGTGGTTCTGTGGTGTCCGGCACGAGGTTCAGTCTGAGAGGCTGTGCCGGCATGCCCCTCATGTGATTCCGGCTTGTCCCCGAAGTGGTGCTGGTGTAGTGGGCAGGTGATTTTGGCGTGTCCGGTAGGTGGTTCAGGCGAGTTGAGCAGGTGGTTGCGACGTGCTCGGCAGGTGCTTCCGGCGTCCCCTGCACGTGTTTCTGGCACATCTGACTGGTGGTTCCGGCATGCCCAAGAGTTGATTCCGGTCTGTCGGGTAGGTGGTTCCGGCGTGCACGGCACGTGGTTCTGGTACGTCTCAGAGGTGGTTGCGTATGCCCAACAGGTGATTCCGGACTGTCCGCCACGTGCTTCTGGCACGTCTGAGAGGTGGTTCCAACATGCCCGGCAGGTCATTTCGGAGAGTCGTCCAAGTGGTTCTGGCGTAGCCCGCAGGTGATTTTGGCGTGTCCGGCAGGTGGTTCCGCCGTGCTCGGCAGGTGGTTCAGGCATGGCCGTCACGTGGTTCCAGTCTGTCCAGGACGTGTTTCCAGCTTCTCCGGCAGGTGGTTCTGGTACGTCTGAGAGGTGGTTCCGCCATGGCTGGCAGGTGATCCCGGACTGTCCCCCAGGTGGTTCTGGCATAGCCAGCAGTTGATATTGGCCTGTCCGGCAGGTGGTTCCAGCGAGTCGAACAGGTGGCTCCGGCGTGCTCGGCAGGTGGTTCCGGTCTGTCCGGTAGGTGTTTCCGAGTGTCTGGCACGTGCTTCCGGCACGTCTGAGAGGTGGTTCCGGCATGCGCGGCAGGTGATTCCGTAGTGTCCGCCAGGTGGTTCTGGCGTACCCGGCAGGTGATTTTGGCGTGTCCGGCAGGTGTTTCTGGCGAGTCGAGCAGGTGGCTCCGGCATGCTCGGCAGGTGCTTCCGGCGTCTCCGGCACGTGGTTCTGGTGTGTCTGAGAGCTGGTTCCGGCATGTCCGGCAGATGATTCCGGAGTGTCCGCCAAGTGGTTCTGGCATACCCGGCTGGTGATTTGGGCATGTCAGGTAGGTGGCTCCGGCGTGCTCGGCAGGTTGTTCAGACGGGTCTGGCAGGTGTTTTCCGTCTGTTCGGGGTGTGGTTCCAGCATCTCATGCACATGGTTCTGGCACGTCTGAGATGTGGTTCCGGCCGGCCCGACAGGTGTTTCCACAGTGTCCGCCAAGTGGTACTGGCGTAGTTGGCAGGTGATTTTGGCAAGCCCGGCAGGTGATTCCGAAGTTTTCCCCAACTGGTTGTGGCGTAGCCGGCAGGTGATTTTTGCGTGTCCGGCAGGTGGTTCTGGCGAGTCGAGCAGGTGGTTCCGGCGTGCTCGGCAGGTGCTTCCGGGGTCATTGGCACGTGGTTCTGGCATATCTGAGAGGTGGTTCCAGCATGCCCGGCAGGTGATTCCGGAGTGTTCGCCAAGTGTTTCCGGCGTAGCCGGCAGGTGATTTTGCATGTCCAGCGGTCGTTCCGGCGGGTCGAGCCGGTGGTTCCGGCGTGTCCGGCAGGTGGTTCCGGTCTGTCCGGCAGGTGGTTCTGTGGTGTCCGGCACGAGGTTCAGTCTGAGAGGCTGTGCCGGCATGCCCCTCACGTGATTCCGGCTTGTCCCCGAAGTGGTGCTGGTGTAGCGGGCAGGTGATTTTGGCGTGTCCGGCAGTTGGTTCAGGCGAGTTGAGCAGGTGGTTGCGACGTGCTCGGCAGGTGCTTCCGGCGTCTCCAGCACGTGTATCTGGCACATCTGACTGGTGGTTCCGGCATGCCCAAAAGTTGATTCCGGTCTGTCCGGTAGGTGGTTCCGGCGTGCACGGCACGTGGTTCTGGTACGTGTCAGAGGTGGTTGCGTATGCCCAACAGGTGATTCCGGACTGTCCGCCACGTGCTTCTGGCACGTCTGAGAGGTGGTTCCAACATGCCCGGCAGGTCATTTCGGAGAGTCGTCCAAGTGGTTCTGGCGTAGCCCGCAGGTGATTTTGGCGTGTCCGGCAGGTAGTTGCGCCGTGCTCGGCAGGTGGTTCAGGCATGGCCGTCACGTGGTTCCAGTCTGTCCAGGACGTGTTTCCAGCTTCTCCGGCAGGTGGTTCTGGTACGTGTGAGAGGTGGTTCCGCCATGGCTGGCAGGTGATCCCGGACTGTCCCCCAGGTGGTTCTGGCATAGCCAGCAGTTGATATTGGCCTGTCCGGCAGGTGGTTCCAGCGAGTCGAACAGGTGGCTCCGGCGTTCTTGGCAGGTGGTTCCGGTCTGTCCGGTAGGTGTTTCCGGCGTGTCTGGCACGTGCTTCCGGCACGTCTGAGAGGTGGTTCCGCATGCGCGGCAGGTGATTCCGTAGTGTCCGCCAGGTGGTTCTGGCATACCCGGCAGGTGATTTTGGCGTGTCCGGCAGGTGTTTCTGGCGAGTCGAGCAGGTGGCTCCGGCATGCTCGGCAGGTGCTTCCGGCGTCTCCGGCACTTGGTTCTGGTGTGTCTGAGAGCTGGTTCTGGCATGTCCGGCAGATGATTCCGGAGTGTCCGCCAAGTGGTTCTGGCATACCCAGCAGGTGATTTTGACGAGTCAGGGAGGTGGTACCGGTGAGTCGAGCAGGTGGTTCCGGCGTGCTCAGCAGGTGGTTCAGGCGGTTCTGGCAGGTGGTATCCGTCTGTTCGGGGTGTGGTTCCAGCATCTCATGAACACGTTTCTGGCACGTCTGAGATGTGGTTCCAGCTGGCCCGACATTTGTTTCCGCAGTGTCCGCCAAGCGGTTCTGGCGTAGTTGGCAGCTGATTTTGGCATGACTGGCAGGTGGTTCCAGCAAGCCTGGCAGGTGATTCCAAAGTGTTCACCAACTGGTTGTGGCGTAGCCGGCAGGTGATTTTTGCGTGATCGGCAGGTGGTTCTGGCGAGTCGAGCAGGTGGTTCCGGCGTGCTCGGCTGGTGCTTCCGGGGTCATTGGCACGGGGTTCTGGCATGTCTGAGAGGTGGTTCCTGCATGCCCGGCAAGTGATTCCGGAGTGTTCGCCAAGGGGTTCTGGCATAGTCGGCAGGTGATTTTGGCATGTCCGGCAGGTGGTTCTGGCGAGTCGAGCAGGTGGTTCCGGCGTGCTCGGCAGGTGCTTCCGGGGTCATTGGCACGTGGTTCTGGCATATCTGAGAGGTGGTTCCGGCATGCCCGGCAGGTGATTCCGGAGTGTTCGCCAAGTGTTTCCGGCGTAGCCGGCAGGTGATTTTGCATGTCCAGCGGTCGTTCCGGCGGGTCGAGCCGGTGGTTCCGGCGTGTCCGGCAGGTGGTTCCGGTCTGTCCGGCAGGTGGTTCTGTGGTGTCCGGCACGAGGTTCAGTCTGAGAGGCTGTGCCGGCATGCCCCTCACGTGATTCCGGCTTGTCCCCGAAGTGGTGCTGGTGTAGCGGGCAGGTGATTTTGGCGTGTCCGGCAGTTGGTTCAGGCGAGTTGAGCAGGTGGTTGCGACATGCTCGGCAGGTGCTTCCGGCGTCTCCGGCACGTGTTTCTGGCACATCTGACTGGTGGTTCCGGCATGCCCAAAAGTTGATTCCGGTCTGTCCGGTAGGTGGTTCCGGCGTGCACGGCACGTGGTTCTGGTACGTCTCAGAGGTGGTTGCGAATGCCCAACAGGTGAATCCGGACTGTCCGCCACGGGCTTCTGGCACGTCTGAGAGGTGGTTCCAACATGCCCGGCAGGTCATTTCGCAGAGTCATCCAAGTGGTTCTGGCGTAGCCCGCAGGGGATTTTGGCGTGTCCGGCAGGTGGTTCCGCCGTGCTCGGCAGGTGGTTCAGGCATGGCCGTCACGTGGTTCCAGTCTGTCCAGGACGTGTTTCCAGCTTCTCCGGCAGGTGGTTCTGGTACGTCTGAGAGGTGGTTCCGCCATGGCTGGCAGGTGATCCCGGACTGTCCCCCAGGTGGTTCTGGCATAGCCAGCAGTTGATATTGGCCTGTCCGGCAGGTGGTTCCAGCGAGTCGAACAGGTGGCTCCGGCGTTCTTGGCAGGTGGTTCCGGTCTGTCCGGTAGGTGTTTCCGGCGTGTCTGGCACGTGCTTCCGGCACGTCTGAGAGGTGGTTCCGGCATGCGCGACAGGTGATTCCGGAGTGTCCGCCAGGTGGTTCTGGCATACCCGGCAGGTGATTTTGGCGTGTCCGGCAGGTGTTTCTGGCGAGTCGAGCAGGTGGCTCCGGCATGCTCGGCAGGTGCTTCCGGCGTCTCCGACACGTGGTTCTGGTGTGTCTGAGAGCTGGTTCCGGAATGTCCGGCAGATGATTCCGGAGTGTCCGCCAAGTGGTTCTGGCTTACCCAGCAGGTGATTTTGGCGTGTCAGGGAGGTGGTACCGCTGAGTCGAGCAGGTGGTTCCGGCGTGCTCAGCAGGTGGTTCAGGCGGTTCTGGCACGTGGTATCCGTCTGTTCGGGGTGTGGTTCCAGCATCTCATGAACACGTTTCTGGCACGTCTGAGATGTGGTTCCAGCCGGCCCGACAGGTGTTTCCGCAGTGTCCGCTAAGCGGTTCTGGCGTAGTTGGCAGGTGATTTTGGCATGACTGGCAGGTGGTTCCAGCAAGCCTGGCAGGTGATTCCAAAGTGTTCACCAACTGGTTGTGGCGTAGCCGGCAGGTGATTTTTGCGTGATCGGCAGGTGGTTCTGGCGAGTCGAGCAGGTGGTTCCGGCGTGCTCGGCTGGTGCTTCCGGGGTCATTGGCACGGGGTTCTGGCATGTCTGAGAGGTGGTTCCTGCGTGCCCGGCAAGTGATTCCGGAGTGTTCGCCCAGTGGTTCTGGCTTACCCAGCAGGTGATTTTGGCGTGTCAGGGAGGTGGTACCGCTGAGTTGAGCAGGTGGTTCCGGCGTGCTCAGCAGGTGGTTCAGGCGGTTCTGGCACGTGGTATCCATCTGTTCGGGGTGTGGTTCCAGCATCTCATGAACACGTTTCTGGCACGTCTGAGATGTGGTTCCAGCCGGCCCGACAGGTGTGTCCGCAGTGTCCGCTAAGCGGTTCTGGCGTAGTTGGCAGGTGATTTTGGCATGACTGGCAGGTGGTTCCAGCAAGCCTGGCAGGTGATTCCAAAGTGTTCACCAACTGGTTGTGGCGTAGCCGGCAGGTGATTTTTGCGTGATCGGCAGGTGGTTCTGGCGAGTCGAGCAGGTGGTTCCGGCGTGCTCGGCTGGTGCTTCCGGGGTCATTGGCACAGGGTTCTGGCATGTCTGAGAGGTGGTTCCTGCGTGCCCGGCAAGTGATTCCGGAGTGTTCGCCAAGTGGTTCTGGCATAGTCGGCAGGTGATTTTTGCGTGTCCGGCAGGTGGTTCTGGCGAGTCGAGCAGGTGGTTCCGGCGTGCTCGGCAGGTGCTTCTGGGGTCATTGGCACGTGGTTCTGGCATATCTGAGAGGTGGTTCCGGCATGCCTGGCAGGTGATTCCGGAGTGTTCGCCATGTGTTTCCGGCGTAGCGGGCAGGTGATATTGCATGTCCAGCGGTCGTTCCGGCGGGTCGAGCCGGTGGTTCCGGCATGTCCGGCAGGTGGTTCCGGTCTGTCCGGCAGGTGGTTCTGTGGTTTCCGTCACGAGGTTCAGTCTGAGAGGCTGTGCCAGCATGCCCCTCACGTGATTCCGTCTTGTCCCCGAAGTGGTGCTGGTGTAGCGGGCAGGTGATTTTGGCGTGTCCGGCAGGTGGTTCAGGCGAGTTGAGCAGGTGTTTGCGACGTGCTCGGCAGGTGCTTCCGGCGTCTCCGGCACGTGTTTCTGGCACATCTGACTGGTGGTTCCGGCATGCCCAAAAGTTGATTCCGGTCTGTCCGGTAGGTGGTTCCGGCGTGCACGGCACGTGGTTCTGGTACGTCTCAGAGGTGGTTGCGTATGCCCAACAGGTGATACCGGACTGTCTGCCACGTGATTCTGGCACGTCTCAGAGGTGGTTCCAACATGCCCGGCAGTCATTTCGGAGAGTCGTCCAAGTGGTTCTGGCGTAGCCCGCAGGTGATTTTGGCGTGTCCGGCAGGTGGTTCCGCCGTGCTCGGCATGTGGTTCAGGCATGGCCGTCACGTGGTTCCAGTCTGTCCAGGATGTGTTTCCAGCTTCTCCGGCAGGTGGTTCTGGTACGTCTGAGAGGTGGTTCCGCCATGGCTGGCAGGTGATTCCGGACCGTCCCCCAGGTGGTTCTGGCATAGCCAGCAGTTGATATTGGCCTGTCCGGCAGGTGGTTCCAGCGAGTCGAACAGGTGGCTCCGGCGTGCTCGGCAGGTGGTTCGGGTCTGTCCGGTAGGTGATTCCGGCGTGTTCGGCACGTGCTTCCGGCACGTCTGAGAGGTGGTTCCGGCATGCGCGACAGGTGGTTTCGGAGTGTCCGCCAGGTGGTTCTGGCGTACCCGGCAGGTGATTTTGGCGTGTCCGGCAGGTGTTTCTGGCGAGTCGAGCAGGTGGCTCCGGCATGCTCGGCAGGTGCTTCCGGCGTCTCCGGCACGTGGTTCTGGTGTGTCTGAGAGCTGGTTCCGGCATGTCCGGCAGATGATTCCGGAGTGTCCGCCACGTGGTTCTGGCATACCCGGCTGGTGATTTGGGCATGTCAGGTAGGTGGTTCCGGCGAGTCGAGCAGGTGGCTCCGGCGTGCTCGGCAGGTTGTTCAGGCGGGTCTGGCAGGTGTTTTACGTCTGTTGGGGGTGTGGTTCCAGCATCTCATGCACATGGTTCTGGCACGTCTGAGATGTGGTTCCGGCCGGCCCGACAGGTGTTTCCACTGTGTCCGCCAAGTGGTACTGGCGTAGTTGGCAGGTGATTTTGGCATGACCGGCAGGTGGTTCCAGCAAGCCCGGCAGGTGATTCCGAAGTGTTCCCCAACTGGTTGTGGCGTAGCCGGCAGGTGATTTTTGCGTGTCCGGCAGGTGTTTCTGGCGAGTCGAGCAGGTGGCTCGGGCATGCCTGGCAGGTGATTCCGGAGTGTTCACCAAGTGTTTCCGGCGTAGCCGGCAGGTGATTTTGCATGTCCAGCGGTCGTTCCGGCGGGTCGAGCCGGTGGTTCCGGCGTGTCTGGCATGTGGTTCCGGTCTGTCCGGCAGGTGGTTCTGTGGTGTCCGGCACGAGGTTCAGTCTGAGAGGCTGTGCCGGCATGCCCCTCACGTGATTCCGGCTTGTCCCCGAAGTGGTGCTGGTGTAGCGGGCAGGTGATTTTGGCGTGTCCGGCAGGTGGTTCAGGCGAGTTGAGCAGGTGGTTGCGACGTGCTCGGCAGGTGCTTCCGGCGTCTCCGGCACGTGTTTCTGGCACATCTGACTGGTGGTTCCGGCATGCCCAAAAGTTGATTCCGGTCTGTCCGGTAGGTGGTTCCGGCGTGCACGGCACGTGGTTCTGGTACGTCTCAGAGGTGGTTGCGTATGCCCAACAGGTGATTCTGGACTGTCCGCCACGTGCTTCTGGCACGTCTGAGAGGTGGTTCGAACATGCCCGGCAGGTCATTTCGAAGAGTCGTCCAAGTGGTTCTGGCATAGCCCGCAGGTGATTTTGGCGTGTCCGGCAGGTGGTTCAGCCGAGTTGAGCAGGTGGTTGAGACGTGCTCGGCAGGTGCTTCCGGCGTCTCCGGCACGTGTTTCTGGCACATCTGACTGGTGGTTCCGGCATGCCCAAAAGTTGATTCCGGTCTGTCCGGTAGGTGGTTCCGGCGTGCACGGCACGTGGTTCTGGTACGTCTCAGAGGTGGTTGCGTATGCCCAACAGGTGATTCCGGACTGTCCGCCACGTGCTTCTGGCACGTCTGAGAGGTGGTTCCAACATGCCCGGCAGGTCATTTCGGAGAGTCGTCCAAGTGGTTCTGGCATAGCCCGCAGGTGATTTTGGCGTGTCCGGCAGGTGGTTCCGCCGTGCTCGGCAGGTGGTTCAGGCATGGCCGTCACGTGGTTCCAGTCTGTCCAGGACGTGTTTCCAGCTTCTCCGGCAGGTGGTTCTGGTACGTCTGAGAGGTGGTTCCGCCATGGCTGGCAGGTGATCCCGGACCGTCCCCCAGGTGGTTCTGGCATAGCCAGCAGTTGATATTGGCCTGTCCGGCAGGTGGTTCCAGCGAGTCGAACAGGTGGCTCCGGCGTTCTTCGCAGGTGGTTCCGGTCTGTCCGGTAGGTGTTTCCGGCGTGTGTGGCACGTGCTTCCGGCACGTCTGAGAGGTGGTTCCGGCATGCGCGGCAGGTGATTCCATAGTGTCCGCCAGGTGGTTCTGGAATACCCGGCAGGTGATTTTGGCGTGTCCGGCAGGTGTTTCTGGCGAGTCGAGCAGGTGGCTCCTGCATGCTCGGCAGGTGCTTCCGGGGTCATTGGCACGTGGTTCTGGCATATCTGAGAGGTGGTTCCGGCATGCCCGGCAGGTGATTCCGGAGTGTTCGCCAAGTGTTTCCGGCGTAGCCGGCAGGTGATTTTGCATGTCCAGCGGTCGTTCCGGCGGGTCGAGCCGGTGGTTCCGGCGTGTCCGGCAGGTGGTTCCGGTCTGTCCGGCAGGTGGTTCTGTGGTGTCCGGCACGAGGTTCAGTCTGAGAGGCTGTGCCGGCATGCCCCTCACGTGATTCTGGCTTGTCCCCGAAGTGGTGCTGGTGTAGCGGGCAGGTGATTTTGGCGTGTCCGGCAGGTGGTTCCGGCGAGTTGAGCAGGTGGTTGAGACATGCTCGGCAGGTGCTTCCGGCGTCTCCGGCACTTGGTTCTGGTGTGTCTGAGAGCTGGTTCCGGCATGTCCGGCAGATGATTCCGGAGTGTCCGCCAAGTGGTTCTGGCATGACCAGCAGGTGATTTTGGCGTGTCAGGGAGGTGGTACCGGTGAGTCGAGCAGGTGGTTCCGGCGTGCTCAGCAGGTGGTTCAGGCGTTTCTGGCAGGTGGTATCCGTCTGTTCGGGGTGTGGTTCCAGCATCTCATGAACACGTTTCTGGCACGTCTGAGATGTGGTTCCAGCCGGCCCGACAGATGTTTCCGCAGTGTCCGCCAAGCGGTTCTGGCGTAGTTGGCAGGTGATTTTGGCATGACCGGCAGGTGGTTCCAGCAAGCCCGGCAGGTTATTCCCAAGTGTTCCCCAACTGGTTGTGGCGTAGTCGGCAGGTGATTTTTGCGTGATCGGCAGGTGGTTCTGGCGAGTCGAGCAGGTGGTTCCGGCGTGCTCGGCTGGTGCTTCCGGGGTCATTGGCACGGGGTTCCGGCACGTCTGAGAGGTGGTTCCGGCATACACGACAGGTGATTTCGGCGTGTCCGGCAGGTGGTTCCTCCGTGCTCGGCTGGTGGTTCAGGCATGGCCGTCACGTGGTTCCAGTTTGTCCAGGACGTGTTTCCAGCTTCTCCGGCAGGTGGTTCTGGCACGTCTGAGAGGTGGTTCCTGCATGCCCGGCAGGTCATCCCAGAGAGTCCTCCAAGTGGTTCTGGCATAACACGCAGGTGATTTTGGCGTGTCTGGCAGGTTGTTCCGTTGTGCTTGGCAGGTGGTTCAGGCTTGGCCGGCAGGTGGTTCCAGACTGTCCAGGACGTGTTTCCAGCTTCTCCGGCAGGTGGTTCTGGTACGTCTGAGAGGTGGTTCCGCCATGGCTGGCAGGCGATTCCGGACCGTCCCCCAGGTGGTTCTGGCATAGCCAGCAGTTGATATTGGCCTGTCCGGCAGGTGGTTCCAGCGAGTCGAACAGGTGGCTCCGGCGTGCTCGGCAGGTGGTTCCGGTCTTTCCGGTAGGTGATTCCGGCGTGTCCGGCACTTGCTTCCGGCACGGCTGAGAGGTGGTTCCGGCATGCACGACAGGTGATTTCGGAGTGTCCGCCAGGTGGCTCTGGCATACCCGGCAGGTGATTTTGGCATGTCCGGCAGGTGTTTCTGGCGAGTCGAGCAGGTGGCTCCGGCATGCTCGGCAGGTGCTTCCGGCGTCTCCGGCACGTGGTTCTGGTGTGTCTGAGAGCTGGTTCCGGCATGTCCGGCAGATGATTCCGGAGTGTCCGGCAAGTGGTTCTGGCATACCCGGCTGGTGATTTTGGCATGTCAGGTAGGTGGTTCCGGCGAGTCGAGCAGGTGGCTCCGGCGTGCTCGGCATGTTGTTCAGACGGGTCTGGCAGGTGTTTTCCGTCTGTTCGGGGTGTGGTTCCAGCATCTCCTTTGAACACGTTTCTGGCACGTCTGAGATGTGGTTCCAGCCGTCCCGACAGGTGTTTCCGCAGTGTCCGCCAAGCGGTTCTGGCGTAGTTGGCAGGTGATTTTGGCATGACTGGCAGGTGGTTCCAGCAAGCCTGGCAGGTGATTCCAAAGTGTTCAGCAACTGGTTGTGGCGTAGCCGGCAGGTGATTTTTGCGTGATCGGCAGGTGGTTCTGGTGAGTCGAGCAAGTTGTTCCGGCGTGCTCGGCAGGTGCTTCCGGGGTCATTGGCACGGGGTTCTGGCATGTCTGAGAGGTGGTTCCGGCATGCGCGACAGGTGATTTCGGAGTGTCTGCCAGGTGGTTCTGGCGTACCCGGCAGGTGATTTTGGCGTGTCCGGCAGGTGTTTCTGGCGAGTCAAGCAGGTGGCTCCGGCATGCTCGGCAGGTGCTTCCGGCGTCTCCGGCACGTGGTTCTGGTGTGTCTGAGAGCTGGTTCCGGCATGTCCGGCAGATGATTCCGGCGTGTCCGGCAAGTGGTTCTGGCATACCCGGCTGGTGATTTGGGCATGTCAGGTAGGTGGTTCCGGCGAGTCGAGCAGGTGGCTCCGGCGTGCTCGGCAGGTTGTTCAGACGGTTCTGGCAGGTGTTTTCCGTCTGTTCGGGGTGTGGTTCCAGCATCTCATGCACATGGTTCTGGCACGTCTGAGATGTGGTTCCGGCCGGCCCGACAGGTGTTTCCACAGTGTCCGCCAAGTGGTACTGGCGTAGTTGGCATGTGATTTTGGCATTACCGGCAGGTGGTTCCAGCAAGCCCGGCAGGTGATTCCGAAGTGTTCCCCAACTGGTTGTGGCGTAGCCGGCAGGTGATTTCTGCGTGTCCGGCAGGTGGTTCTGGCGAGTCGAGCAGGTGGTTCCGGCGTGCTCGGCAGGTGCTTCCGGGGTCATTGGCACGTGGTTCTGGCATATCTGAGAGGTGGTTCCGGCATGCCCGGCAGGTGATTCTGGAGTGTTCGCCAAGTGTTTCCGGCGTAGCCGGCAGGTGATTTTGCATGTCCAGCGGTCGTTCCGGCGGGTCGAGCCGGTGGTTCCGGCGTGTCCGGCAGGTGGTTCCGGTCTGTCCGGCAGGTGGTTCTGTGGTGTCCGGCACGAGGTTCAGTCTGAGAGGCTGTGCCGGCATGCCCCTCACGTGATTCTGGCTTGTCCCCGAAGTGGTGCTGGTGTAGCGGGCAGGTGATTTTGGCGTGTCTGGCAGGTGGTTCAGGCGAGTTGAGCAGGTGGTTGCGACGTGCTCGGCAGGTGCTTCCGGCGTCTCCGGCACGTGTTTCTGGCACATCTGACTGGTGGTTCCGGCACGCCCAAGAGTTGATTCCGGTCTGTCCGGTAGGTGGTTCCGGCGTCTCCGGCACGTGGTTCTGGTGTGTCTGAGAGCTGGTTCCGGCATGTCCGGCAGATGATTCCGGAGTGTCCGGCAAGTGGTTCTGGCATACCCGGCTGGTGATTTGGGCATGTCAGGTAGGTGGTTCCGGCGAGTCGAGCAGGTGGCTCCGGCGTGCTCGGCAGGTTGTTCAGACGGGTCTGGCAGGTGTTTTCCGTCTGTTCGGGGTGTGGTTCCAGCATCTCATGCACATGGTTCTGGCACGTCTCAGATGTGGTTCCGGCCGGCCACACAGATGTTTCCACAGTGTCTGCCAAGTGGTACTGGCGTAGTTGGCAGGTGATTTTGGCATGACCGGCAGGTGGTTCCAGCAAGCCCGGCAGGTGATTCCGAAGTGTTCCCCAACTGGTTGTGGCGTAGCCGGCAGGTGATTTTTGCGTGATCGGCAGGTGGTTCTGGCGAGTCGAGCAGGTGGTTCCGGCGTGCTCGGCTGGTGCTTCCCGGGTCATTGGCACGGGGTTCTGGCATGTCTGAGAGGTGGTTCCTGCATGCCCGGCAAGTGATTCCGGAGTGTTCGCCAAGTGGTTCTGGCATAGTCGGCAGGTGATTTTGGCATGTCCGGCAGGTGGTTCAGGCGAGTTGAGCAGGTGGTTCCAACGTGCTTGGCAGGTGCTTCCGGCGTCTCCGGCACGTGTTTCTGGCACATCTGACAGGTGGTTCCGGCATGCCCGAAAGGTGATTCCGGTCTGTGCGGTAGGTGGTTCCAGCCTGCACGGCATGTGGTTCTGGTCCGTCTCAGAGGTGGTTGCGCATGACCAGCAGGTGATTCCGGACTGTCCGCCACATGGTTCTGGCACGTCTGAGAGGTGGTTCCGGCATGCCCGGCAGGTCATCCCAGAGAGTCCTCCAAGTGGTTCTGGCATAACACGCAGGTGATTTTGGCGTGTCTGGCAGGTTGTTCCGTTGTGCTTGGCAGGTGGTTCAGGCTTGGCCGGCAGGTGGTTCCAGACTGTCCAGGACGTGTTTCCAGCTTCTCCGGCAGGTGGTTCTGGTACGTCTGAGAGGTGGTTCCGCCATGGCTGGCAGGTGATTCCGGACCGTCCCCCAGGTGGTTCTGGCATAGCCAGCAGTTGATATTGGCCTGTCCGGCAGGTGGTTCCAGCGAGTCGAACAGGTGGCTCCGGCGTGCTCGGCAGGTGGTTCCGGTCTGTCTGGTAGGTGATTCCGGCGTGTCCGGCACGTGCTTCCGGCACGTCTGAGAGGTGGTTCCGGCATGCGCGACAGGTGGTTTCGGAGTGTCCGCCAGGTGGTTCTGGCGTACCCGGCAGGTGATTTTGGCGTGTCCGGCAGGTGTTTCTGGCGAGTCGAGTAGGTGGCTCCGGCATGCTCGGCAGGTGCTTCCGGCGTCTCCGGCACGTGGTTCTGGTGTGTCTGAGAGCTGGTTCCGGCATGTCCGGCAGATGATTCCGGAGTGTCCGGCAAGTGGTTCTGGCATACCCGGCTGGTGATTTGGGCATGTCAGGTAGGTGGTTCCGGCGAGTCGAGCAGGTGGCTCCGGTGTGCTCAGCAGGTTGTTCAGACGGGTCTGGCAGGTGTTTTCCGTCTGTTCGGGGTGTGGTTCCAGCATCTCATGCACATGGTTCTGGCACGTCTGAGATGTGGTTCCGGCCGGCCCGACAGGTGTTTCCACAGTGTCCGCCAAGTGGTACTGGCGTAGTTGGCAGGTGATTTTGGCATGACCGGCAGGTGGTTCCAGCAAGCCCGGCAGGTGATTCCGAAGTGTTCCCCAACTGGTTGTGGCGTAGCCGGCAGGTGATTTTTGCGTGTCCGGCAGGTGGTTCTGGCGAGTCGAGCAGGTGGTTCCGGCGTGCTCGGCAGGTGCTTCCGGGGTCATTGGCACGTGGTTCTGGCATATCAGAGAGGTGGTTCCGGCATGCCCGGCAGGTGATTCCGGAGTGTTCGCCAAGTGTTTCCGGCGTAGCCGGCAGGTGATTTTGCATGTCCAGCGGTCGTTCCGGCGGGTCGAGCCGGTGGTTCCGGCGTGTCCGGCAGGTGGTTCCGGTCTGTCCGGCAGGTGGTTCTGTGGTGTCCGGCACGAGGTTCAGTCTGCGAGGCTGTGCCGGCATGCCCCTCACGTGATTCCGGCTTGTCCCCGAAGTGGTGATGGTGTAGCGGGCAGGTGATTTTGGCGTGTCCGGCAGGTGGTTCAGGCGAGTTGAGCAGGTGGTTGCGACGTGCTCGGCAGGTGCTTCCGGCGTCTCCGGCACGTGTTTCTGGCACATCTGACTGGTGGTTCCGGCATGCCCGAAAGTTGATTCCAGTCTGTCCGGTAGGTGGTTCCGGCGTGCACGGCACCTGGTTCTGGTACGTCTCAGAGGTGGTTGCGTATGCCCAACAGGTGATTCCGGACTGTCCGCCACGTGCTTCTGGCACGTCTGAGAGGTGGTTCCAACATGCCCGGCAGGTCATTTCGGAGAGTCGTCCAAGTGGTTCTGGCGTAGCCCGCAGGTGATTTTGGCGTGTCCGGCAGGTGGTTCCGCCGTGCTCGGCAGGTGGTTCAGGCATGGCCGCCACGTGGTTCCAGTCTGTCCAGGACGTGTTTCCAGCTTCTCCGGCAGGTGGTTCTGGTACGTCTGAGAGGTGGTTCCGCCATGGCTGGCAGGTGATCCCGGACTGTCCCCCAGGTGGTTCTGGCATAGCCAGCAGTTGATATTGGCCTGTCCGGCAGGTGGTTCCAGCGAGTCGAACAGGTGGCTCCGGCGTTCTTGGCACGTGGTTCCGGTCTGTCCGATAGGTGTTTCCGGCGTGTCTGGCACGTGCTTCCGGCACGTCTGAGAGGTGGTTCCGTCATCCGCGACAGGTGATTCCGGAGTGTCCGCCAGGTGGTTCTGGCATACCCGGCAGGTGATTTTGGCGTGTCCGACAGGTGTTTCTGGCGAGTCGAGCAGGTGGCTCCGGCATGATCGGCAGGTGCTTCCGGCGTCTCCGGCACTTGGTTCTGGTGTGTCTGAGAGCTGGTTCCGGCATGTCCGGCATATGATTCCAGAGTGTCCGCCAAGTGGTTCTGGCATACCCAGCAGGTGATTTTGGCGTGTCAGGGAGGTGGTACCGGTGAGTCGAGCAGGTGGTTCCGGAGTGCTCAGCAGGTGGTTCAGGCGGTTCTGGCAGGTGGTATCCGTCTGTTCGGGGTGTGGTTCCAGCATCTCATGAACACCTTTCTGGCACGTTTAGATGTGGTTCCAGCCGGTCCGACAGGTGTTTCCGCAGTGTCCGCCAAGCGGTTCTGGCGTAGTTGGCAGGTGATTTTGGCATGACTGGCAGGTGGTTCCAGCAAGCCTGGCAGGTGATTCCAAAGTGTTCACCAACTGGTTGTGGCGTAGCCGGCAGGTGATTATTGCGTGTCCGGCAGGTGGTTCAGGCGAGTTGAGCAGGTGGTTGCGACGTGCTCGGCAGGTGCTTCCGGCGTCTCCGGCACGTGTTTCTGGCACATCTGACTGGTGGTTCCGGCATGCCCAAAAGTTGATTCCGGTCTGTCCGGTAGGTGGTTCCGGCGTGCATGGCACGTGGTTCTGGTACGTCTCAGAGGTGGTTGCGTATGCCCAACAGGTGATTCCGGACTGTCCGCCACGTGCTTCTGGCACGTCTGAGAGGTGGTTCCAACATGGCTGGCAGGTGATCCCGGACTGTCCCCCAGGTGGTTCTGGCATAGCCAGCAGTTGATATTGGCCTGTCCGGCAGGTGGTTCCAGCGAGTCGAACAGGTGGCTCCGGCGTTCTTGGCAGGTGGTTCCGGTCTGTCTGGTAGGTGTTTCCGGCGTGTCTGGCACGTGCTTCCGGCACGTCTGAGAGGTGGTTCCGGCATGCGCGGCAGGTGATTCCGTAGTGTCCGCCAGGTGGTTCTGGCGTACCCGGCAGGTGATTTTGGCGTGTCCGGCAGGTGTTTCTGGCGAGTCGAGCAGGTGGCTCCGGCATGCTCGGCAGGTGCTTCCGGCGTCTCCGGCACTTGGTTCTGGTGTGTCTGAGAGCTGGTTCCGGCATGTCCGGCAGATGATTCCGGAGTGTCCGCCAAGTGGTTCTGGCATACCCAGCAGGTGATTTTGGTGTGTCAGGGAGGTGGTACCGGTGAGTCGATCAGGTGGTTCCGGCGTGCTCAGCAGGTGGTTCAGGCGGTTCTGGCAGGTGGTATCCGTCTGTTCGGGGTGTGGTTCCAGCATCTCATGAACACGTTTCTGGCACGTCTGAGATGTGGTTCCAGCCGGCCCGACAGGTGTTTCCGCAGTGTCTGCCAAGCGGTTCTGGCGTAGTTGGCAGGTGATTTTGGCATGACTGGCAGGTGGTTCCAGCAAGCCTGGCAGGTGATTCCAAAGTGTTCACCAACTGGTTGTGGCGTAGCCGGCAGGTGATTTTTGCGTGATCGGCAGGTGGTTCTGGCGAGTCGAGCAGGTGGTTCCGGCGTGCTCGGCTGGTGCTTCCGGGGTCATTGGCACGGGGTTCTGGCATGTCTGAGAGGTGGTTCCTGCATGCCCGGCAAGTGATTCCGGAGTGTTCGCCAAGTGGTTCTGGCATAGTCGGCAGGTGATTTTGGCATGTCCGGCAGGTGGTTCAGGCGAGTTGAGCAGGTGGTTCCAACGTGCTTGGCAGGTGCTTCCGGCGTCTCCGGCACGTGTTTCTGGCACATCTGACAGGTGGTTCCGGCATGCCCGAAAGGTGATTCCGGTCTGTCCGGTAGGTGGTTCCAGCCTGCACGGCATGTGGTTCTGGTACGTCTCAGAGGTGGTTGCGCATGCCCAACAGGTGATTCCGGACTGTCCGCCACATGGTTCTGGCACGTCTGAGAGGTGGTTCCGGCATGCCTGGCAGGTCATCCCAGAGAGTCCTCCAAGTGGTTCTGGCATAACACGCAGGTGATTTTGGCGTGTCTGGCAGGTTGTTCCGTTGTGCTTGGCAGGTGGTTCAGGCTTGGCCGGCAGGTGGTTCCAGACTGTCCAGGACGTGTTTCCAGCTTCTCCGGCAGGTGGTTCTGGTACGTCTGAGAGGTGGTTCCGCCATGGCTGGCAGGTGATTCCGGACCGTCCCCCAGGTGGTTCTGGCATAGCCAGCAGTTGATATTGGCCTGTCCGGCAGGTGGTTCCAGCGAGTCGAACAGGTGGCTCCGGCGTGCTCGGCAGGTGGTTCCGGTCTGTCCGGTAGGTGATTCCGGCGTGTCCGGCACGTGCTTCCGGCACGTCTGAGAGGTGGTTCCGGCATGCGCTACAGGTGGTTTCGGAGTGTCCGCCAGGTGGTTCTGGCACACCCGGCAGGTGATTTTGGCGTGTCCGGCAGGTGTTTCTGGCGAGTCGAGCAGGTGGCTCCGGCATGCTCGGCAGGTGCTTCCGGCGTCTCCGGCACGTGGTTCTGGTGTGTCTGAGAGCTGGTTCCGGCATGTCCGGCAGATGATTCCGGAGTGTCCGCCAAGTGGTTCTGGCATACCCGGCTGGTGATTTGGGCATGTCAGGTAGGTGGTTCCGGCAAGTCGAGCAGGTGGCTCCGGCGTGCTCGGCAGGTTGTTCAGACGGGTCTGGCAGGTGTTTTCCGTCTGTTCGGGGTGTGGTTCTAGCATCTCATGCACATGGTTCTGGCACGTCTGAGATGTGGTTCCGGCCGGCCCGACAGGTGTTTCCACAGTGTCCGCCAAGTGGTACTGGCGTAGTTGGCAGGTGATTTTGGCATGACCGGCAGGTGGTTCCAGCAAGCCCGGCAGGTGATTCCGAAGTGTTCCCCAACTGGTTGTGGCGTAGCCGGCAGGTGATTTTTGCGTGTCCGGCAGGTGGTTCTGGCGAGTCGAGCAGGTGGTTCTTGCGTGCTCGGCAGGTGCTTCCGGGGTCATTGGCACGTGGTTCTGGCATATCTGAGATGTGGTTCCGGCATGCCCGACAGGTGATTCCGGAGTGTTCGCCAAGTGTTTCCGGCGTAGCCGGCAGGTGATTTTGCATGTCCAGCGGTCGTTCCGGCCGGTCGAGCCGGTGGTTCCGGCGTGTCCGGCAGGTGGTTCCGGTCTGTCCGGCAGGTGGTTCTGTGGTGTCCGGCACGAGGTTCAGTCTGAGAGGCTGTGCCGGCATGCCCCTCACGTGATTCCGGCTTGTCCCCGAAGTGGTGCTGGTGTAGCGGGCAGGTGATTTTGGCGTGTCCGGCAGGTGGTTCAGGCGAGTTGAGCAGGTGGTTGCGACGTGCTCGGCAGGTGCTTCCGGCGTCTCCGGCACGTGTTTCTGGCACATCTGACTGGTGGTTCCGGCATGCCCGAAAGTTGATTCCGGTCTGTCCGGTAGGTGGTTCCGGCGTGCACGGCACGTGGTTCTGGTACGTGTCAGAGGTGGTTGCGTATGACCAACAGGTGATTCCGGACTGTCCGGCACGTGCTTCTGGCACGTCTGAGAGGTGGTTCCAACATGCCCGGCAGGTCATTTCGGAGAGTCGTCCAAGTGGTTCTGGCGTAGCCCGCAGGTGATTTTGGCGTGTCCGGCAGGTGGTTCCGCCGTGCTCGGCAGGTGGTTCAGGCATGGCCGTCACGTGGTTCCAGTCTGTCCAGGACGTGTTTCCAGCTTCTCCGGCAGGTGGTTCTGGTACGTCTGAGAGGTGGTTCCGCCATGGCTGGCAGGTGATCCCAGTCTGTCCCCCAGGTGGTTCTGGCATAGCCAGCAGTTGATATTGGCCTGTCCGGCAGGTGGTTCCAGCGAGTCGAACAGGTGGCTCCGGCGTTCTTGGCAGGTGGTTCCGGTCTGTCCGGTAGGTGTTTCCGGCGTGTCTGGCACGTGCTTCCGGCACGTCTGAGAGGTGGTTCCGGCATGCGCGGCAGGTGATTCCGTAGTGTCCGCCAGGTGGTTCTGGCGTACCCGGCAGGTGATTTTGGCGTGTCCGGCAGGTGTTTCTGGCGAGTCGAGCAGGTGGCTCCGGCATGCTCGGCAGGTGCTTCCGGCGTCTCCGGCACGTGGTTCTGGTGTGTCTGAGAGCTGGTTCCGGCATGTCCGGCAGATGATTCCGGAGTGTCCGCCAAGTGGTTCTGGCATACCCGGCTGGTGATTTGGGCATGTCAGGTAGGTGGCTCCGGCGTGCTCGGCAGGTTGTTCAGACGGGTCTGGCAGGTGTTTTCCATCTGTTCGGGGTGTGGTTCCAGCATCTCATGCACATGGTTCTGGCACGTCTGAGATGTGGTTCCGGCCGGCCCGACAGGTGTTTCCA
The DNA here is from genome assembly GCF_041296265.1 of Equus caballus. Lineage (NCBI taxonomy): Eukaryota > Metazoa > Chordata > Mammalia > Perissodactyla > Equidae > Equus > Equus caballus. The sequence continues at coordinate 3,290,385 of NC_091711.1, read as the reverse complement.
CAGTGTCCGCCAAGTGGTACTGGCGTAGTTGGCAGGTGATTTTGGCAAGCCCGGCAGGTGATTCCGAAGTTTTCCCCAACTGGTTGTGGCGTAGCCGGCAGGTGATTTTTGCGTGTCCGGCAGGTGGTTCTGGCGAGTCGAGCAGGTGGTTCCGGCGTGCTCGGCAGGTGCTTCCGGGGTCATTGGCACGTGGTTCTGGCATATCTGAGAGGTGGTTCCAGCATGCCCGGCAGGTGATTCCGGAGTGTTCGCCAAGTGTTTCCGGCGTAGCCGGCAGGTGATTTTGCATGTCCAGCGGTCGTTCCGGCGGGTCGAGCCGGTGGTTCCGGCATGTCCGGCAGATGATTCCGGAGTGTCCGCCAAGTGGTTCTGGCATACCCAGCAGCTGATTTTGGCGTGTCAGGGAGGTGGTACCGGTAAGTTGAGCAGGTGGTTCCGGCGTGCTCAACAGGTGGTTCAGGCGGTTCTGGCAGGTGGTATCCGTCTGTTCGTGGTGTGGTTCCAGCATCTCATGAACACGTTTCTGGCACGTCTGAGATGTGGTTCCAGCCGGCCCGACAGGTGTTTCCGCAGTGTCCGCCAAGCGGTTCTGGTTTACTTGGCAGGTGATTTTGGCATGACTGGCAGGTGGTTCCAGCAAGCCTCGCAGGTGATTCCAAAGTGTTCACCAACTGGTTGTGGCGTAGCCGGCAGGTGATTTTTGCGTGATCGGCAGGTGGTTATGGCGAGTCGAGCAGGTGGTTCCGGCGTGCTCGGCTGGTGCTTCCGGGGTCATTGGCACGGGGTTCTGGCATGTCTGAGAGGTGGTTCCTGCATGCCCGGCAAGTGATTCCGGAGTGTTCGCCACGTGGTTCTGGCATAGTCGGCAGGTGATTTTGGCATGTCCGGCAGGTGGTTCAGGAGAGTTGAGCAGGTGGTTCCAACGTGCTTGGCAGGTGCTTCCGGCGTCTCCGGCACGTGTTTCTGGCACATCTGACAGGTGGTTCCGGCATGCCCGAAAGGTGATTCCGGTCTGTCCGGTAGGTGGTTCCAGCCTGCACGGCATGTGGTTCTGGTACGTCTCAGAGGTGGTTGCGCATGCCCAACAGGTGATTCCGGACTGTCCGCCACATGGTTCCGGCACGTCTGAGAGGTGGTTCTGGCATGCCCGGCAGGTCATCCCAGAGAGTCCTCCAAGTGGTTCTGGCATAACACGCAGGTGATTTTGGCGTGTCTGGCAGGTTGTTCCGTTGTGCTTGGCAGGTGGTTCAGGCTTGGCCGGCAGGTGGTTCCAGACTGTCCAGGACGTGTTTCCAGCTTCTCCGGCAGGTGGTTCTGGTACGTCTGAGAGGTGGTTCCACCATGGCTGGCAGGTGATACCGGACCCTCCCCCAGGTGGTTCTGGCATAGCCAGCAGTTGATATTGGCCTGTCCGGCAGGTGGTTCCAGCGAGTCGAACAGGTGGCTCCGGCGTGCTCGGCAGGTGGTTCGGGTCTGTCCGGTAGGTGATTCCGGCGTGTCCGGCACGTGCTTCCGGCACGTCTGAGAGGTGGTTCCGGCATGCGCGACAGGTGATTTCGGAGTGTCCGCCAGGTGGTTCTGGCGTACCCGGCAGGTGATTTTGGCGTGTCCGGCAGGTGTTTCTGGCGAGTCGAGCAGGTGGCTCCGGCATGCTCGGCAGGTGCTTCCGGCGTCTCCGGCACGTGGTTCTGGTGTGTCTGAGAGCTGGTTCCGGCATGTCCGGCAGATGATTCCGGAGTGTCCGCCAAGTGGTTCTGGCATACCCGGCTGGTGATTTGGGCATGTCAGGCAGGTGGTTCCGGCGAGTCGAGCAGGTGGCTCCGGCGTGCTCGGCAGGTGCTTCCGGGGTCATTGGCACGGGGTTCTGGCATGTCTGAGAGGTGGTTGCTGCATGCCCGGCAAGTGATTCCGGAGTGTTCGCCAAGTGGTTCTGGCATAGTCGGCAGGTGATTTTGGCATGTCCGGCAGGTGGTTCAGGCGAGTTGAGCAGGTGGTTCCAACGTGCTTGGCAGGTGCTTCCGGCGTCTCCGGCACGTGTTTCTGGCACATCTGACAGGTGGTTCCGGCATGCCCGAAAGGTGATTCCGGTCTGTCCGGTAGGTGGTTCCAGCCTGCACGGCATGTGGTTCTGGTACGTCTCAGAGGTGGTTGCGCATGCCCAACAGGTGATTCCGGACTGTCCGCCACATGGTTCTGGCACGTCTGAGAGGTGGTTCCGGCATGCCTGGCAGGTCATCCCAGAGAGTCCTCCAAGTGGTTCTGGCATAACACGCAGGTGATTTTGGCGTGTGTGGCAGGTTGTTCCGTTGTCCTTGGCAGGTGGTTCAGGCTTGGCCGGCAGGTGGTTCCAGACTGTCCAGGACGTGTTTCCAGCTTCTCCGGCAGGTGGTTCTGGTACGTCTGAGAGGTGGTTCCGCCATGGCTGGCAGGTGATTCCGGACCGTCCCCCAGGTGGTTCTGGCATAGCCAGCAGTTGATATTGGCCTGTCCGGCAGGTGGTTCCAGCGAGTCGAACAGGTGGCTCCGGCGTGCTCGGCAGGTGGTTCCGGTCTGTCCGGTAGGTGATTCCGGCGTGTCCGGCACGTGCTTCCGGCACGTCTGAGAGGTGGTTCCGGCATGCGCTACAGGTGGTTTCGGAGTGTCCGCCAGGTGGTTCTGGCACACCCGGCAGGTGATTTTGGCGTGTCCGGCAGGTGTTTCTGGCGAGTCGAGCAGGTGGCTCCGGCATGCTCGGCAGGTGCTTCCGGCGTCTCCGGCACGTGGTTCTGGTGTGTCTGAGAGCTGGTTCCGGCATGTCCGGCAGATGATTCCGGAGTGTCCGCCAAGTGGTTCTGGCATACCCGGCTGGTGATTTGGGCATGTCAGGTAGGTGGTTCCGGCAAGTCGAGCAGGTGGCTCCGGCGTGCTCGGCAGGTTGTTCAGACGGGTCTGGCAGGTGTTTTCCGTCTGTTCGGGGTGTGGTTCCAGCATCTCATGCACATGGTTCTGGCACGTCTGAGATGTGGTTCCGGCCGGCCCGACAGGTGTTTCCACAGTGTCCGCCAAGTGGTACTGGCGTAGTTGGCAGGTGATTTTGGCATGACCGGCAGGTGGTTCCAGCAAGCCCGGCAGGTGATTCCGAAGTGTTCCCCAACTGGTTGTGGCGTAGCCGGCAGGTGATTTTTGCGTGTCCGGCAGGTGGTTCTGGCGAGTCGAGCAGGTGGTTCTTGCGTGCTCGGCAGGTGCTTCCGGGGTCATTGGCACGTGGTTCTGGCATATCTGAGATGTGGTTCCGGCATGCCCGACAGGTGATTCCGGAGTGTTCGCCAAGTGTTTCCGGCGTAGCCGGCAGGTGATTTTGCATGTCCAGCGGTCGTTCCGGCCGGTCGAGCCGGTGGTTCCGGCGTGTCCGGCAGGTGGTTCCGGTCTGTCCGGCAGGTGGTTCTGTGGTGTCCGGCACGAGGTTCAGTCTGAGAGGCTGTGCCGGCATGCCCCTCACGTGATTCCGGCTTGTCCCCGAAGTGGTGCTGGTGTAGCGGGCAGGTGATTTTGGCGTGTCCGGCAGGTGGTTCAGGCGAGTTGAGCAGGTGGTTGCGACGTGCTCGGCAGGTGCTTCCGGCGTCTCCGGCACGTGTTTCTGGCACATCTGACTGGTGGTTCCGGCATGCCCGAAAGTTGATTCCGGTCTGTCCGGTAGGTGGTTCCGGCGTGCACGGCACGTGGTTCTGGTACTTGTCAGAGGTGGTTGCGTATGCCCAACAGGTGATTCCGGACTGTCCGGCACGTGCTTCTGGCACGTCTGAGAGGTGGTTCCAACATGCCCGGCAGGTCATTTCGGAGAGTCGTCCAAGTGGTTCTGGCGTAGCCCGCAGGTGATTTTGGCGTGTCCGGCAGGTGGTTCCGCCGTGCTCGGCAGGTGGTTCAGGCATGGCCGTCACGTGGTTCCAGTCTGTCCAGGACGTGTTTCCAGCTTCTCCGGCAGGTGGTTCTGGTACGTCTGAGAGGTGGTTCCGCCATGGCTGGCAGGTGATCCCAGTCTGTCCCCCAGGTGGTTCTGGCATAGCCAGCAGTTGATATTGGCCTGTCCGGCAGGTGGTTCCAGTGAGTCGAACAGGTGGCTCCGGCGTTCTTGGCAGGTGGTTCCGGTCTGTCCGGTAGGTGTTTCCGGCGTGTCTGGCACGTGCTTCCGGCACGTCTGAGAGGTGGTTCCGGCATGCGCGGCAGGTGATTCCGTAGTGTCCGCCAGGTGGTTCTGGCGTACCCGGCAGGTGATTTTGGCGTGTCCGGCAGGTGTTTCTGGCGAGTCGAGCAGGTGGCTCCGGCATGCTCGGCAGGTGCTTCCGGCGTCTCCGGCACGTGGTTCTGGTGTGTCTGAGAGCTGGTTCCGGCATGTCCGGCAGATGATTCCGGAGTGTCCGCCAAGTGGTTCTGGCATACCCGGCTGGTGATTTGGGCATGTCAGGTAGGTGGCTCCGGCGTGCTCGGCAGGTTGTTCAGACGGGTCTGGCAGGTGTTTTCCATCTGTTCGGGGTGTGGTTCCAGTATCTCATGCACATGGTTCTGGCACGTCTGAGATGTGGTTCCGGCCGGCCCGACAGGTGTTTCCACAGTGTCCGCCAAGTGGTACTGGCGTAGTTGGCAGGTGATTTTGGCAAGCCCGGCAGGTGATTCCGAAGTTTTCCCCAACTGGTTGTGGCGTAGCCGGCAGGTGATTTTTGCGTGTCCGGCAGGTGGTTCTGGCGAGTCGAGCAGGTGGTTCCGGCGTGCTCGGCAGGTGCTTCCGGGGTCATTGGCACGTGGTTCTGGCATATCTGAGAGGTGGTTCCAGCATGCCCGGCAGGTGATTCCGGAGTGTTCGCCAAGTGTTTCCGGCGTAGCCGGCAGGTGATTTTGCATGTCCAGCGGTCGTTCCGGCGGGTCGAGCCGGTGGTTCCGGCGTGTCCGGCAGGTGGTTCCGGTCTGTCCGGCAGGTGGTTCTGTGGTGTCCGGCACGAGGTTCAGTCTGAGAGGCTGTGCCGGCATGCCCCTCACGTGATTCCGGCTTGTCCCCGAAGTGGTGCTGGTGTAGCGGGCAGGTGATTTTGGCGTGTCCGGCAGTTGGTTCAGGCGAGTTGAGCAGGTGGTTGCGACGTGCTCGACAGGTGCTTCCGGCGTCTCCAACACGTGTATCTGGCACATCTGACTGGTGGTTCCGGCATGCCCAAAAGTTGATTCCGGTCTGTCCGGTAGGTGGTTCCGGCGTGCACGGCACGTGGTTCTGGTACGTGTCAGAGGTGGTTGCGTATGCCCAACAGGTGATTCCGGACTGTCCGCCACGTGCTTCTGGCACGTCTGAGAGGTGGTTCCAACATGCCCGGCAGGTCATTTCGGAGAGTCGTCCAAGTGGTTCTGGCGTAGCCCGCAGGTGATTTTGGCGTGTCCGGCAGGTGGTTGCGCCGTGCTCGGCAGGTGGTTCAGGCATGGCCGTCACGTGGTTCCAGTCTGTCCAGGACGTGTTTCCAGCTTCTCCGGCAGGTGGTTCTGGTACGTCTGAGAGGTGGTTCTGCCATGGCTGGCAGGTGATCCCGGACTGTCCCCCAGGTGGTTCTGGCATAGCCAGCAGTTGATATTGGCCTGTCCGGCAGGTGGTTCCAGCGAGTCGAACAGGTGGCTCCGGCGTTCTTGGCAGGTGGTTCCGGTCTGTCCGGTAGGTGTTTCCGGCGTGTCTGGCACGTGCTTCCGGCACGTCTGAGAGGTGGTTCCGCATGCGCGGCAGGTGATTCCGTAGTGTCCGCCAGGTGGTTCTGGCATACCCGGCAGGTGATTTTGGCGTGTCCGGCAGGTGTTTCTGGCGAGTCGAGCAGGTGGCTCCGGCATGCTCGGCAGGTGCTTCCGGCGTCTCCGGCACTTGGTTCTGGTGTGTCTAGGAGCTGGTTCTGGCATGTCCGGCAGATGATTCCGGAGTGTCCGCCAAGTGGTTCTGGCATACCCAGCAGGTGATTTTGACGAGTCAGGGAGGTGGTACCGGTGAGTCGAGCAGGTGGTTCCGGCGTGCTCAGCAGGTGGTTCAGGCGGTTCTGGCAGGTGGTATCCGTCTGTTCGGGGTGTGGTTCCAGCATCTCATGAACACGTTTCTGGCACGTCTGAGATGTGGTTCCAGCTGGCCCGACATTTGTTTCCGCAGTGTCCGCCAAGCGGTTCTGGCGTAGTTGGCAGCTGATTTTGGCATGACTGGCAGGTGGTTCCAGCAAGCCTGGCAGGTGATTCCAAAGTGTTCACCAACTGGTTGTGGCGTAGCCGGCAGGTGATTTTTGCGTGATCGGCAGGTGGTTCTGGCGAGTCGAGCAGGTGGTTCCGGCGTGCTCGGCTGGTGCTTCCGGGGTCATTGGCACGGGGTTCTGGCATGTCTGAGAGGTGGTTCCTGCATGCCCGGCAAGTGATTCCGGAGTGTTCGCCAATTGGTTCTGGCATAGTCGGCAGGTGATTTTGGCATGTCCGGCAGGTGGTTCAGGCGAGTTGAGCAGGTGGTTCCAACGTGCTTGGCAGGTGCTTCCGGCGTCTCCGGCACGTGTTTCTGGCACATCTGACAGGTGGTTCCGGCATGCCCGAAAGGTGATTCCGGGCTGTCTGGTAGGTGGTTCCAGCCTGCACGGCATGTGGTTCTGGTACGTCTCAGAGGTGGTTGCGCATGCCCAACAGGTGATTCCGGACTGTCCGCCACATGGTTCTGGCACGTCTGAGAGGTGGTTCCGGCATTCCCGGCCGGTCATCCCAGAGAGTCCTCCAAGTGGTTCTGGCATAACACGCAGGTGATTTTGGCGTGTCTGGCAGGTTGATCCGTTGTGCTTGGCAGGTGGTTCAGGCTTGGCCGGCAGGTGGTTCCAGACTGTCCAGGACGTGTTTCCAGCTTCTCCGGCAGGTGGTTCTGGTACGTCTGAGAGGTGGTTCCGCCATGGCTGGCAGGTGATTCCGGACCGTCCCCCAGGTGGTTCTGGCATAGCCAGCAGTTGATATTGGCCTGTCCGGCAGGTGGTTCCAGCGAGTCGAACAGGTGGCTCCGGCGTGCTCGGCAGGTGGTTCCGGTCTGTCCGGTAGGTGATTCCGGCGTGTCCGGCACGTGCTTCCGGCACGTCTGAGAGGTGGTTCCGGCATGCGCGACAGGTGGTTTCGGAGTGTTCGCCAGGTGGTTCTGGCGTACCCGGCAGGTGATTTTGGCGTGTCCGGCAGGTGTTTCTGGCGAGTCGAGCAGGTGGCTCCGGCATGCTCGGCAGGTGCTTCCGGCGTCTCCGGCACGTGGTTCTGGTGTGTCTGAGAGCTGGTTCCGGCATGTCCGGCAGATGATTCCGGAGTGTCCGCCAAGTGGTTCTGGCATACCCGGCTGGTGATTTGGGCATGTCAGGTAGGTGGCTCCGGCGTGCTCGGCAGGTTGTTCAGACGGGTCTGGCAGGTGTTTCCCGTCTGTTCGGGGTGTGGTTCCAGCATCTCATGCACATGGTTCTGGCACGTCTGAGATGTGGTTCCGGCCGGCCCGACAGGTGTTTCCGCAGTGTCCGCCAAGTGGTACTGGCGTAGTTGGCAGGTGATTTTGGCATGACCGGCAGGTGGTTCCAGCAAGCCCGGCAGGTGATTCCGAAGTGTTCCCCAACTGGTTGTGGCGTAGCCGGCAGGTGATTTTTGCGTGTCCGGCAGGTGGTTCTGGCGAGTCGAGCAGGTGGTTCCGGCGTGCTCGGCAGGTGCTTCCGGGGTCATTGGCACGTGGTTTTGGCATATCTGAGAGGTGGTTCCAGCATGCCCGGCAGGTGATTCCGGAGTGTTCGCCAAGTGTTTCCGGCGTAGCCGGCAGGTGATTTTGCATGTCCAGCGGTCGTTCCGGCGGGTCGAGCCGGTGGTTCCGGCGTGTCCGGCAGGTGGTTCCGGTCTGTCCGGCAGGTGGTTCTGTGGTGTCCGGCACGAGGTTCAGTCTGAGAGGCTGTGCCGGCATGCCCCTCACGTGATTCCGGCTTGTCCCCGAAGTGGTGCTGGTGTAGCGGGCAGGTGATTTTGGCGTGTCCGGCAGTTGGTTCAGGCGAGTTGAGCAGGTGGTTGCGACGTGCTCGGCAGGTGCTTCCGGCGTCTCCAGCACGTGTTTCTGGCACATCTGACTGGTGGTTCCGGCATACCCAAAAGTTGATTCCGGTCTGTCCGGTAGGTGGTTCCGGCGTGCACGGCACGTGGTTCTGGTACGTCTCAGAGGTGGTTGCGTATGCCCAACAGGTGATTCCGGACTGTCCGCCACGTGCTTCTGGCACGTCTGAGAGGTGGTTCCAACATGCCCGGCAGGTCATTTCGCAGAGTATCCAAGTGGTTCTGGCGTAGCCCGCAGGTGATTTTGGCGTGTCCGGCAGGTGGTTCCGCCGTGCTCGGCAGGTGGTTCAGTCATGGCCGTCACGTGGTTCCAGTCTGTCCAGGACGTGTTTCCAGCTTCTCCGGCAGGTGGTTCTGGTCCGTCTGAGAGGTGGTTCCGCCATGGCTGGCAGGTGATCCCGGACTGTCCCCCAGGTGGTTCTGGCATAGCCAGCAGTTGATATTGGCGTGTCAGGCAGGTGTTTCAGGCGAGTCGAGCAGGTGGCTCCGGCATGCTCGGCTGGTGCTTCCGGCGTCTCCGGCACTTGGTTCTGGTGTGTCTGAGAGCTGGTTCCAGCATGTCCGGCAGATGATTCCGGAGTGTCCGCCAAGTGGTTCTGGCATACCCAGCAGTTGATTTTGGCGTGTCAGGGAGGTGGTACCGGTGAGTCGAGCAGGTGGTTCCGCCGTGCTCAGCAGGTGGTTCAGGCGGTTCTGGCAGGTGGTATCCGTCTGTTCGGGGTGTGGTTCCAGCATCTCATGAACACGTTTCTGGCACGTCTGAGATGTGGTTCCAGCCGGCCCGACAGGTGTTTCCGCAGTGTCCGCCAAGCGGTTCTGGCGTAGTTGGCAGGTGATTTTGGCATGACTGGCAGGTGGTTCCAGCAAGCCTGGCAGGTGATTCCAAAGTGTTCACCAACTGGTTGTGGCGTAGCCGGCAGGTGATTTTTGCGTGATCGGCAGGTGGTTCTGGCGAGTCGAGCAGGTGGTTCCGGTGTGCTCGGCTGGTGCTTCCGGGGTCATTGGCACGGGGTTCTGGCATGTCTGAGAGGTGGTTCCTGCATGCCCGGCAAGTGATTCCGGAGTGTTCGCCAAGTGGTTCTGGCATAGTCGGCAGGTGATTTTGGCATGTCCGGCAGGTGGTTCAGGCGAGTTGAGCAGGTGGTTCCAACGTGCTTGGCAGGTGCTTCCGGCGTCTCTGGCACGTGTTTCTGGCACATCTGACAGGTGGTTCCGGCATGCCCGAAAGGTGATTCCGGTCTGTCCGGTAGGTGGTCCCAGCCTGCACGGCATGTGGTTCTGGTACGTCTCAGAGGTGGTTGCGCATGCCCAACAGGTGATTCCGGACTGTCCGCCACATGGTTCTGGCACGTCTGAGAGGTGGTTCCGGCATGCCCGGCAGGTCATCCCAGAGAGTCCTCCAAGTGGTTCTGGCATAACACGCAGGTGATTTTGGCGTGTCTGGCAGGTTGTTCCGTTGTGCTTGGCAGGTGGTTCAGGCTTGGCCGGAAGGTGGTTCCAGACTGTCCAGGACGTGTTTCCAGCTTCTCCGGCAGGTGGTTCTGGTACGTCTGAGAGGTGGTTCCGCCATGGCTGGCAGGTGATTCCGGACCGTCCCCCAGGTGGTTCTGGCATAGCCAGCAGTTGATATTGGCCTGTCCGGCAGGTGGTTCCAGCGAGTCGAACAGGTGGCTCCGCCGTGCTCGGCAGGTGGTTCCGGTCTGTCCGGTAGGTGATTCCGGCGTGTCCGGCATGTGCTTCCGGCACGTCTGAGAGGTGGTTCCGGCATGCGCGACAGGTGGTTTCGGAGTGTCCGCCAGGTGGTTCTGGCGTACCCGGCAGGTGATTTTGGCGTGTCCGGCAGGTGTTTCTGGCGAGTCGAGCAGGTGGCTCCGGCATGCTCGGCAGGTGCTTCCGGCGTCTCCGGCACGTGGTTCTGGTGTGTCTGAGAGCTGGTTCCGGCATGTCCGGCAGATGATTCCGGAGGTTCCGGCAAGTGGTTCTGGCATACCCGGCTGGTGATTTGGGCATGTCAGGTAGGTGGTTCCGGCGAGTCGAGCAGGTGGCTCCGGCGTGCTCGGCAGGTTGTTCAGACGGGTCTGGCAGGTGTTTTCCGTCTGTTCGGGGTGTGGTTCCAGCATCTCATGCACATGGTTCTGGCACGTCTGAGATGTGGTTCCGGCCGGCCCGACAGGTGTTTCCACAGTGTCCGCCAAGTGGTACTGGCGTAGTTGGCAGGTGATTTTGGCATGACCGGCAGGTGGTTCCAGCAAGCCCGGCAGGTGATTCCAAAGTGTTCCCCAACTGGTTGTGGCGTAGCCGGCAGGTGATTTTTGCGTGTCCGGCAGGTGGTTCTGGCGAGTCGAGCAGGTGGTTCCGGCGTGCTCGGCAGGTGCTTCCGGGGTCATTGGCACGTGGTTCTGGCATATCTGAGAGGTGGTTCCGGCATGCCCGGCAGGTGATTCCGGAGTGTTCGCCAAGTGTTTCCGGCGTAGCCGGCAGGTGATTTTGCATGTCCAGCGGTCGTTCCGGCGGGTCGAGCCGGTGGTTCCGGCGTGTCCGGCAGGTGGTTCCGGTCTGTCCGGCAGGTGGTTCTGTGGTGTCCGGCACGAGGTTCAGTCTGAGAGGCTGTGCCGGCATGCCCCTCACGTGATTCCGGCTTGTCCCCGAAGTGGTGCTGGTGTAGCGGGCAGGTGATTTTGGCGTGTCCGGCAGTTGGTTCAGGCGAGTTGAGCAGGTGGTTGCGACATGCTCGGCAGGTGCTTCCGGCGTCTCCGGCACGTGTTTCTGGCACATCTGACTGGTGGTTCCGGCATGCCCAAAAGTTGATTCCGGTCTGTCCGGTAGGTGGTTCCGGCGTGCACGGCACGTGGTTCTGGTACGTCTCAGAGGTGGTTGCGTATGCCCAACAGGTGAATCCGGACTGTCCGCCACGGGCTTCTGGCACGTCTGAGAGGTGGTTCCAACATGCCCGGCAGGTCATTTCGCAGAGTCATCCAAGTGGTTCTGGCGTAGCCCGCAGGTGATTTTGGCGTGTCCGGCAGGTGGTTCCGCCGTGCTCGGCAGGTGGTTCAGGCATGGCCGTCACGTGGTTCCAGTCTGTCCAGGACGTGTTTCCAGCTTCTCCGGCAGGTGGTTCTGGTACGTCTGAGAGGTGGTTCCGCCATGGCTGGCAGGTGATCCCGGACTGTCCCCCAGGTGGTTCTGGCATAGCCAGCAGTTGATATTGGCCTGTCCGGCAGGTGGTTCCAGCGAGTCGAACAGGTGGCTCCGGGGTTCTTGGCAGGTGGTTCCGGTCTGTCCGGTAGGTGTTTCCGGCGTGTCTGGCACGTGCTTCCAGCACGTCTGAGAGGTGGTTCCGGCATGCGCGGCAGGTGATTCCGGAGTGTCCGCCAGGTGGTTCTGGCATACCCGGCAGGTGATTTTGGCGTGTCCGGCAGGTGTTTCTGGCGAGTCGAGCAGGTGGCTCCGGCATGCTCGGCAGGTGCTTCCGGCGTCTCCGGCACGTGGTTCTGGTGTGTCTGAGAGCTGGTTCCGGCATGTCCGGCAGATGATTCCGGAGTGTCCGCCAAGTGGTTCTGGCTTACCCAGCAGGTGATTTTGGCGTGTCAGTGAGGTGGTACCGCTGAGTCGAGCAGGTGGTTCCGGCGTGCTCAGCAGGTGGTTCAGGCGGTTCTGGCACGTGGTATCCGTCTGTTCGGGGTGTGGTTCCAGCATCTCATGAACACGTTTCTGGCACGTCTGAGATGTGGTTCCAGCCGGCCCGACAGGTGTTTCCGCAGTGTCCGCTAAGCGGTTCTGGCGTAGTTGGCAGTTGATTTTGGCATGACTGGCAGGTGGTTCCAGCAAGCCTGGCAGGTGATTCCAAAGTGTTCACCAACTGGTTGTGGCGTAGCCGGCAGGTGATTTTTGCGTGATCGGCAGGTGGTTCTGGCGAGTCGAGCAGGTGGTTCCGGTGTGCTCGGCTGGTGCTTCCGGGGTCATTGGCACGGGGTTCTGGCATGTCTGAGAGGTGGTTCCTGCGTGCCCGGCAAGTGATTCCGGAGTGTTCGCCAAGTGGTTCTGGCATAGTCGGCAGGTGATTTTTGCGTGTCCGGCAGGTGGTTCTGGCGAGTCGAGCAGTTGGTTCCGGCGTGCTCGGCAGGTGCTTCTGGGGTCATTGGCACGTGGTTCTGGCATATCTGAGAGGTGGTTCCGGCATGCCTGGCAGGTGATTCCGGAGTGTTCGCCATGTGTTTCCGGCGTAGCGGGCAGGTGATATTGCATGTCCAGCGGTCGTTCCGGCGGGTCGAGCCGGTGGTTCCGGCATGTCCGGCAGGTGGTTCCGGTCTGTCCGGCAGGTGGTTCTGTGGTTTCCGTCACGAGGTTCAGTCTGAGAGGCTGTGCCAGCATGCCCCTCACGTGATTCCGTCTTGTCCCCGAAGTGGTGCTGGTGTAGCGGGCAGGTGATTTTGGCGTGTCCGGCAGGTGGTTCAGGCGAGTTGAGCAGGTGTTTGCGACGTGCTCGGCAGGTGCTTCCGGCGTCTCCGGCACGTGTTTCTGGCACATCTGACTGGTGGTTCCGGCATGCCCAAAAGTTGATTCCGGTCTGTCCGGTAGGTGGTTCCGGCGTGCACGGCACGTGGTTCTGGTACGTCTCAGAGGTGGTTCCAACATGCCCGGCAGTCATTTCGGAGAGTCGTCCAAGTGGTTCTGGCGTAGCCCGCAGGTGATTTTGGCGTGTCCGGCAGGTGTTTCCGCCGTGCTCGGCATGTGGTTCAGGCATGGCCGTCACGTGGTTCCAGTCTGTCCAGGATGTGTTTCCAGCTTCTCCGGCAGGTGGTTCTGGTACGTCTGAGAGGTGGTTCCGCCATGGCTGGCAGGTGATTCCGGACCGTCCCCCAGGTGGTTCTGGCATAGCCAGCAGTTGATATTGGCCTGTCCGGCAGGTGGTTCCAGCGAGTCGAACAGGTGGCTCCGGCGTGCTCGGCAGGTGGTTCGAGTCTGTCCGGTAGGTGATTCCGGCGTGTTCGGCACGTGCTTCCGGCACGTCTGAGAGGTGGTTCCGGCATGCGCGACAGGTGGTTTCGGAGTGTCCGCCAGGTGGTTCTGGCGTACCCGGCAGGTGATTTTGGCGTGTCCGGCAGGTGTTTCTGGCGAGTCGAGCAGGTGGCTCCGGCATGCTCGGCAGGTGCTTCCGGCGTCTCCGGCACGTGGTTCTGGTGTGTCTGAGAGCTGGTTCCGGCATGTCCGGCAGATGATTCCGGAGTGTCCGCCACGTGGTTCTGGCATACCCGGCTGGTGATTTGGGCATGTCAGGTAGGTGGTTCCGGCGAGTCGAGCAGGTGGCTCCGGCGTGCTCGGCAGGTTGTTCAGACGGGTCTGGCAGGTGTTTTCCGTCTGTTTGGGGTGTGGTTCCAGCATCTCATGCACATGGTTCTGGAACGTTTGAGATGTGGTTCCGGCCGGCCCGACAGGTGTTTCCACAGTGTCCGCCAAGTGGTACTGGCGTAGTTGGCAGGTGATTTTGGCATGACCGGCAGGTGGTTCCAGCAAGCCCGGCAGGTGATTCCGAAGTGTTCCCCAACTGGTTGTGGCGTAGCCGGCAGGTGATCTTTGCGTGTCCGGCAGGTGGTTCTGGCGAGTCGAGCAGGTGGTTCCGGCGTGCCCGGCAGGTGCTTCCGGAGTGTTCGCCAAGTGTTTCCGGCGTAGCCGGCAGGTGAATTTGCATGTCCAGCGGTCGTTCCGGCGGGTCGAGCCGGTGGTTCCAGCGTGTCCGGCAGGTGGTTCCGGTCTGTCCGGCAGGTGGTTCTGTGGTGTCCGGCACGAGGTTCAGTCTGAGAGGCTGTGCCGGCATGCCCCTCACGTGATTCCGGCTTGTCCCTGAAGTGGTGCTGGTGTAGTGGGCAGGTGATTTTGGCGTGTCCGGCAGGTGGTTCAGGCGAGTTGAGCAGGTGGTTGCGACGTGCTCGGCAGGTGCTTCCGGCGTCTCCGGCACATGTTTCTGGCACATCTGACTGGTGGTTCCGGCATGCCCAAAAGTTGATTCCGGTCTGTCCGGTAGGTGGTTCCGGCGTGCACGGCACGTGGTTCTGGTACGTCTCAGAGGTGGTTGCGTATGCCCAACAGGTGATTCCGGACTGTCCGCCACGTGCTTCTGGCACGTCTGAGAGGTGGTTCCAACATGCCCGGCAGGTCATTTCGCAGAGTATCCAAGTGGTTCTGGCGTAGCCCGCAGGTGATTTTGGCGTGTCCGGCAGGTGGTTCCGCCGTGCTCGGCAGGTGGTTCAGTCATGGCCGTCACGTGGTTCCAGTCTGTCCAGGACGTGTTTCCAGCTTCTCCGGCAGGTGGTTCTGGTCCGTCTGAGAGGTGGTTCCGCCATGGCTGGCAGGTGATCCCGGACTGTCCCCCAGGTGGTTCTGGCATAGCCAGCAGTTGATATTGGCGTGTCAGGCAGGTGTTTCAGGCGAGTCGAGCAGGTGGCTCCGGCATGCTCGGCTGGTGCTTCCGGCGTCTCCGGCACTTGGTTCTGGTGTGTCTGAGAGCTGGTTCCAGCATGTCCGGCAGATGATTCCGGAGTGTCCGCCAAGTGGTTCTGGCATACCCAGCAGTTGATTTTGGCGTGTCAGGGAGGTGGTACCGGTGAGTCGAGCAGGTGGTTCCGCCGTGCTCAGCAGGTGGTTCAGGCGGTTCTGGCAGGTGGTATCCGTCTGTTCGGGGTGTGGTTCCAGCATCTCATGAACACGTTTCTGGCACGTCTGAGATGTGGTTCCAGCCGGCCCGACAGGTGTTTCCGCAGTGTCCGCCAAGCGGTTCTGGCGTAGTTGGCAGGTGATTTTGGCATGACTGGCAGGTGGTTCCAGCAAGCCTGGCAGGTGATTCCAAAGTGTTCACCAACTGGTTGTGGCGTAGCCGGCAGGTGATTTTTGCGTGATCGGCAGGTGGTTCTGGCGAGTCGAGCAGGTGGTTCCGGTGTGCTCGGCTGGTGCTTCCGGGGTCATTGGCACGGGGTTCTGGCATGTCTGAGAGGTGGTTCCTGCATGCCCGGCAAGTGATTCCGGAGTGTTCGCCAAGTGGTTCTGGCATAGTCGGCAGGTGATTTTGGCATGTCCGGCAGGTGGTTCAGGCGAGTTGAGCAGGTGGTTCCAACGTGCTTGGCAGGTGCTTCCGGCGTCTCCGGCACGTGTTTCTGGCACATCTGACAGGTGGTTCCGGCATGCCCGAAAGGTGATTCCGGTCTGTCCGGTAGGTGGTCCCAGCCTGCACGGCATGTGGTTCTGGTACGTCTCAGAGGTGGTTGCGCATGCCCAACAGGTGATTCCGGACTGTCCGCCACATGGTTCTGGCACGTCTGAGAGGTGGTTCCGGCATGCCCGGCAGGTCATCCCAGAGAGTCCTCCAAGTGGTTCTGGCATAACACGCAGGTGATTTTGGCGTGTCTGGCAGGTTGTTCCGTTGTGCTTGGCAGGTGGTTCAGGCTTGGCCGGAAGGTGGTTCCAGACTGTCCAGGACGTGTTTCCAGCTTCTCCGGCAGGTGGTTCTGGTACGTCTGAGAGGTGGTTCCGCCATGGCTGGCAGGTGATTCCGGACCGTCCCCCAGGTGGTTCTGGCATAGCCAGCAGTTGATATTGGCCTGTCCGGCAGGTGGTTCCAGCGAGTCGAACAGGTGGCTCCGCCGTGCTCGGCAGGTGGTTCCGGTCTGTCCGGTAGGTGATTCCGGCGTGTCCGGCATGTGCTTCCGGCACGTCTGAGAGGTGGTTCCGGCATGCGCGACAGGTGGTTTCGGAGTGTCCGCCAGGTGGTTCTGGCGTACCCGGCAGGTGATTTTGGCGTGTCCGGCAGGTGTTTCTGGCGAGTCGAGCAGGTGGCTCCGGCATGCTCGGCAGGTGCTTCCGGCGTCTCCGGCACGTGGTTCTGGTGTGTCTGAGAGCTGGTTCCGGCATGTCCGGCAGATGATTCCGGAGGTTCCGGCAAGTGGTTCTGGCATACCCGGCTGGTGATTTGGGCATGTCAGGTAGGTGGTTCCGGCGAGTCGAGCAGGTGGCTCCGGCGTGCTCGGCAGGTTGTTCAGACGGGTCTGGCAGGTGTTTTCCGTCTGTTCGGGGTGTGGTTCCAGCATCTCATGCACATGGTTCTGGCACGTCTGAGATGTGGTTCCGGCCGGCCCGACAGGTGTTTCCACAGTGTCCGCCAAGTGGTACTGGCGTAGTTGGCAGGTGATTTTGGCATGACCGGCAGGTGGTTCCAGCAAGCCCGGCAGGTGATTCCAAAGTGTTCCCCAACTGGTTGTGGCGTAGCCGGCAGGTGATTTTTGCGTGTCCGGCAGGTGGTTCTGGCGAGTCGAGCAGGTGGTTCCGGCGTGCTCGGCAGGTGCTTCCGGGGTCATTGGCACGTGGTTCTGGCATATCTGAGAGGTGGTTCCGGCATGCCCGGCAGGTGATTCCGGAGTGTTCGCCAAGTGTTTCCGGCGTAGCCGGCAGGTGATTTTGCATGTCCAGCGGTCGTTCCGGCGGGTCGAGCCGGTGGTTCCGGCGTGTCCGGCAGGTGGTTCCGGTCTGTCCGGCAGGTGGTTCTGTGGTGTCCGGCACGAGGTTCAGTCTGAGAGGCTGTGCCGGCATGCCCCTCACGTGATTCCGGCTTGTCCCCGAAGTGGTGCTGGTGTAGCGGGCAGGTGATTTTGGCGTGTCCGGCAGTTGGTTCAGGCGAGTTGAGCAGGTGGTTGCGACATGCTCGGCAGGTGCTTCCGGCGTCTCCGGCACGTGTTTCTGGCACATCTGACTGGTGGTTCCGGCATGCCCAAAAGTTGATTCCGGTCTGTCCGGTAGGTGGTTCCGGCGTGCACGGCACGTGGTTCTGGTACGTCTCAGAGGTGGTTGCGTATGCCCAACAGGTGAATCCGGACTGTCCGCCACGGGCTTCTGGCACGTCTGAGAGGTGGTTCCAACATGCCCGGCAGGTCATTTCGCAGAGTCATCCAAGTGGTTCTGGCGTAGCCCGCAGGTGATTTTGGCGTGTCCGGCAGGTGGTTCCGC
This sequence comes from Equus caballus, assembly GCF_041296265.1. Lineage (NCBI taxonomy): Eukaryota > Metazoa > Chordata > Mammalia > Perissodactyla > Equidae > Equus > Equus caballus. The sequence goes on along the minus strand of NC_091711.1, from coordinate 3,273,312 downwards.
CGTGCTCGGCAGGTGGTTCAGGCATGGCCGTCACGTGGTTCCAGTCTGTCCAGGACGTGTTTCCAGCTTCTCCGGCAGGTGGTTCTGGTACGTCTGAGAGGTGGTTCCGCCATGGCTGGCAGGTGATCCCGGACTGTCCCCCAGGTGGTTCTGGCATAGCCAGCAGTTGATATTGGCCTGTCCGGCAGGTGGTTCCAGCGAGTCGAACAGGTGGCTCCGGGGTTCTTGGCAGGTGGTTCCGGTCTGTCCGGTAGGTGTTTCCGGCGTGTCTGGCACGTGCTTCCAGCACGTCTGAGAGGTGGTTCCGGCATGCGCGGCAGGTGATTCCGGAGTGTCCGCCAGGTGGTTCTGGCATACCCGGCAGGTGATTTTGGCGTGTCCGGCAGGTGTTTCTGGCGAGTCGAGCAGGTGGCTCCGGCATGCTCGGCAGGTGCTTCCGGCGTCTCCGGCACGTGGTTCTGGTGTGTCTGAGAGCTGGTTCCGGCATGTCCGGCAGATGATTCCGGAGTGTCCGCCAAGTGGTTCTGGCTTACCCAGCAGGTGATTTTGGCGTGTCAGTGAGGTGGTACCGCTGAGTCGAGCAGGTGGTTCCGGCGTGCTCAGCAGGTGGTTCAGGCGGTTCTGGCACGTGGTATCCGTCTGTTCGGGGTGTGGTTCCAGCATCTCATGAACACGTTTCTGGCACGTCTGAGATGTGGTTCCAGCCGGCCCGACAGGTGTTTCCGCAGTGTCCGCTAAGCGGTTCTGGCGTAGTTGGCAGTTGATTTTGGCATGACTGGCAGGTGGTTCCAGCAAGCCTGGCAGGTGATTCCAAAGTGTTCACCAACTGGTTGTGGCGTAGCCGGCAGGTGATTTTTGCGTGATCGGCAGGTGGTTCTGGCGAGTCGAGCAGGTGGTTCCGGTGTGCTCGGCTGGTGCTTCCGGGGTCATTGGCACGGGGTTCTGGCATGTCTGAGAGGTGGTTCCTGCGTGCCCGGCAAGTGATTCCGGAGTGTTCGCCAAGTGGTTCTGGCATAGTCGGCAGGTGATTTTTGCGTGTCCGGCAGGTGGTTCTGGCGAGTCGAGCAGTTGGTTCCGGCGTGCTCGGCAGGTGCTTCTGGGGTCATTGGCACGTGGTTCTGGCATATCTGAGAGGTGGTTCCGGCATGCCTGGCAGGTGATTCCGGAGTGTTCGCCATGTGTTTCCGGCGTAGCGGGCAGGTGATATTGCATGTCCAGCGGTCGTTCCGGCGGGTCGAGCCGGTGGTTCCGGCATGTCCGGCAGGTGGTTCCGGTCTGTCCGGCAGGTGGTTCTGTGGTTTCCGTCACGAGGTTCAGTCTGAGAGGCTGTGCCAGCATGCCCCTCACGTGATTCCGTCTTGTCCCCGAAGTGGTGCTGGTGTAGCGGGCAGGTGATTTTGGCGTGTCCGGCAGGTGGTTCAGGCGAGTTGAGCAGGTGTTTGCGACGTGCTCGGCAGGTGCTTCCGGCGTCTCCGGCACGTGTTTCTGGCACATCTGACTGGTGGTTCCGGCATGCCCAAAAGTTGATTCCGGTCTGTCCGGTAGGTGGTTCCGGCGTGCACGGCACGTGGTTCTGGTACGTCTCAGAGGTGGTTCCAACATGCCCGGCAGTCATTTCGGAGAGTCGTCCAAGTGGTTCTGGCGTAGCCCGCAGGTGATTTTGGCGTGTCCGGCAGGTGTTTCCGCCGTGCTCGGCATGTGGTTCAGGCATGGCCGTCACGTGGTTCCAGTCTGTCCAGGATGTGTTTCCAGCTTCTCCGGCAGGTGGTTCTGGTACGTCTGAGAGGTGGTTCCGCCATGGCTGGCAGGTGATTCCGGACCGTCCCCCAGGTGGTTCTGGCATAGCCAGCAGTTGATATTGGCCTGTCCGGCAGGTGGTTCCAGCGAGTCGAACAGGTGGCTCCGGCGTGCTCGGCAGGTGGTTCGAGTCTGTCCGGTAGGTGATTCCGGCGTGTCCGGCACGTGCTTCCGGCACGTCTGAGAGGTGGTTCCGGCATGCGCGACAGGTGGTTTCGGAGTGTCCGCCAGGTGGTTCTGGCGTACCCGGCAGGTGATTTTGGCGTGTCCGGCAGGTGTTTCTGGCGAGTCGAGCAGGTGGCTCCGGCATGCTCGGCAGGTGCTTCCGGCGTCTCCGGCACGTGGTTCTGGTGTGTCTGAGAGCTGGTTCCGGCATGTCCGGCAGATGATTCCGGAGTGTCCGCCACGTGGTTCTGGCATACCCGGCTGGTGATTTGGGCATGTCAGGTAGGTGGTTCCGGCGAGTCGAGCAGGTGGCTCCGGCGTGCTCGGCAGGTTGTTCAGACGGGTCTGGCAGGTGTTTTCCGTCTGTTCGGGGTGTGGTTCCAGCATCTCATGCACATGGTTCTGGCACGTCTGAGATGTGGTTCCGGCCGGCCCGACAGCTGTTTCCACAGTGTCCGCCAAGTGGTACTGGCGTAGTTGGCAGGTGATTTTGGCATGACCGGCAGGTGGTTCCAGCAAGCCCGGCAGGTGATTCCGAAGTGTTCCCCAACTGGTTGTGGCGTAGCCGGCAGGTGATTTTTGCGTGTCCGGCAGGTGGTTCTGGCGAGTCGAGCAGGTGGTTCCGGCGTGCTCGGCAGGTGCTTCCGGGGTCATTGGCACGTGGTTCTGGCATATCAGAGAGGTGGTTCCGGCATGCCCGGCAGGTGATTCCGGAGTGTTCGCCAAGTGTTTCCGGCGTAGCCGGCAGGTGATTTTGCATGTCCAGCGGTCGTTCCGGCGGGTCGAGCCGGTGGTTCCGGCGTGTCCGGCAGGTGGTTCCGGTCTGTCCGGCAGGTGGTTCTGTGGTGTCCGGCACGAGGTTCAGTCTGAGAGGCTGTGCCGGCATGCCCCCACGTGATTCCGGCTTGTCCCCGAAGTGGTGCTGGTGTAGCGGGCAGGTGATTTTGGCGTGTCCGGCAGGTGGTTCAGGCGAGTTGAGCAGGTGGTTGCGACGTGCTCGGCAGGTGCTTCCGGCGTCTCCGGCACGTGTTTCTGGCACATCTGACTGGTGGTTCCGGAATGCCCAAAAGTTGATTCCGGTCTGTCCGGTATGTGGTTCTGGCGTGTACGGCACGTGGTTCTGGTACGTCTCAGAGGTGGTTGCGTATGCCCAACAGGTGATTCCGGACTGTCCGCCACGTGCTTCTGGCACGTCAGAGGTGGTTCCAACATGCCTGGCAGGTCATTTCGGAGAGTCGTCCAAGTGGTTCCTGCGTAGCCCGCTGGTGATTTTGGCGTGTCCGGCAGGTGGTTCCGCCGTGCTCGGCAGGTGGTTCAGGCATGGCCGTCACGTGGTTCCAGTCTGTCCAGGACGTGTTTCCAGCTTCTCCGGCAGGAGGTTCTGGTACGTCTGAGAGGTGGTTCCGCCACGGCTGGCAGGTGATCCCGGACTGTCCCCCAGGTGGTTCTGGCATAGCCAGCAGTTGATATTGGCCTGTCTGGCAGGTGGTTCCAGCGAGTCGAACAGCTGGCTCCGGCGTTCTTGGCAGGTGGTTCCGGTCTGTCCGGTAGGTGTTTCCGGCGTGTGTGGCACGCGCTTCCGGCATGTCTGAGAGGTGGTTCCGGCATGCGCGGCAGGTGATTCCGTAGTGTCCGCCAGGTGGTTCTGGCATACCCGGCAGGTGATTTTGGCGTGTCCGACAGGCGTTTCTGGCGAGTCTAGCTGGTGGCTCCGGCATGCTCGGCAGGTGCTTCCGGCGTCTCCGGCACTTGGTTCTGGTGTGTCTGAGAGCTGGTTCCGGCATGTCCGGCAGATGATTCCGGAGTGTCCGCCAAGTGGTTCTGGCATACCCAGCAGGTGATTTTGGCGTGTCAGGGAGGTGGTACCGGTGAGTCGAGCAGGTGGTTCCGGCGTGCTCAGCAGGTGGTTCAGGCGGTTCTGGCAGGTGGTATCCGTCTGTTCGGGGTGTGGTTCCAGCATCTCGTGAACACGCTTCTGGCACGTCTGAGATGTGGTTCCAGCCGGCCCGACAGGTGTTTCCGCAGTGTCCGCCAAACGGTTCTGGCGTAGTTGGCAGGTGATTTTGGCATGACTGGCAGGTGGTTCCAGCAAGCCTGGCAGGTGATTCCAAAGTGTTCACCAACTGGTTGTGGCGTAGCCGGCAGGTGATTTTTGCGTGATCGGCAGGTGGTTCTGGCGAGTCGAGCAGGTGGTTCCGGCGTGCTCGGCTGGTGCTTCCGGGGTCATTGGCACGGGGTTCTGGCATGTCTGAGAGGTGGTTCCTGCATGCCCGGCAAGTGATTCCGGAGTGTTCGCCAAGTGGTTCTGGCATAGTCGGCAGGTGATTTTGGCATGTCCGGCAGGTGGTTCAGGCGAGTTGAGCAGGTGGTTCCAACGTGCTTGGCAGGTGCTTCCGGCCTCTCCGGCACGTGTTTCTGGCACATCTGACAGGTGGTTCCGGCATGCCCGAAAGGTGATTCCGGTCTGTCCGTTAGGTGGTTCCAGCCTGCACGGCATGTGGTTCTGGTACGTCTCAGAGGTGGTTGCGCATGCCCAACAGGTGATTCCGGACTGTCCGCCACATGGTTCTGGCACGTCTGAGAGGTGGTTCCGGATGCCCGGCAGGTCATCCCAGAGAGTCCTCCAAGTGGTTCTGGCATAAAACGCAGGTGATTTTGGCGTGTCTGACAGGTTGTTCCGTTGTGCTTGGCAGGCGGTTCAGGCTTGGCCGGCAGGTGGTTCCAGACTGTCCAGGACGTGTTTCCAGCTTCTCCGGCAGGTGGTTCTGGTACGTCTGAGAGGTGGTTCCGCCAGGGCTGGCAGGTGATTCCGGACCGTCCCCCAGGTGGTTCTGGCATAGCCAGCAGTTGATATTGGCCTGTCCGGCAGGTGGTTCCAGCGAGTCGAACAGGAGGCTCTGGCGTGCTCGGCAGGTGGTTCCGGTCTGTCCGGTAGGTGATTCCGGCGTGTGCGGCACGTGCTTCCGGCACGTCTGAGAGGTGGTTCCGGCATGCGCGACAGGTGGTTTCGGAGTGTCCGCAAGGTGGTTCTGGCGTACCCGGCAGGTGATTTTGGCGTGTCCGGCAGGTGTTTCTGGCGAGTCGAGCAGGTGGCTCCGGCATGCTCGGCAGGTGCTTCTGGCGTCTCCGGCACGTAGTTCTGGTGTGTCTGAGAGCTGGTTCCGGAATGTCCGGCAGATGATTCCGAAGTGTCCGCCAAGTGGTTCTGGCATACCCGGCTGGTGATTTGGGCATGTCAGGTAGGTGGTTCCGGCGAGTCGAGCAGGTGGCTCCGGCGTGCTCGGCAGGTTGTTTAGACGGGTCTGGCAGGTGTTTTCCGTCTGTTCGGGGTGTGGTTCCAGCATCTCATGCACATGGTTCTGGCACGTCTGAGATGTGGTTCCGGCCGGCCAGACAGGTGTTTCCACAGTGTCCGCCAAGTGGTACTGGCGTAGTTGGCAGGTGATTTTGGCATGACCGGCAGGTGGTTCCAGCAAGCCCGGCAGGTGATTCCAAAGTGTTCCCCAACTGGTTGTGGTGTAGCTGGCAGGTGATTTTTGCGTGTCCGGCAGGTGGTTCTGGTGAGTCGAGCAGGTGGTTCCGGCGTGCTCGGCAGGTGCTTCCGGGGTCATTGGCACGTGGTTCTGGCATATCTGAGAGGTGGTTCCGGCATGCCCGGCAGGTGATTCCGGAGTGTTCGCCAAGTGTTTCCGGCGTAGCCGGCAGGTGATTTTGCATGTCCAGCGGTCGTTCCGGCGGGTCGAGCCGGTGGTTCCGGCGTGTCCGGCAGGTGGTTCCGGTCTGTCCGGCAGGTGGTTCTGTGGTGTCCGGCACGAGGTTCAGTCTGAGAGGCTGTGCCGGCATGCCCCTCACGTGATTCCGGCTTGTCCCCGAAGTGGTGCTGGTGTAGCGGGCAGGTGATTTTGGCGTGTCCGGCAGGTGGTTCAGGCGAGTTGAGCAGGTGGTTGCGACGTGCTCGGCAGGTGCTTCCGGCGTCTCCGGCACGTGTTTCTGGCACATCTGACTGGTGGTTCCGGCATGCCCAAATGGTGATTCCGGTCTGTCCGTTAGGTGGTTCCGGCGTGCACGGCACGTGGTTCTGGTACGTCTCAGAGGTGGTTGCGTATGCCCAACAGGTGATTCCGGACTGTCCTGCACGTGCTTCTTGCACGTCTGAGAGGTGGTTCCAACATGCCCGGCAGGTCATTTCGGAGAGTCGTCCAAGTGGTTCTGGCGTAGCCCGCAGGTGATTTTGGCGTATCCGGCAGGTGGTTCCGCCGTGCTCGGCAGGTGGTTCAGGCATGGCCGTCACGTGGTTCCAGTCTGTCCAGGACGTGTTTCCAGCTTCTCCGGCAGGTGGTTCTGGTACGTCTGAGAGGTGGTTCCGCCATGGCTGGCAGGTGATCACGGACTGTCCCCCAGGTCGCTCTGGCATAGCCAGCAGTTGATATTGGCCTGTCCGGCAGGTGGTTCCAGCGAGTCGAACAGGTGGCTCCGGCGTTCTTGGCAGGTGGTTCTGGTCTGTCCGGTAGGTGTTTCCGGCGTGTCTGGCACGTGCTTCCGGCACGTCTGAGAGGTGGTTCCGGCATGCGCGGCAGGTGATTCCGTAGTGTCCGCCAGGTGGTTCTGGCGTACCCGGCAGGTGATTTTAGCGTGTCCGGCAGGTGTTTCTGGCGAGTCGAGCAGGTGGCTCCGGCATGCTCGGCAGGTGCTTCCGGCGTCTCCGGCACTTGGTTCTGGTGTGTCTGAGAGCTGGTTCCGGCATGTCCGGCAGATGATTCCGGAGTGGCCGCCAAGTGGTTCTGGCATACCCAGCAGGTGATTTTGGCGTGTCAGGGAGGTGGTACCGGTGAGTCGAGCAGGTGGTTCCGGCGTGCTCAGCAGGTGGTTCAGGCGGTTCTGGCAGGTGGTATCCGTCTGTTCGGGGTGTGGTTCCAGCATCTCATGAACACGTTTCTGGCACGTCTGAGATGTGGTTCCAGCCGGCCCGACAGATGTTTCCGCAGTGTCCGCCAAGCGGTTCTGGCGTAGCCGGCAGGTGATGTTTGCCTGTCCGGCAGGGGGTTCTGGCGAGTCGAGCAGGTGGTTCCGGCGTGCTCGGCAGGTGCTTCCGGGGTCATTGGCACGTGGTTCTGGCATATCTGAGAGGTGGTTCCGGCATGCCCGGCAGGTGATTCCGGAGTGTTCGCCAAGTGTTTCCGGCGTAGCCGGCAGGTGATTTTGCATGTCCAGCGGTCGTTCCGGCGGGTCGAGCCGGTGGTTCCGGCGTGTCCGGCAGGTGGTTCCGGTCTGTCCGGCAGGTGGTTCTGTGGTGTCCGGCACGAGGTTCAGTCTGAGAGGCTGTGCCGGCATGCCCCTCACGTGATTCCGGCTTGTCCCCGAAGTGGTGCTGGTGTAGCGGGCAGGTGATTTTGGCGTGTCCGGCAGGTGGTTCCGGCGAGTTGAGCAGGTGGTTGGGACGTGCTCGGCAGGTGCTTCCGGCGTCTCCGGCACTTGGTTCTGGTGTGTCTGAGAGCTGGTTCCGGCATGTCCGGCAGATGATTCCGGAGTGTCCGCCAAGTGGTTCTGGCATGACCAGCAGGTGATTTTGGCGTGTCAGGGAGGTGGTACCGGTGAGTCGAGCAGGTGGTTCCGGCGTGCTCAGCAGGTGGTTCAGGCGGTTCTGGCAGGTGGTATCCGTCTGTTCGGGGTGTGGTTCCAGCATCTCATGAACACGTTTCTGGCACGTCTGAGATGTGGTTCCAGCCGGCCCGACAGATGTTTCCGCAGTGTCCGCCAAGCGGTTCTGGCGTAGTTGGCAGGTGATTTTGGCATGACCGGCAGGTGGTTCCAGCAAGCCCGGCAGGTTATTCCCAAGTGTTCCCCAACTGGTTGTGGCGTAGTCGGCAGGTGATTTTTGCGTGTCCGGCAGGTGGTTCTGGCGAGTCGAGCAGGTGGTTCCGGCGTGCTCGGCTGGTGCTTCCGGGGTCATTGGCACGGGGTTCCGGCACGTCTGAGAGGCGGTTCCGGCATGCACGACAGGTGATTTCGGAGTGTCCGCCAGGTGGTTCTGGCGTACCCGGCAGGTGATTTTGGCGTGTCCGGCAGGTGTTTCTGGCGAGTCGAGCAGGTGGCTCCGGCATGCTCGGCAGGTGCTTCCGGCGTCTCCGGCACGTGGTTCTGGTGTGTCTGAGAGCTGGTTCCGGCATGTCCGGCAGATGATTCCGGAGTGTCCGCCAAGTGGTTCTGGCATACCCGGCTGGTGATTTTGGCATGTCAGGTAGGTGGTTCCGGCGAGTCGAGCAGGTGGCTCCGGCGTGCTCGGCAGGGTGTTCAGACGGGTCTGGCAGGTGTTTTCCATCTATTCGGGGTGTGGTTCCAGCATCTCATGCACATGGTCTGGCACGTCTGAGATGTGGTTCCGGCCGGCCCAACAGGTGTTTCCACAGTGTCCGCCAAGTGGTACTGGCGTAGTTGGCAGGTGATTTTGGCATGACCGGCAGGTGGTTCCAGCAAGCCCTGCAGGTGATTCCGAAGTGTTCCCCAACTGGTTGTGGCGTAGCCGGCAGGTGATTTTTGCGTGTCCGGCAGGTGGTTCTGGCGAGTCGAGCAGGTGGTTCCGGCGTGCTCGGCAGGTGCTTCCGGGGTCATTGGCACGTGGTTCTGGCATATCTGAGAGGTGGTTCCGGCATGCCCGGCAGGTGATTCCGGAGTGTTCGCCAAGTGTTTCCGGCGTAGCCGGCAGGTGATTTTGCATGTCCAGCGGTCGTTCCGGCGGGTCGAGCCGGTGGTTCCGGCGTGTCCGGCAGGTGGTTCCGGTCTGTCCGGCAGGTGGTTCTGTGGTGTCCGGCACGAGGTTCAGTCTGAGAGGCTGTGCCGGCATGCCCCTCACGTGATTCCGGCTTGTCCCCGAAGTGGTGCTGGTGTAGCGGGCAGGTGATTTTGGTGTGTCCGGCAGGTGGTTCAGGCGAGTTGAGAAGGTGGTTGCGACGTGCTCGGCAGGTGCTTCCGGCGTCTCCGGCACGTGTTTCTGGCACATCTGACTGGTGGTTCCGGCATGCCCAAAAGTTGATTCCGGTCTGTCCGGTAGGTGGTTCCGGCGTGCACGGCACGTGGTTCTGGTACGTCTCAGAGGTGGTTGCGTATGCCCAACAGGTGATTCCGGACTGTCTGGCACGTGCTTCTGGCACGTCTGAGAGGTGGTTCCAACATGCCCGGCAGGTCATTTCGGAGAGTCGTCCAAGTGGTTCTGGCGTAGCCCGCAGGTGATTTCGGCGTGTCCGGCAGGTGGTTCCTCCGTGCTCGGCTGGTGGTTCAGGCATGGCCGTCACGTGGTTCCAGTCTGTCCAGGACGTGTTTCCAGCTTCTCCGGCAGGTGGTTCTGGCACGTCTGAGAGGTGGTTCCGGCATGCCCGGCAGGTCATCCCAGAGAGTCCTCCAAGTGGTTCTGGCATAACACGCAGGTGATTTTGGCGTGTCTGGCAGGTTGTTCCGTTGTGCTTGGCAGGTGGTTCAGGCTTGGCCGGCAGGTGGTTCCAGACTGTCCAGGACGTGTTTCCAGCTTCTCCGGCAGGTGGTTCTGGTACGTCTGAGAGGTGGTTCCGCCATGGCTGGCAGGTGATTCCGGACCGTCCCCCAGGTGGTTCTGGCATAGCCAGCAGTTGATATTGGCCTGTCCGGCAGGTGGTTCCAGCGAGTCGAACAGGTGGCTCCGGCGTGCTCGGCAGGTGGTTCCGGTCTTTCCGGTAGGTGATTCCGGCGTGTCCGGCACTTGCTTCCGGCACGGCTGAGAGGTGGTTCCGGCATGCACGACAGGTGATTTCGGAGTGTCCGCCAGGTGGCTCTGGCATACCCGGCAGGTGATTTTGGCATGTCCGGCAGGTGTTTCTGGCGAGTCGAGCAGGTGGCTCCGGCATGCTCGGCAGGTGCTTCCGGCGTCTCCGGCACGTGGTTCTGGTGTGTCTGAGAGCTGGTTCCGGCATGTCCGGCAGATGATTCCGGAGTGTCCGGCAAGTGGTTCTGGCATACCCGGCTGGTGATTTTGGCATGTCAGGTAGGTGGTTCCGGCGAGTCGAGCAGGTGGCTCCGGCGTGCTCGGCATGTTGTTCAGACGGGTCTGGCAGGTGTTTTCCGTCTGTTCGGGGTGTGGTTCCAGCATCTCCTTTGAACACGTTTCTGGCACGTCTGAGATGTGGTTCCAGCCGTCCCGACAGGTGTTTCCGCAGTGTCCGCCAAGCGGTTCTGGCGTAGTTGGCAGGTGATTTTGGCATGACTGGCAGGTGGTTCCAGCAAGCCTGGCAGGTGATTCCAAAGTGTTCAGCAACTGGTTGTGGCGTAGCCGGCAGGTGATTTTTGCGTGATCGGCAGGTGGTTCTGGCGAGTCGAGCAAGTTGTTCCGGCGTGCTCGGCAGGTGCTTCCGGGGTCATTGGCACGGGGTTCTGGCATGTCTGAGAGGTGGTTCCGGCATGCGCGACAGGTGATTTCGGAGTGTCTGCCAGGTGGTTCTGGCGTACCCGGCAGGTGATTTTGGCGTGTCCGGCATGTGTTTCTGGCGAGTCAAGCAGGTGGCTCCGGCATGCTCGGCAGGTGCTTCCGGCGTCTCCGGCACGTGGTTCTGGTGTGTCTGAGAGCTGCTTCCGGCATGTCCGGCAGATGATTCCGGCGTGTCCGGCAAGTGGTTCTGGCATACCCGGCTGGTGATTTGGGCATGTCAGGTAGGTGGTTCCGGCGAGTCGAGCAGGTGGCTCCGGCGTGCTCGGCAGGTTGTTCAGACGGTTCTGGCAGGTGTTTTCCGTCTGTTCGGGGTGTGGTTCCAGCATCTCATGCACATGGTTCTGGCACGTCTGAGATGTGGTTCCGGCCGGCCCGACAGGTGTTTCCACAGTGTCCGCCAAGTGGTACTGGCGTAGTTGGCAGGTGATTTTGGCATTACCGGCAGGTGGTTCCAGCAAGCCCGGCAGGTGATTCCGAAGTGTTCCCCAACTGGTTGTGGCGTAGCCGGCAGGTGATTTCTGCGTGTCCGGCAGGTGGTTCTGGCGAGTCGAGCAGGTGGTTCCGGCGTGCTCGGCAGGTGCTTCCGGGGTCATTGGCACGTGGTTCTGGCATATCTGAGAGGTGGTTCCGGCATGCCCGGCAGGTGATTCTGGAGTGTTCGCCAAGTGTTTCCGGCGTAGCCGGCAGGTGATTTTGCATGTCCAGCGGTCGTTCCGGCGGGTCGAGCCGGTGGTTCCGGCGTGTCCGGCAGGTGGTTCCGGTCTGTCCGGCAGGTGGTTCTGTGGTGTCCGGCACGAGGTTCAGTCTGAGAGGCTGTGCCGGCATGCCCCTCACGTGATTCCGGCTTGTCCCCGAAGTGGTGCTGGTGTAGCGGGCAGGTGATTTTGGCGTGTCCGGCAGGTGGTTCAGGCGAGTTGAGCAGGTGGTTGCGACGTGCTCGGCAGGTGCTTCCGGCGTCTCCGGCACGTGTTTCTGGCACATCTGACTGGTGGTTCCGGCACGCCCAAGAGTTGATTCCGGTCTGTCCGGTAGGTGGTTCCGGCGTGCACGGCACGTGGTTCTGGTACGTCTCAGAGGTGGTTGCGTATGCCCAACAGGTGATTCCGGACTGTCTGGCACGTGCTTCTGGCACGTCTGAGAGGTGGTTCCAACATGCCCGGCAGGTCATTTCGGAGAGTCGTCCAAGTGGTTCTGGCGTAGCCCGCAGGTGATTTTGGCGTGTCCGGCAGATGGTTCCGCCGTGCTCGGCAGGTGGTTCAGGCATGGCCGTCACGTGGTTCCAGTCTGTCCAGGACGTGTTTCCAGCTTCTCCGGCAGGTGGTTCTGGTACGTCTGAGAGGTGGTTCCGCCATGGCTGGCAGGTGATCCCGGACTGTCCCCCAGGTGGTTCTGGCATAGCCAGCAGTTGATATTGGCCTGTCCGGCAGGTGGTTCCAGCGAGTCGAACAGGTGGCTCCGGGGTTCTTGGCAGGTGGTTCCGGTCTGTCCGGTAGGTGTTTCCGGCGTGTCTGGCACGTGCTTCCGGCACGTCTGAGAGGTGGTTCCGGCATGCGCGGCAGGTGATTCCGTAGTGTCCGCCAGGTGGTTCTGGCATACCCGGCAGGTGATTTTGGCGTGTCCGGCAAGTGTTTCTGGCGAGTCGAGCAGGTGGCTCCGGCGTGCTCGGCAGGTGGTTCCGGTCTGTCCGGTAGGTGATTCCGGCGTGTCCGGCACGTGCTTCCGGCACGTCTGAGAGGTGGTTCCGGCATGCGCGACAGGTGATTTCGGAGTGTCCGCCAGGTGGCTCTGGCGTAGCCGGCAGGTGATTTTCATGTGTCCGGCAGGTGTTTCTGGCGAGTCGACCAGGTGGCTCCGGCATGCTCGGCAGGTGCTTCCGGCGTCTACGGCACGTGGTTATGGTGTGTCTGAGAGCTGGTTCCGGCATGTCCGGCAGATGATTCCGGAGTGTCCGCCAAGTGGTTCTGGCATACCCAGCAGGTGATTTTGGCGTGTCAGGGAGGTGGTGCCGGTGAGTCGAGCAGGTGGTTCCAGCGTGCTCAGCAGGTGGTTCAGGCGTTTCTGGCAGGTGGTATCCTTCTGTTCGGGGTGTGGTTCCAGCATCTCATGAACACGTTTCTGGCACGTCTGAGATGTGTTTAAAGCCGGGCCGACAGGTGTTTCCGCAGTGTCCGCCAAGCGGTTCTGGCGTAGTTGGCAGGTGATTTTGGCATGACTGGGAGGTGGTTCCAGCAAGCCTGGCAGGTGATTCCAAAGTGTTCACCAACTGGTTGTGGCGTAGCCGGCAGGTGATTTTTGCATGATCGGCAGGTGCTTCTGGCGAGTCAAGCAAGTTGTTCCGGCGTGCTCGGCTGGTGCTTCCGGGGTCATTGGCACGGGGTTCTGGCATGTCTGAGAGGTGGTTCCTGCATGCCCGGCAAGTGATTCCGGAGTGTTCGCCAAGGGGTTCTGGCATAGTCGGCAGGTGATTTTGGCATGTCCGGCAGGTGGTTCTGGCGAGTCGAGCAGGTGGTTCCGGCGTGCTCGGCAGGTGCTTCCGGGGTCATTGGCACGTGGTTCTGGCATATCTGAGAGGTGGTTCCGGCATGCCCGGCAGGTGATTCCGGAGTGTTCGCCAAGTGTTTCCGGCGTAGCCGGCAGGTGATTTTGCATGTCCAGCGGTCGTTCCGGCGGGTCGAGCCGGTGGTTCCGGCGTGTCCGGCAGGTGGTTCCGGTCTGTCCGGCAGGTGGTTCTGTGGTGTCCGGCACGAGGTTCAGTCTGAGAGGCTGTGCCGGCATGCCCCTCACGTGATTCCGGCTTGTCCCCGAAGTGGTGCTGGTGTAGCGGGCAGGTGATTTTGGTGTGTCCGGCAGGTGGTTCCGGCGAGTTGAGCAGGTGGTTGCGACGTGCTCGGCAGGTGCTTCCGGCGTCTCCGGCACGTGTTTCTGGCACATCTGACTGGTGGTTCCGGCATGCCCAAAAGTTGATTCCGGTCTGTCCGGTAGGTGGTTCCGGCGTGCACGGCACGTGGTTCTGGTACGTCTCAGAGGTGGTTGCGTATGCCCAACAGGTGATTCCGGACTGTCTGGCATGTGCTTCTGGCACGTCTGAGAGGTGGTTCCAACATGCCCGGCAGATCATTTCGGAGAGTCGTCCAAGTGGTTCTGGCGTAGCCCGCAGGTGATTTTGGCGTGTCCGGCAGGTGGTTCCGCCGTGCTCGGCAGGTGGTTCAGGCATGGCCGTCACGTGGTTCCAGTCTGTCCAGGACGTGTTTCCAGCTTCTCCGGCAGGTGGTTCTGGTACGTCTGAGAGGTGGTTCCGCCATGGCTGGCAGGTGATCCCGGACTGTCCCCCAGGTGGTTCTGGCATAGCCAGCAGTTGATATTGGCCTGTCCGGCAGGTGGTTCCAGCGAGTCGAACAGGTGGCTCCGGGGTTCTTGGCAGGTGGTTCCGGTCTGTCCGGTAGGTGTTTCCGGCGTGTCTGGCACGTGCTTCCAGCACGTCTGAGAGGTGGTTCCGGCATGCGCGGCAGGTGATTCCGTAGTGTCCGCCAGGTGGTTCTGGCATACCCGGCAGGTGATTTTGGCGTGTCCGGCAAGTGTTTCTGGCGAGTCGAGCAGGTGGCTCCGGCATACTCGGCAGGTGCTTCCGGCGTCTCCGGCACGTGGTTATGGTGTGTCTGAGAGCTGGTTCCGGCATGTCCGGCAGATGATTCCGGAGTGTCCGCCAAGTGGTTCTGGCATACCCAGCAGGTGATTTTGGCGTGTCAGGGAGGTGGTGCGGGTGAGTCGAGCAGGTGGTTCCAGCGTGCTCAGCAGGTGGTTCAGGCGTTTCTGGCAGGTGGTATCCTTCTGTTCGGGGTGTGGTTCCAGCATCTCATGAACACGTTTCTGGCACGTCTGAGATGTGTTTAAAGCCGGGCCGACAGGTGTTTCCGCAGTGTCCGCCAAGCGGTTCTGGCGTAGTTGGCAGGTGATTTTGGCATGACTGGGAGGTGGTTCCAGCAAGCCTGGCAGGTGATTCCAAAGTGTTCACCAACTGGTTGTGGCGTAGCCGGCAGGTGATTTTTGCGTGATCGGCAGGTGCTTCTGGCGAGTCAAGCAAGTTGTTCCGGCGTGCTCGGCTGGTGCTTCCGGGGTCATTGGCACGGGGTTCTGGCATGTCTGAGAGGTGGTTCCTGCATGCCCGGCAAGTGATTCCGGAGTGTTCGCCAAGGGGTTCTGGCATAGTCGGCAGGTGATTTTGGCATGTCCGGCAGGTGGTTCTGGCGAGTCGAGCAGGTGGTTCCGGCGTGCTCGGCAGGTGCTTCCGGGGTCATTGGCACGTGGTTCTGGCATATCTGAGAGGTGGTTCCGGCATGCCCGGCAGGTGATTCCGGAGTGTTCGCCAAGTGTTTCCGGCGTAGCCGGCAGGTGATTTTGCATGTCCAGCGGTCGTTCCGGCGGGTCGAGCCGGTGGTTCCGGCGTGTCCGGCAGGTGGTTCCGGTCTGTCCGGCAGGTGGTTCTGTGGTGTCCGGCACGAGGTTCAGTCTGAGAGGCTGTGCCGGCATGCCCCTCACGTGATTCCGGCTTGTCCCCGAAGTGGTGCTGGTGTAGCGGGCAGGTGATTTTGGTGTGTCCGGCAGGTGGTTCCGGCGAGTTGAGCATGTGGTTGCGACGTGCTCGGCAGGTGCTTCCGGCGTCTCCGGCACGTGTTTCTGGCACATCTGACTGGTGGTTCCGGCATGCCCAAAAGTTGATTCCGGTCTGTCCGGTAGGTGGTTCCGGCGTGCACGGCACGTGGTTCTGGTACGTCTCAGAGGTGGTTGCGTATGCCCAACAGGTGATTCCGGACTGTCTGGCATGTGCTTCTGGCACGTCTGAGAGGTGGTTCCAACATGCCCGGCAGATCATTTCGGAGAGTCGTCCAAGTGGTTCTGGCGTAGCCCGCAGGTGATTTTGGCGTGTCCGGCAGGTGGTTCCGCCGTGCTCGGCAGGTGGTTCAGGCATGGCCGTCACGTGGTTCCAGTCTGTCCAGGACGTGTTTCCAGCTTCTCCGGCAGGTGGTTCTGGTACGTCTGAGAGGTGGTTCCGCCATGGCTGGCAGGTGATCCCGGACTGTCCCCCAGGTGGTTCTGGCATAGCCAGCAGTTGATATTGGCCTGTCCGGCAGGTGGTTCCAGCGAGTCGAACAGGTGGCTCCGGGGTTCTTGGCAGGTGGTTCCGGTCTGTCCGGTAGGTGTTTCCGGCGTGTCTGGCACGTGCTTCCAGCACGTCTGAGAGGTGGTTCCGGCATGCGCGGCAGGTGATTCCGTAGTGTCCGCCAGGTGGTTCTGGCATACCCGGCAGGTGATTTTGGCGTGTCCAGCAAGTGTTTCTGGCGAGTCGAGCAGGTGGCTCCGGCATACTCGGCAGGTGCTTCCGGCGTCTCCGGCACGTGGTTATGGTGTGTCTGAGAGCTGGTTCCGGCATGTCCGGCAGATGATTCCGGAGTGTCCGCCAAGTGGTTCTGGCATACCCAGCAGGTGATTTTGGCGTGTCAGGGAGGTGGTGCGGGTGAGTCGAGCAGGTGGTTCCGGAGTGCTCAGCAGGTGGTTCAGGCGGTTCTGGCAGGTGGTATCCGTCTGTTCGGGGTGTGGTTCCAGCATCTCATGAACACGTTTCTGGCACGTCTGAGATGTGGTTCCAGCCGTCCCGACAGGTGTTTCCGCAGTGTCCGCCAAGCGGTTCTGGCGTAGTTGGCAGGTGATTTTGGCATGACTGGCAGGTGGTTCCAGCAAGCCTGGCAGGTGATTCCAAAGTGTTCACCAACTGGTTGTGGCGTAGCCGGCAGGTGATTTTTGCGTGATCGGCAGGTGGTTCTGGCGAGTCGAGCAGGTGGTTCCGGCGTGCTCGGCTTTTGCTTCTGGGGTCATTGGCATGGGGTTCTGGCATGTCTGAGAGGTGGTTCCTGCATGCCCGGCAAGTGATTCCGGAGTGTTCGCCAAGTCGTTCTGGCATAGTCGGCAGGTGATTTTGGCATGTCCGGCAGGTGGTTCAGGCGAGTTGAGCAGGTGGTTCCAACGTGCTTGGCAGGTGCTTCTGGCGTCTCCGGCACGTGTTTCTGGCACATCTGACAGGTGGTTCCGGCATGCCCGAAAGGTGATTCCGGTCTGTCCGGTAGGTGGTTCCAGCCTGCACGGCATGTGGTTCTGGTACGTCTCAGAGGTGGTTGCGCATGCCCAACAGGTGATTCCGGACTGTCCGCCACATGGTTCTGGCACGTCTGAGAGGTGGTTCCGGCATGCCCGGCAGGTCATCCCAGAGAGTCCTCCAAGTGGTTCTGGCATAACACGCAGGTGATTTTGGCGTGTCTGGCAGGTTGTTCCGTTGTGCTTGGCAGGTGGTTCAGGCTTGGCCGGAAGGTGGTTCCAGACTGTCCAGGACGTGTTTCCAGCTTCTCCGGCAGGTGGTTCTGGTACGTGTGAGAGGTGGTTCCGCCATGGCTGGCAGGTGATTCCGGACCGTCCCCCAGGTGGTTCTGGCATAGCCAGCAGTTGATATTGGCCTGTCCGGCAGGTGGTTCCAGCGAGTCGAACAGGTGGCTCCGGCGTGCTCGGCAGGTGGTTCGGGTCTGTCCGGTAGGTGATTCCGGCGTGTCCGGCACGTGCTTCCGGCACGTGTGAGAGGTGGTTCCGGCATGCGCGACAGGTGGTTTCGGAGTGTCCGCCTGGTGGTTCGGTCGTAGCCGGCAGGTGATTTTGGCGTGTCCGGCAGGTGTTTCTGGCGAGTCGAGCAGGTGGCTCCGGCATGCTCGGCAGGTGCTTCCGGCGTCTCCGGCACGTGGTTCTGGTGTGTCTGAGAGCTGGTTCCGGCATGTCCGGCAGATGATTCCGGAGGTTCCGGCAAGTGGTTCTGGCATACCCGGCTGGTGATTTGGGCATGTCAGGTAGGTGGTTCCGGCGAGTCGAGCAGGTGGCTCCGGCGTGCTCGGCAGGTTGTTCAGACGGGTCTGGCAGGTGTTTTCCGTCTGTTCGGGGTGTGGTTCCAGCATCTCATGCACATGGTTCTGGCACGTCTGAGATGTGGTTCCGGCCGGGCCGACAGGTGTTTCCACAGTGTCCGCCAAGTGGTACTGGCGTAGTTGGCAGGTGATTTTGGCATAACCGGCAGGTGGTTCCAGCAAGCCCAGCAGGTGATTCCGAAGTGTTCCCCAACTGGTTGTGGCGTAGCCGGCAGGTGATTTTTGCGTGTCCGGCAGGTGGTTCTGGCGAGTCGAGCAGGTGGCTCTGGCGTGCTCGGCAGGTGCTTCCGGCGTCTCCGGCACGTGGTTCTGGCATATCTGAGAGGTGGTTCCGGCATGCCCGGCAGGTGATTCCGGAGTGTCCGCCAAGTGGTTCTGGCATAACCGGCTGGTGATTTGGGCATGTCAGGTAGGTGGTTCCGGCGAGTCGAGCAGGTGGCTCTGGCGTGCTCGGCAGGTTGTTCAGACGGGTCTGGCAGGTCTTTTCCGTCTGTTGGGGGTGTGGTTCCAGCATCTCATGCACATGGTTCTGGCACGTCTGAGATGTGGTTCCGGCCGGCCCGACAGGTGTTTCCACAGTGTCCGCCAAGTGGTACTGGCGTAGTTGGCAGGTGATTTTGGCATGACCGGCAGGTGGTTCCAGCAAGCCCGGCAGGTGATTCCGAAGTGTTCCCCAACTGGTTGTGGCGTAGCCGGCAGGTGATTTTTGCGTGTCCGGCAGGTGGTTCTGGCGAGTCGAGCAGATGGTTCCGGCGTGCCCGGCAGGTGCTTCCGGAGTGTTCGCCAAGTGTTTCCGGCGTAGCCGGCAGGTGATTTTGCATGTCCAGCGGTCGTTCCGGCGGGTCGAGCCGGTGGTTCCGGCGTGTCCGGCAGGTGGTTCCGGTCTGTCCGGCAGGTGGTTCTGTGGTGTCCGGCACGAGGTTCAGTCTGAGAGGCTGTGCCGGCATGCCCCTCATGTGATTCCGGCTTGTCCCCGAAGTGGTGCTGGTGTAGTGGGCAGGTGATTTTGGCGTGTCCGGTAGGTGGTTCAGGCGAGTTGAGCAGGTGGTTGCGACGTGCTCGGCAGGTGCTTCCGGCGTCCCCTGCACGTGTTTCTGGCACATCTGACTGGTGGTTCCGGCATGCCCAAGAGTTGATTCCGGTCTGTCGGGTAGGTGGTTCCGGCGTGCACGGCACGTGGTTCTGGTACGTCTCAGAGGTGGTTGCGTATGCCCAACAGGTGATTCCGGACTGTCCGCCACGTGCTTCTGGCACGTCTGAGAGGTGGTTCCAACATGCCCGGCAGGTCATTTCGGAGAGTCGTCCAAGTGGTTCTGGCGTAGCCCGCAGGTGATTTTGGCGTGTCCGGCAGGTGGTTCCGCCGTGCTCGGCAGGTGGTTCAGGCATGGCCGTCACGTGGTTCCAGTCTGTCCAGGACGTGTTTCCAGCTTCTCCGGCAGGTGGTTCTGGTACGTCTGAGAGGTGGTTCCGCCATGGCTGGCAGGTGATCCCGGACTGTCCCCCAGGTGGTTCTGGCATAGCCAGCAGTTGATATTGGCCTGTCCGGCAGGTGGTTCCAGCGAGTCGAACAGGTGGCTCCGGCGTGCTCGGCAGGTGGTTCCGGTCTGTCCGGTAGGTGTTTCCGAGTGTCTGGCACGTGCTTCCGGCACGTCTGAGAGGTGGTTCCGGCATGCGCGGCAGGTGATTCCGTAGTGTCCGCCAGGTGGTTCTGGCGTACCCGGCAGGTGATTTTGGCGTGTCCGGCAGGTGTTTCTGGCGAGTCGAGCAGGTGGCTCCGGCATGCTCGGCAGGTGCTTCCGGCGTCTCCGGCACTTGGTTCTGGTGTGTCTGAGAGCTGGTTCCGGCATGTCCGGCAGATGATTCCGGAGTGTCCGCCAAGTGGTTCTGGCATACCCAGCAGTGGATTTTGGCGTGTCAGGGAGGTGGTACCGGTGAGTCGAGCAGGTGGTTCCGGCGTGCTCAGCAGGTGGTTCAGGCGGTTCTGGCAGGTGGTATCCGTCTGTTCGGGGTGTGGTTCCAGCATCTCATGAACACGTTTCTGGCACGTCTGAGATGTGGTTCCAGCCGGCCCGACAGGTGTTTCCGCAGTGTCCGCCAAGCGGTTCTGGCGTAGTTGGCAGGTGATTTTGGCATGACCGGCAGGTGGTTCCAGCAAGCCCGGCAGGTGATTCCGAAGTGTTCCCCAACTGGTTGTGGCGTAGCCGGCAGGTGATTTTTGCGTGTCCGGCAGGTGGTTCTGGCGAGTCGAGCAGGTGGTTCCGGCGTGCTCGGTAGGTGCTTCCGGGGTCATTGGCACGTGGTTCTGGCATATCTGAGAGGTGGTTCCGGCATGCCCGGCAGGTGATTCCGGAGTGTTCGCCAAGTGTTTCCGGCGTAGCCGGCAGGTGATTTTGCATGTCCAGCGGTCGTTCCGGCGGGTCGAGCCGGTGGTTCCGGCGTGTCCGGCAGGTGGTTCCGGTCTGTCCGGCAGGTGGTTCTGTGGTGTCCGGCACGAGGTTCAGTCTGAGAGGCTGTGCCGGCATGCCCCTCACGTGATTCCGGCTTGTCCCCGAAGTGGTGCTGGTGTAGCGGGCAGGTGATTTTGGCGTGTCCGGCATGTGGTTCAGGCGAGTTGAGCAGGTGGTTGCGACGTGCTCGGCAGGTGCTTCCGGCGTCTCCGGCACGTGTTCTGGCACATCTGACAGGTGGTTCCGGCATGCCCAAAAGTTGATTCCGGTCTGTCCGGTAGGTGGTTCCGGCGTGCACGGCACGTGGTTCTGGTACGTCTCAGAGGTGGTTGCGTATGCCCAACAGGTGATTCCGGACTGTCCGCCACATGGTTCTGGCACGTCTGAGAGGTGGTTCCGGCATGCCCGGCAGGTCATCCCAGAGAGTCCTCCAAGTGGTTCTGGCATAACACGCAGGTGATTTTGGCGTGTCTGGCAGGTTGTTCCGTTGTGCTTGGCAGGTGGTTCAGGCTAGGCCGGCAGGTGGTTCCAGACTGTCCAGGACGTATTTCCAGCTTCTCCGGCAGGTGGTTCTGGTACGTCTGAGAGGTGGTTCCGCCATGGCTGGCAGGTGATTCCGGACCCTCCCCCAGGTGGTTCTGGCACAGCCAGCAGTTGATATTGGCCTGTCCAGCAGGTGGTTCCAGCGAGTCGAACAGGTGGCTCCGGCGTGCTCGGCAGGTGGTTCGGGTCTGTCCGGTAGGTGATTCCGGCGTGTCCGGCACGTGCTTCCGGCACGTCTGAGAGGTGGTTCCGGCATGCGCGACAGGTGGTTTCGGAGTGTCCGCCAGGTGGTTCTGGCGTACCCGGCAGGTGATTTTGGCGTGTCCGGCAGGTGTTTCTGGCGAGTCGAGCAGGTGGCTCCGGCATGCTCGGCAGGTGCTTCCGGCGTCTCCGGCACGTGGTTCTGGTGTGTCTGAGAGCTGGTTCCGGCATGTCCGGCAGATGATTCCGGAGTGTCCGCCAAGTGGTTCTGGCATACCCGGCTGGTGATTTGGGCATGTCAGGTAGGTGGCTCCGGCGTGCTCGGCAGGTTGTTCAGACGGGTCTGGCAGGTGTTTTCCGTCTGTTCGGGGTGTGGTTCCAGCATCTCATGCACATGGTTCTGGCACGTCTGAGATGTGGTTCCGGCCGGCCCGACAGGTGTTTCCACAGTGTCCGCCAAGTGGTACTGGCGTAGTTGGCAGGTGATTTTGGCAAGCCCGGCAGGTGATTCCGAAGTTTTCCCCAACTGGTTGTGGCGTAGCCGGCAGGTGATTTTTGCGTGTCCGGCAGGTGGTTCTGGCGAGTCGAGCAGGTGGTTCCGGCGTGCTCGGCAGGTGCTTCCGGGGTCATTGGCACGTGGTTCTGGCATATCTGAGAGGTGGTTCCAGCATGCCCGGCAGGTGATTCCGGATTGTTCGCCAAGTGTTTCCGGCGTAGCCGGCAGGTGATTTTGCATGTCCAGCGGTCGTTCCGGCGGGTCGAGCCGGTGGTTCCGGCGTGTCCGGCAGGTGGTTCCGGTCTGTCCGGCAGGTGGTTCTGTGGTGTCCGGCACGAGGTTCAGTCTGAGAGGCTGTGCCGGCATGCCCCTCACGTGATTCCGGCTTGTCCCCGAAGTGGTGCTGGTGTAGCGGGCAGGTGATTTTGGCGTGTCCGGCAGTTGGTTCAGGCGAGTTGAGCAGGTGGTTGCGACGTGCTCGGCAGGTGCTTCCGGCGTCTCCAGCACGTGTATCTGGCACATCTGACTGGTGGTTCCGGCATGCCCAAAAGTTGATTCCGGTCTGTCCGGTAGGTGGTTCCGGCGTGCACGGCACGTGGTTCTGGTACGTGTCAGAGGTGGTTGCGTATGCCCAACAGGTGATTCCGGACTGTCCGCCACGTGCTTCTGGCACGTCTGAGAGGTGGTTCCAACATGCCCGGCAGGTCATTTCGGAGAGTCGTCCAAGTGGTTCTGGCGTAGCCCGCAGGTGATTTTGGCGTGTCCGGCAGGTGGTTGCGCCGTGCTCGGCAGGTGGTTCAGGCATGGCCGTCACGTGGTTCCAGTCTGTCCAGGACGTGTTTCCAGCTTCTCCGGCAGGTGGTTCTGGTACGTGTGAGAGGTGGTTCCGCCATGGCTGGCAGGTGATCCCGGACTGTCCCCCAGGTGGTTCTGGCATAGCCAGCAGTTGATATTGGCCTGTCCGGCAGGTGGTTCCAGCGAGTCGAACAGGTGGCTCCGGCGTTCTTGGCAGGTGGTTCCGGTCTGTCCGGTAGGGGTTTCCGGCGTGTCTGGCACGTGCTTCCGGCACGTCTGAGAGGTGGTTCCGCATGCGCGGCAGGTGATTCCGTAGTGTCCGCCAGGTGGTTCTGGCATACCCGGCAGGTGATTTTGGCGTGTCCGGCAGGTGTTTCTGGCGAGTCGAGCAGGTGGCTCCGGCATGCTCGGCAGGTGCTTCCGGCGTCTCCGGCACTTGGTTCTGGTGTGTCTGAGAGCTGGTTCTGGCATGTCCGGCAGATGATTCCGGAGTGTCCGCCAAGTGGTTCTGGCATACCCAGCAGGTGATTGTGACGAGTCAGGGAGGTGGTACCGGTGAGTCGAGCAGGTGGTTCCGGCGTGCTCAGCAGGTGGTTCAGGCGGTTCTAGCAGGTGGTATCCGTCTGTTCGGGGTGTGATTCAAGCATCTCATGAACACGTTTCTGGCACGTCTGAGATGTGGTTCCAGCCGGCCCGACAGGTGTTTCCGCAGTGTCCGCCAAGCGGTTCTGGCGTAGTTGGCAGGTGATTTTGGCATGACTGGCAGGTGGTTCCAGCAAGCCTGGCAGGTGATTCCAAAGTGTTCACCAACTGGTTGTGGCGTAGCCGGCAGGTGATTTTTGCGTGATCGGCAGGTGGTTCTGGCGAGTCGAGCAGGTGGTTCCGGCGTGCTCGGCTGGTGCTTCCGGGGTCATTGGCACGGGGTTCTGGCATGTCTGAGAGGTGGTTCCTGCATGCCCGGCAAGTGATTCCGGAGTGTTCGCCAAGGGGTTCTGGCATAGTCGGCAGGTGATTTTGGCATGTCCGGCAGGTGGTTCAGGCGAGTTGAGCAGGTGGTTCCAACGTGCTTGGCAGGTGCTTCCGGCGTCTCCGGCACGTGTTTCTGGCACATCTGACAGGTGGTTCCGGCATGCCCGAAAGGTGATTCCGGGCTGTCTGGTAGGTGGTTCCAGCCTGCACGGCATGTGGTTCTGGTACGTCTCAGAGGTGGTTGCGCATGCCCAACAGGTGATTCCGGACTGTCCGCCACATGGTTCTGGCACGTCTGAGAGGTGGTTCCGGCATTCCCGGCCGGTCATCCCAGAGAGTCCTCCAAGTGGTTCTGGCATAACACGCAGGTGATTTTGGCGTGTCTGGCAGGTTGATCCGTTGTGCTTGGCAGGTGGTTCAGGCTTGGCCGGCAGGTGGTTCCAGACTGTCCAGGACGTGTTTCCAGCTTCTCCGGCAGGTGGTTCTGGTACGTCTGAGAGGTGGTTCCGCCATGGCTGGCAGGTGATTCCGGACCGTCCCCCAGGTGGTTCTGGCATAGACAGCAGTTGATATTGGCCTGTCCGGCAGGTGGTTCCAGCGAGTCTAACAGGTGGCTCCGGCGTGCTCGGCAGGTGGTTCCGGTCTGTCCGGTAGGTGATTCCGGCGTGTCCGGCACGTGCTTCCGGCACGTCTGAGAGGTGGTTCCGGCATGCGCGACAGGTGGTTTCGGAGTGTCCGCCAGGTGGTTCTGGCGTACCCGGCAGGTGATTTTGGCGTGTCCGGCAGGTGTTTCTGGCGAGTCGAGCAGGTGGCTCCGGCATGCTCGGCAGGTGCTTCCGGCGTCTCCGGCACGTGGTTCTGGTGTGTCTGAGAGCTGGTTCCGGCATGTCCGGCAGATGATTCCGGAGTGTCCGCCAAGTGGTTCTGGCATACCCGGCTGGTGATTTGGGCATGTCAGGTAGGTGGCTCCGGCGTGCTCGGCAGGTTGTTCAGACGGGTCTGGCAGGTGTTTTCCGTCTGTTCGGGGTGTGGTTCCAGCATCTCATGCACATGGTTCTGGCACGTCTGAGATGTGGTTCCGGCCGGCCCGACAGGTGTTTCCACAGTGTCCGCCAAGTGGTACTGGCGTAGTTGGCAGGTGATTTTGGCATGACCGGCAGGTGGTTCCAGCAATCCCGGCAGGTGATTCCAAAGTGTTCCCCAACTGGTTGTGGCGTAGCCGGCAGGTGATTTTTGCGTGTCCGGCAGGTGGTTCTGGCGAGTCGAGCAGGTGGTTCCGGCGTGCTCGGCAGGTGCTTCCGGGGTCATTGGCACGTGGTTCTGGCATATCTGAGAGGTGGTTCCGGCATGCCCGGCAGGTGATTCCGGAGTGTTCGCCAAGTGTTTCCGGCGTAGCCGGCAGGTGATTTTGCATGTCCAGCGGTCGTTCCGGCGGGTCGAGCCGGTGGTTCCGGCGTGTCCGGCAGGTGGTTCCGGTCTGTCCGGCAGGTGGTTCTGTGGTGTCCGGCACGAGGTTCAGTCTGAGAGGCTGTGCCGGCATGCCCCTCACGTGATTCCGGCTTGTCCCCGAAGTGGTGCTGGTGTAGCGGGCAGGTGATTTTGGCGTGTCCGGCAGTTGGTTCAGGCGAGTTGAGCAGGTGGTTGCGACATGCTCGGCAGGTGCTTCCGGCGTCTCCGGCACGTGTTTCTGGCACATCTGACTGGTGGTTCCGGCATGCCCAAAAGTTGATTCCGGTCTGTCCGGTAGGTGGTTCCGGCGTGCACGGCACGTGGTTCTGGTACGTCTCAGAGGTGGTTGCGAATGCCCAACAGGTGAATCCGGACTGTCCGCCACAGGCTTCTGGCACGTCTGAGAGGTGGTTCCAACATGCCCGGCAGGTCATTTCGCAGAGTCATCCAAGTGGTTCTGGCGTAGCCCGCAGGGGATTTTGGCGTGTCCGGCAGGTGGTTCCGCCGTGCTCGGCAGGTGGTTCAGGCATGGCCGTCACGTGGTTCCAGTCTGTCCAGGACGTGTTTCCAGCTTCTCCGGCAGGTGGTTCTGGTACGTCTGAGAGGTGGTTCCGCCATGGCTGGCAGGTGATCCCGGACTGTCCCCCAGGTGGTTCTGGCATAGCCAGCAGTTGATATTGGCCTGTCCGGCAGGTGGTTCCAGCGAGTCGAACAGGTGGCTCCGGCGTTCTTGGCAGGTGGTTCCGGTCTGTCCGGTAGGTGTTTCCGGCGTGTCTGGCACGTGCTTCCGGCACGTCTGAGAGGTGGTTCCGGCATGCGCGACAGGTGATTCCGGAGTGTCCGCCAGGTGGTTCTGGCATACCCGGCAGGTGATTTTGGCGTGTCCGGCAGGTGTTTCTGGCGAGTCGAGCAGGTGGCTCCGGCATGCTCGGCAGGTGCTTCCGGCGTCTCCGACACGTGGTTCTGGTGTGTCTGAGAGCTGGTTCCGGAATGTCCGGCAGATGATTCCGGAGTGTCCGCCAAGTGGTTCTGGCTTACCCAGCAGGTGATTTTGGCGTGTCAGGGAGGTGGTACCGCTGAGTCGAGCAGGTGGTTCCGGCGTGCTCAGCAGGTGGTTCAGGCGGTTCTGGCACGTGGTATCCGTCTGTTCGGGGTGTGGTTCCAGCATCTCATGAACACGTTTCTGGCACGTCTGAGATGTGGTTCCAGCCGGCCCGACAGGTGTTTCCGCAGTGTCCGCTAAGCGGTTCTGGCGTAGTTGGCAGGTGATTTTGGCATGACTGGCAGGTGGTTCCAGCAAGCCTGGCAGGTGATTCCAAAGTGTTCACCAACTGGTTGTGGCGTAGCCGGCAGGTGATTTTTGCGTGATCGGCAGGTGGTTCTGGCGAGTCGAGCAGGTGGTTCCGGCGTGCTCGGCTGGTGCTTCCGGGGTCATTGGCACGGGGTTCTGGCATGTCTGAGAGGTGGTTCCTGCGTGCCCGGCAAGTGATTCCGGAGTGTTCGCCAAGTGGTTCTGGCTTACCCAGCAGGTGATTTTGGCGTGTCAGGGAGGTGGTACCGCTGAGTCGAGCAGGTGGTTCCGGCGTGCTCAGCAGGTGGTTCAGGCGGTTCTGGCACGTGGTATCCGTCTGTTCGGGGTGTGGTTCCAGCATCTCATGAACACGTTTCTGGCACGTCTGAGATGTGGTTCCAGCCGGCCCGACAGGTGTGTCCGCAGTGTCCGCTAAGCGGTTCTGGCGTAGTTGGCAGGTGATTTTGGCATGACTGGCAGGTGGTTCCAGCAAGCCTGGCAGGTGATTCCAAAGTGTTCACCAACTGGTTGTGGCGTAGCCGGCAGGTGATTTTTGCGTGATCGGCAGGTGGTTCTGGCGAGTCGAGCAGGTGGTTCCGGCGTGCTCGGCTGGTGCTTCCGGGGTCATTGGCACGGGGTTCTGGCATGTCTGAGAGGTGGTTCCTGCATGCCCGGCAAGTGATTCCGGAGTGTTCGCCAAGTGGTTCTGGCATAGTCGGCAGGTGATTTTTGCGTGTCCGGCAGGTGGTTCTGGCGAGTCGAGCAGGTGGTTCCGGCGTGCTCGGCAGGTGCTTCTGGGGTCATTGGCACGTGGTTCTGGCATATCTGAGAGGTGGTTCCGGCATGCCTGGCAGGTGATTCCGGAGTGTTCGCCATGTGTTTCCGGCGTAGCGGGCAGGTGATATTGCATGTCCAGCGGTCGTTCCGGCGGGTCGAGCCGGTGGTTCCGGCATGTCCGGCAGGTGGTTCCGGTCTGTCCGGCAGGTGGTTCTGTGGTTTCCGTCACGAGGTTCAGTCTGAGAGGCTGTGCCAGCATGCCCCTCACGTGATTCCGTCTTGTCCCCGAAGTGGTGCTGGTGTAGCGGGCAGGTGATTTTGGCGTGTCCGGCAGGTGGTTCAGGCGAGTTGAGCAGGTGTTTGCGACGTGCTCGGCAGGTGCTTCCGGCGTCTCCGGCACGTGTTTCTGGCACATCTGACTGGTGGTTCCGGCATGCCCAAAAGTTGATTCCGGTCTGTCCGGTAGGTGGTTCCGGCGTGCACGGCACGTGGTTCTGGTACGTCTCAGAGGTGGTTGCGTATGCCCAACAGGTGATACCGGACTGTCTGCCACGTGATTCTGGCACGTCTCAGAGGTGGTTCCAACATGCCCGGCAGTCATTTCGGAGAGTCGTCCAAGTGGTTCTGGCGTAGCCCGCAGGTGATTTTGGCGTGTCCGGCAGGTGGTTCCGCCGTGCTCGGCATGTGGTTCAGGCATGGCCGTCACGTGGTTCCAGTCTGTCCAGGATGTGTTTCCAGCTTCTCCGGCAGCTGGTTCTGGTACGTCTGAGACGTGGTTCCGCCATGGCTGGCAGGTGATTCCGGACCGTCCCCCAGGTGGTTCTGGCATAGCCAGCAGTTGATATTGGCCTGTCCGGCAGGTGGTTCCAGCGAGTCGAACAGGTGGCTCCGGCGTGCTCGGCAGGTGGTTCGGGTCTGTCCGGTAGGTGATTCCGGCGTGTTCGGCACGTGCTTCCGGCACGTCTGAGAGGTGGTTCCGGCATGCGCGACAGGTGGTTTCGGAGTGTCCGCCAGGTGGTTCTGGCGTACCCGGCAGGTGATTTTGGCGTGTCCGGCAGGTGTTTCTGGCGAGTCGAGCAGGTGGCTCCGGCATGCTCGGCAGGTGCTTCCGGCGTCTCCGGCACGTGGTTCTGGTGTGTCTGAGAGCTGGTTCCGGCATGTCCGGCAGATGATTCCGGAGTGTCCGCCACGTGGTTCTGGCATACCCGGCTGGTGATTTGGGCATGTCAGGTAGGTGGTTCCGGCGAGTCGAGCAGGTGGCTCCGGCGTGCTCGGCAGGTTGTTCAGACGGGTCTGGCAGGTGTTTTCCGTCTGTTTGGGGTGTGGTTCCAGCATCTCATGCGCATGGTTCTGGCACGTTTGAGATGTGGTTCCGGCCGGCCCGACAGGTGTTTCCACAGTGTCCGCCAAGTGGTACTGGCGTAGTTGGCAGGTGATTTTGGCATGACCGGCAGGTGGTTCCAGCAAGCCCGGCAGGTGATTCCGAAGTGTTCCCCAACTGGTTGTGGCGTAGCCGGCAGGTGATTTTTGCGTGTCCGGCAGGTGGTTCTGGCGAGTCGAGCAGGTGGTTCCGGCGTGCCCGGCAGGTGCTTCCGGAGTGTTCGCCAAGTGTTTCCGGCGTAGCCGGCAGGTGATTTTGCATGTCCAGCGGTCGTTCCGGCGGGTCGAGCCGGTGGTTCCAGCGTGTCCGGCAGGTGGTTCCGGTCTGTCCGGCAGGTGGTTCTGTGGTGTCCGGCACGAGGTTCAGTCTGAGAGGCTGTGCCGGCATGCCCCTCACGTGATTCCGGCTTGTCCCCGAAGTGGTGCTGGTGTAGCGGGCAGGTGATTTTGGCGTGTCCGGCAGGTGGTTCAGGCGAGTTGAGCAGGTGGTTGCGACGTGCTCGGCAGGTGCTTCCGGCGTCTCCGGCACGTGTTTCTGGCACATCTGACTGGTGGTTCCGGCATGCCCAAAAGTTGATTCCGGTCTGTCCGGTAGGTGGTTCCGGCGTGCACGGCACGTGGTTCTGGTACGTGTCAGAGGTGGTTGCGTATGCCCAACAGGTGATTCCGGACTGTCCGCCACGTGCTTCTGGCACGTCTGAGAGGTGGTTCCAACATGCCCGGCAGGTCATTTCGGAGAGTCGTCCAAGTGGTTCTGGCATAGCCCGCAGGTGATTTTGGCGTGTCCGGCAGGTGGTTCCGCCGTGCTCGGCAGGTGGTTCAGGCATGGCCGTCACGTGGTTCCAGTCTGTCCAGGACGTGTTTCCAGCTTCTCCGGCAGGTGGTTCTGGTACGTCTGAGAGGTGGTTCCGCCATGGCTGGCAGGTGATCCCGGACCGTCCCCCAGGTGGTTCTGGCATAGCCAGCAGTTGATATTGGCCTGTCCGGCAGGTGGTTCCAGCGAGTCGAACAGGTGGCTCCGGCGTTCTTCGCAGGTGGTTCCGGTCTGTCCGGTAGGTGTTTCCGGCGTGTCTGGCACGTGCTTCCGGCACGTCTGAGAGGTGGTTCCGGCATGCGCGGCAGGTGATTCCATAGTGTCCGCCAGGTGGTTCTGGAATACCCGGCAGGTGATTTTGGCGTGTCCGGCAGGTGTTTCTGGCGAGTCGAGCAGGTGGCTCCTGCATGCTCGGCAGGTGCTTCCGGCGTCTCCGGCACTTGGTTCTGGTGTGTCTGAGAGCTGGTTCCGGCATGTCCGGCAGATGATTCCGGAGTGTCCGCCAAGTGGTTCTGGCATACCCAGCAGCTGATTTTGGCGTGTCAGGGAGGTGGTACCGGTAAGTTGAGCAGGTGGTTCCGGCGTGCTCAACAGGTGGTTCAGGCGGTTCTGGCAGGTGGTATCCGTCTGTTCGTGGTGTGGTTCCAGCATCTCATGAACACGTTTCTGGCACGTCTGAGATGTGGTTCCAGCCGGCCCGACAGGTGTTTCCGCAGTGTCCGCCAAGCGGTTCTGGTTTACTTGGCAGGTGATTTTGGCATGACTGGCAGGTGGTTCCAGCAAGCCTGGCAGGTGATTCCAAAGTGTTCACCAACTGGTTGTGGCGTAGCCGGCAGGTGATTTTTGCGTGATCGGCAGGTGGTTCTGGCGAGTCGAACAGGTGGTTCCGGCGTGCTCGGCTGGTGCTTCCGGGGTCATTGGCACGGGGTTCTGGCATGTCTGAGAGGTGGTTCCTGCATGCCCGGCAAGTGATTCCGGAGTGTTCGCCACGTGGTTCTGGCATAGTCGGCAGGTGATTTTGGCATGTCCGGCAGGTGGTTCAGGAGAGTTGAGCAGGTGGTTCCAACGTGCTTGGCAGGTGCTTCCGGCGTCTCCGGCACGTGTTTCTGGCACATCTGACAGGTGGTTCCGGCTTGCCCGAAAGGTGATTCCGGTCTGTCCGGTAGGTGGTTCCAGCCTGCACGGCATGTGGTTCTGGTACGTCTCAGAGGTGGTTGCGCATGCCCAACAGGTGATTCCGGACTGTCCGCCACATGGTTCTGGCACGTCTGAGAGGTGGTTCCGGCATGCCCGGCAGGTCATCCCAGAGAGTCCTCCAAGTGGTTCTGGCATAACACGCAGGTGATTTTGGCGTGTCTGGCAGGTTGTTCCGTTGTGCTTGGCAGGTGGTTCTGGCTTGGCCGGAAGGTGGTTCCAGACTGTCCAGGACGTGTTTCCAGCTTCTCCGGCAGGTGGTTCTGGTACGTCTGAGACGTGGTTCCGCCATGGCTGGCAGGTGATTCCAGACCGTCCCCCAGGTGGTTCTGGCATAGCCAGCAGTTGATATTGGCCTGTCCGGCAGGTGGTTCCAGCGAGTCGAACAGGTGGCTCCGGCGTGCTCGGCAGGTGGTTCCGGTCTGTCCGGTAGGTGATTCCGGCGTGTCCGGCACGTGCTTCCGGCACGTCTGAGAGGTGGTTCCGGCATGCGCGACAGGTGGTTTCGAAGTGTCCGCCACGTGGTTCTGGCGTACCCGGCAGGTGATTTTGGCGTGTCCGGCAGGTGTTTCTGGCGAGTCGAGCAGGTGGCTCCGGCATGCTCGGCAGGTGCTTCCGGCGTCTCCGGCACGTGGTTCTGGTGTGTCTGAGAGCTGGTTCCGGCATGTCCGGCAGATGATTCCGGAGGCTCCGGCAAGTGGTTCTGGCATACCCGGCTGGTGATTTGGGCATGTCAGGTAGGTGGTTCCGGCGAGTCGAGCAGGTGGCTCCGGCGTGCTCGGCAGGTTGTTCAGACGGGTCTGGCAGGTGTTTTCCGTCTGTTCGGGGTGTGGTTCCAGCATCTCATGCACATGGTTCTGGCACGTCTGAGATGTGGTTCCGGCCGGGCCGACAGGTGTTTCCACAGTGTCCGCCAAGTGGTACTGGCGTAGTTGGCAGGTGATTTTGGCATGACCGGCAGGTGGTTCCAGCAAGCCCGGCAGGTGATTCCGAAGTGTTCCCCAACTGGTTGTGGCATAGCCGGCAGGTGATTTTTGCGTGTCCGGCAGGTGGTTCTGGCGAGTCGAGCAGGTGGCTCTGGCGTGCTCGGCAGGTGCTTCCGGCGTCTCCGTCACGTGGTTCTGGCATATCTGAGAGGTGGTTCCGGCATGCCCGGCATGTGATTCCGGAGTGTCCGCCAAGTGGTTCTGGCATACCCGGCTGGTGATTTGGGCATGTCAGGTAGGTGGTTCCGGCGAGTCGAGCAGGTCGCTCCGGCGTGCTCGGCAGGTTGTTCAGGCGGGTCTGGCAGGTGTTTTACGTCTGTTGGGGGTGTGGTTCCAGCATCTCATGCACATGGTTCTGGCACGTCTGAGATGTGGTTCCGGCCGGCCCGACAGGTGTTTCCACTGTGTCCGCCAAGTGGTACTGGCGTAGTTGGCAGGTGATTTTGGCATGACCGGCAGGTGGTTCCAGCAAGCCCGGCAGGTGATTCCGAAGTGTTCCCCAACTGGTTGTGGCGTAGCCGGCAGGTGATTTTTGCGTGTCCGGCAGGTGTTTCTGGCGAGTCGAGCAGGTGGCTCGGGCATGCCTGGCAGGTGATTCCGGAGTGTTCACCAAGTGTTTCCGGCGTAGCCGGCAGGTGATTTTGCATGTCCAGCGGTCGTTCCGGCGGGTCGAGCCGGTGGTTCCGGCGTGTCCGGCATGTGGTTCCGGTCTGTCCGGCAGGTGGTTCTGTGGTGTCCGGCACGAGGTTCAGTCTGAGAGGCTGTGCCGGCATGCCCCTCACGTGATTCCGGCTTGTCCCCGAAGTGGTGCTGGTGTAGCGGGCAGGTGATTTTGGCGTGTCCGGCAGGTGGTTCAGGCGAGTTGAGCAGGTGGTTGCGACGTGCTCGGCAGGTGCTTCCGGCGTCTCCGGCACGTGTTTCTGGCACATCTGACTGGTGGTTCCGGCATGCCCAAAAGTTGATTCCGGTCTGTCCGGTAGGTGGTTCCGGCGTGCACGGCACGTGGTTCTGGTACGTCTCAGAGGTGGTTGCGTATGCCCAACAGGTGATTCTGGACTGTCCGCCACGTGCTTCTGGCACGTCTGAGAGGTGGTTCGAACATGCCCGGCAGGTCATTTCGAAGAGTCGTCCAAGTGGTTCTGGCATAGCCCGCAGGTGATTTTGGCGTGTCCGGCAGGTGGTTCAGCCGAGTTGAGCAGGTGGTTGAGACGTGCTCGGCAGGTGCTTCCGGCGTCTCCGGCACGTGTTTCTGGCACATCTGACTGGTGGTTCCGGCATGCCCAAAAGTTGATTCCGGTCTGTCCGGTAGGTGGTTCCGGCGTGCACGGCACGTGGTTCTGGTACGTCTCAGAGGTGGTTGCGTATGCCCAACAGGTGATTCCGGACTGTCCGCCACGTGCTTCTGGCACGTCTGAGAGGTGGTTCCAACATGCCCGGCAGGTCATTTCGGAGAGTCGTCCAAGTGGTTCTGGCATAGCCCGCAGGTGATTTTGGCGTGTCCGGCAGGTGGTTCCGCCGTGCTCGGCAGGTGGTTCAGGCATGGCCGTCACGTGGTTCCAGTCTGTCCAGGACGTGTTTCCAGCTTCTCCGGCAGGTGGTTCTGGTACGTCTGAGAGGTGGTTCCGCCATGGCTGGCAGGTGATCCCGGACCGTCCCCCAGGTGGTTCTGGCATAGCCAGCAGTTGATATTGGCCTGTCCGGCAGGTGGTTCCAGCGAGTCGAACAGGTGGCTCCGGCGTTCTTCGCAGGTGGTTCCGGTCTGTCCGGTAGGTGTTTCCGGCGTGTGTGGCACGTGCTTCCGGCACGTCTGAGAGGTGGTTCCGGCATGCGCGGCAGGTGATTCCATAGTGTCCGCCAGGTGGTTCTGGAATACCCGGCAGGTGATTTTGGCGTGTCCGGCAGGTGTTTCTGGCGAGTCGAGCAGGTGGCTCCTGCATGCTCGGCAGGTGCTTCCGGCGTCTCCGGCACTTGGTTCTGGTGTGTCTGAGAGCTGGTTCCGGCATGTCCGGCAGATGATTCCGGAGTGTCCGCCAAGTGGTTCTGGCATACCCAGCAGCTGATTTTGGCGTGTCAGGGAGGTGGTACCGGTAAGTTGAGCAGGTGGTTCCGGCGTGCTCAACAGGTGGTTCAGGCGGTTCTGGCAGGTGGTATCCGTCTGTTCGTGGTGTGGTTCCAGCATCTCATGAACACGTTTCTGGCACGTCTGAGATGTGGTTCCAGCCGGCCCGACAGGTGTTTCCGCAGTGTCCGCCAAGCGGTTCTGGTTTACTTGGCAGGTGATTTTGGCATGACTGGCAGGTGGTTCCAGCAAGCCTCGCAGGTGATTCCAAAGTGTTCACCAACTGGTTGTGGCGTAGCCGGCAGGTGATTTTTGCGTGATCGGCAGGTGGTTATGGCGAGTCGAGCAGGTGGTTCCGGCGTGCTCGGCTGGTGCTTCCGGGGTCATTGGCACGGGGTTCTGGCATGTCTGAGAGGTGGTTCCTGCATGCCCGGCAAGTGATTCCGGAGTGTTCGCCACGTGGTTCTGGCATAGTCGGCAGGTGATTTTGGCATGTCCGGCAGGTGGTTCAGGCGAGTTGAGCAGGTGGTTCCAACGTGCTTGGCAGGTGCTTCCGGCGTCTCCGGCACGTGTTTCTGGCACATCTGACAGGTGGTTCCGGCATGCCCGAAAGGTGATTCCGGTCTGTCCGGTAGGTGTTTCCAGCCTGCACGGCATGTGGTTCTGGTACGTCTCAGAGGTGGTTGCGCATGCCCAACAGGTGATTCCGGACTGTCCGCCACATGGTTCTGGCACGTCTGAGAGGTGGTTCCGGCATGCCCGGCAGGTCATCCCAGAGAGTCCTCCAAGTGGTTCTGGCATAA
Source organism: Equus caballus (assembly GCF_041296265.1). Classification (NCBI taxonomy): domain Eukaryota; kingdom Metazoa; phylum Chordata; class Mammalia; order Perissodactyla; family Equidae; genus Equus; species Equus caballus. Next base: position 3,239,735 of record NC_091711.1, on the reverse strand, counting down.
CACGCAGGTGATTTTGGGGTGTCTGGCAGGTTGTTCCGTTGTGCTTGGCAGGTGGTTCAGGCATGGCCGGCAGGTGGTTCCAGACTGTCCAGGACGTGTTTCCAGCTTCTCCGGCAGGTGGTTCTGGTACGTCTGAGAGGTGGTTCCGCCATGGCTGGCAGGTGATTCCGGACCGTCGACCAGGTGGTTCTGGCATAGCCAGCAGTTGATATTGGCCTGTCCGGCAGGTGGTTCCAGCGAGTCGAACAGGTGGCTCCGGCGTGCTCGGCAGGTGGTTCCGGTCTGTCCGGTAGGTGATTCCGGCGTGTCCGGCACGTGCTTCCGGCACGTCTGAGAGGTGGTTCCGGCATGCGCGACAGGTGGTTTCGGAGTGTCCGCCAGGTGGTTCTGGCATACCCGGCAGGTGATTTTGGAGTGTCCGGCAGGTGTTTCTGGCGAGTCGAGCAGGTGGCTCCGGCATGCTCGGCAGGTGCTTCCGGCGTCTCCGGCACGTGGTTCTGGTGTGTCTGAGAGCTGGTTCCGGCATGTCCGGCAGATGATTCCGGAGTGTCCGGCAAGTGGTTCTGGCATACCCGGCTGGTGATTTGGGCATGTCAGGTAGGTGGTTCCGGCGAGTCGAGCAGGTGGCTCCGGCGTGCTCGGCAGGTTGTTCAGACGGGTCTGGCAGGTGTTTTCCGTCTGTTCGGGGTGTGGTTCCAGCATCTCATGCACATGGTTCTGGCACGTCTGAGATGTGGTTCCGGCCGGCCCGACAGGTGTTTCCACAGTGTCCGCCAAGTGGTACTGGCGTAGTTGGCAGGTGATTTTGGCATGACCGGCAGGTGGTTCCAGCAAGCCCGGCAGGTGATTCCGAAGTGTTCCCCAACTGGTTGTGGCGTAGCCGGCAGGTGATTTTTGCGTGTCCGGCAGGTGGTTCTGGCGAGTCGAGCAGGTGGTTCCGGCGTGCTCGGCAGGTGCTTCCGGGGTCATTGGCACGTGGTTCTGGCATATCTGAGAGGTGGTTCCGGCATGCCCGGCAGGTGATTCCGGAGTGTTCGCCAAGTGTTTCCGGCGTAGCCGGCAGGTGATTTTGCATGTCCAGCGGTCGTTCCGGCGGGTCGAGCCGGTGGTTCCGGCGTGTCCGGCAGGTGGTTCCGGTCTGTCCGGCAGGTGGTTCTGTGGTGTCCGGCACGAGGTTCAGTCTGAGAGGCTGTGCCGGCATGCCCCTCACGTGATTCCGGCTTGTCCCCGAAGTGGTGCTGGTGTAGCGGGCAGGTGATTTTGGCGTGTCCGGCAGGTGGTTCAGGCGAGTTGAGCAGGTGGTTGCGACGTGCTCGGCAGGTGCTTCCGGCGTCTCCGGCACGTGTTTCTGGCACATCTGACTGGTGGTTCCGGCATGCCCAAAAGTTGATTCCGGTCTGTCCGGTAGGTGGTTCCGGCGTGCACGGCACGAGGTTCTGGTACGTCTCAGAGGTGGTTGCGTATGCCCAACAGGTGATTCCGGACTGTCCGCCACGTGCTTCTGGCACGTCTGAGAGGTGGTTCCAACATGCCCGGCAGGTCATTTCGGAGAGTCGTCCAAGTGGTTCTGGCGTAGCCCGCAGGTGATTTTGGTGTGTCCGGCAGGTGGTTCCGCCGTGCTCGGCAGGTGGTTCAGGCATGGCCGTCACGTGGTTCCAGTCTGTCCAGGACGTGTTTCCAGCTTCTCCGGCAGGTGGTTCTGGTACATCTGAGAGGTGGTTCCGCCATGGCTGGCAGGTGATCCCGGACGGTCCCCCAGGTGGTTCTGGCATAGCCAGCAGTTGATATTGGCCTGTCCGGCAGGTGGTTCCAGCGAGTCGAACAGGTGGCTCCGGCGTTCTTCGCAGGTGGTTCCGGTCTGTCCGGTAGGTGTTTCCGGCGTGTCTGGCACGTGCTTCCGGCACGTCTGAGAGGTGGTTCCGGCATGCGCGGCATGTGATTCCATAGTGTCCGCCAGGTGGTTCTGGAATACCCGGCAGGTGATTTTGGCGTGTCCGGCAGGTGTTTCTGGCGAGTCGAGCAGGTGGCTCCTGCATGCTCGGCAGGTGCTTCCGGCGTCTCCGGCACTTGGTTCTGGTGTGTCTGAGAGCTGGTTCCGGCATGTCCGGCAGATGATTCCGGAGTGTCCGCCAAGTGGTTCTGGCATACCCAGCAGCTGATTTTGGCGTGTCAGGGAGGTGGTACCGGTAAGTTGAGCAGGTGGTTCCGGCGTGCTCAACAGGTGGTTCAGGCGGTTCTGGCAGGTGGTATCCGTCTGTTCGTGGTGTGGTTCCAGCATCTCATGAACACGTTTCTGGCACGTCTGAGATGTGGTTCCAGCCGGCCCGACAGGTGTTTCCGCAGTGTCCGCCAAGCGGTTCTGGTTTACTTGGCAGGTGATTTTGGCATGACTGGCAGGTGGTTCCAGCAAGCCTGGCAGGTGATTCCAAAGTGTTCACCAACTGGTTGTGGCGTAGCCGGCAGGTGATTTTTGCGTGATCGGCAGGTGGTTCTGGCGAGTCGAGCAGGTGGTTCCGGCGTGCTCGGCTGGTGCTTCCGGGGTCATTGGCACGGGGTTCTGGCATGTCTGAGAGGTGGTTCCTGCATGCCCGGCAAGTGATTCCGGAGTGTTCGCCAAGTGGTTCTGGCATAGTCGGCAGGTGATTTTGGCATGTCCGGCAGGTGGTTCAGGAGAGTTGAGCAGGTGGTTCCAACGTGCTTGGCAGGTGCTTCTGGCGTCTCCGGCACGTGTTTCTGGCACATCTGACAGGTGGTTCCGGCATGCCCGAAAGGTGATTCCGGTCTGTCCGGTAGGTGGTTCCAGCCTGCACGGCATGTGGTTCTGGTACGTCTCAGAGGTGGTTGCGCATGCCCAACAGAGGATTCCGGACTGTCCGCCACATGGTTCTGGCACGTCTGAGAGGTGGTTCCGGCATGCCCGGCAGGTCATCCCAGAGAGTCCTCCAAGTGGTTCTGGCATAACACGCAGGTGATTTTGGCATGTCTGGCAGGTTGTTCCGTTTTGCTTGGCAGGTGGTTCAGGCTTGGCCGGAAGGTGGTTCCAGACTGTCCAGGACGTGTTTCCAGCTTCTCCGGCAGGTGGTTCTGGTACGTCTGAGAGGTGGTTCCGCCATGGCTGGCAGGTGATTCCGGACCGTCCCCCAGGTGGTTCTGGCATAGCCAGCAGTTGATATTGGCCTGTCCGGCAGGTGGTTCCAGCGAGTCGAACAGGTGGCTCCAGCGTGCTCGGCAGGTGGTTCCGGTCTGTCCGGTAGGTGATTCCGGCGTGTCCGGCACGTGCTTCCGGCACGTCTGAGAGGTGGTTCCGGCATGCGCGACAGGTGGTTTCGGAGTGTCCGCCAGGTGGTTCTGGCGTACCCGGCAGGTGATTTTGGCGTGTCCGGCAGGTGTTTCTGGCGAGTCGAGCAGGTGGCTCCGGCATGCTCGGCAGGTGCTTCCGGCGTCTCCGGCACGTGGTTCTGGTGTGTCTGAGAGCTGGTTCCGGCATGTCCGGCAGATGATTCCGGAGGTTCCGGCAAGTGGTTCTGGCATACCCGGCTGGTGATTTGGGCATGTCAGGTAGGTGGTTCCGGCGAGTCGAGCAGGTGGCTCCGGCGTGCTCGGCAGGTTGTTCAGACGGGTCTGGCAGGTGTTTTCCGTCTGTTCGGGGTGTGGTTCCAGCATCTCATGCACATGGTTCTGGCACGTCTGAGATGTGGTTCCGGCCGGGCCGACAGGTGTTTCCACAGTGTCCGCCAAGTGGTACTGGCGTAGTTGGCAGGTGATTTTGGCATAACCGGCAGGTGGTTCCAGCAAGCCCAGCAGGTGATTCCGAAGTGTTCCCCAACTGGTTGTGGCGTAGCCGGCAGGTGATTTTTGCGTGTCCGGCAGGTGGTTCTGGCGAGTCGAGCAGGTGGCTCTGGCGTGCTCGGCAGGTGCTTCCGGCGTCTCCGGCACGTGGTTCTGGCATATCTGAGAGGTGGTTCCGGCAAGCCCGGCAGGTGATTCCGGAGTGTCCGCCAAGTGGTTCTGGCATACCCGGCTGGTGATTTGGGCATGTCAGGTAGGTGGTTCCGGCGAGTCGAGCAGGTGGCTCTGGCGTGCTCGGCAGGTTGTTCAGACGGGTCTGGCAGGTCTTTTCCGTCTGTTGGGGGTGTGGTTCCAGCATCTCATGCACATGGTTCTGGCACGTCTGAGATGTGGTTCCGGCCGGCCCGACAGGTGTTTCCACAGTGTCCGCCAAGTGGTACTGGGGTAGTTGGCAGGTGATTTTGGCATGACCTGCCGGTGATTCCAGCAAGCCCGGCAGGTGATTCCGAAGTGTTTCCCAACTGGTTGTGGCGTAGCCGGCAGGTGACTTTTGCGTGTCCGGCAGGTGGTTCTGGCGAGTCGAGCAGGTGGTTCCGGCGTGCTCGGCAGGTGCTTCTGGGGTCATTGGCACGTGGTTCTGGCATATCTGATATGTGGTTCCGGCATGCCTGGCAGGTGATTCCGGAGTGTTCGCCATGTGTTTCTGGCGTAGCCGGCAGGTGATTTTGCATGTCCAGCGGTCGTTCCGGCGGGTCGAGCCGGTGGTTCCGGCGTGTCCGGCAGGTGGTTCCGGTCTGTCCGGCAGGTGGTTCTGTGGTTTCGGTCACGAGGTTCAGTCTGAGAGGCTGTGCCGGCATGCCCCTCACGTGATTCCGTCTTGTCCCCGAAGTGGTGCTGGTGTAGCGGGCAGGTGATTTTGGTGTGTCCGGCAGGTGGTTCAGGCGAGTTGAGCAGGTGTTTGCAACGTGCTCGGCAGGTGCTTCCGGCGTCTCCGGCACGTGTTTCTGGCACATCTGACTGGTGGTTCCGGCATGCCCAAAAGTTGATTCCGGTCTGTCCGGTAGGTGGTTCCGGCGTGCATGGCACGTGGTTCTGGTACGTGTCAGAGGTGGTTGCGTATGCCCAACAGGTGATACCGGACTGTCTGCCACGTGATTCTGGCACGTCTCAGAGGTGGTTCCAACATGCCCGGCAGTCATTTCGGAGAGTCGTCCAAGTGGTTCTGGCGTAGCCCGCAGTTGATTTTGGCGTGTCCGGCAGGTGGTTCCGCCGTGCTCGGCAGGTGGTTCAGGCATGGCCGTCACGTGGTTCCAGTCTGTCCAGGATGTGTTTCCAGCTTCTCCGGCAGGTGGTTCTGGTACGTCTGAGAGGTGGTTCCGCCATGGCTGGCAGGTGATCCCGGACTGTCCCCCAGGTGGTTCTGGCATAGCCAACAGTTGATATTGAACTGTCCGGCAGGTGGTTCCAGCGAGTCGAACAGGTGGCTCCGGCGTTCTTGGCAGGTGGTTCCGGTCTGCCCGGTAGGTGTTTCCGACGTGTCCGGCACGTGCTTCCGGCACGTCTGAGAGGTGGTTGGGGGATGCGCAGCAGGTGATTCCGTAGTGTCCGCCAGGTGGTTCTGGCATACCCGGCAGGTGATTTTGGCGTGTCCGGCAGGTGTTTCGGGCGAGTCAAGCAGGTGGCTGCGGCATGCTCGGCAGGTGGTTCCGGCCTGTCCGGTAGGTGATTCCGGCGTGTCCGTCACGTGCTTCCGGCACGTCTGAGAGGTGGTTCCGGCATGCACGACAGGTGATTTCGGAGTGTCCGCCAGGTGGTTCTGGCGTACCCGGCAGGTGATTTTGGCGTGTCCGGCAGGTGTTTCTTGCGAGTCGAGCAGGTGGCTCCGTCATGCTTGGCAGTTGCTTCCGGCGTCTCCGGCACGTGGTTCTGGTGTGTCTGAGAGCTGGTTCCGGCATGTCCGGCAGATGATTCCGGAGTGTCCGCCAAGCGGTTCTGGCATACCAAGCAGGTGATTTTCGCGTGTCAGGGAGGTGGTACCGGTGAGTCGAGCAGGTGGTTCCGGCGTGCTCAGCAGGTGGTTCAGGCGGTTCTAGCAGGTGGTATCCGTCTGTTCGGGGTGTGATTCAAGCATCTCATGAACACGTTTCTGGCACGTCTGAGATGTGGTTCCAGCCGGCCCGACAGGTGTTTCCGCAGTGTCCGCCAAGCGGTTCTGGCGTAGTTGGCAGGTGATTTTGGCATGACTGGCAGGTGGTTCCAGCAAGCCTGGCAGGTGATTCCAAAGTGTTCACCAACTGGTTGTGGCGTAGCCGGCAGGTGATTTTTGCGTGATCGGCAGGTGGTTCTGGCGAGTCGAGCAGGTGGTTCCGGCGTGCTCGGCTGGTGCTTCCGGGGTCATTGGCACGGGGTTCTGGCATGTCTGAGAGGTGGTTCCTGCATGCCCGGCAAGTGATTCCGGAGTGTTCGCCAAGGGGTTCTGGCATAGTCGGCAGGTGATTTTGGCATGTCCGGCAGGTGGTTCAGGCGAGTTGAGCAGGTGGTTCCAACGTGCTTGGCAGGTGCTTCCGGCGTCTCCGGCACGTGTTTCTGGCACATCTGACAGGTGGTTCCGGCATGCCCGAAAGGTGATTCCGGTCTGTCCGGTAGGTGGTTCCAGCCTGCACGGCATGTGGTTCTGGTACGTCTCAGAGGTGGTTGCGCATGCCCAACAGGTGATTCCGGACTGTCCGCCACATGGTTCTGGCACGTCTGAGAGGTGGTTCCGGCATGCCCGGCAGGTCATCCCAGAGAGTCCTCCAAGTGGTTCTGGCATAACACGCAGGTGATTTTGGCGTGTCTGGCAGGTTGTTCCGTTGTGCTTGGCAGGTGGTTCAGGCTTGGCCGGCAGGTGGTTCCAGACTGTCCAGGACGTGTTTCCAGCTTCTCCGGCAGGTGGTTCTGGTACGTCTGAGAGGTGGTTCCGCCATGGCTGGCAGGTGATTCCGGACCGTCCCCCAGTTGGTTCTGGCATAGCCAGCATTTGATATTGGCCTGTCCGGGAGGTGGTTCCAGCGAGTCGAACAGGTGGCTCCGGCGTGCTCGGCACTTGGTTCCGGTCTGTCCGGTAGGTGATTCCGGCGTCTCCGGCACGTGCTTCCGGCATGTCTGAGAGGTGGTTCCCGCATGCGCGACAGGTGATTTCGGAGTGTCCGCCAGGTGGTTCTGGCGTACCCGGCGGGTGATTTTGGCGTGTCCGGCAGGTGTTTCTGGCGAGTCGAGCAGGTGGCTCCGGCATGCTTGGCAGGTTGTTCAGACGGGTCTGGCAGGTGTTTTCCGTCTGTTCGGGGTGTGCTTCCAGCATCTCATGCACATGGTTCTGGCCCTTCTGAGATGTGGTTCCGGGCGGCCCGACAGGTGTTTCCATTGTGTCCGCCAAGTAGTACTGGCGTAGTTGGCAGGTGATTTTGGCATGACCGGCAGGTGGTTCCAGCAAGCCCGGCAGGTGATTCCGAAGTGTTCCCCAACTGGTTGTGGCGTAGCCGGCAGGTGATTTTTGCGTGTCCGGCAGGTGGTTCTGGCGAGTCGAGCAGGTGGCTCCGGCGTGCTCGGCAGGTGCTTCCGGCGTCTCCGGCACGTGGTTCTGGCATATCTGAGAGGTGGTTCCGGCATGCCCGGCAGGTGATTCCGGAGTGTCTGCCAAGTGGTTCTGGCATACCCGGCTGGTGATTTTTGCATGTCAGGTAGGTGGTTCCGGCGAGTCGAGCAGGTGGCTCCGGCTTGCTCGGCAGGTTGTTCAGACGGGTCTGGCAGGTGTTTTCCGTCTGTTCGGGGTGTGGTTCCAGCATCTCATGCACATGGTTCTGGCACGTCTGAGATGTGGTTCCGGCCGGCCCGACAGCTGTTTCCACAGTGTCCGCCAAGTGGTACTGGCGTAGTTGGCAGGTGATTTTGGCATGACCGGCAGGTGGTTCCAGCAAGCCCGGCAGGTGATTCCGAAGTGTTCCCCAACTGGTTGTGGCGTAGCCGGCAGGTGATTTTTGCGTGTCCGGCAGGTGGTTCTGGCGAGTCGAGCAGGTGGTTCCGGCGTGCTCGGCAGGTGCTTCCGGGGTCATTGGAATGTGGTTCTGGCATATCTGAGAGGTGGTTCCGGCATGCCCGGCAGGTGATTCCGGAGTGTTTGCCAAGTGTTTCCGGCGTAGCCGGCAGGTGATTTTGCATGTCCAGCGGTCGTTCCGGCGGGTCGAGCCGGTGGTTCCGGCGTGTCCGGCAGGTGGTTCCGGTCTGTCCGGCAGGTGGTTCTGTGGTGTCCGGCACGAGGTTCAGTCTGAGAGGCTGTGCCAGCATGCCGCTCACGTGATTCCGGCTTGTCCCCGAAGTGGTGCTGGTGTAGCAGGCAGGTGATTTTGGCGTGTCCGGCAGGTGGTTCAGGCGAGTTGAGCAGGTGGTTGCGACGTGCTCGGCAGGTGCTTCCGGCGTCTCCGGCACGTGTTTCTGGCACATCTGACTGGTGGTTCCGGCATGCCCAAAAGTTGATTCCGGTCTGTCCGGTAGGTGGTTCCGGCGTGCACGGCACGTGGTTCTGGTACGTCTCAGAGGTGGTTGCGTATGCCCAACAGGTGATTCCGGACTGTCCGCCACATGGTTCTGGCACGTCTGAGAGGTGGTTCCGGCATGCCCGGCAGGTCATCCCAGAGAGTCCTCCAAGTGGTTCTGGCATAACACGCAGGTGATTTTGGCGTGTCTGGCAGGTTGTGCCGTAGTGCTTGGCAGGTGGTTCAGGCTTGGCCGGCAGGTGGTTCCAGACTCTCCAGGACGTGTTTCCAGATTCTCCGGCAGGTGGTTCTGGTACGGCTGAGAGGTGGTTCCGCCATGGCTGGCAGGTGATTCCGGACCGTCCCCCAGTTGGTTCTGGCATAGACAGCAGTTGATATTGGCCTGTCCGGCAGGTGGTTCCAGCGAGTCGAACAGGTGGCTCCGGCGTGCTCGGCAGTTGGTTCCGGTCTGTCCGGTAGGTGATTCTGGCGTGTCCGGCACATGCTTCCGGCACGTCTGAGAGGTGGTTCCGGCATGCGCGACAGGTGATTTCGGAGTGTCCGCCAGGTGGTTCTGGCGTACCCGGCAGGTGATTTTGGCGTGTCCGGCAGGTGTTTCTGGCGAGTCGAGCAGGTGGCTCCGGCATGCTCGGCAGGTTGTTCAGACGGGTCTGGCAGGTGTTTTCCGTCTGTTCGGGGTGTGGTTCCAGCATCTCATGCACATGGTTCTGGCCCGTCTGAGATGTGGTTCCGGCCGGCCCGACAGGTGTTTCCACAGTGTCCGCCAAGTAGTACTGGCGTAGTTGGCAGGTGATTTTGGCATGACCGGCAGGTGGTTCCAGCAAGCCCGGCAGGTGATTCCGAAGTGTTCCCCAACTGGTTGTGGCGTAGCCGGCAGGTGATTTTTGCGTGTCCGGCAGGTGGTTCTGGCGAGTCGAGCAGGTGGTTCCGGCGTGCTCGGCAGGTGCTTCCGGGGTCATTGGCATGTGGTTCTGGCATATCTGAGAGGTGGTTCCGGCATGCCCGGCAGGTGATTCCGGAGTGTTCGCCAAGTGTTTCCGGCGTAGCCGGCAGGTGATTTTGCATGTCCAGCGGTCGTTCCGGCGGGTCGAGCCGGTGGTTCCGGCGTGTCCGGCAGGTGGTTCCGGTCTGTCCGGCAGGTGGTTCTGTGGTGTCCAGCACGAGGTTCAGTCTGAGAGGCTGTGCCGGCATGCCCCTCACGTGATTCCGGCTTGTCCCCGAAGTGGTGCTGGTGTAGCGGGCAGGTGATTTTGGCGTGTCTGGCAGGTGGTTCAGGCGAGTTGAGCAGGTGGTTGCGACGTGATCGGCAGGTGCTTCCGGCGTCTCCGGCACATGTTTCTGGCACATCTGACTGGTGGTTGCGGCATGCCCAAAAGTTGATTCCGGTCTGTCCGGTAGGTGGTTCCGGAGTGCACGGCACGTGGTTCTGGTACGTCTCAGAGGTGGTTGCGAATGCCCAACAGGTGATTCCGGACTGTCCGCAACGTGCTTCTGGCACGTCTGAGAGGTGGTTCCAACATGCCCGGCAGGTCATTTCGGAGAGTCGTCCAAGTGGTTCTGGCGTAGCCCGCAGGTGATTTTGGCGTGTCCGGCAGGTGGTTCCGCCGTGCTCGGCAGGTGGTTCAGGCATGGCCGTCACGTGGTTCCAGTCTGTCCAGGACGTGTTTCCAGCTTCTCCGGCAGGTGGTTCTGGTACGTCTGAGAGGTGGTTCCGCCATGGCTGGCAGGTGATCCCGGACTGTCCCCCAGGTGGTTCTGGCATAGCCAGCAGTTGATATTGGCCTGTCCGGCAGGTGGTTCCAGCGAGTCGAACAGGTGGCTCCGGCGTTCTTCGCAGGTGGTTCCGGTCTGTCCGGTAGGTGTTTCCGGCGTGTCTGGCACGTGCTTCCGGCACGTCTGAGAGGTGGTTCCGGCATGCGCGGCAGGTGATTCCGTAGTGTCCGCCAGGTGGTTCTGGCGTACCCGGCAGGTGATTTTGGCGTGTCCGGCAGGTGTTTCTGGCGAGTCGAGCAGGTGGCTCCGGCATGCTCGGCAGGTGCTTCCGGCGTCTCCGGCACTTGGTTCTGGTGTGTCTGAGAGCTGGTTCCGGCATGTCCGGCAGATGATTCCGGAGTGTCCGCCAAGTGGTTCTGGCATACCCAGCAGGTGATTTTGGCGTGTCAGGGAGGTGGTACCGGTGAGTCGAGCAGGTGGTTCCGGCGTGCTCAGCAGGTGGTTCAGGCGGTTCTGGCAGGTGGTATCCGTCTGTTCGGGGTGTGGTTCCAGCATCTCATGAACACGTTTCTGGCACGTCTGAGATGTGGTTCCAGCCGGCCCGACAGGTGTTTCCGCAGTGTCCGCCAAGCGGTTCTGGCGTAGTTGGCAGGTGATTTTGGGATGACTGGCAGGTGGTTCCAGCAAGCCTGGCAGGTGATTCGAAAGTGTTCACCAACTGGTTGTGGCGCAGCCGGCAGGTGATTTTTGCGTGATCGGCAGGTGGTTCTGGCGAGTCGAGCAGGTGGTTCCGGCGTGCTCGGCTGGTGCTTCCGGGGTCATTGGCACGGGGTTCTGGCATGTCTGAGAGGTGGTTCCTGCATGCCCGGCAAGTGATTCCGGAGTGTTCGCCAAGTGTTTCTGGCATACTCGGCAGGTGATTTTGGCATGTCCGGCAGGTGGTTCAGGCGAGTTGAGCAGGTGGTTCCAACGTGCTTGGCAGGTGCTTCCGGCGTCTCCGGCACGTGTTTCTGGCACATCTGACAGGTGGTTCCGGCATGCCCGAAAGGTGATTCCGGTCTGTCCGGTAGGTGGTTCCAGCCTGCACGGCATGTGGTTCTGGTACGTCTCAGAGGTGGTTGCGCATGCCCAACAGGTGATTCCGGACTGTCCGCCACATGGTTCTGGCACGTCTGAGAGGTGGTTCCGGCATGCCCGGCAGGTCATCCCAGAGAGTCCTCCAAGTGGTTCTGGCATAACACGCAGGTGATTTTGGCGTGTCTGGCAGGTTGTTCCATTGTGCTTGGCAGGGGGTTCAGGCTTGGCCGGCAGGTGGTTCCAGACTGTCCAGGACGTGTTTCCAGCTTCTCCGGCAGGTGGTTCTGGTACGTCTGAGAGGTGGTTCCGCCATGGCTGGCAGGTGATTCCGGACCGTCCCCCAGGTGGTTCTGGCATAGCCAGCAGTTGATATTGGCCTGTCCGGCAGGTGGTTCCAGCGAGTCGAACAGGTGGCTCCGGCGTGCTCGGCAGGTGGTTCGGGTCTGTCCGGTAGGTGATTCCGGCGTGTGCGGCACGTGCTTCCGGCACGTCTGAGAGGTGGTTCCGGCATGCGCGACAGGTGGTTTCGGAGTGTCCGCCAGGTGGTTCTGGCGTACCCGGCAGGTGATTTTGGCGTGTCCGGCAGGTGTTTCTGGCGAGTCGAGCAGGTGGCTCCGGCATGCTCGGCAGGTGCTTCCGGCGTCTCCGGCACGTGGTTCTGGTGTGTCTGAGAGCTGGTTCCGGCATGTCCGGCAGATGATTCCGGAGTGTCCGGCAAGTGGTTCTGGCATACCCGGCTGGTGATTTGGGCATGTCAGGTAGGTGGTTCCGGCGAGTCGAGCAGGTGGCTCCGGCGTGCTCGGCAGGTTGTTCAGACGGGTCTGGCAGGTGTTTTCCGTCTGTTCGGGGTGTGGTTCCAGCATCTCATGCACATGGTTCTGGCACGTCTGAGATGTGGTTCCGGCCGGGCCGACAGGTGTTTCCACAGTGTCCGCCAAGTGGTACTGGCGTAGTTGGCAGGTGATTTTGGCATGACCGGCAGGTGGTTCCAGCAAGCCCGGCAGGTGATTCCGAAGTGTTCCCCAACTGGTTGTGGCGTAGCCGGCAGGTGATTTTTGTGTGTCCGGCAGGTGGTTCTGGCGAGTCGAGCAGGTGGTTCCGGCCTGCTCGGCAGGTGCTTCCGGGGTCATTGGCACGTGGTTCTGGCATATCTGAGAGGTGGTTCCGGCATGCCCGGCAGGTGATTCCGGAGTGTTCGCCAAGTGTTTCCGGCGTAGCCGGCAGGTGATTTTGCATGTCCAGCGGTCGTTCCGGCGGGTCGAGCCGGTGGTTCCGGCGTGTCCGGCAGGTGGTTCCGGTCTGTCCGGCAGGTGGTTCTGTGGTGTCCGGCACGAGGTTCAGTCTGAGAGGCTGTGCCGGCATGCCCCTCACGTGATTCTGGCTTGTCCCCGAAGTGGTGCTGGTGTAGCGGGCAGGTGATTTTGGCGTGTCCGGCAGGTGGTTCCGGCGAGTTGAGCAGGTGGTTGAGACATGCTCGGCAGGTGCTTCCGGCGTCTCCGGCACTTGGTTCTGGTGTGTCTGAGAGCTGGTTCCGGCATGTCCGGCAGATGATTCCGGAGTGTCCGCCAAGTGGTTCTGGCATGACCAGCAGGTGATTTTGGCGTGTCAGGGAGGTGGTACCGGTGAGTCGAGCAGGTGGTTCCGGCGTGCTCAGCAGGTGGTTCAGGCGGTTCTGGCAGGTGGTATCCGTCTGTTCGGGGTGTGGTTCCAGCATCTCATGAACACGTTTCTGGCACGTCTGAGATGTGGTTCCAGCCGGCCCGACAGATGTTTCCGCAGTGTCCGCCAAGCGGTTCTGGCGTAGTTGGCAGGTGATTTTGGCATGACCGGCAGGTGGTTCCAGCAAGCCCGGCAGGTTATTCCCAAGTGTTCCCCAACTGGTTGTGGCGTAGTCGGCAGGTGATTTTTGCGTGATCGGCAGGTGGTTCTGGCGAGTCGAGCAGGTGGTTCCGGCGTGCTCGGCTGGTGCTTCCGGGGTCATTGGCACGGGGTTCCGGCACGTCTGAGAGGTGGTTCCGGCATGCACGACAGGTGATTTCGGCGTGTCCGGCAGGTGGTTCCTCCGTGCTCGGCTGGTGGTTCAGGCATGGCCGTCACGTGGTTCCAGTTTGTCCAGGACGTGTTTCCAGCTTCTCCGGCAGGTGGTTCTGGCACGTCTGAGAGGTGGTTCCTGCATACCCGGCAGGTCATCCCAGAGAGTCCTCCAAGTGGTTCTGGCATAACACGCAGGTGATTTTGGCGTGTCTGGCAGGTTGTTCCGTTGTGCTTGGCAGGTGGTTCAGGCTTGGCCGGCAGGTGGTTCCAGACTGTCCAGGACGTGTTTCCAGCTTCTCCGGCAGGTGGTTCTGGTACGTCTGAGAGGTGGTTCCGCCATGGCTGGCAGGCGATTCCGGACCGTCCCCCAGGTGGTTCTGGCATAGCCAGCAGTTGATATTGGCCTGTCCGGCAGGTGGTTCCAGCGAGTCGAACAGGTGGCTCCGGCGTGCTCGGCAGGTGGTTCCGGTCTTTCCGGTAGGTGATTCCGGCGTGTCCGGCACTTGCTTCCGGCACGGCTGAGAGGTGGTTCCGGCATGCACGACAGGTGATTTCGGAGTGTCCGCCAGGTGGCTCTGGCATACCCGGCAGGTGATTTTGGCATGTCCGGCAGGTGTTTCTGGCGAGTCGAGCAGGTGGCTCCGGCATGCTCGGCAGGTGCTTCCGGCGTCTCCGGCACGTGGTTCTGGTGTGTCTGAGAGCTGGTTCCGGCATGTCCGGCAGATGATTCCGGAGTGTCCGGCAAGTGGTTCTGGCATACCCGGCTGGTGATTTTGGCATGTCAGGTAGGTGGTTCCGGCGAGTCGAGCAGGTGGCTCCGGCGTGCTCGGCATGTTGTTCAGACGGGTCTGGCAGGTGTTTTCCGTCTGTTCGGGGTGTGGTTCCAGCATCTCCTTTGAACACGTTTCTGGCACGTCTGAGATGTGGTTCCAGCCGTCCCGACAGGTGTTTCCGCAGTGTCCGCGAAGCGGTTCTGGCGTAGTTGGCAGGTGATTTTGGCATGACTGGCAGGTGGTTCCAGCAAGCCTGGCAGGTGATTCCAAAGTGTTCAGCAACTGGTTGTGGCGTAGCCGGCAGGTGATTTTTGCGTGATCGGCAGGTGGTTCTGGCGAGTCGAGCAAGTTGTTCCGGCGTGCTCGGCAGGTGCTTCCGGGGTCATTGGCACGGGGTTCTGGCATGTCTGAGAGGTGGTTCCGGCATGCGCGACAGGTGATTTCGGAGTGTCTGCCAGGTGGTTCTGGCGTACCCGGCAGGTGATTTTGGCGTGTCCGGCAGGTGTTTCTGGCGAGTCAAGCAGGTGGCTCCGGCATGCTCGGCAGGTGCTTCCGGCGTCTCCGGCACGTGGTTCTGGTGTGTCTGAGAGCTGGTTCCGGCATGTCCGGCAGATGATACCGGCGTGTCCGGCAAGTGGTTCTGGCATACCCGGCTGGTGATTTGGGCATGTCAGGTAGGTGGTTCCGGCGAGTCGAGCAGGTGGCTCCGGCGTGCTCGGCAGGTTGTTCAGACGGTTCTGGCAGGTGTTTTCCGTCTGTTCGGGGTGTGGTTCCAGCATCTCATGCACATGGTTCTGGCACGTCTGAGATGTGGTTCCGGCCGGCCCGACAGGTGTTTCCACAGTGTCCGCCAAGTGGTACTGGCGTAGTTGGCATGTGATTTTGGCATTACCGGCAGGTGGTTCCAGCAAGCCCGGCAGGTGATTCCGAAGTGTTCCCCAACTGGTTGTGGCGTAGCCGGCAGGTGATTTCTGCGTGTCCGGCAGGTGGTTCTGGCGAGTCGAGCAGGTGGTTCCGGCGTGCTCGGCAGGTGCTTCCGGGGTCATTGGCACGTGGTTCTGGCATATCTGAGAGGTGGTTCCGGCATGCCCGGCAGGTGATTCTGGAGTGTTCGCCAAGTGTTTCCGGCGTAGCCGGCAGGTGATTTTGCATGTCCAGCGGTCGTTCCGGCGGGTCGAGCCGGTGGTTCCGGCGTGTCCGGCAGGTGGTTCCGGTCTGTCCGGCAGGTGGTTCTGTGGTGTCCGGCACGAGGTTCAGTCTGAGAGGCTGTGCCGGCATGCCCCTCACGTGATTCCAGCTTGTCCCCGAAGTGGTGCTGGTGTAGCGGGCAGGTGATTTTGGCGTGTCCGGCAGGTGGTTCCGGCGAGTTGAGCAGGTGGTTGCGACGTGCTCGGCAGGTGCTTCCGGCGTCTCCGGCACGTGTTTCTGGCACATCTGACTGGTGGTTCCGGCACGCCCAAGAGTTGATTCCGGTCTGTCCGGTAGGTGGTTCCGGCGTCTCCGGCACGTGGTTCTGGTGTGTCTGAGAGCTGGTTCCGGCATGTCCGGCAGATGATTCCGGAGTGTCCGGCAAGTGGTTCTGGCATACCCGGCTGGTGATTTGGGCATGTCAGGTAGGTGGTTCCGGCGAGTCGAGCAGGTGGCTCCGGCGTGCTCGGCAGGTTGTTCAGACGGGTCTGGCAGGTGTTTTCCGTCTGTTCGGGGTGTGGTTCCAGCATCTCATGCACATGGTTCTGGCACGTCTGAGATGTGGTTCCGGCCGGCCACACAGATGTTTCCACAGTGTCTGCCAAGTGGTACTGGCGTAGTTGGCAGGTGATTTTGGCATGACCGGCAGGTGGTTCCAGCAAGCCCGGCAGGTGATTCCGAAGTGTTCCCCAACTGGTTGTGGCGTAGCCGGCAGGTGATTTTTGCGTGATCGGCAGGTGGTTCTGGCGAGTCGAGCAGGTGGTTCCGGCGTGCTCGGCTGGTGCTTCCCGGGTCATTGGCACGGGGTTCTGGCATGTCTGAGAGGTGGTTCCTGCATGCCCGGCAAGTGATTCCGGAGTGTTCGCCAAGTGGTTCTGGCATAGTCGGCAGGTGATTTTGGCATGTCCGGCAGGTGGTTCAGGCGAGTTGAGCAGGTGGTTCCAACGTGGTTGGCAGGTGCTTCCGGCGTCTCCGGCACGTGTTTCTGGCACATCTGACAGGTGGTTCCGGCATGCCCGAAAGGTGATTCCGGTCTGTGCGGTAGGTGGTTCCAGCCTGCACGGCATGTGGTTCTGGTCCGTCTCAGAGGTGGTTGCGCATGACCAGCAGGTGATTCCGGACTGTCCGCCACATGGTTCTATCACGTCTGAGAGGTGGTTCCGGCATGCCCGGCAGGTCATCCCAGAGAGTCCTCCAAGTGGTTCTGGCATAACACGCAGGTGATTTTGGCGTGTCTGGCAGGTTGTTCCGTTGTGCTTGGCAGGTGGTTCAGGCTTGGCCGGCAGGTGGTTCCAGACTGTCCAGGACGTGTTTCCAGCTTCTCCGGCAGGTGGTTCTGGTACGTCTGAGAGGTGGTTCCGCCATGGCTGGCAGGTGATTCCGGACCGTCCCCCAGGTGGTTCTGGCATAGCCAGCAGTTGATATTGGCCTGTCCGGCAGGTGGTTCCAGCGAGTCGAACAGGTGGCTCCGGCGTGCTCGGCAGGTGGTTCCGGTCTGTCCGGTAGGTGATTCCGGCGTGTCCGGCACGTGCTTCCGGCACGTCTGAGAGGTGGTTCCGGCATGCGCGACAGGTGGTTTCGGAGTGTCCGCCAGGTGGTTCTGGCGTACCCGGCAGGTGATTTTGGCGTGTCCGGCAGGTGTTTCTGGCGAGTCGAGCAGGTGGCTCCGGCATGCTCGGCAGGTGCTTCCGGCGTCTCCGGCACGTGGTTCTGGTGTGTCTGAGAGCTGGTTCCGGCATGTCCGGCAGATGATTCCGGAGTGTCCGGCAAGTGGTTCTGGCATACCCGGCTGGTGATTTGGGCATGTCAGGTAGGTGGTTCCGGCGAGTCGAGCAGGTGGCTCCGGTGTGCTCGGCAGGTTGTTCAGACGGGTCTGGCAGGTGTTTTCCGTCTGTTCGGGGTGTGGTTCCAGCATCTCATGCACATGGTTCTGGCACGTCTGAGATGTGGTTCCGGCCGGCCCGACAGGTGTTTCCACAGTGTCCGCCAAGTGGTACTGGCGTAGTTGGCAGGTGATTTTGGCATGACCGGCAGGTGGTTCCAGCAAGCCCGGCAGGTGATTCCGAAGTGTTCCCCAACTGGTTGTGGCGTAGCCGGCAGGTGATTTTTGCGTGTCCGGCAGGTGGTTCTGGCGAGTCGAGCAGGTGGTTCCGGCGTGCTCGGCAGGTGCTTCCGGGGTCACTGGCACGTGGTTCTGGCATATCAGAGAGGTGGTTCCGGCATGCCCGGCAGGTGATTCCGGAGTGTTCGCCAAGTGTTTCCGGCGTAGCCGGCAGGTGATTTTGCATGTCCAGCGGTCGTTCCGGCGGGTCGAGACGGTGGTTCCGGCGTGTCCGGCAGGTGGTTCCGGTCTGTCCGGCAGGTGGTTCTGTGGTGTCCGGCACGAGGTTCAGTCTGAGAGGCTGTGCCGGCATGCCCCTCACGTGATTCCGGCTTGTCCCCGATGTGGTGATGGTGTAGCGGGCAGGTGATTTTGGCGTGTCCGGCAGGTGGTTCAGGCGAGTTGAGCAGGTGGTTGCGACGTGCTCGGCAGGTGCTTCCGGCGTCTCCGGCACGTGTTTCTGGCACATCTGACTGGTGGTTCCGGCATGCCCGAAAGTTGATTCCAGTCTGTCCGGTAGGTGGTTCCGGCGTGCACGGCACCTGGTTCTGGTACGTCTCAGAGGTGGTTGCGTATGCCCAACAGGTGATTCCGGACTGTCCGCCACGTGCTTCTGGCACGTCTGAGAGGTGGTTCCAACATGCCCGGCAGGTCATTTCGGAGAGTCGTCCAAGTGGTTCTGGCGTAGCCCGCAGGTGATTTTGGCGTGTCCGGCAGGTGGTTCCGCCGTGCTCGGCAGGTGGTTCAGGCATGGCCGCCACGTGGTTCCAGTCTGTCCAGGACGTGTTTCCAGCTTCTCCGGCAGGTGGTTCTGGTACGTCTGAGAGGTGGTTCCGCCATGGCTGGCAGGTGATCCCGGACTGTCCCCCAGGTGGTTCTGGCATAGCCAGCAGTTGATATTGGCCTGTCCGGCAGGTGGTTCCAGCGAGTCGAACAGGTGGCTCCGGCGTTCTTGGCAGGTGGTTCCGGTCTGTCCGATAGGTGTTTCCGGCGTGTCTGGCACGTGCTTCCGGCACGTCTGAGAGGTGGTTCCGTCATCCGCGACAGGTGATTCCGGAGTGTCCGCCAGGTGGTTCTGGCATACCCGGCAGGTGATTTTGGCGTGTCCGGCAGGTGTTTCTGGCGAGTCGAGCAGGTGGCTCCGGCATGATCGGCAGGTGCTTCCGGCGTCTCCGGCACTTGGTTCTGGTGTGTCTGAGAGCTGGTTCCGGCATGTCCGGCATATGATTCCAGAGTGTCCGCCAAGTGGTTCTGGCATACCCAGCAGGTGATTTTGGCGTGTCAGGGAGGTGGTACCGGTGAGTCGAGCAGGTGGTTCCGGAGTGCTCAGCAGGTGGTTCAGGCGGTTCTGGCAGGTGGTATCCGTCTGTTCGGGGTGTGGTTCCAGCATCTCATGAACACCTTTCTGGCACGTTTAGATGTGGTTCCAGCCGGTCCGACAGGTGTTTCCGCAGTGTCCGCCAAGCGGTTCTGGCGTAGTTGGCAGGTGATTTTGGCATGACTGGCAGGTGGTTCCAGCAAGCCTGGCAGGTGATTCCAAAGTGTTCACCAACTGGTTGTGGCGTAGCCGGCAGGTGATTATTGCGTGTCCGGCAGGTGGTTCAGGCGAGTTGAGCAGGTGGTTGCGACGTGCTCGGCAGGTGCTTCCGGCGTCTCCGGCACGTGTTTCTGGCACATCTGACTGGTGGTTCCGGCATGCCCAAAAGTTGATTCCGGTCTGTCCGGTAGGTGGTTCCGGCGTGCATGGCACGTGGTTCTGGTACGTCTCAGAGGTGGTTGCGTATGCCCAACAGGTGATTCCGGACTGTCCGCCACGTGCTTCTGGCACGTCTGAGAGGTGGTTCCAACATGGCTGGCAGGTGATCCCGGACTGTCCCCCAGGTGGTTCTGGCATAGCCAGCATTTGATATTGGCCTGTCCGGCAGGTGGTTCCAGCGAGTCGAACAGGTGGCTCCGGCGTTCTTGGCAGGTGGTTCCGGTCTGTCTGGTAGGTGTTTCCGGCGTGTCTGGCACGTGCTTCCGGCACGTCTGAGAGGTGGTTCCGGCATGCGCGGCAGGTGATTCCGTAGTGTCCGCCAGGTGGTTCTGGCGTACCCGGCAGGTGATTTTGGCGTGTCCGGCAGGTGTTTCTGGCGAGTCGAGCAGGTGGCTCCGGCATGCTCGGCAGGTGCTTCCGGCGTCTCCGGCACTTGGTTCTGGTGTGTCTGAGAGCTGGTTCCGGCATGTCCGGCAGATGATTCCGGAGTGTCCGCCAAGTGGTTCTGGCATACCCAGCAGGTGATTTTGGTGTGTCAGGGAGGTGGTACCGGTGAGTCGATCAGGTGGTTCCGGCGTGCTCAGCAGGTGGTTCAGGCGGTTCTGGCAGGTGGTATCCGTCTGTTCGGGGTGTGGTTCCAGCATCTCATGAACACGTTTCTGGCACGTCTGAGATGTGGTTCCAGCCGGCCCGACAGGTGTTTCCGCAGTGTCTGCCAAGCGGTTCTGGCGTAGTTGGCAGGTGATTTTGGCATGACTGGCAGGTGGTTCCAGCAAGCCTGGCAGGTGATTCCAAAGTGTTCACCAACTGGTTGTGGCGTAGCCGGCAGGTGATTTTTGCGTGATCGGCAGGTGGTTCTGGCGAGTCGAGCAGGTGGTTCCGGCGTGCTCGGCTGGTGCTTCCGGGGTCATTGGCACGGGGTTCTGGCATGTCTGAGAGGTGGTTCCTGCATGCCCGGCAAGTGATTCCGGAGTGTTCGCCAAGTGGTTCTGGCATAGTCGGCAGGTGATTTTGGCATGTCCGGCAGGTGGTTCAGGCGAGTTGAGCAGGTGGTTCCAACGTGCTTGGCAGGTGCTTCCGGCGTCTCCGGCACGTGTTTCTGGCACATCTGACAGGTGGTTCCGGCATGCCCGAAAGGTGATTCCGGTCTGTCCGGTAGGTGGTTCCAGCCTGCACGGCATGTGGTTCTGGTACGTCTCAGAGGTGGTTGCGCATGCCCAACAGGTGATTCCGGACTGTCCGCCACATGGTTCTGGCACGTCTGAGAGGTGGTTCCGGCATGCCTGGCAGGTCATCCCAGAGATTCCTCCAAGTGGTTCTGGCATAACACGCAGGTGATTTTGGCGTGTCTGGCAGGTTGTTCCGTTGTGCTTGGCAGGTGGTTCAGGCTTGGCCGGCAGGTGGTTCCAGACTGTCCAGGACGTGTTTCCAGCTTCTCCGGCAGGTGGTTCTGGTACGTCTGAGAGGTGGTTCCGCCATGGCTGGCAGGTGATTCCGGACCGTCCCCCAGGTGGTTCTGGCATAGCCAGCAGTTGATATTGGCCTGTCCGGCAGGTGGTTCCAGCGAGTCGAACAGGTGGCTCCGGCGTGCTCGGCAGGTGGTTCCGGTCTGTCCGGTAGGTGATTCCGGCGTGTCCGGCACGTGCTTCCGGCACGTCTGAGAGGTGGTTCCGGCATGCGCTACAGGTGGTTTCGGAGTGTCCGCCAGGTGGTTCTGGCACACCCGGCAGGTGATTTTGGCGTGTCCGGCAGGTGTTTCTGGCGAGTCGAGCAGGTGGCTCCGGCATGCTCGGCAGGTGCTTCCGGCGTCTCCGGCACGTGGTTCTGGTGTGTCTGAGAGCTGGTTCCGGCATGTCCGGCAGATGATTCCGGAGTGTCCGCCAAGTGGTTCTGGCATACCCGGCTGGTGATTTGGGCATGTCAGGTAGGTGGTTCCGGCAAGTCGAGCAGGTGGCTCCGGCGTGCTCGGCAGGTTGTTCAGACGGGTCTGGCAGGTGTTTTCCGTCTGTTCGGGGTGTGGTTCCAGCATCTCATGCACATGGTTCTGGCACGTCTGAGATGTGGTTCCGGCCGGGCCGACAGGTGTTTCCACAGTGTCCGCCAAGTGGTACTGGCGTAGTTGGCAGGTGATTTTGGCATGACCGGCAGGTGGTTCCAGCAAGCCCGGCAGGTGATTCCGAAGTGTTCCCCAACTGGTTGTGGCGTAGCCGGCAGGTGATTTTTGCGTGTCCGGCAGGTGGTTCTGGCGAGTCGATCAGGTGGTTCTTGCGTGCTCGGCAGGTGCTTCCGGGGTCATTGGCACGTGGTTCTGGCATATCTGAGATGTGGTTCCTGCATGCCCAACAGGTGATTCCGGAGTGTTCGCCAAGTGTTTCCGGCGTAGCCGGCAGGTGATTTTGCATGTCCAGCGGTCGTTCCGGCCGGTCGAGCCGGTGGTTCCGGCGTGTCCGGCAGGTGGTTCCGGTCTGTCCGGCAGGTGGTTCTGTGGTGTCCGGCACGAGGTTCAGTCTGAGAGGCTGTGCCGGCATGCCCCTCACGTGATTCCGGCTTGTCCCCGAAGTGGTGCTGGTGTAGCGGGCAGGTGATTTTGGCGTGTCCGGCAGGTGGTTCAGGCGAGTTGAGCAGGTGGTTGCGACGTGCTCGGCAGGTGCTTCCGGCGTCTCCGGCACGTGTTTCTGGCACATCTGACTGGTGGTTCCGGCATGCCCGAAAGTTGATTCCGGTCTGTCCGGTAGGTGGTTCCGGCGTGCACGGCACGTGGTTCTGGTACGTGTCAGAGGTGGTTGCGTATGCCCAACAGGTGATTCCGGACTGTCCGGCACGTGCTTCTGGCACGTCTGAGAGGTGGTTCCAACATGCCCGGCAGGTCATTTCGGAGAGTCGTCCAAGTGGTTCTGGCGTAGCCCGCAGGTGATTTTGGCGTGTCCGGCAGGTGGTTCCGCCGTGCTCGGCAGGTGGTTCAGGCATGGCCGTCACGTGGTTCCAGTCTGTCCAGGACGTGTTTCCAGCTTCTCCGGCAGGTGGTTCTGGTACGTCTGAGAGGTGGTTCCGCCATGGCTGGCAGGTGATCCCAGTCTGTCCCCCAGGTGGTTCTGGCATAGCCAGCAGTTGATATTGGCCTGTCCGGCAGGTGGTTCCAGCGAGTCGAACAGGTGGCTCCGGCGTTCTTGGCAGGTGGTTCCGGTCTGTCCGGTAGGTGTTTCCGGCGTGTCTGGCACGTGCTTCCGGCACGTCTGAGAGGTGGTTCCGGCATGCGCGGCAGGTGATTCCGTAGTGTCCGCCAGGTGGTTCTGGCGTACCCGGCAGGTGATTTTGGCGTGTCCGGCAGGTGTTTCTGGCGAGTCGAGCAGGTGGCTCCGGCATGCTCGGCAGGTGCTTCCGGCGTCTCCGGCACGTGGTTCTGGTGTGTCTGAGAGCTGGTTCCGGCATGTCCGGCAGATGATTCCGGAGTGTCCGCCAAGTGGTTCTGGCATACCCGGCTGGTGATTTGGGCATGTCAGGTAGGTGGCTCCGGCGTGCTCGGCAGGTTGTTCAGACGGGTCTGGCAGGTGTTTTCCATCTGTTCGGGGTGTGGTTCCAGCATCTCATGCACATGGTTCTGGCACGTCTGAGATGTGGTTCCGGCCGGCCCGACAGGTGTTTCCACAGTGTCCGCCAAGTGGTACTGGCGTAGTTGGCAGGTGATTTTGGCAAGCCCGGCAGGTGATTCCGAAGTTTTCCCCAACTGGTTGTGGCGTAGCCGGCAGGTGATTTTTGCGTGTCCGGCAGGTGGTTCTGGCGAGTCGAGCAGGTGGTTCCGGCGTGCTCGGCAGGTGCTTCCGGGGTCACTGGCACGTGGTTCTGGCATATCTGAGAGGTGGTTCCAGCATGCCCGGCAGGTGATTCCGGAGTGTTCGCCAAGTGTTTCCGGCGTAGCCGGCAGGTGATTTTGCATGTCCAGCGGTCGTTCCGGCGGGTCGAGCCGGTGGTTCCGGCGTGTCCGGCAGGTGGTTCCGGTCTGTCCGGCAGGTGGTTCTGTGGTGTCCGGCACGAGGTTCAGTCTGAGAGGCTGTGCCGGCATGCCCCTCACGTGATTCCGGCTTGTCCCCGAAGTGGTGCTGGTGTAGCGGGCAGGTGATTTTGGCGTGTCCGGCAGTTGGTTCAGGCGAGTTGAGCAGGTGGTTGCGACGTGCTCGGCAGGTGCTTCCGGCGTCTCCAACACGTGTATCTGGCACATCTGACTGGTGGTTCCGGCATGCCCAAAAGTTGATTCCGGTCTGTCCGGTAGGTGGTTCCGGCGTGCACGGCACGTGGTTCTGGTACGTGTCAGAGGTGGTTGCGTATGCCCAACAGGTGATTCCGGACTGTCCGCCACGTGCTTCTGGCACGTCTGAGAGGTGGTTCCAACATGCCCGGCAGGTCATTTCGGAGAGTCGTCCAAGTGGTTCTGGCGTAGCCCGCAGGTGATTTTGGCGTGTCCGGCAGGTGGTTGCGCCGTGCTCGGCAGGTGGTTCAGGCATGGCCGTCACGTGGTTCCAGTCTGTCCAGGACGTGTTTCCAGCTTCTCCGGCAGGTGGTTCTGGTACGTCTGAGAGGTGGTTCTGCCATGGCTGGCAGGTGATCCCGGACTGTCCCCCAGGTGGTTCTGGCATAGCCAGCAGTTGATATTGGCCTGTCCGGCAGGTGGTTCCAGCGAGTCGAACAGGTGGCTCCGGCGTTCTTGGCAGGTGGTTCCGGTCTGTCCGGTAGGTGTTTCCGGCGTGTCTGGCACGTGCTTCCGGCACGTCTGAGAGGTGGTTCCGCAGGCGCGGCAGGTGATTCCGTAGTGTCCGCCAGGTGGTTCTGGCATACCCGGCAGGTGATTTTGGCGTGTCCGGCAGGTGTTTCTGGCGAGTCGAGCAGGTGGCTCCGGCATGCTCGGCAGCTGCTTCCGGCGTCTCCGGCACTTGGTTCTGGTGTGTCTAGGAGCTGGTTCTGGCATGTCCGGCAGATGATTCCGGAGTGTCCGCCAAGTGGTTCTGGCATACCCAGCAGGTGATTTTGACGAGTCAGGGAGGTGGTACCGGTGAGTCGAGCAGGTGGTTCCGGCGTGCTCAGCAGGTGGTTCAGGCGGTTCTGGCAGGTGGTATCCGTCTGTTCGGGGTGTGGTTCCAGCATCTCATGAACACGTTTCTGGCACGTCTGAGATGTGGTTCCAGCCGGCCCGACAGGTGTTTCCGCAGTGTCCGCCAAGCGGTTCTGGCGTAGTTGGCAGCTGATTTTGGCATGACTGGCAGGTGGTTCCAGCAAGCCTGGCAGGTGATTCCAAAGTGTTCACCAACTGGTTGTGGCGTAGCCGGCAGGTGATTTTTGCGTGATCGGCAGGTGGTTCTGGCGAGTCGAGCAGGTGGTTCCGGCGTGCTCGGCTGGTGCTTCCGGGGTCATTGGCACGGGGTTCTGGCATGTCTGAGAGGTGGTTCCTGCATGCCCGGCAAGTGATTCCGGAGTGTTCGCCAATTGGTTCTGGCATAGTCGGCAGGTGATTTTGGCATGTCCGGCAGGTGGTTCAGGCGAGTTGAGCAGGTGGTTCCAACGTGCTTGGCAGGTGCTTCCGGCGTCTCCGGCACGTGTTTCTGGCACATCTGACAGGTGGTTCCGGCATGCCCGAAAGGTGATTCCGGGCTGTCTGGTAGGTGGTTCCAGCCTGCACGGCATGTGGTTCTGGTACGTCTCAGAGGTGGTTGCGCATGCCCAACAGGTGATTCCGGACTGTCCGCCACATGGTTCTGGCACGTCTGAGAGGTGGTTCCGGCATTCCCGGCCGGTCATCCCAGAGAGTCCTCCAAGTGGTTCTGGCATAACACGCAGGTGATTTTGGCGTGTCTGGCAGGTTGTTCCGTTGTGCTTGGCAGGTGGTTCAGGCTTGGCCGGCAGGTGGTTCCAGACTGTCCAGGACGTGTTTCCAGCTTCTCCGGCAGGTGGTTCTGGTACGTCTGAGAGGTGGTTCCGCCATGGCTGGCAGGTGATTCCGGACCGTCCCCCAGGTGGTTCTGGCATAGCCAGCAGTTGATATTGGCCTGTCCGGCAGGTGGTTCCAGCGAGTCGAACAGGTGGCTCCGGCGTGCTCGGCAGGTGGTTCCGGTCTGTCCGGTAGGTGATTCCGGCGTGTCCGGCACGTGCTTCCGGCACGTCTGAGAGGTGGTTCCGGCATGCGCGACAGGTGGTTTCGGAGTGTCCGCCAGGTGGTTCTGGCGTACCCGGCAGGTGATTTTGGCGTGTCCGGCAGGTGTTTCTGGCGAGTCGAGCAGGTGGCTCCGGCATGCTCGGCAGGTGCTTCCGGCGTCTCCGGCACGTGGTTCTGGTGTGTCTGAGAGCTGGTTCCGGCATGTCCGGCAGATGATTCCGGAGTGTCCGCCAAGTGGTTCTGGCATACCCGGCTGGTGATTTGGGCATGTCAGGTAGGTGGCTCCGGCGTGCTCGGCAGGTTGTTCAGACGGGTCTGGCAGGTGTTTTCCGTCTGTTCGGGGTGTGGTTCCAGCATCTCATGCACATGGTTCTGGCACGTCTGAGATGTGGTTCCGGCCGGCCCGACAGGTGTTTCCGCAGTGTCCGCCAAGTGGTACTGGCGTAGTTGGCAGGTGATTTTGGCATGACCGGCAGGTGGTTCCAGCAAGCCCGGCAGGTGATTCCGAAGTGTTACCCAACTGGTTGTGGCGTAGCCGGCAGGTGATTTTTGCGTGTCCGGCAGGTGGTTCTGGCGAGTCGAGCAGGTGGTTCCGGCGTGCTCGGCAGGTGCTTCCGGGGTCATTGGCACGTGGTTCTGGCATATCTGAGAGGTGGTTCCAGCATGCCCGGCAGGTGATTCCGGAGTGTTCGCCAAGTGTTTCCGGCGTAGCCGGCAGGTGATTTTGCATGTCCAGCGGTCGTTCCGGCGGGTCGAGCCGGTGGTTCCGGCGTGTCCGGCAGGTGGTTCCGGTCTGTCCGGCAGGTGGTTCTGTGGTGTCCGGCACGAGGTTCAGTCTGAGAGGCTGTGCCGGCATGCCCCTCACGTGATTCCGGCTTGTCCCCGAAGTGGTGCTGGTGTAGCGGGCAGGTGATTTTGGCGTGTCCGGCAGTTGGTTCAGGCGAGTTGAGCAGGTGGTTGCGACGTGCTCGGCAGGTGCTTCCGGCGTCTCCAGCACGTGTTTCTGGCACATCTGACTGGTGGTTCCGGCATGCCCAAAAGTTGATTCCGGTCTGTCCGGTAGGTGGTTCCGGCGTGCACGGCACGTGGTTCTGGTACGTCTCAGATGTGGTTGCGTATGCCCAACAGGTGATTCCGGACTGTCCGCCACGTGCTTCTGGCACGTCTGAGAGGTGGTTCCAACATGCCCGGCAGGTCATTTCGCAGAGTCGTCCAAGTGGTTCTGGCGTAGCCCGCAGGTGATTTTGGCGTGTCCGGCAGGTGGTTCCGCCGTGCTCGGCAGGTGGTTCAGGCATGGCCGTCACGTGGTTCCAGTCTGTCCAGGACGTGTTTCCAGCTTCTCCGGCAGGTGGTTCTGGTCCGTCTGAGAGGTGGTTCCGCCATGGCTGGCAGGTGATCCCGGACTGTCCCCCAGGTGGTTCTGGCATAGCCAGCAGTTGATATTGGCGTGTCCGGCAGGTGTTTCTGGCGAGTCGAGCAGGTGGCTCCGGCATGCTCGGCAGGTGCTTCCGGCGTCTCCGGCACTT
Organism: Equus caballus; assembly: GCF_041296265.1. Lineage (NCBI taxonomy): Eukaryota > Metazoa > Chordata > Mammalia > Perissodactyla > Equidae > Equus > Equus caballus. The sequence goes on along the minus strand of NC_091711.1, from coordinate 3,213,104 downwards.
GGTTCTGGTGTGTCTGAGAGCTGGTTCCAGCATGTCCGGCAGATGATTCCGGAGTGTCCGCCAAGTGGTTCTGGCATACACAGCAGTTGATTTTGGCGTGTCAGGGAGGTGGTACCGGTGAGTCGAGCAGGTGGTTCCGGCGTGCTCAGCAGGTGGTTCAGGCGGTTCTGGCACGTGGTATCCGTCTGTTCGGGGTGTGGTTCCAGCATCTCATGAACACGTTTCTGGCACGTCTGAGATGTGGTTCCAGCCGGCCCGACAGGTGTTTCCGCAGTGTCCGCCAAGCGGTTCTGGCGTAGTTGGCAGGTGATTTTGGCATGACTGGCAGGTGGTTCCAGCAAGCCTGGCAGGTGATTCCAAAGTGTTCACCAACTGGTTGTGGCGTAGCCGGCAGGTGATTTTTGCGTGATCGGCAGGTGGTTCTGGCGAGTCGAGCAGGTGGTTCCGGTGTGCTCGGCTGGTGCTTCCGGGGTCATTGGCACGGGGTTCTGGCATGTCTGAGAGGTGGTTCCTGCATGCCCGGCAAGTGATTCCGGAGTGTTCGCCAAGTGGTTCTGGCATAGTCGGCAGGTGATTTTGGCATGTCCGGCAGGTGGTTCAGGCGAGTTGAGCAGGTGGTTCCAACGTGCTTGGCAGGTGCTTCCGGCGTCTCTGGCACGTGTTTCTGGCACATCTGACAGGTGGTTCCGGCATGCCCGAAAGGTGATTCCGGTCTGTCCGGTAGGTGGTCCCAGCCTGCACGGCATGTGGTTCTGGTACGTCTCAGAGGTGGTTGCGCATGCCCAACAGGTGATTCCGGACTGTCCGCCACATGGTTCTGGCACGTCTGAGAGGTGGTTCCGGCATGCCCGGCAGGTCATCCCAGAGAGTCCTCCAAGTGGTTCTGGCATAACACGCAGGTGATTTTGGCGTGTCTGGCAGGTTGTTCCGTTGTGCTTGGCAGGTGGTTCAGGCTTGGCCGGAAGGTGGTTCCAGACTGTCCAGGACGTGTTTCCAGCTTCTCCGGCAGGTGGTTCTGGTACGTCTGAGAGGTGGTTCCGCCATGGCTGGCAGGTGATTCCGGACCGTCCCCCAGGTGGTTCTGGCATAGCCAGCAGTTGATATTGGCCTGTCCGGCAGGTGGTTCCAGCGAGTCGAACAGGTGGCTCCGCCGTGCTCGGCAGGTGGTTCCGGTCTGTCCGGTAGGTGTTTCCGGCGTGTCCGGCATGTGCTTCCGGCACGTCTGAGAGGTGGTTCCGGCATGCGCGACAGGTGGTTTCGGAGTGTCCGCCAGGTGGTTCTGGCGTACCCGGCAGGTGATTTTGGCGTGTCCGGCAGGTGTTTCTGGCGAGTCGAGCAGGTGGCTCCGGCATGCTCGGCAGGTGCTTCCGGCGTCTCCGGCACGTGGTTCTGGTGTGTCTGAGAGCTGCTTCCGGCATGTCCGGCAGATGATTCCGGAGTGTCCGCCAAGTGGTTCTGGCATACCCGGCTGGTGATTTGGGCATGTCAGGTAGGTGGTTCCGGCGAGTCGAGCAGGTGGCTCCGGCGTGCTCGGCAGGTTGTTCAGACGGGTCTGGCAGGTGTTTTCCGTCTGTTCGGGGTGTGGTTCCAGCATCTCATGCACATGGTTCTGGCACGTCTGAGATGTGGTTCCGGCCGGCCCGACAGGTGTTTCCACAGTGTCCGCCAAGTGGTACTGGCGTTGTTGGCAGGTGATTTTGGCATGACCGGCAGGTGGTTCCAGCAAGCCCGGCAGGTGATTCCAAAGTGTTCCCCAACTGGTTGTGGCGTAGCCGGCAGGTGATTTTTGCGTGTCCGGCAGGTGGTTCTGGCGAGTCGAGCAGGTGGTTCCGGCGTGCTCGGCAGGTGCTTCCGGGGTCATTGGCACGTGGTTCTGGCATATCTGAGAGGTGGTTCCGGCATGCCCGGCAGGTGATTCCGGAGTGTTCGCCAAGTGTTTCCGGCGTAGCCGGCAGGTGATTTTGCATGTCCAGCGGTCGTTCCGGCGGGTCGAGCCGGTGGTTCCGGCGTGTCCGGCAGGTGGTTCCGGTCTGTCCGGCAGGTGGTTCTGTGGTGTCCGGCACGAGGTTCAGTCTGAGAGGCTGTGCCGGCATGCCCCTCACGTGATTCCGGCTTGTCCCCGAAGTGGTGCTGGTGTAGCGGGCAGGTGATTTTGGCGTGTCCGGCAGTTGGTTCAGGCGAGTTGAGCAGGTGGTTGCGACATGCTCGGCAGGTGCTTCCGGCGTCTCCGGCACGTGTTTCTGGCACATCTGACTGGTGGTTCCGGCACGCCCAAAATTTGATTCCGGTCTGTCCGGTAGGTGGTTCCGGCGTGCACGGCACGTGGTTCTGGTACGTCTCAGAGGTGGTTGCGTATGCCCAACAGGTGAATCCGGACTGTCCGCCACGGGCTTCTGGCACGTCTGAGAGGTGGTTCCAACATGCCCGGCTGGTCATTTTGCAGAGTCATCCAAGTGGTTCTGGCGTAGCCCGCAGGTGATTTTGGCGTGTCCGGCAGGTGGTTCCGCCGTGCTCGGCAGGTGGTTCAGGCATGGCCGTCACGTGGTTCCAGTCTGTCCAGGACGTGTTTCCAGCTTCTCCGGCAGGTGGTTCTGGTCCGTCTGAGAGGTGGTTCCGCCATGGCTGGCAGGTGATCCCGGACTGTCCCCCAGGTGGTTCTGGCATAGCCAGCAGTTGATATTGGCCTGTCCGGCAGGTGGTTCCAGCGAGTCGAACAGGTGGCTCCGGCGTTCTTGGCAGGTGGTTCCGGTCTGTCCGGTAGGTGTTTCCGGCGTGTCTGGCACGTGCTTCCGGCACGTCTGAGAGGTGGTTCCGGCATGCGCGGCAGGTGATTCCGGAGTGTCCGCCAGGTGGCTCTGGCATACCCGGCAGGTGATTTTGGCGTGTCCGGCAGGTGTTTCTGGCGAGTCGAGCAGGTGGCTCCGGCATGCTCGGCAGGTGCTTCCGGCGTCTCCGGCACGTGGTTCTGGTGTGTCTGAGAGCTGGTTCCGGCATGTCCGGCAGATGATTCCGGAGTGTCCGCCAAGTGGTTCTGGCTTACCCAGCAGGTGATTTTGGCGTGTCAGGGAGGTGGTACCGCTGAGTCGAGCAGGTGGTTCTGGCGTGCTCAGCAGGTGGTTCAGGCGGTTCTGGCACGTGGTATCCGTCTGTTCGGGGTGTGGTTCCAGCATCTCATGAACACGTTTCTGGCACGTCTGAGATGTGGTTCCAGCCGGCCCGACAGGTGTTTCCGCAGTGTCCGCTAAGCGGTTCTGGCGTAGTTGGCAGGTGATTTTGGCATGACTGGCAGGTGGTTCCAGCAAGCCTGGCAGGTGATTCCAAAGTGTTCACCAACTGGTTGTGGCGTAGCCGGCAGGTGATTTTTGCGTGATCGGCAGGTGGTTCTGGCGAGTCGAGCAGGTGGTTCCGGCGTGCTCGGCTGGTGCTTCCGGGGTCATTGGCACGGGGTTCTGGCATGTCTGAGAGGTGGTTCCTGCGTGCCCGGCAAGTGATTCCGGAGTGTTCGCCAAGTGGTTCTGGCATAGTCGGCAGGTGATTTTTGCGTGTCCGGCAGGTGGTTCTGGCGAGTCGAGCAGGTGGTTCCGGCGTGCTCGGCAGGTGCTTCTGGGGTCATTGGCACGTGGTTCTGGCATATCTGAGAGGTGGTTCCGGCATGCCTGGCAGGTGATTCCGGAGTGTTCGCCATGTGTTTCCGGCGTAGCGGGCAGGTGATATTGCATGTCCAGCGGTCGTTCCGGCGGGTCGAGCCGGTGGTTCCGGCATGTCCGGCAGGTGGTTCCGGTCTGTCCGGCAGGTGGTTCTGTGGTTTCCGTCACGAGGTTCAGTCTGAGAGGCTGTGCCAGCATGCCCCTCACGTGATTCCGTCTTGTCCCCGAAGTGGTGCTGGTGTAGCGGGCAGGTGATTTTGGCGTGTCCGGCAGGTGGTTCAGGCGAGTTGAGCAGGTGTTTGCGACGTGCTCGGCAGGTGCTTCCGGCGTCTCCGGCACGTGTTTCTGGCACATCTGACAGGTGGTTCCGGCTTGCCCGAAAGGTGGTTCCAGACTGTCCAGGACGTGTTTCCAGCTTCTCCGGCAGGTGGTTCTGGTACGTCTGAGACGTGGTTCCGCCATGGCTGGCAGGTGATTCCAGACCGTCCCCCAGGTGGTTCTGGCATAGCCAGCAGTTGATATTGGCCTGTCCGGCAGGTGGTTCCAGCGAGTCGAACAGGTGGCTCCGGCGTGCTCGGCAGGTGGTTCCGGTCTGTCCGGTAGGTGATTCCGGCGTGTCCGGCACGTGCTTCCGGCACGTCTGAGAGGTGGTTCCGGCATGCGCGACAGGTGGTTTCGAAGTGTCCGCCACGTGGTTCTGGCGTACCCGGCAGGTGATTTTGGCGTGTCCGGCAGGTGTTTCTGGCGAGTCGAGCAGGTGGCTCCGGCATGCTCGGCAGGTGCTTCCGGCGTCTCCGGCACGTGGTTCTGGTGTGTCTGAGAGCTGGTTCCGGCATGTCCGGCAGATGATTCCGGAGGCTCCGGCAAGTGGTTCTGGCATACCCGGCTGGTGATTTGGGCATGTCAGGTAGGTGGTTCCGGCGAGTCGAGCAGGTGGCTCCGGCGTGCTCGGCAGGTTGTTCAGACGGGTCTGGCAGGTGTTTTCCGTCTGTTCGGGGTGTGGTTCCAGCATCTCATGCACATGGTTCTGGCACGTCTGAGATGTGGTTCCGGCCGGCCCGACAGGTGTTTCCACAGTGTCCGCCAAGTGGTACTGGCGTAGTTGGCAGGTGATTTTGGCATGACCGGCAGGTGGTTCCAGCAAGCCCGGCAGGTGATTCCGAAGTGTTCCCCAACTGGTTGTGGCGTAGCCGGCAGGTGATTTTTGCGTGTCCGGCAGGTGGTTCTGGCGAGTCGAGCAGGTGGCTCTGGCGTGCTCGGCAGGTGCTTCCGGCGTCTCCGTCACGTGGTTCTGGCATATCTGAGAGGTGGTTCCGGCATGCCCGGCATGTGATTCCGGAGTGTCCGCCAAGTGGTTCTGGCATACCCGGCTGGTGATTTGGGCATGTCAGGTAGGTGGTTCCGGCGAGTCGAGCAGGTCGCTCCGGCGTGCTCGGCAGGTTGTTCAGGCGGGTCTGGCAGGTGTTTTACGACTGTTGGGGGTGTGGTTCCAGCATCTCATGCACATGGTTCTGGCACGTCTGAGATGTGGTTCCGGCCGGCCCGACAGGTGTTTCCACTGTGTCCGCCAAGTGGTACTGGCGTAGTTGGCAGGTGATTTTGGCATGACCGGCAGGTGGTTCCAGCAAGCCCGGCAGGTGATTCCGAAGTGTTCCCCAACTGGTTGTGGCGTAGCCGGCAGGTGATTTTTGCGTGTCCGGCAGGTGTTTCTGGCGAGTCGAGCAGGTGGCTCCGGCATGCCTGGCAGGTGATTCCGGAGTGTTCGCCAAGTGTTTCCGGCGTAGCCGGCAGGTGATTTTGCATGTCCAGCGGTCGTTCCGGCGGGTCGAGCCGGTGGTTCCGGCGTGTCCGGCAGGTGGTTCCGGTCTGTCCGGCAGGTGGTTCTGTGGTGTCCGGCACGAGGTTCAGTCTGAGAGGCTGTGCCGGCATGCCCCTCACGTGATTCCGGCTTGTCCCCGAAGTGGTGCTGGTGTAGCGGGCAGGTGATTTTGGCGTGTCCGGCAGGTGGTTCAGGCGAGTTGAGCAGGTGGTTGCGACGTGCTCGGCAGGTGCTTCCGGCGTCTCCGGCACGTGTTTCTGGCACATCTGACTGGTGGTTCCGGCATGCCCAAAAGTTGATTCCGGTCTGTCCGGTAGGTGGTTCCGGCGTGCACGGCACGTGGTTCTGGTACGTCTCAGAGGTGATTGCGTATGCCCAACAGGTGATTCTGGACTGTCCGCCACGTGCTTCTGGCACGTCTGAGAGGTGGTTCGAACATGCCCGGCAGGTCATTTCGAAGAGTCGTCCAAGTGGTTCTGGCATAGCCCGCAGGTGATTTTGGCGTGTCCGGCAGGTGGTTCAGCCGAGTTGAGCAGGTGGTTGAGACGTGCTCGGCAGGTGCTTCCGGCGTCTCCGGCACATGTTTCTGGCACATCTGACTGGTGGTTCCGGCATGCCCAAAAGTTGATTCCGGTCTGTCCGGTAGGTGGTTCCGGCGTGCACGGCACGTGGTTCTGGTACGTCTCAGAGGTGGTTGCGTATGCCCAACAGGTGATTCCGGACTGTCCGCCACGTGCTTCTGGCACGTCTGAGAGGTGGTTCCAACATGCCCGGCAGGTCATTTCGGAGAGTCGTCCAAGTGGTTCTGGCATAGCCCGCAGGTGATTTTGGCGTGTCCGGCAGGTGGTTCCGCCGTGCTCGGCAGGTGGTTCAGGCATGGCCGTCACGTGGTTCCAGTCTGTCCAGGACGTGTTTCCAGCTTCTCCGGCAGGTGGTTCTGGTACGTCTGAGAGGTGGTTCCGCCATGGCTGGCAGGTGATCCCGGACCGTCCCCCAGGTGGTTCTGGCATAGCCAGCAGTTGATATTGGCCTGTCCGGCAGGTGGTTCCAGCGAGTCGAACAGGTGGCTCCGGCGTTCTTCGCAGGTGGTTCCGGTCTGTCCGGTAGGTGTTTCCGGCGTGTGTGGCACGTGCTTCCGGCACGTCTGAGAGGTGGTTCCGGCATGCGCGGCAGGTGATTCCATAGTGTCCGCCAGGTGGTTCTGGAATACCCGGCAGGTGATTTTGGCGTGTCCGGCAGGTGTTTCTGGCGAGTCGAGCAGGTGGCTCCTGCATGCTCGGCAGGTGATTCCGGCGTCTCCGGCACTTGGTTCTGGTGTGTCTGAGAGCTGGTTCCGGCATGTCCGGCAGATGATTCCGGAGTGTCCGCCAAGTGGTTCTGGCATACCCAGCAGCTGATTTTGGCGTGTCAGGGAGGTGGTACCGGTAAGTTGAGCAGGTGGTTCCGGCGTGCTCAACAGGTGGTTCAGGCGGTTCTGGCAGGTGGTATCCGTCTGTTCGTGGTGTGGTTCCAGCATCTCATGAACACGTTTCTGGCACGTCTGAGATGTGGTTCCAGCCGGCCCGACAGGTGTTTCCGCAGTGTCCGCCAAGCGGTTCTGGTTTACTTGGCAGGTGATTTTGGCATGACTGGCAGGTGGTTCCAGCAAGCCTCGCAGGTGATTCCAAAGTGTTCACCAACTGGTTGTGGCGTAGCCGGCAGGTGATTTTTGCGTGATCGGCAGGTGGTTATGGCGAGTCGAGCAGGTGGTTCCGGCGTGCTCGGCTGGTGCTTCCGGGGTCATTGGCACGGGGTTCTGGCATGTCTGAGAGGTGGTTCCTGCATGCCCGGCAAGTGATTCCGGAGTGTTCGCCACGTGGTTCTGGCATAGTCGGCAGGTGATTTTGGCATGTCCGGCAGGTGGTTCAGGAGAGTTGAGCAGGTGGTTCCAACGTGCTTGGCAGGTGCTTCCGGCGTCTCCGGCACGTGTTTCTGGCACATCTGACAGGTGGTTCCGGCATGCCCGAAAGGTGATTCCGGTCTGTCCGGTAGGTGGTTCCAGCCTGCACGGCATGTGGTTCTGGTACGTCTCAGAGGTGGTTGCGCATGCCCAACAGGTGATTCCGGACTGTCCGCCACATGGTTCCGGCACGTCTGAGAGGTGGTTCTGGCATGCCCGGCAGGTCATCCCAGAGAGTCCTCCAAGTGGTTCTGGCATAACACGCAGGTGATTTTGGCGTGTCTGGCAGGTTGTTCCGTTGTGCTTGGCAGGTGGTTCAGGCTTGGCCGGCAGGTGGTTCCAGACTGTCCAGGACGTGTTTCCAGCTTCTCCGGCAGGTGGTTCTGGTACGTCTGAGAGGTGGTTCCACCATGGCTGGCAGGTGATACCGGACCCTCCCCCAGGTGGTTCTGGCATAGCCAGCAGTTGATATTGGCCTGTCCGGCAGGTGGTTCCAGCGAGTCGAACAGGTGGCTCCGGCGTGCTCGGCAGGTGGTTCGGGTCTGTCCGGTAGGTGATTCCGGCGTGTCCGGCACGTGCTTCCGGCACGTCTGAGAGGTGGTTCCGGCATGCGCGACAGGTGATTTCGGAGTGTCCGCCAGGTGGTTCTGGCGTACCCGGCAGGTGATTTTGGCGTGTCCGGCAGGTGTTTCTGGCGAGTCGAGCAGGTGGCTCCGGCATGCTCGGCAGGTGCTTCCGGCGTCTCCGGCACGTGGTTCTGGTGTGTCTGAGAGCTGGTTCCGGCATGTCCGGCAGATGATTCCGGAGTGTCCGCCAAGTGGTTCTGGCATACCCGGCTGGTGATTTGGGCATGTCAGGCAGGTGGTTCCGGCGAGTCGAGCAGGTGGCTCCGGCGTGCTCGGCAGGTGCTTCCGGGGTCATTGGCACGGGGTTCTGGCATGTCTGAGAGGTGGTTCCTGCATGCCCGGCAAGTGATTCCGGAGTGTTCGCCAAGTGGTTCTGGCATAGTCGGCAGGTGATTTTGGCATGTCCGGCAGGTGGTTCAGGCGAGTTGAGCAGGTGGTTCCAACGTGCTTGGCAGGTGCTTCCGGCGTCTCCGGCACGTGTTTCTGGCACATCTGACAGGTGGTTCCGGCATGCCCGAAAGGTGATTCCGGTCTGTCCGGTAGGTGGTTCCAGCCTGCACGGCATGTGGTTCTGGTACGTCTCAGAGGTGGTTGCGCATGCCCAACAGGTGATTCCGGACTGTCCGCCACATGGTTCTGGCACGTCTGAGAGGTGGTTCCGGCATGCCTGGCAGGTCATCCCAGAGAGTCCTCCAAGTGGTTCTGGCATAACACGCAGGTGAGTTTGGCGTGTCTGGCAGGTTGTTCCGTTGTGCTTGGCAGGTGGTTCAGGCTTGGCCGGCAGGTGGTTCCAGACTGTCCAGGACGTGTTTCCAGCTTCTCAGGCAGGTGGTTCTGGTACGTCTGAGAGGTGGTTCCGCCATGGCTGGCAGGTGATTCCGGACCGTCCCCCAGGTGGTTCTGGCATAGCCAGCAGTTGATATTGGCCTGTCCGGCAGGTGGTTCCAGCGAGTCGAACAGGTGGCTCCGCCGTGCTCGGCAGGTGGTTCCGGTCTGTCCGGTAGGTGATTCCGGCGTGTCCGGCACGTGCTTCCGGCACGTCTGAGAGGTGGTTCCGGCATGCGCTACAGGTGGTTTCGGAGTGTCCGCCAGGTGGTTCTGGCACACCCGGCAGGTGATTTTGGCGTGTCCGGCAGGTGTTTCTGGCGAGTCGAGCAGGTGGCTCCGGCATGCTCGGCAGGTGCTTCCGGCGTCTCCGGCACGTGGTTCTGGTGTGTCTGAGAGCTGGTTCCGGCATGTCCGGCAGATGATTCCGGAGTGTCCGCCAAGTGGTTCTGGCATACCCGGCTGGTGATTTGGGCATGTCAGGTAGGTGGCTCCGGCGTGCTCGGCAGGTTGTTCAGACGGGTCTGGCAGGTGTTTTCCATCTGTTCGGGGTGTGGTTCCAGCATCTCATGCACATGGTTCTGGCACGTCTGAGATGTGGTTCCGGCCGGCCCGACAGGTGTTTCCACAGTGTCCGCCAAGTGGTACTGGCGTAGTTGGCAGGTGATTTTGGCAAGCCCGGCAGGTGATTCCGAAGTTTTCCCCAACTGGTTGTGGCGTAGCCGGCAGGTGATTTTTGCGTGTCCGGCAGGTGGTTCTGGCGAGTCGAGCAGGTGGTTCCGGCGTGCTCGGCAGGTGCTTCCGGGGTCATTGGCACGTGGTTCTGGCATATCTGAGAGGTGGTTCCAGCATGCCCGGCAGGTGATTCCGGAGTGTTCGCCAAGTGTTTCCGGCGTAGCCGGCAGGTGATTTTGCATGTCCAGCGGTCGTTCCGGCGGGTCGAGCCGGTGGTTCCGGCGTGTCCGGCAGGTGGTTCCGGTCTGTCCGGCAGGTGGTTCTGTGGTGTCCGGCACGAGGTTCAGTCTGAGAGGCTGTGCCGGCATGCCCCTCACGTGATTCCGGCTTGTCCCCGAAGTGGTGCTGGTGTAGCGGGCAGGTGATTTTGGCGTGTCCGGCAGTTGGTTCAGGCGAGTTGAGCAGGTGGTTGCGACGTGCTCGACAGGTGCTTCCGGCGTCTCCAACACGTGTATCTGGCACATCTGACTGGTGGTTCCGGCATGCCCAAAAGTTGATTCCGGTCTGTCCGGTAGGTGGTTCCGGCGTGCACGGCACGTGGTTCTGGTACGTGTCAGAGGTGGTTGCGTATGCCCAACAGGTGATTCCGGACTGTCCGCCACGTGCTTCTGGCACGTCTGAGAGGTGGTTCCAACATGCCCGGCAGGTCATTTCGGAGAGTCGTCCAAGTGGTTCTGGCGTAGCCCGCAGGTGATTTTGGCGTGTCCGGCAGGTGGTTGCGCCGTGCTCGGCAGGTGGTTCAGGCATGGCCGTCACGTGGTTCCAGTCTGTCCAGGACGTGTTTCCAGCTTCTCCGGCAGGTGGTTCTGGTACGTCTGAGAGGTGGTTCTGCCATGGCTGGCAGGTGATCCCGGACTGTCCCCCAGGTGGTTCTGGCATAGCCAGCAGTTGATATTGGCCTGTCCGGCAGGTGGTTCCAGCGAGTCGAACAGGTGGCTCCGGCGTTCTTGGCAGGTGGTTCCGGTCTGTCCGGTAGGTGTTTCCGGCGTGTCTGGCACGTGCTTCCGGCACGTCTGAGAGGTGGTTCCGCATGCGCGGCAGGTGATTCCGTAGTGTCCGCCAGGTGGTTCTGGCATACCCGGCAGGTGATTTTGGCGTGTCCGGCAGGTGTTTCTGGCGAGTCGAGCAGGTGGCTCCGGCATGCTCGGCAGGTGCTTCCGGCGTCTCCGGCACTTGGTTCTGGTGTGTCTAGGAGCTGGTTCTGGCATGTCCGGCAGATGATTCCGGAGTGTCCGCCAAGTGGTTCTGGCATACCCAGCAGGTGATTTTGACGAGTCAGGGAGGTGGTACCGGTGAGTCGAGCAGGTGGTTCCGGCGTGCTCAGCAGGTGGTTCAGGCGGTTCTGGCAGGTGGTATCCGTCTGTTCGGGGTGTGGTTCCAGCATCTCATGAACACGTTTCTGGCACGTCTGAGATGTGGTTCCAGCTGGCCCGACATTTGTTTCCGCAGTGTCCGCCAAGCGGTTCTGGCGTAGTTGGCAGCTGATTTTGGCATGACAGGCAGGTGGTTCCAGCAAGCCTGGCAGGTGATTCCAAAGTGTTCACCAACTGGTTGTGGCGTAGCCGGCAGGTGATTTTTGCGTGATCGGCAGGTGGTTCTGGCGAGTCGAGCAGGTGGTTCCGGCGTGCTCGGCTGGTGCTTCCGGGGTCATTGGCACGGGGTTCTGGCATGTCTGAGAGGTGGTTCCTGCATGCCCGGCAAGTGATTCCGGAGTGTTCGCCAATTGGTTCTGGCATAGTCGGCAGGTGATTTTGGCATGTCCGGCAGGTGGTTCAGGCGAGTTGAGCAGGTGGTTCCAACGTGCTTGGCAGGTGCTTCCGGCGTCTCCGGCACGTGTTTCTGGCACATCTGACAGGTGGTTCCGGCATGCCCGAAAGGTGATTCCGGGCTGTCTGGTAGGTGGTTCCAGCCTGCACGGCATGTGGTTCTGGTACGTCTCAGAGGTGGTTGCGCATGCCCAACAGGTGATTCCGGACTGTCCGCCACATGGTTCTGGCACGTCTGAGAGGTGGTTCCGGCATTCCCGGCCGGTCATCCCAGAGAGTCCTCCAAGTGGTTCTGGCATAACACGCAGGTGATTTTGGCGTGTCTGGCAGGTTGATCCGTTGTGCTTGGCAGGTGGTTCAGGCTTGGCCGGAAGGTGGTTCCAGACTGTCCAGGACGTGTTTCCAGCTTCTCCGGCAGGTGGTTCTGGTACGTCTGAGAGGTGGTTCCGCCATGGCTGGCAGGTGATTCCGGACCGTCCCCCAGGTGGTTCTGGCATAGCCAGCAGTTGATATTGGCCTGTCCGGCAGGTGGTTCCAGCGAGTCGAACAGGTGGCTCCGGCGTGCTCGGCAGGTGGTTCCGGTCTGTCCGGTAGGTGATTCCGGCGTGTCCGGCACGTGCTTCCGGCACGTCTGAGAGGTGGTTCCGGCATGCGCGACAGGTGGTTTCGGAGTGTTCGCCAGGTGGTTCTGGCGTACCCGGCAGGTGATTTTGGCGTGTCCGGCAGGTGTTTCTGGCGAGTCGAGCAGGTGGCTCCGGCATGCTCGGCAGGTGCTTCCGGCGTCTCCGGCACGTGGTTCTGGTGTGTCTGAGAGCTGGTTCCGGCATGTCCGGCAGATGATTCCGGAGTGTCCGCCAAGTGGTTCTGGCATACCCGGCTGGTGATTTGGGCATGTCAGGTAGGTGGCTCCGGCGTGCTCGGCAGGTTGTTCAGACGGGTCTGGCAGGTGTTTCCCGTCTGTTCGGGGTGTGGTTCCAGCATCTCATGCACATGGTTCTGGCACGTCTGAGATGTGGTTCCGGCCGGCCCGACAGGTGTTTCCGCAGTGTCCGCCAAGTGGTACTGGCGTAGTTGGCAGGTGATTTTGGCATGACCGGCAGGTGGTTCCAGCAAGCCCGGCAGGTGATTCCGAAGTGTTCCCCAACTGGTTGTGGCGTAGCCGGCAGGTGATTTTTGCGTGTCCGGCAGGTGGTTCTGGCGAGTCGAGCAGGTGGTTCCGGCGTGCCCGGCAGGTGCTTCCGGAGTGTTCGCCAAGTGTTTCCGGCGTAGCCGGCAGGTGAATTTGCATGTCCAGCGGTCGTTCCGGCGGGTCGAGCCGGTGGTTCCAGCGTGTCCGGCAGGTGGTTCCGGTCTGTCCGGCAGGTGGTTCTGTGGTGTCCGGCACGAGGTTCAGTCTGAGAGGCTGTGCCGGCATGCCCCTCACGTGATTCCGGCTTGTCCCTGAAGTGGTGCTGGTGTAGTGGGCAGGTGATTTTGGCGTGTCCGGCAGGTGGTTCAGGCGAGTTGAGCAGGTGATTGCGACGTGCTCGGCAGGTGCTTCCGGCGTCTCCGGCACGTGTTTCTGGCACATCTGACTGGTGGTTCCGGCATGCCCAAAAGTTGATTCCGGTCTGTCCGGTAGGTGGTTCCGGCGTGCACGGCACGTGGTTCTGGTACGTGTCAGAGGTGGTTGCGTATGCCCAACAGGTGATTCCGGACTGTCCGTCACGTGCTTCTGGCACGTCTGAGAGGTGGTTCCAACATGCCCGGCAGGTCATTTCGGAGAGTCGTCCAAGTGGTTCTGGCGTAGCCCGCAGGTGATTTTGGCGTGTCCTGCAGGTGGTTCCGCCGTGCTCGGCAGGTGGTTCAGGCATGGCCGTCACGTGGTTCCAGTCTGTCCAGGACGTGTTTCCAGCTTCTCCGGCAGGTGGTTCTGGTACGTCTGAGAGGTGGTTCCGCCATGGCTGGCAGGTGATCCCGGACCGTCCCCCAGGTGGTTCTGGCATAGCCAGCAGTTGATATTGGCCTGTCCGGCAGGTGGTTCCAGCGAGTCGAACAGGTGGCTCCGGCGTTCTTGGCAGGTGGTTCCGGTCTGTCCGGTAGGTGTTTCCGGCGTGTCTGGCACGTGCTTCCGGCACGTCTGAGAGGTGGTTCCGGCATGCGCGGCAGGTGATTCCATAGTGTCCGCCAGGTGGTTCTGGAATACCCGGCAGGTGATTTTGGCGTGTCCGGCAGGTGTTTCTGGCGAGTCGAGCAGGTGGCTCCTGCATGCTCGGCAGGTGCTTCCGGCGTCTCCGGCACTTGGTTCTGGTGTGTCTGAGAGCTGGTTCCGGCATGTCCGGCAGATGATTCCGGAGTGTCCGCCAAGTGGTTCTGGCATACCCAGCAGCTGATTTTGGCGTGTCAGGGAGGTGGTACCGGTAAGTTGAGCAGGTGGTTCCGGCGTGCTCAACAGGTGGTTCAGGCGGTTCTGGCAGGTGGTATCCGTCTGTTCGTGGTGTGGTTCCAGCATCTCATGAACACGTTTCTGGCACGTCTGAGATGTGGTTCCAGCCGGCCCGACAGGTGTTTCCGCAGTGTCCGCCAAGCGGTTCTGGTTTACTTGGCAGGTGATTTTGGCATGACTGGCAGGTGGTTCCAGCAAGCCTCGCAGGTGATTCCAAAGTGTTCACCAACTGGTTGTGGCGTAGCCGGCAGGTGATTTTTGCGTGATCGGCAGGTGGTTATGGCGAGTCGAGCAGGTGGTTCCGGCGTGCTCGGCTGGTGCTTCCGGGGTCATTGGCACGGGGTTCTGGCATGTCTGAGAGGTGGTTCCTGCATGCCCGGCAAGTGATTCCGGAGTGTTCGCCACGTGGTTCTGGCATAGTCGGCAGGTGATTTTGGCATGTCCGGCAGGTGGTTCAGGAGAGTTGAGCAGGTGGTTCCAACGTGCTTGGCAGGTGCTTCCGGCGTCTCCGGCACGTGTTTCTGGCACATCTGACAGGTGGTTCCGGCATGCCCGAAAGGTGATTCCGGTCTGTCCGGTAGGTGGTTCCAGCCTGCACGGCATGTGGTTCTGGTACGTCTCAGAGGTGGTTGCGCATGCCCAACAGGTGATTCCGGACTGTCCGCCACATGGTTCCGGCACGTCTGAGAGGTGGTTCTGGCATGCCTGGCAGGTCATCCCAGAGAGTCCTCCAAGTGGTTCTGGCATAACACGCAGGTGATTTTGGCGTGTCTGGCAGGTTGTTCCGTTGTGCTTGGCAGGTGGTTCAGGCTTGGCCGGCAGGTGGTTCCAGACTGTCCAGGACGTGTTTCCAGCTTCTCCGGCAGGTGGTTCTGGTACGTCTGAGAGGTGGTTCCACCATGGCTGGCAGGTGATACCGGACCCTCCCCCAGGTGGTTCTGGCATAGCCAGCAGTTGATATTGGCCTGTCCGGCAGGTGGTTCCAGCGAGTCGAACAGGTGGCTCCGGCGTGCTCGGCAGGTGGTTCGGGTCTGTCCGGTAGGTGATTCCGGCGTGTCCGGCACGTGCTTCCGGCACGTCTGAGAGGTGGTTCCGGCATGCGCGACAGGTGATTTCGGAGTGTCCGCCAGGTGGTTCTGGCGTACCCGGCAGGTGATTTTGGCGTGTCCGGCAGGTGTTTCTGGCGAGTCGAGCAGGTGGCTCCGGCATGCTCGGCAGGTGCTTCCGGCGTCTCCGGCACGTGGTTCTGGTGTGTCTGAGAGCTGGTTCCGGCATGTCCGGCAGATGATTCCGGAGTGTCCGCCAAGTGGTTCTGGCATACCCGGCTGGTGATTTGGGCATGTCAGGTAGGTGGTTCCGGCGAGTCGAGCAGGTGGCTCCGGCGTGCTCGGCAGGTTGTTCAGATGGGTGTGGCTGGTGTTTTCCGTCTGTTCGGGGTGTGGTTCCAGCATCTCATGCACATGGTTCTGGCACGTCTGAGATGTGGTTCCGGCCGGCCCGACAGCTGTTTCCACAGTGTCCGCCAAGTGGTACTGGCGTAGTTGGCAGGTGATTTTGGCATGACCGGCAGGTGGTTCCAGCAAGCCCGGCAGGTGATTCCGAAGTGTTCCCAAACTGGTTGTGGCGTAGCCGGCAGGTGATTTTTGCGTGTCCGGCAGGTGGTTCTGGCGAGTCGAGCAGGTGGTTCCGGCGTGCTCGGCAGGTGCTTCCGGAGTGTTCGCCAAGTGTTTCCGGCGTAGCCGGCAGGTGATTTTGCATGTCCAGCGGTCGTTCCGGCGGGTCGAGCCGGTGGTTCCGGCGTGTCCGGCAGGTGGTTCCGGTCTGTCCGGCAGGTGGTTCTGTGGTGTCCGGCACGAGGTTCAGTCTGAGAGGCTGTGCCGGCATGCCCCTCACGTGATTCCGGCTTGTCCCCGAAGTGGTGCTGGTGTAGCGGGCAGGTGATTTTGGCGTGTCCGGCAGGTGGTTAAGGCGAGTTGAGCAGGTGGTTGCGACGTGCTCGGCAGGTGCTTCCGTCGTCTCCGGCACGTGTTTCTGGCACATCTGACTGGTGGTTCCGGCATGCCCAAAAGTTGATTCCGGTCTGTCGGGTAGGTGGTTCCGGCGTGCACGGCACGTGGTTCTGGTACATCTCAGAGGTGGTTGCGTATGCCCAACAGGTGATTCCGGACTGTCCGCCACGTGCTTCTGGCACGTCTGAGAGGTGGTTCCAACATGCCCGGCAGGTCATTTCGGAGAGTCGTCAAAGTGGTTCTGGCGTAGCCCGCAGGTGATTTTGGCGTGTCCGGCAGGTGGTTCCGCCGTGCTCGGCAGGTGGTTCAGGCATGGCCGTCGCGTGGTTCCAGTCTGTCCAGGACGTGTTTCCAGCTTCTCCGGCAGGTGGTTCTGGTACGTCTGAGAGGTGGTTCCGCCATGGCTGGCAGGTGATCCCGGACTGTCCCCCAGGTGGTTCTGGCATAGCCAGCAGTTGATATTGGCCTGTCCGGCAGGTGGTTCCAGCGAGTCGAACAGGTGGCTCCGGCGTTCTTGGCAGGTGGTTCCGGTCTGTCCGGTAGGTGTTTCCGGCGTGTCCGGCACGTGCTTCCGGCACGTCTGAGAGGTGGTTCCGGCATGCGCGACAGGTGGTTTCGGAGTGTCCGCCAGGTGGTTCTGGCGTACCCGGCAGGTGATTTTGGCGTGTCCGGCAGGTGTTTCTGGCGAGTCGAGCAGGTGGCTCCGGCATGCTCGGCAGGTGCTTCCGGCGTCTCCGGCACGTGGTTCTGGTGTGTCTGAGAGCTGGTTCCGGCATGTCCGGCAGATGATTCCGGAGTGTCCGGCAAGTGGTTCTGGCATACCCGGCTGGTGATTTGGGCATGTCAGATAGGTGGTTCCGGCGAGTCGAGCAGGTGGCTCCGGCGTGCTCGGCAGGTTGTTCAGACGGGTCTGGCAGGTGTTTTCCGTCTCTTCGGGGTGTGGTTAAAGAATCTCATGCACATGGTTCTGGCACGTCTGAGATGTGGTTCCGGCCGGCCCGACAGTTGTTTCCACAGTGTCCGCCAAGTGGTACTGGCGTAGTTGGCAGGTGATTTTGGCATGACCGGCAGGTGGTTCCAGCAAGCCCGGCAGGTTATTCCGAAGTGTTCCCCAACTGGTTGTGGCGTAGCCGGCAGGTGATTTTTGCGTGTCCGGCAGGTGGTTCTGGCGAGTCGAGCAGGTGGTTCCGGCGTGCTCGGCAGGTGCTTCCGGGGTCATTGGCACGTGGTTCTGGCCTATCTGAGATGTGGTTCCGGCATGCCCGGCAGGTGATTCCGGAGTGTTTGCCAAGTGTTTCTGGCGTAGCCGGCAGGTGATTTTGCATGTCCAGCGGTCGTTCCGGCGGGTCGAGCCGGTGGTTCCGGCGTGTCTGGCAGGTGGTTCCGGTCTGTCCGGCAGGTGGTTCTGTGGTGTCCGGCACGAGGTTCAGTCTGAGAGGCTGTGCCGGCATGCCCCTCACGTGATTCCGGCTTGTCCCCGAAGTGGTGCTGGTGTAGCGGGCAGGTGATTTTGGCGTGTCCGGCAGGTGGTTCAGGCGAGTTGAGCAGGTGGTTGCGACGTGCTCGGCAGGTGCTTCCGGCGTCTCCGGCACGTGTTTCTGGCACATCTGACTGGTGGTTCCGGCATGCCCAAAAGTTGATTCCGGTCTGTCTGGTAGGTGGTTCCGGCGTGCACGGCACGTGATTCTGGTACGTCTCAGAGGTGGTTGCGTATGCCCAACAGATGATTCCGGACTGTCCGCCACGTGCTTCTGGCACGACTGACAGGTGGTTCCAACATGCCCGGCAGGTCATTTCGGAGAGTCGTCCAAGTGGTTCTGGCGTAGCCCGCAGGTGATTTTGGCGTGTCCGGCAGGTGGTTCCGCCGTGCTCGGCAGGTGGTTCAGGCATGGCCGTCACGTGGTTCCAGTCTGTCCAGGACGTGTTTCCAGCTTCTCCGGCAGGTGGTTCTGGTACGTCTGAGAGGTGGTTCCGCCATGGCTGGCAGGTGATCCCGGACTGTCCCCCAGGTGGTTCTGGCATAGCCAGCAGTTGATATTGGCCTGTCCGGCAGGTGGTTCCAGCGAGTCGAACAGGTGGCTCCGGCGTGCTCGGCAGGTGGTTCCGGTCTGTCCGGTAGGTGATTCCGGCGTGTCCGGCACGTGCTTCCGGCACGTCTGAGAGGTGGTTCCGGCATGCGCGGCAGGTGATTCCGTAGTGTCCGCCAGGTGGTTCTGGCGTACCCGGCAGGTGATTTTGGCGTGTCCGGCAGGTGTTTCTGGCGAGTCGAGCAGGTGGCTCCGGCATGCTCGTCAGGTGCTTCCGGCGTCTCCGGCACGTGGTTCTGGTGTGTCTGAGAGCTGGTTCCGGCATGTCCGGCAGATGATTCCGGAGTGTCCGCCAAGTGGTTCTGGCATACCCAGCAGGTGATTTTGGCGTGTCAGGGAGGTGGTACCGGTGAGTCGAGCAGGTGGTTCCGGCGTTCTCAGCAGGTGGTTCAGGCGGTTCTGGCAGGTGGTATCCGTCTGTTCGGGGTGTGGTTCCAGCATCTCATGAACACGTTTCTGGCACGTCTGAGATGTGGTTCCAGCCGGCCCGACAGGTGTTTCCGCAGTGTCCGCCAAGCGGTTCTGGCGTAGTTGGCAGGTGATTTTGGCATGACTGGCAGGTGGTTCCAGCAAGCCTGGCAGGTGATTCCAAAGTGTTCACCAACTGGTTGTGGCGTAGCCGGCAGGTGATTTTTGCGTGATCGGCAGGTGGTTCTGGCGAGTCGAGCAGGTGGTTAAGGGGTGCTCGGCTGGTGCTTCCGGGGTCATTGGCACGGGGTTCTGGCATGTCTGAGAGGTGGTTCCTGCATGCCCGGCAAGTGATTCCGGAGTGTTCGCCAAGTGGTTCTGGCATAGTCGGCAGGTGATTTTGGCATGTCCGGCAGGTGGTTCAGGCGAGTTGAGCAGGTGGTTCCAACGTGCTTGGCAGGTGCTTCCGGCGTCTCCGGCACGTGTTTCTGGCACATCTGACAGGTGGTTCCGGCATGCCCGAAAGGTGATTCCGGTCTGTCCGGTAGGTGGTTCCAGCCTGCACGGCATGTGGTTCTGGTACGTCTCAGAGGTGGTTGCGCATGCCCAACAGGTGATTCCGGACTGTCCGCCACATGGTTCTGGCACGTCTGAGAGGTGGTTCCGGCATGCCCGGCAGGTCATCCCAGAGAGTCCTCCAAGTGGTTCTGGCATAACACGCAGGTGATTTTGGGGTGTCTGGCAGGTTGTTCCGTTGTGCTTGGCAGGTGGTTCAGGCATGGCCGGCAGGTGGTTCCAGACTGTCCAGGACGTGTTTCCAGCTTCTCCGGCAGGTGGTTCTGGTACGTCTGAGAGGTGGTTCCGCCATGGCTGGCAGGTGATTCCGGACCGTCGACCAGGTGGTTCTGGCATAGCCAGCAGTTGATATTGGCCTGTCCGGCAGGTGGTTCCAGCGAGTCGAACAGGTGGCTCCGGCGTGCTCGGCAGGTGGTTCCGGTCTGTCCGGTAGGTGATTCCGGCGTGTCCGGCACGTGCTTCCGGCACGTCTGAGAGGTGGTTCCGGCATGCGCGACAGGTGGTTTCGGAGTGTCCGCCAGGTGGTTCTGGCATACCCGGCAGGTGATTTTGGAGTGTCCGGCAGGTGTTTCTGGCGAGTCGAGCAGGTGGCTCCGGCATGCTCGGCAGGTGCTTCCGGCGTCTCCGGCACGTGGTTCTGGTGTGTCTGAGAGCTGGTTCCGGCATGTCCGGCAGATGATTCCGGAGTGTCCGGCAAGTGGTTCTGGCATACCCGGCTGGTGATTTGGGCATGTCAGGTAGGTGGTTCCGGCGAGTCGAGCAGGTGGCTCCGGCGTGCTCGGCAGGTTGTTCAGACGGGTCTGGCAGGTGTTTTCCGTCTGTTCGGGGTGTGGTTCCAGCATCTCATGCACATGGTTCTGGCACGTCTGAGATGTGGTTCCGGCCGGCCCGACAGGTGTTTCCACAGTGTCCGCCAAGTGGTACTGGCGTAGTTGGCAGGTGATTTTGGCATTACCGGCAGGTGGTTCCAGCAAGCCCGGCAGGTGATTCCGAAGTGTTCCCCAACTGGTTGTGGCGTAGCCGGCAGGTGATTTTTGCGTGTCCGGCAGGTGGTTCTGGCGAGTCGAGCAGGTGGTTCCGGCGTGCTCGGCAGGTGCTTCCGGGGTCATTGGCACGTGGTTCTGGCATATCTGAGAGGTGGTTCCGGCATGCCCGGCAGGTGATTCCGGAGTGTTCGCCAAGTGTTTCCGGCGTAGCCGGCAGGTGATTTTGCATGTCCAGCGGTCGTTCCGGCGGGTCGAGCCGGTGGTTCCGGCGTGTCCGGCAGGTGGTTCCAGTCTGTCCGGCAGGTGGTTCTGTGGTGTCCGGCACGAGGTTCAGTCTGAGAGGCTGTGCCGGCATGCCCCTCACATGATTCCGGCTTGTCCCCGAAGTGGTGCTGGTGTAGCGGGCAGGTGATTTTGGCGTGTCCGGCAGGTGGTTCAGGCGAGTTGAGCAGGTGGTTGCGACGTGCTCGGCAGGTGCTTCCGGCGTCTCCGGCACGTGTTTCTGGCACATCTGACTGGTGGTTCCGGCATGCCCAAAAGTTGATTCCGGTCTGTCCGGTAGGTGGTTCCGGCGTGCACGGCACGAGGTTCTGGTACGTCTCAGAGGTGGTTGCGTATGCCCAACAGGTGATTCCGGACTGTCCGCCACGTGCTTCTGGCACGTCTGAGAGGTGGTTCCAACATGCCCGGCAGGTCATTTCGGAGAGTCGTCCAAGTGGTTCTGGCGTAGCCCGCAGGTGATTTTGGCGTGTCCGGCAGGTGGTTCAGGCATGGCCGTCACGTGGTTCCAGTCTGTCGAGGACGTGTTTCCAGCTTCTCCGGCAGGTGGTTCTGGTGCGTCTGAGAGGTGGTTCCGCCATGGCTGGCAGGTGATCCCGGACTGTCCCCCAGGTGGTTCTGGCATAGCCAGCAGTTGATATTGGCCTGTCCGGCAGGTGGTTCCAGCGAGTCGAACAGGTGGCTCCGGCGTTCTTCGCAGGTGGTTCCGGTCTGTCCGGTAGGTGTTTCCGGCGTGTCCGGCACGTGCTTCCGGCACGTCTGAGAGGTGGTTCCGGCATGCGCGGCAGGTGATTCCGTAGTGTCCGCCAGGTGGTTCTGGCATACCCGGCAGGTGATTTTGGCGTGTCCGGCAGGTGTTTCTGGCGAGTCGAGCAGGTGGCTCCGGCATGCTCGGCAGGTGCTTCCGGCGTCTCCGGCACGTGGTTCTGGTGTGTCTGAGAGCTGGTTCCGGCATGTCCGGCAGATGATTCCGGAGTGTCCGCCAAGTGGTTCTGGCATACCCGGCTGGTGATTTGGGCATGTCAGGTAGGTGGTTCCGGCGAGTCGAGCAGGTGGCTCCGGCGTGCTTGGCAGGTTGTTCAGACGCGTCTGGCAGGTGTTTTCCGTCTGTTTGGGGTGTGGTTCCAGCATCTCATGCACATGGTTCTGGCACGTCTGAGATGTGGTTCCGGCCGGCCCGACAGGTGTTTCCACAGTGTCCGCCAAGTGGTACTGGCGTAGTTGGCAGGTGATTTTGGCATGACCGGCAGGTGGTTCCAGCAAGCCCGGCAGGTGATTCCGAAGTGTTCCCCAACTGGTTGTGGCGTAGCCGGCAGGTGATTTTTGCGTGTCCGGCAGGTTTTTCTGGCGAGTCGAGCAGG
Organism: Equus caballus; assembly: GCF_041296265.1. Lineage (NCBI taxonomy): Eukaryota > Metazoa > Chordata > Mammalia > Perissodactyla > Equidae > Equus > Equus caballus. The sequence goes on along the minus strand of NC_091711.1, from coordinate 3,191,616 downwards.
TGGTTCCGGCGTGCCCGGCAGGTGCTTCCGGAGTGTTCGCCAAGTGTTTCCGGCGTAGCCGGCAGGTGATTTTGCATGTCCAGCGGTCGTTCCGGCGGGTCGAGCCGGTGGTTCCGGCGTGTCCGGCAGGTGGTTCCGGTCTGTCCGGCAGGTGGTTCTGTGGTGTCCGGCACGAGGTTCAGTCTGAGAGGCTGTGCCGGCATGCCCCTCACGTGATTCCGGCTTGTCCCTGAAGTGGTGCTGCTGTAGCGGGCAGGTGATTTTGGCGTGTCCGGCAGGTGGTTCAGGCGAGTTGAGCAGGTGGTTGCGACGTGCTCGGCAGCTGCTTCCGGCGTCTCCGGCACGTGTTTCTGGCACATCTGACTGGTGGTTCCGGCATGCCCAAAAGTTGATTCCGGTCTGTCCGGTAGGTGGTTCCGGCGTGCACGGCACGTGGTTCTGGTACGTCTCAGAGGTGGTTGCGTATGCCCAACAGGTGATTCCGGACTGTCCGCCACGTGCTTCTGGCACGTCTGAGAGGTGGTTCCAACATGCCCGGCAGGTCATTTCGGAGAGTCGTCCAAGTGGTTCTGGCGTAGCCCGCAGGTGATTTTGGTGTGTCCGGCAGGTGGTTCCGCCGTGCTCGGCAGGTGGTTCAGGCATGGCCGTCACGTGGTTCCAGTCTGTCCAGGACGTGTTTCCAGCTTCTCCGTCAGGTGGTTCTGGTACATCTGAGAGGTGGTTCCGCCATGGCTGGCAGGTGATCCCGGACGGTCCCCCAGGTGGTTCTGGCATAGCCAGCAGTTGATATTGGCCTGTCCGGCAGGTGGTTCCAGCGAGTCGAACAGGTGGCTCCGGCGTTCTTCGCAGGTGGTTCCGGTCTGTCCGGTAGGTGTTTCCGGCGTGTCTGGCACGTGCTTCCGGCACGTCTGAGAGGTGGTTCCGGCATGCGCGGCATGTGATTCCATAGTGTCCGCCAGGTGGTTCTGGAATACCCGGCAGGTGATTTTGGCGTGTCCGGCAGGTGTTTCTGGCGAGTCGAGCAGGTGGCTCCTGCATGCTCGGCAGGTGCTTCCGGCGTCTCCGGCACTTGGTTCTGGTGTGTCTGAGAGCTGGTTCCGGCATGTCCGGCAGATGATTCCGGAGTGTCCGCCAAGTGGTTCTGGCATACCCAGCAGCTGATTTTGGCGTGTCAGGGAGGTGGTACCGGTAAGTTGAGCAGGTGGTTCCGGCGTGCTCAACAGGTGGTTCAGGCGGTTCTGGCAGGTGGTATCCATCTGTTCGTGGTGTGGTTCCAGCATCTCATGAACACGTTTCTGGCACGTCTGAGATGTGGTTCCAGCCGGCCCGACAGGTGTTTCCGCAGTGTCCGCCAAGCGGTTCTGGTTTACTTGGCAGGTGATTTTGGCATGACTGGCAGGTGGTTCCAGCAAGCCTGGCAGGTGATTCCAAAGTGTTCACCAACTGGTTGTGGCGTAGCCGGCAGGTGATTTTTGCGTGATCGGCAGGTGGTTCTGGCGAGTCGAGCAGGTGGTTCCGGCGTGCTCGGCTGGTGCTTCCGGGGTCATTGGCACGGGGTTCTGGCATGTCTGAGAGGTGGTTCCTGCATGCCCGGCAAGTGATTCCGGAGTGTTCGCCAAGTGGTTCTGGCATAGTCGGCAGGTGATTTTGGCATGTCCGGCAGGTGGTTCAGGAGAGTTGAGCAGGTGGTTCCAACGTGCTTGGCAGGTGCTTCTGGCGTCTCCGGCACGTGTTTCTGGCACATCTGACAGGTGGTTCCGGCATGCCCGAAAGGTGATTCCGGTCTGTCCGGTAGGTGGTTCCAGCCTGCACGGCATGTGGTTCTGGTACGTCTCAGAGGTGGTTGCGCATGCCCAACAGGTGATTCCGGACTGTCCGCCACATGGTTCTGGCACGTCTGAGAGGTGGTTCCGGCATGCCCGGCAGGTCATCCCAGAGAGTCCTCCAAGTGGTTCTGGCATAACACGCAGGTGATTTTGGCATGTCTGGCAGGTTGTTCCGTTTTGCTTGGCAGGTGGTTCAGGCTTGGCCGGAAGGTGGTTCCAGACTGTCCAGGACGTGTTTCCAGCTTCTCCGGCAGGTGGTTCTGGTACGTCTGAGAGGTGGTTCCGCCATGGCTGGCAGGTGATTCCGGACCGTCCCCCAGGTGGTTCTGGCATAGCCAGCAGTTGATATTGGCCTGTCCGGCAGGTGGTTCCAGCGAGTCGAACAGGTGGCTCCGGCGTGCTCGGCAGGTGGTTCGGGTCTGTCCGGTAGGTGATTCCGGCGTGTCCGGCACGTGCTTCCGGCACGTCTGAGAGGTGGTTCCGGCATGCGCGACAGGTGGTTTCGGAGTGTCCGCCAGGTGGTTCTGGCGTACCCGGCAGGTGATTTTGGCGTGTCCGGCAGGTGTTTCTGGCGAGTCGAGCAGGTGGCTCCGGCATGCTCGGCAGGTGCTTCCGGCGTCTCCGGCACGTGGTTCTGGTGTGTCTGAGAGCTGGTTCCGGCATGTCCGGCAGATGATTCCGGAGGTTCCGGCAAGTGGTTCTGGCATACCCGGCTGGTGATTTGGGCATGTCAGGTAGGTGGTTCCGGCGAGTCGAGCAGGTGGCTCCGGCGTGCTCGGCAGGTTGTTCAGACGGGTCTGGCAGGTGTTTTCCGTCTGTTCGGGGTGTGGTTCCAGCATCTCATGCACATGGTTCTGGCACGTCTGAGATGTGGTTCCGGCCGGGCCGACAGGTGTTTCCACAGTGTCCGCCAAGTGGTACTGGCGTAGTTGGCAGGTGATTTTGGCATAACCGGCAGGTGGTTCCAGCAAGCCCAGCAGGTGATTCCGAAGTGTTCCCCAACTGGTTGTGGCGTAGCCGGCAGGTGATTTTTGCGTGTCCGGCAGGTGGTTCTGGCGAGTCGAGCAGGTGGCTCTGGCGTGCTCGGCAGGTGCTTCCGGCGTCTCCGGCACGTGGTTCTGGCATATCTGAGAGGTGGTTCCGGCAAGCCCGGCAGGTGATTCCGGAGTGTCCGCCAAGTGGTTCTGGCATACCCGGCTGGTGATTTGGGCATGTCAGGTAGGTGGTTCCGGCGAGTCGAGCAGGTGGCTCTGGCGTGCTCGGCAGGTTGTTCAGACGGGTCTGGCAGGTCTTTTCCGTCTGTTGGGGGTGTGGTTCCAGCATCTCATGCACATGGTTCTGGCACGTCTGAGATGTGGTTCCGGCCGGCCCGACAGCTGTTTCCACAGTGTCCGCCAAGTGGTACTGGCGTAGTTGGCAGGTGATTTTGGCATGACCGGCAGGTGGTTCCAGCAAGCCCGGCAGGTGATTCCGAAGTGTTCCCCAACTGGTTGTGGCGTAGCCGGCAGGTGATTTTTGCGTGTCCGGCAGGTGGTTCTGGCGAGTCGAGCAGGTGGTTCCGGCGTGCCCGGCAGGTGCTTCCGGAGTGTTCGCCAAGTGTTTCCGGCGTAGCCGGCAGGTGATTTTGCATGTCCAGCGGTCGTTCCGGCGGGTCGAGCCGGTGGTTCCGGCGTGTCCGGCAGGTGGTTCCGGTCTGTCCGGCAGGTGGTTCTGTGGTGTCCGGCACGAGGTTCAGTCTGAGAGGCTGTGCCGGCATGCCCCTCATGTGATTCTGGCTTGTCCCCGAAGTGGTGCTGGTGTAGCGGGCAGGTGATTTTGGCGTGTCCGGCAGGTGGTTCAGGCGAGTTGAGCAGGTGGTTGCGACGTGCTCGGCAGGTGCTTCCGTCGTCTCCTGCACGTGTTTCTGGCACATCTGACTGGTGGTTCCGGCATGCCCAAGAGTTGATTCCGGTCTGTCGGGTAGGTGGTTCCGGCGTGCACGGCACGTGGTTCTGGTACGTCTCAGAGGTGGTTGCGTATGCCCAACAGGTGATTCCGGACTGTCCGCCACGTGCTTCTGGCACGTCTGAGAGGTGGTTCCAACATGCCCGGCAGGTCATTTCGGAGAGTCGTCCAAGTGGTTCTGGCGTAGCCCGCAGGTGATTTTGGCGTGTCCGGCAGGTGGTTCCGCCGTGCTCGGCAGGTGGTTCAGGCATGGCCGTCACGTGGTTCCAGTCTGTCCAGGACGTGTTTCCAGCTTCTCCGGCAGGTGGTTCTGGTACGTCTGAGAGGTGGTTCCGCCATGGCTGGCAGGTGATCCCGGACTGTCCCCCAGGTGGTTCTGGCATAGCCAGCAGTTGATATTGGCCTGTCCGGCAGGTGGTTCCAGCGAGTCGAACAGGTGGCTCCGGCGTGCTCGGCAGGTGGTTCCGGTCTGTCCGGTAGGTGTTTCCGAGTGTCTGGCACGTGCTTCCGGCACGTCTGAGAGGTGGTTCCGGCATGCGCGGCAGGTGATTCCGTAGTGTCCGCCAGGTGGTTCTGGCGTACCCGGCAGGTGATTTTGGCGTGTCCGGCAGGTGGTTCCGGTCTGTCCGGCAGGTGGTTCTGTGGTGTCCGGCACGAGGTTCAGTCTGAGAGGCTGTGCCGGCATGCCCCTCACGTGATTCCGGCTTGTCCCCGAAGTGGTGCTGGTGTAGCGGGCAGGTGATTTTGGCGTGTCCGGCAGGTGGTTCAGGCGAGTTGAGCAGGTGGTTGCGACGTGCTCGGCAGGTGCTTCCGGCGTCTCCGGCACGTGTTCTGGCACATCTGACAGGTGGTTCCGGCATGCCCAAAAGTTGATTCCGGTCTGTCCGGTAGGTGGTTCCGGCGTGCACGGCACGTGGTTCTGGTACGTCTCAGAGGTGGTTGCGTATGCCCAACAGGTGATTCCGGACTGTCCGCCACATGGTTCTGGCACGTCTGAGAGGTGGTTCCGGCATGCCCGGCAGGTCATCCCAGAGAGTCCTCCAAGTGGTTCTGGCATAACACGCAGGTGATTTTGGCGTGTCTGGCAGGTTGTTCCGTTGTGCTTGGCAGGTGGTTCAGGCTTGGCCGGCAGGTGGTTCCAGACTGTCCAGGACGTGTTTCCAGCTTCTCCGGCAGGTGGTTCTGGTACGTCTGAGAGGTGGTTCCGCCATGGCTGGCAGGTGATTCCGGACCGTCCCCCAGGTGGTTCTGGCATAGCCAGCAGTTGATATTGGCCTGTCCAGCAGGTGGTTCCAGCGAGTCGAACAGGTGGCTCCGGCGTGCTCGGCAGGTGGTTCGGGTCTGTCCGGTAGGTGATTCCGGCGTGTCCGGCACGTGCTTCCGGCACGTCTGAGAGGTGGTTCCGGCATGCGCGACAGGTGGTTTCGGAGTGTCCGCCATGTGGTTCTGGCGTACCCGGCAGGTGATTTTGGCGTGTCCGGCAGGTGTTTCTGGCGAGTCGAGCAGGTGGCTCCGGCATGCTCGGCAGGTGCTTCCGGCGTCTCCGGCACGTGGTTCTGGTGTGTCTGAGAGCTGGTTCCAGCATGTCCGGCAGATGATTCCGGAGTGTCCGGCAAGTGGTTCTGGCATACCCGGCTGGTGATTTGGGCATGTCAGGTAGGTGGTTCCGGCGAGTCGAGCAGGTGGCTCCGGCGTGCTCGGCAGGTTGTTCAGACGGGTCTGGCAGGTGTTTTCCGTCTGTTCGGGGTGTGGTTCCAGCATCTCATGCACATGGTTCTGGCCCATCTGAGATGTGGTTCCGGCCGGCCCGACAGGTGTTTCCACAGTGTCCGCCAAGTGGTACTGGCGTAGTTGGAAGGCGATTTTGGCATGACCGGCAGGTGGTTCCAGCAAGCCCGGCAGGTGATTCCGAAGTGTTCCCCAACTGGTTGTGGCGTAGCCGGCAGGTGATTTTTGCGTGTCCGACAGGTGGTTCTGGCGAGTCGAGCAGGTGGTTCCGGCGTGCTCGGCAGGTGCTTCCGGGGTCATTGGCACGTGGTTCTGGCATATCTGAGAGGTGGTTCCTGCATGCCCGGCAAGTGATTCCGGAGTGTTTGCCAACTGGTTCTGGCATAGTCGGCAGGTGATTTTGGCATGTCCGGCAGGTGGTTCAGGCGAGTTGAGCAGGTGGTTCCAACGTGCTTGGCAGGTGCTTCCGGCGTCTCCGGCACGTGTTTCTGGCACATCTGACAGGTGGTTCCGGCATGCCCGAAAGGTGATTCCGGTCTGTCCGGTAGGTGGTTCCAGCCTGCACGGCATGTGGTTCTGGTACGTCTCAGAGGTGGTTGCGCATGCCCAACAGGTGATTCCGGACTGTCCGCCACATGGTTCTGGCACGTCTGAGAGGTGGTTCCGGCATGCCCGGCAGGTCATCCCAGAGAGTCCTCCAAGTGGTTCTGGCATAACACGCAGGTGATTTTGGCGTGTCTGGCAGGTTGTGCCGTTGTGCTTGGCAGGTGGTTCAGGCTTGGCCGGCAGGTGGTTCCAGACTCTCCAGGACGTGTTTCCAGCTTCTCCGGCAGGTGGTTCTGGTACGGCTGAGAGGTGGTTCTGCCATGGCTGGCAGGTGATTCCGGACCGTCCCCCAGTTGGTTCTGGCATAGACAGCAGTTGATATTGGCCTGTCCTGCAGGTGGTTCCAGCGAGTCGAACAGGTGGCTCCGGCGTGCTCGGCAGTTGGTTCCGGTCGGTCCGGTAGGTGATTCCGGCGTGTCCGGCACGTGCTTCCGGCACGTCTGAGAGGTGGTTCCGGCATGCGCGACAGGTGATTTCGGAGTGTCCGCCAAGTGGTTCTGGCGTACCCGGCAGGTGATTTTGGCGTGTCCGGCAGGTGTTTCTGGCGAGTCGAGCAGGTGGCTCCGGCATGCTCGGCAGGTTGTTCAGACGGGTCTGGCAGGTGTTTTCCGTCTGTTCGGGGTGTGGTTCCAGCATCTCATGCACATGGTTCTGGCACGTCTGAGATGTGGTTCCGGCCGGCCCGACAGGTGTTTCCACAGTGTCCGCCAAGTAGTACTGGCGTAGTTGGCAGGTGATTTTGGCATGACCGGCAGGTGGTTCCAGCAAGCCCGGCAGGTGATTCCGAAGTGTTCCCCAACTGGTTGTGGCGTAGCCGGCAGGTGATTTTTGCGTGTCCGGCAGGTGGTTCTGGCGAGTCGAGCAGGTGGCTCCGGCGTGCTCGGCAGGTGCTTCCGGCGTCTCCGGCACGTGGTTCTGGCATATCTGAGAAGTGGTTCCGGCATGCCCGGCAGGTGATTCCGGAGTGTCTGCCAAGTGGTTCTGGCATACCCGGCTGGTGATTTTTGCATGTCAGGTAGGTGGTTCCGGCGAGTCGAGCCGGTGGCTCCGGCGTGCTCGGCATGTTGTTCAGACGGGTCTGGCAGGTGTTTTCCGTCTGTTCGGGGTGTGGTTCCAGCATCTCATGCACATGGTTCAGGCACGTCTGAGATGTGGTTCCGGCCGGCCCGACAGGTGTTTCCACAGTGTCCGCCAAGTGGTGCTGGCGTAGTTGGCAGGTGATTTTGGCATGACTGGCAGGTGGTTCCAGCAAGCCTGGCAGGTGATTCCAAAGTGTTCACCAACTGGTTGTGGCATAGCCGGCAGGTGATTTTTGCGTGAGCGGCAGGTGGTTCTGGCGAGTCGAGCAGGTGGTTCCGGCGTGCTCGGCTGGTGCTTCCGGGGTCATTGGCACGGGGTTCTGGCATGTCTGAGAGGTGGTTCCTGCATGCCCGGCAAGTGATTCCGGAGTGTTCGCCAAGTGGTTCTGGCATAGTCGGCAGGTGATTTTGGCATGTCCGGCAGGTGGTTCAGGCGAGTTGAGCAGGTGGTTCCAACGTGCTTGGCAGGTGCTTCCGGCGTCTCCGGCACGTGTTTCTGGCACATCTGACAGGTGGTTCCGGCATGCCCGAAAGGTGATTCCGGTCTGTCCGGTAGGTGGTTCCAGCCTGCACGGCATGTGGTTCTGGTACGTCTCAGAGGTGGTTGCGCATGCCCAACAGGTGATTCCGGACTGTCCGCCACATGGTTCTGGCACGTCTGAGAGGTGGTTCCGGCATGCCCGGCAGGTCATCCCAGAGAGTCCTCCAAGTGGTTCTGGCATAACACGCAGGTGATTTTGGCGTGTCTGGCAGGTTGTTCCGTTGTGCTTGGCAGGTGGTTCAGGCTTGGCTGGCAGGTGGTTCCAGACTGTCCAGGACGTGTTTCCAGCTTCTCCGGCAGGTGGTTCTGGTACGTCTGAGAGGTGGTTCCGCCATGGCTGGCAGGTGATTCCGGACCGTCCCCCAGGTGGTTCTGGCATAGCCAGCAGTTGATATTGGCCTGTCCGGCAGGTGGTTCCAGCGAGTCGAACAGGTGGCTCCGGCGTGCTCGGCAGGTGGTTCCGGTCTGTCGGGTAGGTGATTCCGGCGTGTCCGGCACGTGCTTATGGCACGTCTGAGAGGTGGTTCCGGCATGCGCGACAGTTGGTTTCGGAGTGTCCGCCAGGTGGTTCTGGCGTACCCGGCAGGTGATTTTGGCGTGTCCGGCAGGTGTTTCTGGCGAGTCGAGCAGGTGGCTCCGGCATGCTCGGCAGGTGCTTCCGGCGTCTCCGGCACGTGGTTCTGGTGTGTCTGAGAGCTGGTTCCGGCATGTCCGGCAGATGATTCCGGAGTGTCCGCCAAGTGGTTCTGGCATACCCGGCTGGTGATTTGGGCATGTCAGGTAGGTGGTTCCGCCGAGTTGAGCAGGTGGCTCCGGCGTGCTCGGCAGGTTGTTCAGACGGGTCTGGCAGGTGTTTTCCGTCTGTTCGGGGTGTGGTTCCAGCATCTCATGCACATGGTTCTGGCACGTCTGAGATGTGGTTCCGGCCGGCCCGACAGGTGTTTCCACAGTGTCCGCCAAGTGGTACTGGCGTAGTTGGCAGGTGATTTTGGCATGACCGGCAGGTGGTTCCAGCAAGCCCGGCAGGTGATTCCGAAGTGTTCCCCAACTGGTTGTGGCGTAGCCGGCAGGTGATTTTTGCGTGTCCGGCAGGTGGTTCTGGCGAGTCGAGCAGGTGGTTCCGGCGTGCTCGGCAGGTGCTTCCGGGGTCATTGGCACGTGGTTCTGGCATATCTGAGAGATGGTTCCGGCATGCCCGGCAGGTGATTCCGGAGTGTTCGCCAAGTGTTTCCGGCCTAGCCGGCAGGTGATTTTGCATGTCCAGCGGTCGTTCCGGCGGGTCGAGCCGGTGGTTCCGGCGTGTCCGGCAGGTGGTTCCGGTCTGTCCGGCAGGTGGTTCTGTGGTGTCCGGCACGAGGTTCAGTCTGAGAGGCTGTGCCGGCATGCCCCCACGTGATTCCGGCTTGTCCCCGAAGTGGTGCTGGTGTAGCGGGCAGGTGATTTTGGCGTGTCCGGCAGGTGGTTCAGGCGAGTTGAGCAGGTGGTTGCGACGTGCTCGGCAGGTGCTTCCGGCGTCTCCGGCACGTGTTTCTGGCACATCTGACTGGTGGTTCCGGCATGCCCAAAAGTTGATTCCGGTCTGTCCGGTATGTGGTTCTGGCGTGCACGGCACGTGGTTCTGGTACGTCTCAGAGGTGGTTGCGTATGCCCAACAGGTGATTCCGGACTGTCCGCCACGTGCTTCTGGCACGTCAGAGGTGGTTCCAACATGCCCTCAGGTCATTTCGGAGAGTCGTCCAAGTGGTTCTGGCGTAGCCCGCAGGTGATTTTGGCGTGTCCGGCAGGTGGTTCCGCCGTGCTCGGCAGGTGGTTCAGGCATGGCCGTCACGTGGTTCCAGTCTGTCCAGGACGTGTTTCCATATTCTCCGGCAGGAGGTTCTGGTACGTCTGAGAGGTGGTTCCGCCATGGCTGGCAGGTGATCCCGGACTGTCCCCCAGGTGGTTCTGGCATAGCCAGCAGTTGATATTGGCCTGTCCGGCAGGTGGTTCCAGCGAGTCGAACAGGTGGCTCCGGCGTTCTTGGCAGGTGGTTCCGGTCTGTCCGGTAGGTCTTTCCGGCGTGTCTGGCACGTGCTTCCGGCACGTCTGAGAGGTGGTTCCGGCATGCGCGGCAGGTGATTCCGTAGTGTCCGCCAGGTGGTTCTGGCGTACCGGGCAGGTGATTTTGGCGTGTCCGGCAGGTGTTCCTGGCGATTCAAGCAGGTGGCTCCGGCATGCTCGGCAGGTGCTTCCGGCGTCTCCGGCACTTGGTTCTGGTGTGTCTGAGAGCTGGTTCCGGCATGTCCGGCAGATGATTCCGGAGTGTCCGCCAAGTGGTTCTGGCATACCCAGCAGGTGATTTTGGCGTGTCAGGGAGGTGGTACCGGTGAGTCGAGCAGGTGGTTCCGGCGTGCTCAGCAGGTGGTTCAGGCGGTTCTGGCAGGTGGTATCCGTCTGTTCGGGGTGTGGTTCCAGCATCTCATGAACACGTTTCTGGCACGTCTGAGATGTGGTTCCAGCCGGCCCGACAGGTGTTTCCGCAGTGTCCGCCAAGCGGTTCTGGCGTAGTTGGCAGGTGATTTTGGCATGACTGGCAGGTGGTTCCAGCAAGCCTGGCAGGTGATTCCAAAGTGTTCACCAACTGGTTGTGGCGTAGCCGGCAGGTGATTTTTGCGTGATCGGCAGGTGGTTCTGGCGAGTCGAGCAGGTGGTTCCGGCGTGCTCGGCTGCTGCTTCCGGGGTCATTGGCACGGGGTTCTGGCATGTCTGAGAGGTGGTTCCTGCATGCCCGGCAAGTGATTCCGGAGTGTTCGCCAAGTGGTTCTGGCATAGTCGGCAGGTGATTTTGGCATGTCCGGCAGGTGGTTCAGGCGAGTTGAGCAGGTGGTTCCAACGTGCTTGGCAGGTGCTTCCGGCGTCTCCGGCACGTGTTTCTGGCACATCTGACAGGTGGTTCCGGCATGCCCGAAAGGTGATTCCGGTCTGTCCGGTAGGTGGTTCCAGCCTGCACGGCATGTGGTTCTGGTACGTCTCAGAGGTGGTTGCGCATGCCCAACAGGTGATTCCGGACTGTCCGCCACATGGTTCTGGCACGTCTGAGAGGTGGTTCCGGCATGCCCGGCAGGTCATCCCAGAGAGTCCTCCAAGTGGTTCTGGCATAACACGCAGGTGATTTTGGCGTGTCTGCCAGGTTGTTCCATTGTGCTTGGCAGGGGGTTCAGGCTTGGCCGGCAGGAGGTTCCAGACTGTCCAGGACGTGTTTCCAGCTTCTCCGGCAGGTGGTTCTGGTACGTCTGAGAGGTGGTTCCGCCATGGCTGGCAGGTGATTCCGGACCGTCCCCCAGGTGGTTCTGGCATAGCCAGCAGTTGATATTGGCCTGTCCGGCAGGTGGTTCCAGCGAGTCGAACAGGTGGCTCCGGCGTGCTCGGCAGGTGGTTCGGGTCTGTCCGGTAGGTGATTCCGGCGTGTCCGGCACGTGCTTCCGGCACGTCTGAGAGGTGGTTCCGGCATGCGCGACAGGTGGTTTCGGAGTGTCCGCCAGGTGGTTCTGGCGTACCCGGCAGGTGATTTTGGCGTGTCCGGCAGGTGTTTCTGGCGAGTCGAGCAGGTGGCTCCGGCATGCTCGGCAGGTGCTTCCGGCGTCTCCGGCACGTGGTTCTGGTGTGTCTGAGAGCTGGTTCCGGCATGTCCGGCAGATGATTCCGGAGTGTCCGCCAAGTGGTTCTGGCATACCCGGCTGGTGATTTGGGCATGTCAGGTAGGTGGTTCCGGCGAGTCGAGCAGGTGGCTCCGGCGTGCTCGGCAGGTTGTTCAGACGGGTCTGGCAGGTGTTTTCCGTCTGTTCGGGGTGTGGTTCCAGCATCTCATGCACATGGTTCTGGCACGTCTGAGATGTGGTTCCGGCCGGCCCGACAGGTGTTTCCACAGTGTCCGCCAAGTGGTACTGGCGTAGTTGGCAGGTGATTTTGGCATGACCGGCAGGTGGTTCCAGCAAGCCCGGCAGGTGATTCCGAAGTGTTCCCCAACTGGTTGTGGCGTAGCCGGCAGGTGATTTTTGCATGTCCGGCAGGTGGTTCTGGCGAGTCGAGCAGGTGGTTCCGGCGTGCTCGGCAGGTGCTTCCGGGGTCATTGGCACGTGGTTCTGGCATATCAGAGAGGTGGTTCCGGCATGCCCGGCAGGTGATTCCGGAGTGTTCGCCAAGTGTTTCCGGCGTAGCCGGCAGGTGATTTTGCATGTCCAGCGGTCGTTCCGGCGGGTCGAGCCGGTGGTTCCGGCGTGTCCGGCAGGTGGTTCCGGTCTGTCCGGCAGGTGGTTCTGTGGTGTCCGGCACGAGGTTCAGTCTGAGAGGCTGTGCCGGCATGCCCCCACGTGATTCCGGCTTGTCCCCGAAGTGGTGCTGGTGTAGCGGGCAGGTGATTTTGGCGTGTCCGGCAGGTGGTTCAGGCGAGTTGAGCAGGTGGTTGCGACGTGCTCGGCAGGTGCTTCCGGCGTCTCCGGCACGTGTTTCTGGCACATCTGACTGGTGGTTCCGGAATGCCCAAAAGTTGATTCCGGTCTGTCCGGTATGTGGTTCTGGCGTGTACGGCACGTGGTTCTGGTACGTCTCAGAGGTGGTTGCGTATGCCCAACAGGTGATTCCGGACTGTCCGCCACGTGCTTCTGGCACGTCAGAGTTGGTTCCAACATGCCTGGCAGGTCATTTCGGAGAGTCGTCCAAGTGGTTCCTGCGTAGCCCGATGGTGATTTTGGCGTGTCCGGCAGGTGGTTCCGCCGTGCTCGGCAGGTGGTTCAGGCATGGCCGTCACGTGGTTCCAGTCTGTCCAGGACGTGTTTCCAGCTTCTCCGGCAGGAGGTTCTGGTACGTCTGAGAGGTGGTTCCGCCATGGCTGGCAGGTGATCCCGGACTGTCCCCCAGGTGGTTCTGGCATAGCCAGCAGTTGATATTGGCCTGTCTGGCAGGTGGTTCCAGCGAGTCGAACAGCTGGCTCCGGCGTTCTTGGCAGGTGGTTCCGGTCTGTCCGGTAGGTGTTTCCGGCGTGTGTGGCACGCGCTTCCGGCATGTCTGAGAGGTGGTTCCGGCATGCGCGGCAGGTGATTCCGTAGTGTCCGCCAGGTGGTTCTGGCATACCCGGCAGGTGATTTTGGCGTGTCCGACAGGTGTTTCTGGCGAGTCTAGCTGGTGGCTCCGGCATGCTCGGCAGGTGCTTCCGGCGTCTCCGGCACTTGGTTCTGGTGTGTCTGAGAGCTGGTTCCGGCATGTCCGGCAGATGATTCCGGAGTGTCCGCCAAGTGGTTCTGGCATACCCAGCAGGTGATTTTGGCGTGTCAGGGAGGTGGTACCGGTGAGTCGAGCAGGTGGTTCCGGCGTGCTCAGCAGGTGGTTCAGGCGGTTCTGGCAGGTGGTATCCGTCTGTTCGGGGTGTGGTTCCAGCATCTCGTGAACACGCTTCTGGCACGTCTGAGATGTGGTTCCAGCCGGCCCGACAGGTGTTTCCGCAGTGTCCGCCAAACGGTTCTGGCGTAGTTGGCAGGTGATTTTGGCATGACTGGCAGGTGGTTCCAGCAAGCCTGGCAGGTGATTCCAAAGTGTTCACCAACTGGTTGTGGCGTAGCCGGCAGGTGATTTTTGCGTGATCGGCAGGTGGTTCTGGCGAGTCGAGCAGGTGGTTCCGGCGTGCTCGGCTGGTGCTTCCGGGGTCATTGGCACGGGGTTCTGGCATGTCTGAGAGGTGGTTCCTGCATGCCCGGCAAGTGATTCCGGAGTGTTCGCCAAGTGGTTCTGGCATAGTCGGCAGGTGATTTTGGCATGTCCGGCAGGTGGTTCAGGCGAGTTGAGCAGGTGGTTCCAACGTGCTTGGCAGGTGCTTCCGGCCTCTCCGGCACGTGTTTCTGGCACATCTGACAGGTGGTTCCGGCATGCCCGAAAGGTGATTCCGGTCTGTCCGTTAGGTGGTTCCAGCCTGCACGGCATGTGGTTCTGGTACGTCTCAGAGGTGGTTGCGCATGCCCAACAGGTGATTCCGGACTGTCCGCCACATGGTTCTGGCACGTCTGAGAGTTGGTTCCGGATGCCCGGCAGGTCATCCCAGAGAGTCCTCCAAGTGGTTCTGGCATAAAACGCAGGTGATTTTGGCGTGTCTGACAGGTTGTTCCGTTGTGCTTGGCAGGTGGTTCAGGCTTGGCCGGCAGGTGGTTCCAGACTGTCCAGGACGTGTTTCCAGCTTCTCCGGCAGGTGGTTCTGGTACGTCTGAGAGGTGGTTCCGCCAGGGCTGGCAGGTGATTCCGGACCGTCCCCCAGGTGGTTCTGGCATAGCCAGCAGTTGATATTGGCCTGTCCGGCAGGTGGTTCCAGCGAGTCGAACAGGTGGCTCTGGCGTGCTCGGCAGGTGGTTCCGGTCTGTCCGGTAGGTGATTCCGGCGTGTCCGGCACGTGCTTCCGGCACGTCTGAGAGGTGGTTCCGGCATGCGCGACAGGTGGTTTCGGAGTGTCCGCAAGGTGGTTCTGGCGTACCCGGCAGGTGATTTTGGCGTGTCCGGCAGGTGTTTCTGGCGAGTCGAGCAGGTGGCTCCGGCATGCTCGGCAGGTGCTTCCGGCGTCTCCGGCACGTAGTTCTGGTGTGTCTGAGAGCTGGTTCCGGAATGTCCGGCAGATGATTCCGAAGTGTCCGCCAAGTGGTTCTGGCATACCCGGCTGGTGATTTGGGCATGTCAGGTAGGTGGTTCCGGCGAGTCGAGCAGGTGGCTCCGGCGTGCTCGGCAGGTTGTTTAGACGGGTCTGGCAGGTGTTTTCCGTCTGTTCGGGGTGTGGTTCCAGCATCTCATGCACATGGTTCTGGCACGTCTGAGATGTGGTTCCGGCCGGCCAGACAGGTGTTTCCACAGTGTCCGCCAAGTGGTACTGGCGTAGTTGGCAGGTGATTTTGGCATGACCGGCAGGTGGTTCCAGCAAGCCCGGCAGGTGATTCCAAAGTGTTCCCCAACTGGTTGTGGTGTAGCTGGCAGGTGATTTTTGCGTGTCCGGCAGGTGGTTCTGGTGAGTCGAGCAGGTGGTTCCGGCGTGCTCGGCAGGTGCTTCCGGGGTCATTGGCACGTGGTTCTGGCATATCTGAGAGGTGGTTCCGGCATGCCCGGCAGGTGATTCCGGAGTGTTCGCCAAGTGTTTCCGGCGTAGCCGGCAGGTGATTTTGCATGTCCAGCGGTCGTTCCGGCGGGTCGAGCCGGTGGTTCCGGCGTGTCCGGCAGGTGGTTCCGGTCTGTCCGGCAGGTGGTTCTGTGGTGTCCGGCACGAGGTTCAGTCTGAGAGGCTGTGCCGGCATGCCCCTCACGTGATTCCGGCTTGTCCCCGAAGTGGTGCTGGTGTAGCGGGCAGGTGATTTTGGCGTGTCCGGCAGGTGGTTCAGGCGAGTTGAGCAGGTGGTTGCGACGTGCTCGGCAGGTGCTTCCGGCGTCTCCGGCACGTGTTTCTGGCACATCTGACTGGTGGTTCCGGCATGCCCAAATGGTGATTCCGGTCTGTCCGTTAGGTGGTTCCGGCGTGCACGGCACGTGGTTCTGGTACGTCTCAGAGGTGGTTGCGTATGCCCAACAGGTGATTCCGGACTGTCTGCCACGTGCTTCTTGCACGTCTGAGTGGTGGTTCCAACATGCCCGGCAGGTCATTTCGGAGAGTCGTCCAAGTGGTTCTGGCGTAGCCCGCAGGTGATTTTGGCGTATCCGGCAGGTGGTTCCGCCGTGCTCGGCATGTGGTTCAGGCATGGCCGTCACGTGGTTCCAGTCTGTCCAGGACGTGTTTCCAGCTTCTCCGGCAGGTGGTTCTGGTACGTCTGAGAGGTGGTTCCGCCATGGCTGGCAGGTGATCACGGACTGTCCCCCAGGTCGCTCTGGCATAGCCAGCAGTTGATATTGGCCTGTCCGCCAGGTGGTTCCAGCGAGTCGAACAGGTGGCTCCGGCGTTCTTGGCAGGTGGTTCTGGTCTGTCCGGTAGGTGTTTCCGGCGTGTCTGGCACGTGCTTCCGGCACGTCTGAGAGGTGGTTCCGGCATGCGCGGCAGGTGATTCCGTAGTGTCCGCCAGGTGGTTCTGGCGTACCCGGCAGGTGATTTTAGCGTGTCCGGCAGGTGTTTCTGGCGAGTCGAGCAGGTGGCTCCGGCATGCTCGGCAGGTGCTTCCGGCGTCTCCGGCACTTGGTTCTGGTGTGTCTGAGAGCTGGTTCCGGCATGTCCGGCAGATGATTCCGGAGTGGCCGCCAAGTGGTTCTGGCATACCCAGCAGGTGATTTTGGCGTGTCAGGGAGGTGGTACCGGTGAGTCGAGCAGGTGGTTCCGGCGTGCTCAGCAGGTGGTTCAGGCGGTTCTGGCAGGTGGTATCCGTCTGTTCGGGGTGTGGTTCCAGCATCTCATGAACACGTTTCTGGCACGTCTGAGATGTGGTTCCAGCCGGCCCGACAGATGTTTCCGCAGTGTCCGCCAAGCGGTTCTGGCGTAGCCGGCAGGTGATGTTTGCCTGTCCGGCAGGGGGTTCTGGCGAGTCGAGCAGGTGGTTCCGGCGTGCTCGGCAGGTGCTTCCGGGGTCATTGGCACGTGGTTCTGGCATATCTGAGAGGTGGTTCCGGCATGCCCGGCAGGTGATTCCGGAGTGTTCGCCAAGTGTTTCCGGCGTAGCCGGCAGGTGATTTTGCATGTCCAGCGGTCGTTCCGGCGGGTCGAGCCGGTGGTTCCGGCGTGTCCGGCAGGTGGTTCCGGTCTGTCCGGCAGGTGGTTCTGTGGTGTCCGGCACGAGGTTCAGTCTGAGAGGCTGTGCCGGCATGCCCCTCACGTGATTCCGGCTTGTCCCCGAAGTGGTGCTGGTGTAGCGGGCAGGTGATTTTGGCGTGTCCGGCAGGTGGTTCCGGCGAGTTGAGCAGGTGGTTGGGACGTGCTCGGCAGGTGCTTCCGGCGTCTCCGGCACTTGGTTCTGGTGTGTCTGAGAGCTGGTTCCGGCATGTCCGGCAGATGATTCCGGAGTGTCCGCCAAGTGGTTCTGGCATGACCAGCAGGTGATTTTGGCGTGTCAGGGAGGTGGTACCGGTGAGTCGAGCAGGTGGTTCCGGCGTGCTCAGCAGGTGGTTCAGGCGGTTCTGGCAGGTGGTATCCGTCTGTTCGGGGTGTGGTTCCAGCATCTCATGAACACGTTTCTGGCACGTCTGAGATGTGGTTCCAGCCGGCCCGACAGATGTTTCCGCAGTGTCCGCCAAGCGGTTCTGGCGTAGTTGGCAGGTGATTTTGGCATGACCGGCAGGTGGTTCCAGCAAGCCCGGCAGGTTATTCCCAAGTGTTCCCCAACTGGTTGTGGCGTAGTCGGCAGGTGATTTTTGCGTGATCGGCAGGTGGTTCTGGCGAGTCGAGCAGGTGGTTCCGGCGTGCTCGGCTGGTGCTTCCGGGGTCATTGGCACGGGGTTCCGGCACGTCTGAGAGGTGGTTCCGGCATGCACGACAGGTGATTTCGGAGTGTCCGCCAGGTGGTTCTGGCGTACCCGGCAGGTGATTTTGGCGTGTCCGGCAGGTGTTTCTGGCGAGTCGAGCTGGTGGCTCCGGCATGCTCGGCAGGTGCTTCCGGCGTCTCCGGCACGTGGTTCTGGTGTGTCTGAGAGCTGGTTCCGGCATGTCCGGCAGATGATTCCGGAGTGTCCGCCAAGTGGTTCTGGCATACCCGGCTGGTGATTTTGGCATGTCAGGTAGGTGGTTCCGGCGAGTCGAGCAGGTGGCTCCGGCGTGCTCGGCAGGTTGTTCAGACGGGTCTGGCAGGTGTTTTCCGTCTATTCGGGGTGTGGTTCCAGCATCTCATGCACATGGTCTGGCACGTCTGAGATGTGGTTCCGGCCGGCCCAACAGGTGTTTCCACAGTGTCCGCCAAGTGGTACTGGCGTAGTTGGCAGGTGATTTTGGCATGACCGGCAGGTGGTTCCAGCAAGCCCTGCAGGTGATTCCGAAGTGTTCCCCAACTGGTTGTGGCGTAGCCGGCAGGTGATTTTTGCGTGTCCGGCAGGTGGTTCTGGCGAGTCGAGCAGGTGGTTCCGGCGTGCTCGGCAGGTGCTTCCGGGGTCATTGGCACGTGGTTCTGGCATATCTGAGAGGTGGTTCCGGCATGCCCGGCAGGTGATTCCGGAGTGTTCGCCAAGTGTTTCCGGCGTAGCCGGCAGGTGATTTTGCATGTCCAGCGGTCGTTCCGGCGGGTCGAGCCGGTGGTTCCGGCGTGTCCGGCAGGTGGTTCCGGTCTGTCCGGCAGGTGGTTCTGTGGTGTCCGGCACGAGGTTCAGTCTGAGAGGCTGTGCCGGCATGCCCCTCACGTGATTCCGGCTTGTCCCCGAAGTGGTGCTGGTGTAGCGGGCAGGTGATTTTGGCGTGTCCGGCAGGTGGTTCAGGCGAGTTGAGCAGGTGGTTGCGACGTGCTCGGCAGGTGCTTCCGGCGTCTCCGGCACGTGTTTCTGGCACATCTGACTGGTGGTTCCGGCACGCCCAAGAGTTGATTCCGGTCTTTCCGGTAGGTGGTTCCGGCGTGCAAGGCACGTGGTTCTGGTACGTCTCAGAGGTGGTTGCGTATGCCCAACAGGTGATTCCGGACTGTCTGGCACGTGCTTCTGGCACGTCTGAGAGGTGGTTCCAACATGCCCGGCAGGTCATTTCGGAGAGTCGTCCAAGTGGTTCTGGCGTAGCCCGCAGGTGATTTTGGCGTGTCCGGCAGGTGGTTCCACCGTGCTCGGCAGGTGGTTCAGGCATGGCCGTCACGTGGTTCCAGTCTGTCCAGGACGTGTTTCCAGCTTCTCCGGCAGGTGGTTCTGGTACGTCTGAGAGGTGGTTCCGCCATGGCTGGCAGGTGATCCCGGACTGTCCCCCAGGTGGTTCTGGCATAGCCAGCAGTTGATATTGGCCTGTCCGGCAGGTGGTTCCAGCGAGTCGAACAGGTGGCTCCGGGGTTCTTGGCAGGTGGTTCCGGTCTGTCCGGTAGGTGTTTCCGGCGTGTCTGGCACGTGCTTCCGGCACGTCTGAGAGGTGGTTCCGGCATGCGCGGCAGGTGATTCCGTAGTGTCCGCCAGGTGGTTCTGGCATACCCGGCAGGTGATTTTGGCGTGTCCGGCAGGTGTTTCTGGCGAGTCGAGCAGGTGGCTCCGGCATGCTCGGCAGGTGCTTCCGGCGTCTCCGGCACGTGGTTCTGGTGTGTCTGAGAGCTGGTTCCGGCATGTCCGGCAGATGATTCCGGAGTGTCCGCCAAGTGGTTCTGGCATACCCGGCTGGTGATTTTGGCATGTCAGGTAGGTGGTTCCGGCGAGTCGAGCAGGTGGCTCCGGCGTGCTCGGCATGTTGTTCAGACGGGTCTGGCAGGTGTTTTCCGTCTGTTCGGGGTGTGGTTCCAGCATCTCCTTTGAACACGTTTCTGGCACGTCTGAGATGTGGTTCCAGCCGTCCCGACAGGTGTTTCCGCAGTGTCCGCCAAGCGGTTCTGGCGTAGTTGGCAGGTGATTTTGGCATGACTGGCAGGTGGTTCCAGCAAGCCTGGCAGGTGATTCCAAAGTGTTCAGCAACTGGTTGTGGCGTAGCCGGCAGGTGATTTTTGCGTGATCGGCAGGTGGTTCTGGCGAGTCGAGCAAGTTGTTCCGGCGTGCTCGGCAGGTGCTTCCGGGGTCATTGGCACGGGGTTCTGGCATGTCTGAGAGGTGGTTCCGGCATGCGCGACAGGTGATTTCGGAGTGTCTGCCAGGTGGTTCTGGCGTACCCGGCAGGTGATTTTGGCGTGTCCGGCAGGTGTTTCTGGCGAGACAAGCAGGTGGCTCCGGCATGCTCGGCAGGTGCTTCCGGCGTCTCCGGCACGTGGTTCTGGTGTGTCTGAGAGCTGCTTCCGGCATGTCCGGCAGATGATTCCGGCGTGTCCGGCAAGTGGTTCTGGCATACCCGGCTGGTGATTTGGGCATGTCAGGTAGGTGGTTCCGGCGAGTCGAGCAGGTGGCTCCGGCGTGCTCGGCAGGTTGTTCAGACGGTTCTGGCAGGTGTTTTCCGTCTGTTCGGGGTGTGGTTCCAGCATCTCATGCACATGGTTCTGGCACGTCTGAGATGTGGTTCCGGCCGGCCCGACAGGTGTTTCCACAGTGTCCGCCAAGTGGTACTGGCGTAGTTGGCAGGTGATTTTGGCATTACCGGCAGGTGGTTCCAGCAAGCCCGGCAGGTGATTCCGAAGTGTTCCCCAACTGGTTGTGGCGTAGCCGGCAGGTGATTTCTGCGTGTCCGGCAGGTGGTTCTGGCGAGTCGAGCAGGTGGTTCCGGCGTGCTCGGCAGGTGCTTCCGGGGTCATTGGCACGTGGTTCTGGCATATCTGAGAGGTGGTTCCGGCATGCCCGGCAGGTGATTCCGGAGTGTTCGCCAAGTGTTTCCGGCGTAGCCGGCAGGTGATTTTGCATGTCCAGCGGTCGTTCCGGCGGGTCGAGCCGGTGGTTCCGGCGTGTCCAGCAGGTGGTTCCGGTCTGTCCGGCAGGTGGTTCTGTGGTGTCCGGCACGAGGTTCAGTCTGAGAGGCTGTGCCGGCATGCCCCTCACGTGATTCCGGCTTGTCCCCGAAGTGGTGCTGGTGTAGCGGGCAGGTGATTTTGGCGTGTCCGGCAGGTGGTTCAGGCGAGTTGAGCAGGTGGTTGCGACGTGCTCGGCAGGTGCTTCCGGCGTCTCCGGCACGTGTTTCTGGCACATCTGACTGGTGGTTCCGGCACGCCCAAGAGTTGATTCCGGTCTGTCCGGTAGGTGGTTCCGGCGTGCACGGCACGTGGTTCTGGTACGTCTCAGAGGTGGTTGCGTATGCCCAACAGGTGATTCCGGACTGTCTGGCACGTGCTTCTGGCACGTCTGAGAGGTGGTTCCAACATGCCCGGCAGGTCATTTCGGAGAGTCGTCCAAGTGGTTCTGGCGTAGCCCGCAGGTGATTTTGGCGTGTCCGGCAGATGGTTCCGCCGTGCTCGGCAGGTGGTTCAGGCATGGCCGTCACGTGGTTCCAGTCTGTCCAGGACGTGTTTCCAGCTTCTCCGGCAGGTGGTTCTGGTACGTCTGAGAGGTGGTTCCGCCATGGCTGGCAGGTGATCCCGGACTGTCCCCCAGGTGGTTCTGGCATAGCCAGCAGTTGATATTGGCCTGTCCGGCAGGTGGTTCCAGCGAGTCGAACAGGTGGCTCCGGGGTTCTTGGCAGGTGGTTCCGGTCTGTCCGGTAGGTGTTTCCGGCGTGTCTGGCACGTGCTTCCGGCACGTCTGAGAGGTGGTTCCGGCATGCGCGGCAGGTGATTCCGTAGTGTCCGCCAGGTGGTTCTGGCATACCCGGCAGGTGATTTTGGCGTGTCCGGCAGGTGTTTCTGGCGAGTCGAGCAGGTGGCTCCCGCGTGCTCGGCAGGTGGTTCCGGTCTGTCCGGTAGGTGATTCCGGCGTGTCCGGCACGTGCTTCCGGCACGTCTGAGAGGTGGTTCCGGCATGCGCGACAGGTGATTTCGGAGTGTCCGCCAGGTGGCTCTGGCGTAGCCGGCAGGTGATTTTCATGTGTCCGGCAGGTGTTTCTGGCGAGTCGACCAGGTGGCTCCGGCATGCTCGGCAGGTGCTTCCGGCGTCTCCGGCACGTGGTTATGGTGTGTCTGAGAGCTGGTTCCGGCATGTCCGGCAGATGATTCCGGAGTGTCCGCCAAGTGGTTCTGGCATACCCAGCAGGTGATTTTGGCGTGTCAGGGAGGTGGTGCCGGTGAGTCGAGCAGGTGGTTCCAGCGTGCTCAGCAGGTGGTTCAGGCGTTTCTGGCAGGTGGTATCCTTCTGTTCGGGGTGTGGTTCCAGCATCTCATGAACACGTTTCTGGCACGTCTGAGATGTGTTTAAAGCCGGGCCGACAGGTGTTTCCGCAGTGTCCGCCAAGCGGTTCTGGCGTAGTTGGCAGGTGATTTTGGCATGACTGGGAGGTGGTTCCAGCAAGCCTGGCAGGTGATTCCAAAGTGTTCACCAACTGGTTGTGGCGTAGCCGGCAGGTGATTTTTGCGTGATCGGCAGGTGCTTCTGGCGAGTCAAGCAAGTTGTTCCGGCGTGCTCGGCTGGTGCTTCCGGGGTCATTGGCACGGGGTTCTGGCATGTCTGAGAGGTGGTTCCTGCATGCCCGGCAAGTGATTCCGGAGTGTTCGCCAAGGGGTTCTGGCATAGTCGGCAGGTGATTTTGGCATGACCGGCAGGTGGTTCTGGCGAGTCGAGCAGGTGGTTCCGGCGTGCTCGGCAGGTGCTTCCGGGGTCATTGGCACGTGGTTCTGGCATATCTGAGAGGTGGTTCCGGCATGCCCGGCAGGTGATTCCGGAGTGTTCGCCAAGTGTTTCCGGCGTAGCCGGCAGGTGATTTTGCATGTCCAGCGGTCGTTCCGGCGGGTCGAGCCGGTGGTTCCGGCGTGTCCGGCAGGTGGTTCCGGTCTGTCCGGCAGGTGGTTCTGTGGTGTCCGGCACGAGGTTCAGTCTGAGAGGCTGTGCCGGCATGCCCCTCACGTGATTCCGGCTTGTCCCCGAAGTGGTGCTGGTGTAGCGGGCAGGTGATTTTGGTGTGTCCGGCAGGTGGTTCCGGCGAGTTGAGCAGGTGGTTGCGACGTGCTCGGCAGGTGCTTCCGGCGTCTCCGGCACGTGTTTCTGGCACATCTGACTGGTGGTTCCGGCATGCCCAAAAGTTGATTCCGGTCTGTCCGGTAGGTGGTTCCGGCGTGCACGGCACGTGGTTCTGGTACGTCTCAGAGGTGGTTGCGTATGCCCAACAGGTGATTCCGGACTGTCTGGCATGTGCTTCTGGCACGTCTGAGAGGTGGTTCCAACATGCCCGGCAGATCATTTCGGAGAGTCGTCCAAGTGGTTCTGGCGTAGCCCGCAGGTGATTTTGGCGTGTCCGGCAGGTGGTTCCGCCGTGCTCGGCAGGTGGTTCAGGCATGGCCGTCACGTGGTTCCAGTCTGTCCAGGACGTGTTTCCAGCTTCTCCGGCAGGTGGTTCTGGTACGTCTGAGAGGTGGTTCCGCCATGGCTGGCAGGTGATCCCGGACCGTCCCCCAGGTGGTTCTGGCATAGCCAGCAGTTGATATTGGCCTGTCCGGCAGGTGGTTCCAGCGAGTCGAACAGGTGGCTCCGGGGTTCTTGGCAGGTGGTTCCGGTCTGTCCGGTAGGTGTTTCCGGCGTGTCTGGCACGTGCTTCCAGCACGTCTGAGAGGTGGTTCCGGCATGCGCGGCAGGTGATTCCGTAGTGTCCGCCAGGTGGTTCTGGCATACCCGGCAGGTGATTTTGGCGTGTCCGGCAAGTGTTTCTGGCGAGTCGAGCAGGTGGCTCCGGCATACTCGGCAGGTGCTTCCGGCGTCTCCGGCACGTGGTTATGGTGTGTCTGAGAGCTGGTTCCGGCATGTCCGGCAGATGATTCCGGAGTGTCCGCCAAGTGGTTCTGGCATACCCAGCAGGTGATTTTGGCGTGTCAGGGAGGTGGTGCGGGTGAGTCGAGCAGGTGGTTCCAGCGTGCTCAGCAGGTGGTTCAGGCGTTTCTGGCAGGTGGTATCCTTCTGTTCGGGGTGTGGTTCCAGCATCTCATGAACACGTTTCTGGCACGTCTGAGATGTGTTTAAAGCCGGGCCGACAGGTGTTTCCGCAGTGTCCGCCAAGCGGTTCTGGCGTAGTTGGCAGGTGATTTTGGCATGACTGGGAGGTGGTTCCAGCAAGCCTGGCAGGTGATTCCAAAGTGTTCACCAACTGGTTGTGGCGTAGCCGGCAGGTGATTTTTGCGTGATCGGCAGGTGCTTCTGGCGAGTCAAGCAAGTTGTTCCGGCGTGCTCGGCTGGTGCTTCCGGGGTCATTGGCACGGGGTTCTGGCATGTCTGAGAGGTGGTTCCTGCATGCCCGGCAAGTGATTCCGGAGTGTTCGCCAAGTCGTTCTGGCATAGTCGGCAGGTGATTTTGGCATGTCCGGCAGGTGGTTCTGGCGAGTCGAGCAGGTGGTTCCGGCGTGCTCGGCAGGTGCTTCCGGGGTCATTGGCACGTGGTTCTGGCATATCTGAGAGGTGGTTCCGGCATGCCCGGCAGGTGATTCCGGAGTGTCCGCCAAGTGGTTCTGGCATACCCGGCTGGTGATTTGGGCATGTCAGGTAGGTGGTTCCGGCGAGTCGAGCAGGTGGCTCTGGCGTGCTCGGCAGGTTGTTCAGACGGGTCTGGCAGGTCTTTTCCGTCTGTTGGGGGTGTGGTTCCAGCATCTCATGCACATGGTTCTGGCACGTCTGAGATGTGGTTCCGGCCGGCCCGACAGGTGTTTCCACAGTGTCCGCCAAGTGGTACTGGCGTAGTTGGCAGGTGATTTTGGCATGACCGGCAGGTGGTTCCAGCAAGCCCGGCAGGTGATTCCGAAGTGTTCCCCAACTGGTTGTGGCGTAGCCGGCAGGTGATTTTTGCGTGTCCGGCAGGTGGTTCTGGCGAGTCGAGCAGATGGTTCCGGCGTGCCCGGCAGGTGCTTCCGGAGTGTTCGCCAAGTGTTTCCGGCGTAGCCGGCAGGTGATTTTGCATGTCCAGCGGTCGTTCCGGCGGGTCGAGCCGGTGGTTCCGGCGTGTCCGGCAGGTGGTTCCGGTCTGTCCGGCAGGTGGTTCTGTGGTGTCCGGCACGAGGTTCAGTCTGAGAGGCTGTGCCGGCATGCCCCTCATGTGATTCCGGCTTGTCCCCGAAGTGGTGCTGGTGTAGTGGGCAGGTGATTTTGGCGTGTCCGGTAGGTGGTTCAGGCGAGTTGAGCAGGTGGTTGCGACGTGCTCGGCAGGTGCTTCCGGCGTCCCCTGCACGTGTTTCTGGCACATCTGACTGGTGGTTCCGGCATGCCCAAGAGTTGATTCCGGTCTGTCGGGTAGGTGGTTCCGGCGTGCACGGCACGTGGTTCTGGTACGTCTCAGAGGTGGTTGCGTATGCCCAACAGGTGATTCCGGACTGTCCGCCACGTGCTTCTGGCACGTCTGAGAGGTGGTTCCAACATGCCCGGCAGGTCATTTCGGAGAGTCGTCCAAGTGGTTCTGGCGTAGCCCGCAGGTGATTTTGGCGTGTCCGGCAGGTGGTTCCGCCGTGCTCGGCAGGTGGTTCAGGCATGGCCGTCACGTGGTTCCAGTCTGTCCAGGACGTGTTTCCAGCTTCTCCGGCAGGTGGTTCTGGTACGTCTGAGAGGTGGTTCCGCCATGGCTGGCAGGTGATCCCGGACTGTCCCCCAGGTGGTTCTGGCATAGCCAGCAGTTGATATTGGCCTGTCCGGCAGGTGGTTCCAGCGAGTCGAACAGGTGGCTCCGGCGTGCTCGGCAGGTGGTTCCGGTCTGTCCGGTAGGTGTTTCCGAGTGTCTGGCACGTGCTTCCGGCACGTCTGAGAGGTGGTTCCGGCATGCGCGGCAGGTGATTCCGTAGTGTCCGCCAGGTGGTTCTGGCGTACCCGGCAGGTGATTTTGGCGTGTCCGGCAGGTGTTTCTGGCGAGTCGAGCAGGTGGCTCCGGCATGCTCGGCAGGTGCTTCCGGCGTCTCCGGCACTTGGTTCTGGTGTGTCTGAGAGCTGGTTCCGGCATGTCCGGCAGATGATTCCGGAGTGTCCGCCAAGTGGTTCTGGCATACCCAGCAGGGGATTTTGGCGTGTCAGGGAGGTGGTACCGGTGAGTCGAGCAGGTGGTTCCGGCGTGCTCAGCAGGTGGTTCAGGCGGTTCTGGCAGGTGGTATCCGTCTGTTCGGGGTGTGGTTCCAGCATCTCATGAACACGTTTCTGGCACGTCTGAGATGTGGTTCCAGCCGGCCCGACAGGTGTTTCCGCAGTGTCCGCCAAGCGGTTCTGGCGTAGTTGGCAGGTGATTTTGGCATGACCGGCAGGTGGTTCCAGCAAGCCCGGCAGGTGATTCCGAAGTGTTCCCCAACTGGTTGTGGCGTAGCCGGCAGGTGATTTTTGCGTGTCCGGCAGGTGGTTCTGGCGAGTCGAGCAGGTGGTTCCGGCGTGCTCGGTAGGTGCTTCCGGGGTCATTGGCACGTGGTTCTGGCATATCTGAGAGGTGGTTCCGGCATGCCCGGCAGGTGATTCCGGAGTGTTCGCCAAGTGTTTCCGGCGTAGCCGGCAGGTGATTTTGCATGTCCAGCGGTCGTTCCGGCGGGTCGAGCCGGTGGTTCCGGCGTGTCCGGCAGGTGGTTCCGGTCTGTCCGGCAGGTGGTTCTGTGGTGTCCGGCACGAGGTTCAGTCTGAGAGGCTGTGCCGGCATGCCCCTCACGTGATTCCGGCTTGTCCCCGAAGTGGTGCTGGTGTAGCGGGCAGGTGATTTTGGCGTGTCCGGCAGGTGGTTCAGGCGAGTTGAGCAGGTGGTTGCGACGTGCTCGGCAGGTGCTTCCGGCGTCTCCGGCACGTGTTCTGGCACATCTGACAGGTGGTTCCGGCATGCCCAAAAGTTGATTCCGGTCTGTCCGGTAGGTGGTTCCGGCGTGCACGGCACGTGGTTCTGGTACGTCTCAGAGGTGGTTGCGTATGCCCAACAGGTGATTCCGGACTGTCCGCCACATGGTTCTGGCACGTCTGAGAGGTGGTTCCGGCATGCCCGGCAGGTCATCCCAGAGAGTCCTCCAAGTGGTTCTGGCATAACACGCAGGTGATTTTGGCGTGTCTGGCAGGTTGTTCCGTTGTGCTTGGCAGGTGGTTCAGGCTAGGCCGGCAGGTGGTTCCAGACTGTCCAGGACGTATTTCCAGCTTCTCCGGCAGGTGGTTCTGGTACGTCTGAGAGGTGGTTCCGCCATGGCTGGCAGGTGATTCCGGACCGTCCCCCAGGTGGTTCTGGCACAGCCAGCAGTTGATATTGGCCTGTCCAGCAGGTGGTTCCAGCGAGTCGAACAGGTGGCTCCGGCGTGCTCGGCAGGTGGTTCGGGTCTGTCCGGTAGGTGATTCCGGCGTGTCCGGCACGTGCTTCCGGCACGTCTGAGAGGTGGTTCCGGCATGCGCGACAGGTGGTTTCGGAGTGTCCGCCAGGTGGTTCTGGCGTACCCGGCAGGTGATTTTGGCGTGTCCGGCAGGTGTTTCTGGCGAGTCGAGCAGGTGGCTCCGGCATGCTCGGCAGGTGCTTCCGGCGTCTCCGGCACGTGGTTCTGGTGTGTCTGAGAGCTGGTTCCGGCATGTCCGGCAGATGATTCCGGAGTGTCCGCCAAGTGGTTCTGGCATACCCGGCTGGTGATTTGGGCATGTCAGGTAGGTGGTTCCGGCGAGTCGAGCAGGTGGCTCCGGCGTGCTCGGCAGGTTGTTCAGACGGGTCTGGCAGGTGTTTTCCGTCTGTTCGGGGTGTGGTTCCAGCATCTCATGCACATGGTTCTGGCACGTCTGAGATGTGGTTCCGGCCGGCCCGACAGGTGTTTCCACAGTGTCCGCCAAGTGGTACTGGCGTAGTTGGCAGGTGATTTTGGCATGACCGGCAGGTGGTTCCAGCAAGCCCGGCAGGTGATTCCGAAGTGTTCCCCAACTGGTTGTGGCGTAGCCGGCAGGTGATTTTTGCGTGTCCGGCAGGTGGTTCTGGCGAGTCGAGCAGGTGGTTCCGGCGTGCACGGCACGTGGTTCTGGTACGTGTCAGAGGTGGTTGCGTATGCCCAACAGGTGATTCCGGACTGTCCGGCACGTGCTTCTGGCACGTCTGAGAGGTGGTTCCAACATGCCCGGCAGGTCATTTCGGAGAGTCGTCCAAGTGGTTCTGGCGTAGCCCGCAGGTGATATTGGCGTGTCCGGCAGGTGGTTCCGCCGTGCTCGGCAGGTGGTTCAGGCATGGCCGTCACGTGGTTCCAGTCTGTCCAGGACGTGTTTCCAGCTTCTCCGGCAGGTGGTTCTGGTACGTCTGAGAGGTGGTTCCGCCATGGCTGGCAGGTGATCCCAGTCTGTCCCCCAGGTGGTTCTGGCATAGCCAGCAGTTGATATTGGCCTGTCCGGCAGGTGGTTCCAGCGAGTCGAACAGGTGGCTCCGGCGTTCTTGGCAGGTGGTTCCGGTCTGTCCGGTAGGTGTTTCCGGCGTGTCTGGCACGTGCTTCCGGCACGTCTGAGAGGTGGTTCCGGCATGCGCGGCAGGTGATTCCGTAGTGTCCGCCAGGTGGTTCTGGCGTACCCGGCAGGTGATTTTGGCGTGTCCGGCAGGTGTTTCTGGCGAGTCGAGCAGGTGGCTCCGGCATGCTCGGCAGGTGCTTCCGGCGTCTCCGGCACGTGGTTCTGGTGTGTCTGAGAGCTGGTTCCGGCATGTCCGGCAGATGATTCCGGAGTGTCCGCCAAGTGGTTCTGGCATACCCGGCTGGTGATTTGGGCATGTCAGGTAGGTGGCTCCGGCGTGCTCGGCAGGTTGTTCAGACGGGTCTGGCAGGAGTTTTCCGTCTGTTCGGGGTGTGGTTCCAGCATCTCATGCACATGGTTCTGGCACGTCTGAGATGTGGTTCCGGCCGGCCCGACAGGTGTTTCCACAGTGTCCGCCAAGTGGTACTGGCGTAGTTGGCAGGTGATTTTGGCAAGCCCGGCAGGTGATTCCGAAGTTTTCCCCAACTGGTTGTGGCGTAGCCGGCAGGTGATTTTTGCGTGTCCGGCAGGTGGTTCTGGCGAGTCGAGCAGGTGGTTCCGGCGTGCTCGGCAGGTGCTTCCGGGGTCATTGGCACGTGGTTCTGGCATATCTGAGAGGTCGTTCCAGCATGCCCGGCAGGTGATTCCGGAGTGTTCGCCAAGTGTTTCCGGCGTAGCCGGCAGGTGATTTTGCATGTCCAGCGGTCGTTCCGGCGGGTCGAGCCGGTGGTTCCGGCGTGTCCGGCAGGTGGTTCCGGTCTGTCCGGCAGGTGGTTCTGTGGTGTCCGGCACGAGGTTCAGTCTGAGAGGCTGTGCCGGCATGCCCCTCACGTGATTCCGGCTTGTCCCCGAAGTGGTGCTGGTGTAGCGGGCAGGTGATTTTGGCGTGTCCGGCAGTTGGTTCAGGCGAGTTGAGCAGGTGGTTGCGACGTGCTCGGCAGGTGCTTCCGGCGTCTCCAGCACGTGTATCTGGCACATCTGACTGGTGGTTCCGGCATGCCCAAAAGTTGATTCCGGTCTGTCCGGTAGGTGGTTCCGGCGTGCACGGCACGTGGTTCTGGTACGTGTCAGAGGTGGTTGCGTATGCCCAACAGGTGATTCCGGACTGTCCGCCACGTGCTTCTGGCACGTCTGAGAGGTGGTTCCAACATGCCCGGCAGGTCATTTCGGAGAGTCGTCCAAGTGGTTCTGGCGTAGAGCGCAGGTGATTTTGGCGTGTCCGGCAGGTGGTTGCGCCGTGCTCGGCAGGTGGTTCAGGCATGGCCGTCACGTGGTTCCAGTCTGTCCAGGACGTGTTTCCAGCTTCTCCGGCAGGTGGTTCTGGTACGTGTGAGAGGTGGTTCCGCCATGGCTGGCAGGTGATCCCGGACTGTCCCCCAGGTGGTTCTGGCATAGCCAGCAGTTGATATTGGCCTGTCCGGCAGGTGGTTCCAGCGAGTCGAACAGGTGGCTCCGGCGTTCTTGGCAGGTGGTTCCGGTCTGTCCGGTAGGTGTTTCCGGCGTGTCTGGCACGTGCTTCCGGCACGTCTGAGAGGTGGTTCCGCATGCGCGGCAGGTGATTCCGTAGTGTCCGCCAGGTGGTTCTGGCATACCCGGCAGGTGATTTTGGCGTGTCCGGCAGGTGTTTCTGGCGAGTCGAGCAGGTGGCTCCGGCATGCTCGGCAGGTGCTTCCGGCGTCTCCGGCACTTGGTTCTGGTGTGTCTGAGAGCTGGTTCTGGCATGTCCGGCAGATGATTCCGGAGTGTCCGCCAAGTGGTTCTGGCATACCCAGCAGGTGATTTTGACGAGTCAGGGAGGTGGTACCGGTGAGTCGAGCAGGTGGTTCCGGCGTGCTCAGCAGGTGGTTCAGGCGGTTCTGGCAGGTGGTATCCGTCTGTTCGGGGTGTGGTTCCAGCATCTCATGAACACGTTTCTGGCACGTCTGAGATGTGGTTCCAGCTGGCCCGACATTTGTTTCCGCAGTGTCCGCCAAGCGGTTCTGGCGTAGTTGGCAGCTGATTTTGGCATGACTGGCAGGTGGTTCCAGCAAGCCTGGCAGGTGATTCCAAAGTGTTCACCAACTGGTTGTGGCGTAGCCGGCAGGTGATTTTTGCGTGATCGGCAGGTGGTTCTGGCGAGTCGAGCAGGTGGTTCCGGCGTGCTCGGCTGGTGCTTCCGGGGTCATTGGCACGGGGTTCTGGCATGTCTGAGAGGTGGTTCCTGCATGCCCGGCAAGTGATTCCGGAGTGTTCGCCAAGTGGTTCTGGCATAGTCGGCAGGTGATTTTGGCATGTCCGGCAGGTGGTTCAGGCGAGTTGAGCAGGTGGTTCCAACGTGCTTGGCAGGTGCTTCCGGCGTCTCCGGCACGTGTTTCTGGCACATCTGACAGGTGGTTCCGGCATGCCCGAAAGGTGATTCCGGGCTGTCTGGTAGGTGGTTCCAGCCTGCACGGCATGTGGTTCTGGTACGTCTCAGAGGTGGTTGCGCATGCCCAACAGGTGATTCCGGACTGTCCGCCACATGGTTCTGGCACGTCTGAGAGGTGGTTCCGGCATGCCCGGCAGGTCATCCCAGAGAGTCCTCCAAGTGGTTCTGGCATAACACGCAGGTGATTTTGGCGTGTCTGGCAGGTTGATCCGTTGTGCTTGGCAGGTGGTTCAGGCTTGGCCGGCAGGTGGTTCCAGACTGTCCAGGACGTGTTTCCAGCTTCTCCGGCAGGTGGTTCTGGTACGTCTGAGAGGTGGTTCCGCCATGGCTGGCAGGTGATCCCGGACCGTCCCCCAGGTGGTTCTGGCATAGCCAGCAGTTGATATTGGCCTGTCCGGCAGGTGGTTCCAGCGAGTCGAACAGGTGGCTCCGGCGTTCTTGGCAGGTGGTTCCGGTCTGTCCGGTAGGTGTTTCCGGCGTGTCTGGCACGTGCTTCCGGCACGTCTGAGAGGTGGTTCCGGCATGCGCGACAGGTGATTCCGTAGTGTCCGCCAGGTGGTTCTGGCGTACCCGGCAGGTGATTTTGGCGTGTCCGGCAGGTGTTTCTGGCGAGTCGAGCAGGTGGCTCCGGCATGCTCGGCAGGTGCTTCCGGCGTCTCCGACACGTGGTTCTGGTGTGTCTGAGAGCTGGTTCCGGAATGTCCGGCAGATGATTCCGGAGTGTCCGCCAAGTGGTTCTGGCTTACCCAGCAGGTGATTTTGGCGTGTCAGGGAGGTGGTACCGCTGAGTCGAGCAGGTGGTTCCGGCGTGCTCAGCAGGTGGTTCAGGCGGTTCTGGCACGTGGTATCCGTCTGTTCGGGGTGTGGTTCCAGCATCTCATGAACACGTTTCTGGCACGTCTGAGATGTGGTTCCAGCCGGCCCGACAGGTGTTTCCGCAGTGTCCGCTAAGCGGTTCTGGCGTAGTTGGCAGGTGATTTTGGCATGACTGGCAGGTGGTTCCAGCAAGCCTGGCAGGTGATTCCAAAGTGTTCACCAACTGGTTGTGGCGTAGCCGGCAGGTGATTTTTGCGTGATCGGCAGGTGGTTCTGGCGAGTCGAGCAGGTGGTTCCGGCGTGCTCGGCTGGTGCTTCCGGGGTCATTGGCACGGGGTTCTGGCATGTCTGAGAGGTGGTTCCTGCGTGCCCGGCAAGTGATTCCGGAGTGTTCGCCAAGTGGTTCTGGCTTACCCAGCAGGTGATTTTGGCGTGTCAGGGAGGTGGTACCGCTGAGTCGAGCAGGTGGTTCCGGCGTGCTCAGCAGGTGGTTCAGGCGGTTCTGGCACGTGGTATCCGTCTGTTCGGGGTGTGGTTCCAGCATCTCATGAACACGTTTCTGGCACGTCTGAGATGTGGTTCCAGCCGGCCCGACAGGTGTGTCCGCAGTGTCCGCTAAGCGGTTCTGGCGTAGTTGGCAGGTGATTTTGGCATGACTGGCAGGTGGTTCCAGCAAGCCTGGCAGGTGATTCCAAAGTGTTCACCAACTGGTTGTGGCGTAGCCGGCAGGTGATTTGTGCGTGATCGGCAGGTGGTTCTGGCGAGTCGAGCAGGTGGTTCCGGCGTGCTCGGCTGGTGCTTCCGGGGTCATTGGCACGGGGTTCTGGCATGTCTGAGAGGTGGTTCCTGCGTGCCCGGCAAGTGATTCCGGAGTGTTCGCCAAGTGGTTCTGGCATAGTCGGCAGGTGATTTTTGCGTGTCCGGCAGGTGGTTCTGGCGAGTCGAGCAGGTGGTTCCGGCGTGCTCGGAAGGTGCTTCTGGGGTCATTGGCACGTGGTTCTGGCATATCTGAGAGGTGGTTCTGGCATGCCTGGCAGGTGATTCCGGAGTGTTCGCCATGTGTTTCCGGCGTAGCGGGCAGGTGATATTGCATGTCCAGCGGTCGTTCCGGCGGGTCGAGCCGGTGGTTCCGGCATGCCCGGCAGGTGGTTCCGGTCTGTCCGGCAGGTGGTTCTGTGGTTTCCGTCACGAGGTTCAGTCTGAGAGGCTGTGCCAGCATGCCCCTCACGTGATTCCGTCTTGTCCCCGAAGTGGTGCTGGTGTAGCGGGCAGGTGATTTTGGCGTGTCCGGCAGGTGGTTCAGGCGAGTTGAGCAGGTGTTTGCGACGTGCTCGGCAGGTGCTTCCGGCGTCTCCGGCACGTGTTTCTGGCACATCTGACTGGTGGTTCCGGCATGCCCAAAAGTTGATTCCGGTCTGTCCGGTAGGTGGTTCCGGCGTGCACGGCACGTGGTTCTGGTACGTCTCAGAGGTGGTTGCGTATGCCCAACAGGTGATACCGGACTGTCTGCCACGTGATTCTGGCACGTCTCAGAGGTGGTTCCAACATGCCCGGCAGTCATTTCGGAGAGTCGTCCAAGTGGTTCTGGCGTAGCCCGCAGGTGATTTTGGCGTGTCCGGCAGGTGGTTCCGCCGTGCTCGGCATGTGGTTCAGGCATGGCCGTCACGTGGTTCCAGTCTGTCCAGGATGTGTTTCCAGCTTCTCCGGCAGGTGGTTCTGGTACGTCTGAGAGGTGGTTCCGCCATGGCTGGCAGGTGATTCCGGACCGTCCCCCAGGTGGTTCTGGCATAGCCAGCAGTTGATATTGGCCTGTCCGGCAGGTGGTTCCAGCGAGTCGAACAGGTGGCTCCGGCGTGCTCGGCAGGTGGTTCGGGTCTGTCCGGTAGGTGATTCCGGCGTGTTCGGCACGTGCTTCCGGCACGTCTGAGAGGTGGTTCCGGCATGCGCGACAGGTGGTTTCGGAGTGTCCGCCAGGTGGTTCTGGCGTACCCGGCAGGTGATTTTGGCGTGTCCGGCAGGTGTTTCTGGCGAGTCGAGCAGGTGGCTCCGGCATGCTCGGCAGGTGCTTCCGGCGTCTCCGGCACGTGGTTCTGGTGTGTCTGAGAGCTGGTTCCGGCATGTCCGGCAGATGATTCCGGAGTGTCCGCCACGTGGTTCTGGCATACCCGGCTGGTGATTTGGGCATGTCAGGTAGGTGGTTCCGGCGAGTCGAGCAGGTGGCTCCGGCGTGCTCGGCAGGTTGTTCAGACGGGTCTGGCAGGTGTTTTCCGTCTGTTTGGGGTGTGGTTCCAGCATCTCATGCGCATGGTTCTGGCACGTTTGAGATGTGGTTCCGGCCGGCCCGACAGGTGTTTACACAGTGTCCGCCAAGTGGTACTGGCGTAGTTGGCAGGTGATTTTGGCATGACCGGCAGGTGGTTCCAGCAAGCCCGGCAGGTGATTCCGAAGTGTTCCCCAACTGGTTGTGGCGTAGCCGGCAGGTGATTTTTGCGTGTCCGGCAGGTGGTTCTGGCGAGTCGAGCAGGTGGTTCCGGCGTGCCCGGCAGGTGCTTCCGGAGTGTTCGCCAAGTGTTTCCGGCGTAGCCGGCAGGTGATTTTGCATGTCCAGCGGTCGTTCCGGCGGGTCGAGCCGGTGGTTCCAGCGTGTCCGGCAGGTGGTTCCGGTCTGTCCGGCAGGTGGTTCTGTGGTGTCCGGCACGAGGTTCAGTCTGAGAGGCTGTGCCGGCATGCCCCTCACGTGATTCCGGCTTGTCCCCGAAGTGGTGCTGGTGTAGCGGGCAGGTGATTTTGGCGTGTCCGGCAGGTGGTTCAGGCGAGTTGAGCAGGTGGTTGCGACGTGCTCGGCAGGTGCTTCCGGCGTCTCCGGCACGTGTTTCTGGCACATCTGACTGGTGGTTCCGGCATGCCCAAAAGTTGATTCCGGTCTGTCCGGTAGGTGGTTCCGGCGTGCACGGCACGTGGTTCTGGTACGTGTCAGAGGTGGTTGCGTATGCCCAACAGGTGATTCCGGACTGTCCGCCACGTGCTTCTGGCACGTCTGAGAGGTGGTTCCAACATGCCCGGCAGGTCATTTCGGAGAGTCGTCCAAGTGGTTCTGGCGTAGCCCGCAGGTGATTTTGGCGTGTCCGGCAGGTGGTTCCGCCGTGCTCGGCAGGTGGTTCAGGCATGGCCGTCACGTGGTTCCAGTCTGTCCAGGACGTGTTTCCAGCTTCTCCGGCAGGTGGTTCTGGTACGTCTGAGAGGTGGTTCCGCCATGGCTGGCAGGTGATCCCGGACCGTCCCCCAGGTGGTTCTGGCATAGCCAGCAGTTGATATTGGCCTGTCCGGCAGGTGGTTCCAGCGAGTCGAACAGGTGGCTCCGGCGTTCTTCGCAGGTGGTTCCGGTCTGTCCGGTAGGTGTTTCCGGCGTGTGTGGCACGTGCTTCCGGCACGTCTGAGAGGTGGTTCCGGCATGCGCGGCAGGTGATTCCATAGTGTCCGCCAGGTGGTTCTGGAATACCCGGCAGGTGATTTTGGCGTGTCCGGCAGGTGTTTCTGGCGAGTCGAGCAGGTGGCTCCTGCATGCTCGGCAGGTGCTTCCGGCGTCTCCGGCACTTGGTTCTGGTGTGTCTGAGAGCTGGTTCCGGCATGTCCGGCAGATGATTCCGGAGTGTCCGCCAAGTGGTTCTGGCATACCCAGCAGCTGATTTTGGCGTGTCAGGGAGGTGGTACCGGTAAGTTGAGCAGGTGGTTCCGGCGTGCTCAACAGGTGGTTCAGGCGGTTCTGGCAGGTGGTATCCGTCTGTTCGTGGTGTGGTTCCAGCATCTCATGAACACGTTTCTGGCACGTCTGAGATGTGGTTCCAGCCGGCCCGACAGGTGTTTCCGCAGTGTCCGCCAAGCGGTTCTGGTTTACTTGGCAGGTGATTTTGGCATGACTGGCAGGTGGTTCCAGCAAGCCTGGCAGGTGATTCCAAAGTGTTCACCAACTGGTTGTGGCGTAGCCGGCAGGTGATTTTTGCGTGATCGGCAGGTGGTTCTGGCGAGTCGAACAGGTGGTTCCGGCGTGCTCGGCTGGTGCTTCCGGGGTCATTGGCACGGGGTTCTGGCATGTCTGAGAGGTGGTTCCTGCATGCCCGGCAAGTGATTCCGGAGTGTTCGCCACGTGGTTCTGGCATAGTCGGCAGGTGATTTTGGCATGTCCGGCAGGTGGTTCAGGAGAGTTGAGCAGGTGGTTCCAACGTGCTTGGCAGGTGCTTCCGGCGTCTCCGGCACGTGTTTCTGGCACATCTGACAGGTGGTTCCGGCTTGCCCGAAAGGTGATTCCGGTCTGTCCGGTAGGTGGTTCCAGCCTGCACGGCATGTGGTTCTGGTACGTCTCAGAGGTGGTTGCGCATGCCCAACAGGTGATTCCGGACTGTCCGCCACATGGTTCTGGCACGTCTGAGAGGTGGTTCCGGCATGCCCGGCAGGTCATCCCAGAGAGTCCTCCAAGTGGTTCTGGCATAACACGCAGGTGATTTTGGCGTGTCTGGCAGGTTGTTCCGTTGTGCTTGGCAGGTGGTTCTGGCTTGGCCGGAAGGTGGTTCCAGACTGTCCAGGACGTGTTTCCAGCTTCTCCGGCAGGTGGTTCTGGTACGTCTGAGACGTGGTTCCGCCATGGCTGGCAGGTGATTCCAGACCGTCCCCCAGGTGGTTCTGGCATAGCCAGCAGTTGATATTGGCCTGTCCGGCAGGTGGTTCCAGCGAGTCGAACAGGTGGCTCCGGCGTGCTCGGCAGGTGGTTCCGGTCTGTCCGGTAGGTGATTCCGGCGTGTCCGGCACGTGCTTCCGGCACGTCTGAGAGGTGGTTCCGGCATGCGCGACAGGTGGTTTCGAAGTGTCCGCCACGTGGTTCTGGCGTACCCGGCAGGTGATTTTGGCGTGTCCGGCAGGTGTTTCTGGCGAGTCGAGCAGGTGGCTCCGGCATGCTCGGCAGGTGCTTCCGGCGTCTCCGGCACGTGGTTCTGGTGTGTCTGAGAGCTGGTTCCGGCATGTCCGGCAGATGATTCCGGAGGCTCCGGCAAGTGGTTCTGGCATACCCGGCTGGTGATTTGGGCATGTCAGGTAGGTGGTTCCAGCGAGTCGAGCAGGTGGCTCCGGCGTGCTCGGCAGGTTGTTCAGACGGGTCTGGCAGGTGTTTTCCGTCTGTTCGGGGTGTGGTTCCAGCATCTCATGCACATGGTTCTGGCACGTCTGAGATGTGGTTCCGGCCGGGCCGACAGGTGTTTCCACAGTGTCCGCCAAGTGGTACTGGCGTAGTTGGCAGGTGATTTTGGCATGACCGGCAGGTGGTTCCAGCAAGCCCGGCAGGTGATTCCGAAGTGTTCCCCAACTGGTTGTGGCATAGCCGGCAGGTGATTTTTGCGTGTCCGGCAGGTGGTTCTGGCGAGTCGAGCAGGTGGCTCTGGCGTGCTCGGCAGGTGCTTCCGGCGTCTCCGTCACGTGGTTCTGGCATATCTGAGAGGTGGTTCCGGCATGCCCGGCATGTGATTCCGGAGTGTCCGCCAAGTGGTTCTGGCATACCCGGCTGGTGATTTGGGCATGTCAGGTAGGTGGTTCCGGCGAGTCGAGCAGGTCGCTCCGGCGTGCTCGGCAGGTTGTTCAGGCGGGTCTGGCAGGTGTTTTACGTCTGTTGGGGGTGTGGTTCCAGCATCTCATGCACATGGTTCTGGCACGTCTGAGATGTGGTTCCGGCCGGCCCGACAGGTGTTTCCACTGTGTCCGCCAAGTGGTACTGGCGTAGTTGGCAGGTGATTTTGGCATGACCGGCAGGTGGTTCCAGCAAGCCCGGCAGGTGATTCCGAAGTGTTCCCCAACTGGTTGTGGCGTAGCCGGCAGGTGATTTTTGCGTGTCCGGCAGGTGTTTCTGGCGAGTCGAGCAGGTGGCTCGGGCATGCCGGGCAGGTGATTCCGGAGTGTTCACCAAGTGTTTCCGGCGTAGCCGGCAGGTGATTTTGCATGTCCAGCGGTCGTTCCGGCGGGTCGAGCCGGTGGTTCCGGCGTGTCCGGCATGTGGTTCCGGTCTGTCCGGCAGGTGGTTCTGTGGTGTCCGGCACGAGGTTCAGTCTGAGAGGCTGTGCCGGCATGCCCCTCACGTGATTCCGGCTTGTCCCCGAAGTGGTGCTGGTGTAGCGGGCAGGTGATTTTGGCGTGTCCGGCAGGTGGTTCAGGCGAGTTGAGCAGGTGGTTGCGACGTGCTCGGCAGGTGCTTCCGGCGTCTCCGGCACGTGTTTCTGGCACATCTGACTGGTGGTTCCGGCATGCCCAAAAGTTGATTCCGGTCTGTCCGGTAGGTGGTTCCGGCGTGCACGGCACGTGGTTCTGGTACGTCTCAGAGGTGGTTGCGTATGCCCAACAGGTGATTCTGGACTGTCCGCCACGTGCTTCTGGCACGTCTGAGAGGTGGTTCGAACATGCCCGGCAGGTCATTTCGAAGAGTCGTCCAAGTGGTTCTGGCATAGCCCGCAGGTGATTTTGGCGTGTCCGGCAGGTGGTTCAGCCGAGTTGAGCAGGTGGTTGAGACGTGCTCGGCAGGTGCTTCCGGCGTCTCCGGCACGTGTTTCTGGCACATCTGACTGGTGGTTCCGGCATGCCCAAAAGTTGATTCCGGTCTGTCCGGTAGGTGGTTCCGGCGTGCACGGCACGTGGTTCTGGTACGTCTCAGAGGTGGTTGCGTATGCCCAACAGGTGATTCCGGACTGTCCGCCACGTGCTTCTGGCACGTCTGAGAGGTGGTTCCAACATGCCCGGCTGGTCATTTCGGAGAGTCGTCCAAGTGGTTCTGGCATAGCCCGCAGGTGATTTTGGCGTGTCCGGCAGGTGGTTCCGCCGTGCTCGGCAGGTGGTTCAGGCATGGCCGTCACGTGGTTCCAGTCTGTCCAGGACGTGTTTCCAGCTTCTCCGGCAGGTGGTTCTGGTACGTCTGAGAGGTGGTTCCGCCATGGCTGGCAGGTGATCCCGGACCGTCCCCCAGGTGGTTCTGGCATAGCCAGCAGTTG
Organism: Equus caballus; assembly: GCF_041296265.1. Lineage (NCBI taxonomy): Eukaryota > Metazoa > Chordata > Mammalia > Perissodactyla > Equidae > Equus > Equus caballus. Next base: position 3,153,613 of record NC_091711.1, on the reverse strand, counting down.
ATATTGGCCTGTCCGGCAGGTGGTTCCAGCGAGTCGAACAGGTGGCTCCGGCGTTCTTCGCAGGTGGTTCCGGTCTGTCCGGTAGGTGTTTCCGGCGTGTGTGGCACGTGCTTCCGGCACGTCTGAGAGGTGGTTCCGGCATGCGCGGCAGGTGATTCCATAGTGTCCGCCAGGTGGTTCTGGAATACCCGGCAGGTGATTTTGGCGTGTCCGGCAGGTGTTTCTGGCGAGTCGAGCAGGTGGCTCCTGCATGCTCGGCAGGTGCTTCCGGCGTCTCCGGCACTTGGTTCTGGTGTGTCTGAGAGCTGGTTCCGGCATGTCCGGCAGATGATTCCGGAGTGTCCGCCAAGTGGTTCTGGCATACCCAGCAGCTGATTTTGGCGTGTCAGGGAGGTGGTACCGGTAAGTTGAGCAGGTGGTTCCGGCGTGCTCAACAGGTGGTTCAGGCGGTTCTGGCAGGTGGTATCCGTCTGTTCGTGGTGTGGTTCCAGCATCTCATGAACACGTTTCTGGCACGTCTGAGATGTGGTTCCAGCCGGCCCGACAGGTGTTTCCGCAGTGTCCGCCAAGCGGTTCTGGTTTACTTGGCAGGTGATTTTGGCATGACTGGCAGGTGGTTCCAGCAAGCCTCGCAGGTGATTCCAAAGTGTTCACCAACTGGTTGTGGCGTAGCCGGCAGGTGATTTTTGCGTGATCGGCAGGTGGTTATGGCGAGTCGAGCAGGTGGTTCCGGCGTGCTCGGCTGGTGCTTCCGGGGTCATTGGCACGGGGTTCTGGCATGACTGAGAGGTGGTTCCTGCATGCCCGGCAAGTGATTCCGGAGTGTTCGCCACGTGGTTCTGGCATAGTCGGCAGGTGATTTTGGCATGTCCGGCAGGTGGTTCAGGAGAGTTGAGCAGGTGGTTCCAACGTGCTTGGCAGGTGCTTCCGGCGTCTCCGGCACGTGTTTCTGGCACATCTGACAGGTGGTTCCGGCATGCCCGAAAGGTGATTCCGGTCTGTCCGGTAGGTGGTTCCAGCCTGCACGGCATGTGGTTATGGTACGTCTCAGAGGTGGTTGCGCATGCCCAACAGGTGATTCCGGACTGTCCGCCACATGGTTCCGGCACGTCTGAGAGGTGGTTCTGGCATGCCCGGCAGGTCATCCCAGAGAGTCCTCCAAGTGGTTCTGGCATAACACGCAGGTGATTTTGGCGTGTCTGGCAGGTTGTTCCGTTGTGCTTGGCAGGTGGTTCAGGCTTGGCCGGCAGGTGGTTCCAGACTGTCCAGGACGTGTTTCCAGCTTCTCCGGCAGGTGGTTCTGGTACGTCTGAGAGGTGGTTCCACCATGGCTGGCAGGTGATTCCAGACCCTCCCCCAGGTGGTTCTGGCATAGCCAGCAGTTGATATTGGCCTGTCCGGCAGGTGGTTCCAGCGAGTCGAACAGGTGGCTCCGGCGTGCTCGGCAGGTGGTTCGGGTCTGTCCGGTAGGTGATTCCGGCGTGTCCGGCACGTGCTTCCGGCACGTCTGAGAGGTGGTTCCGGCATGCGCGACAGGTGATTTCGGAGTGTCCGCCAGGTGGTTCTGGCGTACCCGGCAGGTGATTTTGGCGTGTCCGGCAGGTGTTTCTGGCGAGTCGAGCAGGTGGCTCCGGCATGCTCGGCAGGTGCTTCCGGCGTCTCCGGCACGTGGTTCTGGTGTGTCTGAGTGCTGGTTCCGGCATGTCCGGCAGATGATTCCGGAGTGTCCGACAAGTGGTTCTGGCATACCCGGCTGGTGATTTGGGCATGTCAGGTAGGTGGTTCCGGCGAGTCGAGCAGGTGGCTCCGGCGTGCTCGGCAGGTTGTTCAGATGGGTGTGGCTGGTGTTTTCCGTCTGTTCGGGGTGTGGTTCCAGCATCTCATGCACATGGTTCTGGCACGTCTGAGATGTGGTTCCGGCCGGCCCGACAGCTGTTTCCACAGTGTCCGCCAAGTGGTACTGGCGTAGTTGGCAGGTGATTTTGGCATGACCGGCAGGTGGTTCCAGCAAGCCCGGCAGGTGATTCCGAAGTGTTCCCAAACTGGTTGTGGCGTAGCCGGCAGGTGATTTTTGCGTGTCCGGCAGGTGGTTCTGGCGAGTCGAGCAGGTGGTTCCGGCGTGCTCGGCAGGTGCTTCCGGAGTGTTCGCCAAGTGTTTCCGGCGTAGCCGGCAGGTGATTTTGCATGTCCAGCGGTCGTTCCGGCGGGTCGAGCCGGTGGTTCCGGCGTGTCCGGCAGGTGGTTCCGGTCTGTCCGGCAGGTGGTTCTGTGGTGTCCGGCACGAGGTTCAGTCTGAGAGGCTGTGCCGGCATGCCCCTCACGTGATTCCGGCTTGTCCCCGAAGTGGTGCTGGTGTAGCGGGCAGGTGATTTTGGCGTGTCCGGCAGGTGGTTAAGGCGAGTTGAGCAGGTGGTTGCGACGTGCTCGGCAGGTGCTTCCGTCGTCTCCGGCACGTGTTTCTGGCACATCTGACTGGTGGTTCCGGCATGCCCAAAAGTTGATTCCGGTCTGTCGGGTAGGTGGTTCCGGCGTGCACGGCACGTGGTTCTGGTACATCTCAGAGGTGGTTGCGTATGCCCAACAGGTGATTCCGGACTGTCCGCCACGTGCTTCTGGCACGTCTGAGAGGTGGTTCCAACATGCCCGGCAGGTCATTTCGGAGAGTCGTCAAAGTGGTTCTGGCGTAGCCCGCAGGTGATTTTGGCGTGTCCGGCAGGTGGTTCCGCCGTGCTCGGCAGGTGGTTCAGGCATGGCCGTCGCGTGGTTCCAGTCTGTCCAGGACGTGTTTCCAGCTTCTCCGGCAGGTGGTTCTGGTACGTCTGAGAGGTGGTTCCGCCATGGCTGGCAGGTGATCCCGGACTGTCCCCCAGGTGGTTCTGGCATAGCCAGCAGTTGATATTGGCCTGTCCGGCAGGTGGTTCCAGCGAGTCGAACAGGTGGCTCCGGCGTTCTTGGCAGGTGGTTCCGGTCTGTCCGGTAGGTGTTTCCGGCGTGTCTGGCACGTGCTTCCGGCACGTCTGAGAGGTGGTTCCGGCATGCGCGACAGGTGGTTTCGGAGTGTCCGCCAGGTGGTTCTGGCGTACCCGGCAGGTGATTTTGGCGTGTCCGGCAGGTGTTTCTGGCGAGTCGAGCAGGTGGCTCCGGCATGCTCGGCAGGTGCTTCCGGCGTCTCCGGCACGTGGTTCTGGTGTGTCTGAGAGCTGGTTCCGGCATGTCCGGCAGATGATTCCGGAGTGTCCGGCAAGTGGTTCTGGCATACCCGGCTGGTGATTTGGGCATGTCAGATAGGTGGTTCCGGCGAGTCGAGCAGGTGGCTCCGGCGTGCTCGGCAGGTTGTTCAGACGGGTCTGGCAGGTGTTTTCCGTCTCTTCGGGGTGTGGTTAAAGCATCTCATGCACATGGTTCTGGCACGTCTGAGATGTGGTTCCGGCCGGCCCGACAGTTGTTTCCACAGTGTCCGCCAAGTGGTACTGGCGTAGTTGGCAGGTGATTTTGGCATGACCGGCAGGTGGTTCCAGCAAGCCCGGCAGGTGATTCCGAAGTGTTCCCCAACTGGTTGTGGCGTAGCCGGCAGGTGATTTTTGCGTGTCCGGCAGGTGGTTCTGGCGAGTCGAGCAGGTGGTTCCGGCGTGCTCGGCAGGTGCTTCCGGGGTCATTGGCACGTGGTTCTGGCATATCTGAGAGGTGGTTCCGGCATGCCCGGCAGGTGATTACGGAGTGTTTGCCAAGTGTTTCTGGCGTAGCCGGCAGGTGATTTTGCATGTCCAGCGGTCGTTCCGGCGGGTCGAGCCGGTGGTTCCGGCGTGTCTGGCAGGTGGTTCCGGTCTGTCCGGCAGGTGGTTCTGTGGTGTCCGGCACGAGGTTCAGTCTGAGAGGCTGTGCCGGCATGCCCCTCATGTGATTCCGGCTTGTCCCCGAAGTGGTGCTGGTGTAGCGGGCAGGTGATTTTGGCGTGTCCGGCAGGTGGTTCAGGCGAGTTGAGCAGGTGGTTGCGACGTGCTCGGCAGGTGCTTCCGGCGTCTCCGGCACGTGTTTCTGGCACATCTGACTGGTGGTTCCGGCATGCCCAAAAGTTGATTCCGGTCTGTCTGGTAGGTGGTTCCGGCGTGCACGGCACGTGATTCTGGTACGTCTCAGAGGTGGTTGCGTATGCCCAACAGATGATTCCGGACTGTCCGCCACGTGCTTCTGGCACGACTGACAGGTGGTTCCAACATGCCCGGCAGGTCATTTCGGAGAGTCGTCCAAGTGGTTCTGGCGTAGCCCGCAGGTGATTTTGGCGTGTCCGGCAGGTGGTTCCGCCGTGCTCGGCAGGTGGTTCAGGCATGGCCGTCACGTGGTTCCAGTCTGTCCAGGACGTGTTTCCAGCTTCTCCGGCAGGTGGTTCTGGTACGTCTGAGAGGTGGTTCCGCCATGGCTGGCAGGTGATCCCGGACTGTCCCCCAGGTGGTTCTGGCATAGCCAGCAGTTGATATTGGCCTGTCCGGCAGGTGGTTCCAGCGAGTCGAACAGGTGGCTCCGGCGTGCTCGGCAGGTGGTTCCGGTCTGTCCGGTAGGTGATTCCGGCGTGTCCGGCACGTGCTTCCGGCACGTCTGAGAGGTGGTTCCGGCATGCGCGGCAGGTGATTCCGTAGTGTCCGCCAGGTGGTTCTGGCGTACCCGGCAGGTGATTTTGGCGTGTCCGGCAGGTGTTTCTGGCGAGTCGAGCAGGTGGCTCCGGCATGCTCGGCAGGTGCTTCCGGCGTCTCCGGCACGTGGTTCTGCTGTGTCTGAGAGCTGGTTCCGGCATGTCCGGCAGATGATTCCGGAGTGTCCGCCAAGTGGTTCTGGCATACCCAGCAGGTGATTTTGGCGTGTCAGGGAGGTGGTACCGGTGAGTCGAGCAGGTGGTTCCGGCGTGCTCAGCAGGTGGTTCAGGCGGTTCTGGCAGGTGGTATCCGTCTGTTCGGGGTGTGGTTCCAGCATTTCATGAACACGTTTCTGGCACGTCTGAGATGTGGTTCCAGCCGGCCCGACAGGTGTTTCCGCAGTGTCCGCCAAGCGGTTCTGGCGTAGTTGGCAGGTGATTTTGGCATGACTGGCAGGTGGTTCCAGCAAGCCTGGCAGGTGATTCCAAAGTGTTCACCAACTGGTTGTGGCGTAGCCGGCAGGTGATTTTTGCGTGATCGGCAGGTGATTCTGGCGAGTCGAGCAGGTGGTTCCGGCGTGCTCGGCTGGTGCTTCCGGGGTCATTGGCACGGGGTTCTGGCATGTCTGAGAGGTGGTTCCTGCATGCCCGGCAAGTGATTCCGGAGTGTTCGCCAAGGGGTTCTGGCATAGTCAGCAGGTGATTTTGGCATGTCCGGCAGGTGGTTCAGGCGAGTTGAGCAGGTGGTTCCAACGTGCTTGGCAGGTGCTTCCGGCGTCTCCGGCACGTGTTTCTGGCACATCTGACAGGTGGTTCCGGCATGCCCGAAAGGTGATTCCGGTCTGTCCGGTAGGTGGTTCCAGCCTGCACGGCATGTGGTTCTGGTACGTCTCAGAGGTGGTTGCGCATGCCCAACAGGTGATTCCGGACTGTCCGCCACATGGTTCTGGCACGTCTGAGAGGTGGTTCCGGCATGCCCGGCAGGTCATCCCAGAGAGTCCTCCAAGTGGTTCTGGCATAACACGCAGGTGATTTTGGGGTGTCTGGCAGGTTGTTCCGTTGTGCTTGGCAGGTGGTTCAGGCATGGCCGGCAGGTGGTTCCAGACTGTCCAGGACGTGTTTCCAGCTTCTCCGGCAGGTGGTTCTGGTACGTCTGAGAGGTGGTTCCGCCATGGCTGGCAGGTGATTCCGGACCGTCGACCAGGTGGTTCTGGCATAGCCAGCAGTTGATATTGGCCTGTCCGGCAGGTGGTTCCAGCGAGTCGAACAGGTGGCTCCGGCGTGCTCGGCAGGTGGTTCCGGTCTGTCCGGTAGGTGATTCCGGCGTGTCCGGCACGTGCTTCCGGCACGTCTGAGAGGTGGTTCCGGCATGCGCGACAGGTGGTTTCGGAGTGTCCGCCAGGTGGTTCTGGCATACCCGGCAGGTGATTTTGGAGTGTCCGGCAGGTGTTTCTGGCGAGTCGAGCAGGTGGCTCCGGCATGCTCGGCAGGTGCTTCCGGCGTCTCCGGCACGTGGTTCTGGTGTGTCTGAGAGCTGGTTCCGGCATGTCCGGCAGATGATTCCGGAGTGTCCGGCAAGTGGTTCTGGCATACCCGGCTGGTGATTTGGGCATGTCAGGTAGGTGGTTCCGGCGAGTCGAGCAGGTGGCTCCGGCGTGCTCGGCAGGTTGTTCAGACGGGTCTGGCAGGTGTTTTCCGTCTGTTCGGGGTGTGGTTCCAGCATCTCATGCACATGGTTCTGGCACGTCTGAGATGTGGTTCCGGCCGGCCCGACAGGTGTTTCCACAGTGTCCGCCAAGTGGTACTGGCGTAGTTGGCAGGTGATTTTGGCATGACCGGCAGGTGGTTCCAGCAAGCCCGGCAGGTGATTCCAAAGTGTTCCCCAACTGGTTGTGGCGTAGCCGGCAGGTGATTTTTGCGTGTCCGGCAGGTGGTTCTGGCGAGTCGAGCAGGTGGTTCCGGCGTGCTCGGCAGGTGCTTCCGGGGTCATTGGCACGTGGTTCTGGCATATCTGAGAGGTGGTTCCGGCATGCCCGGCAGGTGATTCCGGAGTGTTCGCCAAGTGTTTCCGGCGTAGCCGGCAGGTGATTTTGCATGTCCAGCGGTCGTTCCGGCGGGTCGAGCCGGTGGTTCCGGCGTGTCCGGCAGGTGGTTCCGGTCTGTCCGGCAGGTGGTTCTGTGGTGTCCGGCACGAGGTTCAGTCTGAGAGGCTGTGCCGGCATGCCCCTCACGTGATTCCGGCTTGTCCCCGAAGTGGTGCTGGTGTAGCGGGCAGGTGATTTTGGCGTGTCCGGCAGGTGGTTCAGGCGAGTTGAGCAGGTGGTTGCGACGTGCTCGGCAGGTGCTTCCGGCGTCTCCGGCACGTGTTTCTGGCACATCTGACTGGTGGTTCCGGCATGCCCAAAAGTTGATTCCGGTCTGTCCGGTAGGTGGTTCCGGCGTGCACGGCACGAGGTTCTGGTACGTCTCAGAGGTGGTTGCGTATGCCCAACAGGTGATTCCGGACTGTCCGCCACGTGCTTCTGGCACGTCTGAGAGGTGGTTCCAACATGCCCGGCAGGTCATTTCGGAGAGTCGTCCAAGTGGTTCTGGCGTAGCCCGCAGGTGATTTTGGTGTGTCCGGCAGGTGGTTCCGCCGTGCTCGGCAGGTGGTTCAGGCATGGCCGTCACGTGGTTCCAGTCTGTCCAGGACGTGTTTCCAGCTTCTCCGGCAGGTGGTTCTGGTACATCTGAGAGGTGGTTCCGCCATGGCTGGCAGGTGATCCCGGACGGTCCCCCAGGTGGTTCTGGCATAGCCAGCAGTTGATATTGGCCTGTCCGGCAGGTGGTTCCAGCGAGTCGAACAGGTGGCTCCGGCGTTCTTCGCAGGTGGTTCCGGTCTGTCCGGTAGGTGTTTCCGGCGTGTCTGGCACGTGCTTCCGGCACGTCTGAGAGGTGGTTCCGGCATGCGCGGCATGTGATTCCATAGTGTCCGCCAGGTGGTTCTGGAATACCCGGCAGGTGATTTTGGCGTGTCCGGCAGGTGTTTCTGGCGAGTCGAGCAGGTGGCTCCTGCATGCTCGGCAGGTGCTTCCGGCGTCTCCGGCACTTGGTTCTGGTGTGTCTGAGAGCTGGTTCCGGCATGTCCGGCAGATGATTCCGGAGTGTCCGCCAAGTGGTTCTGGCATACCCAGCAGCTGATTTTGGCGTGTCAGGGAGGTGGTACCGGTAAGTTGAGCAGGTGGTTCCGGCGTGCTCAGCAGGTGGTTCAGGCGGTTCTGGCAGGTGGTATCCGTCTGTTCGTGGTGTGGTTCCAGCATCTCATGAACACGTTTCTGGCACGTCTGAGATGTGGTTCCAGCCGGCCCGACAGGTGTTTCCGCAGTGTCCGCCAAGCGGTTCTGGTTTACTTGGCAGGTGATTTTGGCATGACTGGCAGGTGGTTCCAGCAAGCCTGGCAGGTGATTCCAAAGTGTTCACCAACTGGTTGTGGCGTAGCCGGCAGGTGATTTTTGCGTGATCGGCAGGTGGTTCTGGCGAGTCGAGCAGGTGGTTCCGGCGTGCTCGGCTGGTGCTTCCGGGGTCATTGGCACGGGGTTCTGGCATGTCTGAGAGGTGGTTCCTGCATGCCCGGCAAGTGATTCCGGAGTGTTCGCCAAGTGGTTCTGGCATAGTCGGCAGGTGATTTTGGCATGTCCGGCAGGTGGTTCAGGAGAGTTGAGCAGGTGGTTCCAACGTGCTTGGCAGGTGCTTCTGGCGTCTCCGGCACGTGTTTCTGGCACATCTGACAGGTGGTTCCGGCATGCCCGAAAGGTGATTCCGGTCTGTCCGGTAGGTGGTTCCAGCCTGCACGGCATGTGGTTCTGGTACGTCTCAGAGGTGGTTGCGCATGCCCAACAGGTGATTCCGGACTGTCCGCCACATGGTTCTGGCACGTCTGAGAGGTGGTTCCGGCATGCCCGGCAGGTCATCCCAGAGAGTCCTCCAAGTGGTTCTGGCATAACACGCAGGTGATTTTGGCATGTCTGGCAGGTTGTTCCGTTTTGCTTGGCAGGTGGTTCAGGCTTGGCCGGAAGGTGGTTCCAGACTGTCCAGGACGTGTTTCCAGCTTCTCCGGCAGGTGGTTCTGGTACGTCTGAGAGGTGGTTCCGCCATGGCTGGCAGGTGATTCCGGACCGTCCCCCAGGTGGTTCTGGCATAGCCAGCAGTTGATATTGGCCTGTCCGGCAGGTGGTTCCAGCGAGTCGAACAGGTGGCTCCAGCGTGCTCGGCAGGTGGTTCCGGTCTGTCCGGTAGGTGATTCCGGCGTGTCCGGCACGTGCTTCCGGCACGTCTGAGAGGTGGTTCCGGCATGCGCGACAGGTGGTTTCGGAGTGTCCGCCAGGTGGTTCTGGCGTACCCGGCAGGTGATTTTGGCGTGTCCGGCAGGTGTTTCTGGCGAGTCGAGCAGGTGGCTCCGGCATGCTCGGCAGGTGCTTCCGGCGTCTCCGGCACGTGGTTCTGGTGTGTCTGAGAGCTGGTTCCGGCATGTCCGGCAGATGATTCCGGAGGTTCCGGCAAGTGGTTCTGGCATACCCGGCTGGTGATTTGGGCATGTCAGGTAGGTGGTTCCGGCGAGTCGAGCAGGTGGCTCCGGCGTGCTCGGCAGGTTGTTCAGACGGGTCTGGCAGGTGTTTTCCGTCTGTTCGGGGTGTGGTTCCAGCATCTCATGCACATGGTTCTGGCACGTCTGAGATGTGGTTCCGGCCGGGCCGACAGGTGTTTCCACAGTGTCCGCCAAGTGGTACTGGCGTAGTTGGCAGGTGATTTTGGCATAACCGGCAGGTGGTTCCAGCAAGCCCAGCAGGTGATTCCGAAGTGTTCCCCAACTGGTTGTGGCGTAGCCGGCAGGTGATTTTTGCGTGTCCGGCAGGTGGTTCTGGCGAGTCGAGCAGGTGGCTCTGGCATGCTCGGCAGGTGCTTCCGGCGTCTCCGGCACGTGGTTCTGGCATATCTGAGAGGTGGTTCCGGCAAGCCCGGCAGGTGATTCCGGAGTGTCCGCCAAGTGGTTCTGGCATACCCGGCTGGTGATTTGGGCATGTCAGGTAGGTGGTTCCGGCGAGTCGAGCAGGTGGCTCTGGCGTGCTCGGCAGGTTGTTCAGACGGGTCTGGCAGGTCTTTTCCGTCTGTTGGGGGTGTGGTTCCAGCATCTCATGCACATGGTTCTGGCACGTCTGAGATGTGGTTCCGGCCGGCCCGACAGGTGTTTCCACAGTGTCCGCCAAGTGGTACTGGCGTAGTTGGCAGGTGATTTTGGCATTACCGGCAGGTGGTTCCAGCAAGCCCGGCAGGTGATTCCGAAGTGTTCCCCAACTGGTTGTGGCGTAGCCGGCAGGTGATTTCTGCGTGTCCGGCAGGTGGTTCTGGCGAGTCGAGCAGGTGGTTCCGGCGTGCTCGGCAGGTGCTTCCGGGGTCATTGGCACGTGGTTCTGGCATATCTGAGAGGTGGTTCCGGCATGCCCGGCAGGTGATTCCGGAGTGTTCGCCAAGTGTTTCCGGCGTAGCCGGCAGGTGATTTTGCATGTCCAGCGGTCGTTCCGGCGGGTCGAGCCGGTGGTTCCGGCGTGTCCAGCAGGTGGTTCCGGTCTGTCCGGCAGGTGGTTCTGTGGTGTCCGGCACGAGGTTCAGTCTGAGAGGCTGTGGCGGCATGCCCCTCACGTGATTCCGGCTTGTCCCCGAAGTGGTGCTGGTGTAGCGGGCAGGTGATTTTGGCGTGTCCGGCAGGTGGTTCAGGCGAGTTGAGCAGGTGGTTGCGACGTGCTCGGCAGGTGCTTCCGGCGTCTCCGGCACGTGTTTCTGGCACATCTGACTGGTGGTTCCGGCACGCCCAAGAGTTGATTCCGGTCTGTCCGGTAGGTGGTTCCGGCGTGCATGGCACGTGGTTCTGGTACGTGTCAGAGGTGGTTGCGTATGCCCAACAGGTGATACCGGACTGTCTGCCACGTGATTCTGGCACGTCTCAGAGGTGGTTCCAACATGCCCGGCAGTCATTTCGGAGAGTCGTCCAAGTGGTTCTGGCGTAGCCCGCAGTTGATTTTGGCGTGTCCGGCAGGTGGTTCCGCCGTGCTCGGCAGGTGGTTCAGGCATGGCCGTCACGTGGTTCCAGTCTGTCCAGGATGTGTTTCCAGCTTCTCCGGCAGGTGGTTCTGGTACGTCTGAGAGGTGGTTCCGCCATGGCTGGCAGGTGATCCCGGACTGTCCCCCAGGTGGTTCTGGCATAGCCAACAGTTGATATTGAACTGTCCGGCAGGTGGTTCCAGCGAGTCGAACAGGTGGCTCCGGCGTTCTTGGCAGGTGGTTCCGGTCTGCCCGGTAGGTGTTTCCGACGTGTCCGGCACGTGCTTCCGGCACGTCTGAGAGGTGGTTGGGGGATGCGCAGCAGGTGATTCCGTAGTGTCCGCCAGGTGGTTCTGGCATACCCGGCAGGTGATTTTGGCGTGTCCGGCAGGTGTTTCGGGCGAGTCAAGCAGGTGGCTGCGGCATGCTCGGCAGGTGGTTCCGGTCTGTCCGGTAGGTGATTCCGGCGTGTCCGTCACGTGCTTCCGGCACGTCTGAGAGGTGGTTCCGGCATGCACGACAGGTGATTTCGGAGTGTCCGCCAGGTGGTTCTGGCGTACCCGGCAGGTGATTTTGGCGTGTCCGGCAGGTGTTTCTTGCGAGTCGAGCAGGTGGCTCCGTCATGCTTGGCAGTTGCTTCCGGCGTCTCCGGCACGTGGTTCTGGTGTGTCTGAGAGCTGGTTCCGGCATGTCCGGCAGATGATTCCGGAGTGTCCGCCAAGCGGTTCTGGGATACCAAGCAGGTGATTTTCGCGTGTCAGGGAGGTGGTACCGGTGAGTCGAGCAGGTGGTTCCGGCGTGCTCAGCAGGTGGTTCAGGCGGTTCTAGCAGGTGGTATCCGTCTGTTCGGGGTGTGATTCAAGCATCTCATGAACACGTTTCTGGCACGTCTGAGATGTGGTTCCAGCCGGCCCGACAGGTGTTTCCGCAGTGTCCCCCAAGCGGTTCTGGCGTAGTTGGCAGGTGATTTTGGCATGACCGGCAGGTGGTTCCAGCAAGCCTGGCAGGTGATTCCAAAGTGTTCACCAACTGGTTGTGGCGTAGCCGGCAGGTGATTTTTGCGTGATCGGCAGGTGGTTCTGGCGAGTCGAGCAGGTGGTTCCGGCGTGCTCGGCTGGTGCTTCCGGGGTCATTGGCACGGGGTTCTGGCATGTCTGAGAGGTGGTTCCTGCATGCCCGGCAAGTGATTCCGGAGTGTTCGCCAAGGGGTTCTGGCATAGTCGGCAGGTGATTTTGGCATGTCCGGCAGGTGGTTCAGGCGAGTTGAGCAGGTGGTTCCAACGTGCTTGGCAGGTGCTTCCGGCGTCTCCGGCACGTGTTTCTGGCACATCTGACAGGTGGTTCCGGCATGCCCGAAAGGTGATTCCGGTCTGTCCGGTAGGTGGTTCCAGCCTGCACGGCATGTGGTTCTGGTACGTCTCAGAGGTGGTTGCGCATGCCCAACAGGTGATTCCGGACTGTCCGCCACATGGTTCTGGCACGTCTGAGAGGTGGTTCCGGCATGCCCGGCAGGTCATCCCAGAGAGTCCTCCAAGTGGTTCTGGCATAACACGCAGGTGATTTTGGCGTGTCTGGCAGGTTGTTCCGTTGTGCTTGGCAGGTGGTTCAGGCTTGGCCGGCAGGTGGTTCCAGACTGTCCAGGACGTGTTTCCAGCTTCTCCGGCAGGTGGTTCTGGTACGTCTGAGAGGTGGTTCCGCCATGGCTGGCAGGTGATTCCGGACCGTCCCCCAGTTGGTTCTGGCATAGCCAGCATTTGATATTGGCCTGTCCGGGAGGTGGTTCCAGCGAGTCGAACAGGTGGCTCCGGCGTGCTCGGCACTTGGTTCCGGTCTGTCCGGTAGGTGATTCCGGCGTCTCCGGCACGTGCTTCCGGCATGTCTGAGAGGTGGTTCCCGCATGCGCGACATGTGATTTCGGAGTGTCCGCCAGGTGGTTCTGGCGTACCCGGCGGGTGATTTTGGCGTGTCCGGCAGGTGTTTCTGGCGAGTCGAGCAGGTGGCTCCGGCATGCTTGGCAGGTTGTTCAGACGGGTCTGGCAGGTGTTTTCCGTCTGTTCGGGGTGTGCTTCCAGCATCTCATGCACATGGTTCTGGCCCTTCTGAGATGTGGTTCCGGCCGGCCCGACAGGTGTTTCCACTGTGTCCGCCAAGTAGTACTGGCGTAGTTGGCGGGTGATTTTGGCATGACCGGCAGGTGGTTCCAGCAAGCCCGGCAGGTGATTCCGAAGTGTTCCCCAACTGGTTGTGGCGTAGCCGGCAGGTGATTTTTGCGTGTCCGGCAGGTGGTTCTGGCGAGTCGAACAGGTGGCTTCGGCGTGCTCGGCAGGTGCTTCCGGCGTCTCCGGCACGTGGTTCTGGCATATCTGAGAGGTGGTTCCGGCATGCCCGGCAGGTGATTCCGGAGTGTCTGCCAAGTGGTTCTGGCATACCCGGCTGGTGATTTTTGCATGTCAGGTAGGTGGTTCCGGCGAGTCGAGCAGGTGGCTCCGGCTTGCTCGGCAGGTTGTTCAGACGGGTCTGGCAGGTGTTTTCCGTCTGTTCGGGGTGTGGTTCCAGCATCTCATGCACATGGTTCTGGCACGTCTGAGATGTGGTTCCGGCCGGCCCGACAGGTGTTTCCACAGTGTCCGCCAAGTGGTACTGGCGTAGTTGGCAGGTGATTTTGGCATGACCGGCAGGTGGTTCCAGCAAGCCCGGCAGGTGATTCCGAAGTGTTCCCCAACTGGTTGTGGCGTAGCCGGCAGGTGATTTTTGCGTGTCCGGCAGGTGGTTCTGGCGAGTCGAGCAGGTGGTTCCGGCGTGCTCGGCAGGTGCTTCCGGGGTCATTGGAATGTGGTTCTGGCATATCTGAGAGGTGGTTCCGGCATGCCCGGCAGGTGATTCCGGAGTGTTTGCCAAGTGTTTCCGGCGTAGCCGGCAGGTGATTTTGCATGTCCAGCGGTCGTTCCGGCGGGTCGAGCCGGTGGTTCCGGCGTGTCCGGCAGGTGGTTCCGGTCTGTCCGGCAGGTGGTTCTGTGGTGTCCGGCACGAGGTTCAGTCTGAGAGGCTGTGCCAGCATGCCCCTCACGTGATTCCGGCTTGTCCCCGAAGTGGTGCTGGTGTAGCAGGCAGGTGATTTTGGCGTGTCCGGCAGGTGGTTCAGGCGAGTTGAGCAGGTGGTTGCGACGTGCTCGGCAGGTGCTTCCGGCGTCTCCGGCACGTGTTTCTGGCACATCTGACTGGTGGTTCCGGCATGCCCAAAAGTTGATTCCGGTCTGTCCGGTAGGTGGTTCCGGCGTGCACGGCACGTGGTTCTGGTACGTCTCAGAGGTGGTTGCGTATGCCCAACAGGTGATTCCGGACTGTCCGCCACATGGTTCTGGCACGTCTGAGAGGTGGTTCCGGCATGCCCGGCAGGTCATCCCAGAGAGTCCTCCAAGTGGTTCTGGCATAACACGCAGGTGATTTTGGCGTGTCTGGCAGGTTGTGCCGTAGTGCTTGGCAGGTGGTTCAGGCTTGGCCGGCAGGTGGTTCCAGACTGTCCAGGACGTGTTTCCAGCTTCTCCGGCAGGTGGTTCTGGTACGGCTGAGAGGTGGTTCCGCCATGGCTGGCAGGTGATTCCGGACCGTCCCCCAGTTGGTTCTGGCATAGACAGCAGTTGATATTGGCCTGTCCGGCAGGTGGTTCCAGCGAGTCGAACAGGTGGCTCCGGCGTGCTCGGCAGTTGGTTCCGGTCTGTCCGGTAGGTGATTCTGGCGTGTCCGGCACATGCTTCCGGCACGTCTGAGAGGTGGTTCCGGCATGCGCGACAGGTGATTTCGGAGTGTCCGCCAGGTGGTTCTGGCGTACCCGGCAGGTGATTTTGGCGTGTCCGGCAGGTGTTTCTGGCGAGTCGAGCAGGTGGCTCCGGCATGCTCGGCAGGTTGTTCAGACGGGTCTGGCAGGTGTTTTCCGTCTGTTCGGGGTGTGGTTCCAGCATCTCATGCACATGGTTCTGGCCCGTCTGAGATGTGGTTCCGGCCGGCCCGACAGGTGTTTCCACAGTGTCCGCCAAGTAGTACTGGCGTAGTTGGCAGGTGATTTTGGCATGACCGGCAGGTGGTTCCAGCAAGCCCGGCAGGTGATTCCGAAGTGTTCCCCAACTGGTTGTGGCGTAGCCGGCAGGTGATTTTTGCGTGTCCGGCAGGTGGTTCTGGCGAGTCGAGCAGGTGGTTCCGGCGTGCTCGGCAGGTGCTTCCGGGGTCATTGGCATGTGGTTCTGGCATATCTGAGAGGTGGTTCCGGCATGCCCGGCAGGTGATTCCGGAGTGTTCGCCAAGTGTTTCCGGCGTAGCCGGCAGGTGATTTTGCATGTCCAGCGGTCGTTCCGGCGGGTCGAGCCGGTGGTTCCGGCGTGTCCGGCAGGTGGTTCCGGTCTGTCCGGCAGGTGGTTCTGTGGTGTCCAGCACGAGGTTCAGTCTGAGAGGCTGTGCCGGCATGCCCCTCACGTGATTCCGGCTTGTCCCCGAAGTGGTGCTGGTGTAGCGGGCAGGTGATTTTGGCGTGTCTGGCAGGTGGTTCAGGCGAGTTGAGCAGGTGGTTGCGACGTGATCGGCAGGTGCTTCCGGCGTCTCCGGCACATGTTTCTGGCACATCTGACTGGTGGTTCCGGCATGCCCAAAAGTTGATTCCGGTCTGTCCGGTAGGTGGTTCCGGAGTGCACGGCACGTGGTTCTGGTACGTCTCAGAGGTGGTTGCGAATGCCCAACAGGTGATTCCGGACTGTCCGCAACGTGCTTCTGGCACGTCTGAGAGGTGGTTCCAACATGCCCGGCAGGTCATTTCGGAGAGTCGTCCAAGTGGTTCTGGCGTAGCCCGCAGGTGATTTTGGCATGTCCGGCAGGTGGTTCCGCCGTGCTCGGCAGGTGGTTCAGGCATGGCCGTCACGTGGTTCCAGTCTGTCCAGGACGTGTTTCCAGCTTCTCCGGCAGGTGGTTCTGGTACGTCTGAGAGGTGGTTCCGCCATTTCTGGCAGGTGATCCCGGACTGTCCCCCAGGTGGTTCTGGCATAGCCAGCAGTTGATATTGGCCTGTCCGGCAGGTGGTTCCAGCGAGTCGAACAGGTGGCTCCGGCGTTCTTCGCAGGTGGTTCCGGTCTGTCCGGTAGGTGTTTCCGGTGTGTCTGGCACGTGCTTCCGGCACGTCTGAGAGGTGGTTCCGGCATGCGCGGCAGGTGATTCCGTAGTGTCCGCCAGGTGGTTCTGGCGTACCCGGCAGGTGATTTTGGCGTGTCCGGCAGGTGTTTCTGGCGAGTCGAGCAGGTGGCTCCGGCATGCTCGGCAGGTGCTTCCGGCGTCTCCGGCACTTGGTTCTGGTGTGTCTGAGAGCTGGTTCCGGCATGTCCGGCAGATGATTCCGGAGTGTCCGCCAAGTGGTTCTGGCATACCCAGCAGGTGATTTTGGCGTGTCAGGGAGGTGGTACCGGTGAGTCGAGCAGGTGGTTCCGGCGTGCTCAGCAGGTGGTTCAGGCGGTTCTGGCAGGTGGTATCCGTCTGTTCGGGGTGTGGTTCCAGCATCTCATGAACACGTTTCTGGCACGTCTGAGATGTGGTTCCAGCCGGCCCGACAGGTGTTTCCGCAGTGTCCGCCAAGCGGTTCTGGCGTAGTTGGCAGGTGATTTTGGCATGACTGGCAGGTGGTTCCAGCAAGCCTGGCAGGTGATTCGAAAGTGTTCACCAACTGGTTGTGGCGCAGCCGGCAGGTGATTTTTGCGTGATCGGCAGGTGGTTCTGGCGAGTCGAGCAGGTGGTTCCGGCGTGCTCGGCTGGTGCTTCCGGGGTCATTGGCACGGGGTTCTGGCATGTCTGAGAGGTGGTTCCTGCATGCCCGGCAAGTGATTCCGGAGTGTTCGCCAAGTATTTCTGGCATACTCGGCAGGTGATTTTGGCATGTCCGGCAGGTGGTTCAGGCGAGTTGAGCAGGTGGTTCCAACGTGCTTGGCAGGTGCTTCCGGCGTCTCCGGCACGTGTTTCTGGCACATCTGACAGGTGGTTCCGGCATGCCCGAAAGGTGATTCCGGTCTGTCCGGTAGGTGGTTCCAGCCTGCACGGCATGTGGTTCTGGTACGTCTCAGAGGTGGTTGCGCATGCCCAACAGGTGATTCCGGACTGTCCGCCACATGGTTCTGGCACGTCTGAGAGGTGGTTCCGGCATGCCCGGCAGGTCATCCCAGAGAGTCCTCCAAGTGGTTCTGGCATAACACGCAGGTGATTTTGGCGTGTCTGGCAGGTTGTGCCGTTGTGCTTGGCAGGTGGTTCAGGCTTGGCCGGCAGGTGGTTCCAGACTGTCCAGGACGTGTTTCCAGCTTCTCCGGCAGGTGGTTCTGGTACGGCTGAGAGGTGGTTCTGCCATGGCTGGCAGGTGATTCCGGACCGTCCCCCAGTTGGTTCTGGCATAGACAGCAGTTGATATTGGCCTGTCCGGCAGATGGTTCCAGCGAGTCGAACAGGTGGCTCCGGCGTGCTCGGCAGTTGGTTCCGGTCTGTCCGGTAGGTGATTCCGGCGTGTCCGGCACGTGCTTCCGGCACGTCTGAGAGGTGGTTCCGGCATGCGCGACAGGTGATTTCGGAGTGTCCGCCAAGTGGTTCTGGCGTACCCGGCAGGTGATTTTGGCGTGTCCGGCAGGTGTTTCTGGCGAGTCGAGCAGGTGGCTCCGGCATGCTCGGCAGGTTGTTCAGACGGGTCTGGCAGGTGTTTTCCGTCTGTTCGGGGTGTGGTTCCAGCATCTCATGCACATGGTTCTGGCACGTCTGAGATGTGGTTCCGGCCGGCCCGACAGGTGTTTCCACAGTGTCCGCCAAGTAGTACTGGCGTAGTTGGCAGGTGATTTTGGCATGACCGGCAGGTGGTTCCAGCAAGCCCGGCAGGTGATTCCGAAGTGTTCCCCAACTGGTTGTGGCGTAGCCGGCAGGTGATTTTTGCGTGTCCGGCAGGTGGTTCTGGCGAGTCGAGCAGGTGGCTCCGGCGTGCTCGGCAGGTGCTTCCGGCGTCTCCGGCACGTGGTTCTGGCATATCTGAGAAGTGGTTCCGGCATGCCCGGCAGGTGATTCCGGAGTGTCTGCCAAGTGGTTCTGGCATACCCGGCTGGTGATTTTTGCATGTCAGGTAGGTGGTTCCGGCGAGTCGAGCCGGGGGCTCCGGCGTGCTCGGCATGTTGTTCAGACGGGTCTGGCAGGTGTTTTCCGTCTGTTCGGGGTGTGGTTCCAGCATCTCATGCACATGGTTCTGGCACGTCTGAGATGTGGTTCCGGCTGGCCCGACAGGTGTTTCCACAGTGTCCGCCAAGTGGTGCTGGCGTAGTTGGCAGGTGATTTTGGCATGACTGGCAGGTGGTTCCAGCAAGCCTGGCAGGTGATTCCAAAGTGTTCACCAACTGGTTGTGGCGTAGCCGGCAGGTGATTTTTGCGTGATCGGCAGGTGGTTCTGGCGAGTCGAGCAGGTGGTTCCGGCGTGCTCGGCTGCTGCTTCCGGGGTCATTGGCACGGGGTTCTGGCATGTCTGAGAGGTGGTTCCTGCATGCCCGGCAAGTGATTCCGGAGTGTTCGCCAAGTGGTTCTGGCATAGTCGGCAGGTGATTTTGGCATGTCCGGCAGGTGGTTCAGGCGAGTTGAGCAGGTGGTTCCAACGTGCTTGGCAGGTGCTTCCGGCGTCTCCGGCACGTGTTTCTGGCACATCTGACAGGTGGTTCCGGCATGCCCGAAAGGTGATTCCGGTCTGTCCGGTAGGTGGTTCCAGCCTGCACGGCATGTGGTTCTGGTACGTCTCAGAGGTGGTTGCGCATGCCCAACAGGTGATTCCGGACTGTCCGCCACATGGTTCTGGCACGTCTGAGAGGTGGTTCCGGCATGCCCGGCAGGTCATCCCAGAGAGTCCTCCAAGTGGTTCTGGCATAACACGCAGGTGATTTTGGCGTGTCTGGCAGGTTGTTCCATTGTGCTTGGCAGGGGGTTCAGGCTTGGCCGGCAGGTGGTTCCAGACTGTCCAGGACGTGTTTCCAGCTTCTCCGGCAGGTGGTTCTGGTACGTCTGAGAGGTGGTTCCGCCATGGCTGGCAGGTGATTCCGGACCGTCCCCCAGGTGGTTCTGGCATAGCCAGCAGTTGATATTGGCCTGTCCGGCAGGTGGTTCCAGCGAGTCGAACAGGTGGCTCCGGCGTGCTCGGCAGGTGGTTCGGGTCTGTCCGGTAGGTGATTCCGGCGTGTCCGGCACGTGCTTCCGGCACGTCTGAGAGGTGGTTCCGGCATGCGCGACAGGTGATTTCGGAGTGTCCGCCAGGTGGTTCTGGCGTACCCGGCAGGTGATTTTGGCGTGTCCGGCAGGTGTTTCTGGCGAGTCGAGCAGGTGGCTCCGGCATGCTCGGCAGGTGCTTCCGGCGTCTCCGGCACGTGGTTCTGGTGTGTCTGAGAGCTGGTTCCGGCATGTCCGGCAGATGATTCCGGAGTGTCCGCCAAGTGGTTCTGGCATACCCGGCTGGTGATTTGGGCATGTCAGGTAGGTGGTTCCGGCGAGTCGAGCAGGTGGCTCCGGCGTGCTCGGCAGGTTGTTCAGACGGGTCTGGCAGGTGTTTTCCGTCTGTTCGGGGTGTGGTTCCAGCATCTCATGCACATGGTTCTGGCACGTCTGAGATGTGGTTCCGGCCGGCCCGACAGCTGTTTCCACAGTGTCCGCCAAGTGGTACTGGCGTAGTTGGCAGGTGATTTTGGCATGACCGGCAGGTGGTTCCAGCAAGCCCGGCAGGTGATTCCGAAGTGTTCCCCAACTGGTTGTGGCGTAGCCGGCAGGTGATTTTTGCGTGTCCGGCAGGTGGTTCTGGCGAGTCGAGCAGGTGGTTCCGGCGTGCTCGGCAGGTGCTTCCGGGGTCATTGGCACGTGGTTCTGGCATATCAGAGAGGTGGTTCCGGCATGCCCGGCAGGTGATTCCGGAGTGTTCGCCAAGTGTTTCCGGCGTAGCCGGCAGGTGATTTTGCATGTCCAGCGGTCGTTCCGGCGGGTCGAGCCGGTGGTTCCGGCGTGTCCGGCAGGTGGTTCCGGTCTGTCCGGCAGGTGGTTCTGTGGTGTCCGGCATGAGGTTCAGTCTGAGAGGCTGTGCCGGCATGCCCCCACGTGATTCCGGCTTGTCCCCGAAGTGGTGCTGGTGTAGCGGGCAGGTGATTTTGGCGTGTCCGGCAGGTGGTTCAGGCGAGTTGAGCAGGTGGTTGCGACGTGCTCGGCAGGTGCTTCCGGCGTCTCCGGCACGTGTTTCTGGCACATCTGACTGGTGGTTCCGGAATGCCCAAAAGTTGATTCCGGTCTGTCCGGTATGTGGTTCTGGCGTGTACGGCACGTGGTTCTGGTACGTCTCAGAGGTGGTTGCGTATGCCCAACAGGTGATTCCGGACTGTCCGCCACGTGCTTCTGGCACGTCAGAGGTGGTTCCAACATGCCTGGCAGGTCATTTCGGAGAGTCGTCCAAGTGGTTCCTGCGTAGCCCGCTGGTGATTTTGGCGTGTCCGGCAGGTGGTTCCGCCGTGCTCGGCAGGTGGTTCAGGCATGGCCGTCACGTGGTTCCAGTCTGTCCAGGACGTGTTTCCAGCTTCTCCGGCAGGAGGTTCTGGTACGTCTGAGAGGTGGTTCCGCCATGGCTGGCAGGTGATCCCGGACTGTCCCCCAGGTGGTTCTGGCATAGCCAGCAGTTGATATTGGCCTGTCTGGCAGGTGGTTCCAGCGAGTCGAACAGCTGGCTCCGGCGTTCTTGGCAGGTGGTTCCGGTCTGTCCGGTAGGTGTTTCCGGCGTGTGTGGCACGCGCTTCCGGCATGTCTGAGAGGTGGTTCCGGCATGCGCGGCAGGTGATTCCGTAGTGTCCGCCAGGTGGTTCTGGCATACCCGGCAGGTGATTTTGGCGTGTCCGACAGGTGTTTCTGGCGTGTCTAGCTGGTGGCTCCGGCATGCTCGGCAGGTGCTTCCGGCGTCTCCGGCACTTGGTTCTGGTGTGTCTGAGAGCTGGTTCCGGCATGTCCGGCAGATGATTCCGGAGTGTCCGCCAAGTGGTTCTGGCATACCCAGCAGGTGATTTTGGCGTGTCAGGGAGGTGGTACCGGTGAGTCGAGCAGGTGGTTCCGGCGTGCTCAGCAGGTGGTTCAGGCGGTTCTGGCAGGTGGTATCCGTCTGTTCGGGGTGTGGTTCCAGCATCTCAGGAACACGTTTCTGGCACGTCTGAGATGTGGTTCCAGCCGGCCCGACAGGTGTTTCCGCAGTGTCCGCCAAACGGTTCTGGCGTAGTTGGCAGGTGATTTTGGCATGACTGGCAGCTGGTTCCAGCAAGCCTGGCAGGTGATTCCAAAGTGTTCACCAACTGGTTGTGGCGTAGCCGGCAGGTGATTTTTGCGTGATCGGCAGGTGGTTCTGGCGAGTCGAGCAGGTGGTTCCGGCGTGCTCGGCTGGTGCTTCCGGGGTCATTGGCACGGGGTTCTGGCATGTCTGAGAGGTGGTTCCTGCATGCCCGGCAAGTGATTCCGGAGTGTTCGCCAAGTGGTTCTGGCATAGTCGGCAGGTGATTTTGGCATGTCCGGCAGGTGGTTCAGGCGAGTTGAGCAGGTGGTTCCAACGTGCTTGGCAGGTGCTTCCGGCCTCTCCGGCACGTGTTTCTGGCACATCTGACAGGTGGTTCCGGCATGCCCGAAAGGTGATTCCGGTCTGTCCGGTAGGTGGTTCCAGCCTGCACGGCATGTGGTTCTGGTACGTCTCAGAGGTGGTTGCGCATGCCCAACAGGTGATTCCGGACTGTCCGCCACATGGTTCCGGCACGTCTGAGAGTTGGTTCCGGATGCCCGGCAGGTCATCCCAGAGAGTCCTCCAAGTGGTTCTGGCATAAAACGCAGGTGATTTTGGCGTGTCTGACAGGTTGTTCCGTTGTGCTTGGCAGGTGGTTCAGGCTTGGCCGGCAGGTGGTTCCAGACTGTCCAGGACGTGTTTCCAGCTTCTCCGGCAGGTGGTTCTGGTACGTCTGAGAGGTGGTTCCGCCAGGGCTGGCAGGTGATTCCGGACCGTCCCCCAGGTGGTTCTGGCATAGCCAGCAGTTGATATTGGCCTGTCCGGCAGGTGGTTCCAGCGAGTCGAACAGGTGGCTCTGGCGTGCTCGGCAGGTGGTTCCGGTCTGTCCGGTAGGTGATTCCGGCGTGTCCGGCACGTGCTTCCGGCACGTCTGAGAGGTGGTTCCGGCATGCGCGACAGGTGGTTTCGGAGTGTCCGCAAGGTGGTTCTGGCGTACCCGGCAGGTGATTTTGGCGTGTCCGGCAGGTGTTTCTGGCGAGTCGAGCAGGTGGCTCCGGCATGCTCGGCAGGTGCTTCCGGCGTCTCCGGCACGTAGTTCTGGTGTGTCTGAGAGCTGGTTCCGGAATGTCCGGCAGATGATTCCGAAGTGTCCGCCAAGTGGTTCTGGCATACCCAGCTGGTGATTTGGTCATGTCAGGTAGGTGGTTCCGGCGAGTCGAGCAGGTGGCTCCGGCGTGCTCGGCAGGTTGTTTAGACGGGTCTGGCAGGTGTTTTCCGTCTGTTCGGGGTGTGGTTCCAGCATCTCATGCACATGGTTCTGGCACGTCTGAGATGTGGTTCCGGCCGGCCAGACAGGTGTTTCCACAGTGTCCGCCAAGTGGTACTGGCGTAGTTGGCAGGTGATTTTGGCATGACCGGAGGTGGTTCCAGCAAGCCCGGCAGGTGATTCCGAAGTGTTCCCCAACTGGTTGTGGTGTAGCTGGCAGGTGATTTTTGCGTGTCCGGCAGGTGGTTCTGGTGAGTCGAGCAGGTGGTTCCGGCGTGCTCGGCAGGTGCTTCCGGGGTCATTGGCACGTGGTTCTGGCATATCTGAGAGGTGGTTCCGGCATGCCCGGCAGATGATTCCGGAGTGTTCGCCAAGTGTTTCCGGCGTAGCCGGCAGGTGATTTTGCATGTCCAGCGGTCGTTCCGGCGGGTCGAGCCGGTGGTTCCGGCGTGTCCGGCAGGTGGTTCCGGTCTGTCCGGCAGGTGGTTCTGTGGTGTCCGGCACGAGGTTCAGTCTGAGAGGCTGTGCCGGCATGCCCCTCACGTGATTCCGGCTTGTCCCCGAAGTGGTGCTGGTGTAGCGGGCAGGTGATTTTGGCGTGTCCGGCAGGTGGTTCAGGCGAGTTGAGCAGGTGGTTGCGACGTGCTCGGCAGGTGCTTCTGGCGTCTCCGGCACGTGTTTCTGGCACATCTGACTGGTGGTTCCGGCATGCCCAAATGGTGATTCCGGTCTGTCCGTTAGGTGGTTCCGGCGTGCACGGCACGTGGTTCTGGTACGTCTCAGAGGTGGTTGCGTATGCCCAACAGGTGATTCCGGACTGTCCTGCACGTGCTTCTTGCACGTCTGAGAGGTGGTTCCAACATGCCCGGCAGGTCATTTCGGAGAGTCGTCCAAGTGGTTCTGGCGTAGCCCGCAGGTGATTTTGGCGTATCCGGCAGGTGGTTCCGCCGTGCTCGGCAGGTGGTTCAGGCATGGCCGTCACGTGGTTCCAGTCTGTCCAGGACGTGTTTCCAGCTTCTCCGGCAGGTGGTTCTGGTACGTCTGAGAGGTGGTTCCGCCATGGCTGGCAGGTGATCACGGACTGTCCCCCAGGTCGCTCTGGCATAGCCAGCAGTTGATATTGGCCTGTCCGGCAGGTGGTTCCAGCGAGTCGAACAGGTGGCTCCGGCGTTCTTGGCAGGTGGTTCTGGTCTGTCCGGTAGGTGTTTCCGGCGTGTCTGGCACGTGCTTCCGGCACGTCTGAGAGGTGGTTCCGGCATGCGCGGCAGGTGATTCCGTAGTGTCCGCCAGGTGGTTCTGGCGTACCCGGCAGGTGATTTTAGCGTGTCCGGCAGGTGTTTCTGGCGAGTCGAGCAGGTGGCTCCGGCATGCTCGGCAGGTGCTTCCGGCGTCTCCGGCACTTGGTTCTGGTGTGTCTGAGAGCTGGTTCCGGCATGTCCGGCAGATGATTCCGGAGTGGCCGCCAAGTGGTTCTGGCATACCCAGCAGGTGATTTTGGCGTGTCAGGGAGGTGGTACCGGTGAGTCGAGCAGGTGGTTCCGGCGTGCTCAGCAGGTGGTTCAGGCGGTTCTGGCAGGTGGTATCCGTCTGTTCGGGGTGTGGTTCCAGCATCTCATGAACACGTTTCTGGCACGTCTGAGATGTGGTTCCAGCCGGCCCGACAGATGTTTCCGCAGTGTCCGCCAAGCGGTTCTGGCGTAGCCGGCAGGTGATGTTTGCCTGTCCGGCAGGGGGTTCTGGCGAGTCGAGCAGGTGGTTCCGGCATGCTCGGCAGGTGCTTCCGGGGTCATTGGCACGTGGTTCTGGCATATCTGAGAGGTGGTTCCGGCATGCCCGGCAGGTGATTCCGGCGTGTTCGCCAAGTGTTTCCGGCGTAGCCGGCAGGTGATTTTGCATGTCCAGCGGTCGTTCCGGCGGGTCGAGCCGGTGGTTCCGGCGTGTCCGGCAGGTGGTTCCGGTCTGTCCGGCAGGTGGTTCTGTGGTGTCCGGCACGAGGTTCAGTCTGAGAGGCTGTGCCGGCATGCCCCTCACGTGATTCCGGCTTCTCCCCGAAGTGGTGCTGGTGTAGCGGGCAGGTGATTTTGGCGTGTCCGGCAGGTGGTTCAGGCGAGTTGAGCAGGTGGTTGCGACGTGCTCGGCAGGTGCTTCCGGCGTCTCCGGCACGTGTTTCTGGCACATCTGACTGGTGGTTCCGGCATGCCCAAAAGTTGATTCCGGTCTGTCCGGTAGGTGGTTCCGGCGTGCACGGCACGTGGTTCTGGTACGTCTCAGAGGTGGTTGCGTATGCCCAACAGGTGATTCCGGACTGTCCGCCACGTGCTTCTGGCACGTCTGAGAGGTGGTTCCAACATGCCCGGCAGGTCATTTCGGAGAGTCGTCCAAGTGGTTCTGGCGTAGCCCGCAGGTGATTTTGGCGTGTCCGGCAGGTGGTTCCGCTGTGCTCGGCAGGTGGTTCAGGCATGGCCGTCACGTGGTTCCAGTCTGTCCAGGACGTGTTTCCAGCTTCTCCGGCAGGTGGTTCTGGTACGTCTGAGAGGTGGTTCCGCCATGGCTGGCAGGTGATCCCGGACCGTCCCCCAGGTGGTTCTGGCATAGCCAGCAGTTGATATTGGCCTGTCCGGCAGGTGGTTCCAGTGAGTCGAACAGGTGGCTCCGGCGTTCTTGGCAGGTGGTTCCGGTCTGTCCGGTAGGTGTTTCCGGCGTGTCTGGCACGTGCTTCCGGCACGTCTGAGAGGTGGTTCCGGCATGCGCGGCAGGTGATTCCGTAGTGTCCGCCAGGTGGTTCTGGCGTACCGGGCAGGTGATTTTGGCATGTCCGGCAGGTGTTCCTGGCGAGTCAAGCAGGTGGTTCCGGCGTGCTCGGCTGCTGCTTCCGGGGTCATTGGCACGGGGTTCTGGCATGTCTGAGAGGTGGTTCCTGCATGCCCGGCAAGTGATTCCGGAGTGTTCGCCAAGTGGTTCTGGCATAGTCGGCAGGTGATTTTGGCATGTCCGGCAGGTGGTTCAGGCGAGTTGAGCAGGTGGTTCCAACGTGCTTGGCAGGTGCTTCCGGCGTCTCCGGCACGTGTTTCTGGCACATCTGACAGGTGGTTCCGGCATGCCCGAAAGGTGATTCCGGTCTGTCCGGTAGGTGGTTCCAGCCTGCACGGCATGTGGTTCTGGTACGTCTCAGAGGTGGTTGCGCATGCCCAACAGGTGATTCCGGACTGTCCGCCACATGGTTCTGGCACGTCTGAGAGGTGGTTCCGGCATGCCCGGCAGGTCATCCCAGAGAGTCCTCCAAGTGGTTCTGGCATAACACGCAGGTGATTTTGGCGTGTCTGGCTGGTTGTTCCATTGTGCTTGGCAGGGGGTTCAGGCTTGGCCGGCAGGTGGTTCCAGACTGTCCAGGACGTGTTTCCAGCTTCTCCGGCAGGTGGTTCTGGTACGTCTGAGAGGTGGTTCCGCCATGGCTGGCAGGTGATTCCGGACCGTCCCCCAGGTGGTTCTGGCATAGCCAGCAGTTGATATTGGCCTGTCCGGCAGGTGGTTCCAGCGAGTCGAACAGGTGGCTCCGGCGTGCTCGGCAGGTGGTTCGGGTCTGTCCGGTAGGTGATTCCGGCGTGTGCGGCACGTGCTTCCGGCACGTCTGAGAGGTGGTTCCGGCATGCGCGACAGGTGGTTTCGGAGTGTCCGCCAGGTGGTTCTGGCGTACCCGGCAGGTGATTTTGGCGTGTCCGGCAGGTGTTTCTGGCGAGTCGAGCAGGTGGCTCCGGCATGCTCGGCAGGTGCTTCCGGCGTCTCCGGCACGTGGTTCTGGTGTGTCTGAGAGCTGGTTCCGGCATGTCCGGCAGATGATTCCGGAGTGTCCGGCAAGTGGTTCTGGCATACCCGGCTGGTGATTTGGGCATGTCAGGTAGGTGGTTCCGGCGAGTCGAGCAGGTGGCTCCGGCGTGCTCGGCAGGTTGTTCAGACGGGTCTGGCAGGTGTTTTCCGTCTGTTCGGGGTGTGGTTCCAGCATCTCATGCACATGGTTCTGGCACGTCTGAGATGTGGTTCCGGCCGGGCCGACAGGTGTTTCCACAGTGTCCGCCAAGTGGTACTGGCGTAGTTGGCAGGTGATTTTGGCATGACCGGCAGGTGGTTCCAGCAAGCCCGGCAGGTGATTCCAAAGTGTTCCCCAACTGGTTGTGGCGTAGCCGGCAGGTGATTTTTGTGTGTCCGGCAGGTGGTTCTGGCGAGTCGAGCAGGTGGTTCCGGCCTGCTCGGCAGGTGCTTCCGGGGTCATTGGCACGTGGTTCTGGCATATCTGAGAGGTGGTTCCGGCATGCCCGGCAGGTGATTCCGGAGTGTTCGCCAAGTGTTTCCGGCGTAGCCGGCAGGTGATTTTGCATGTCCAGCGGTCGTTCCGGCGGGTCGAGCCGGTGGTTCCGGCGTGTCCGGCAGGTGGTTCCGGTCTGTCCGGCAGGTGGTTCTGTGGTGTCCGGCACGAGGTTCAGTCTGAGAGGCTGTGCCGGCATGCCCCTCACGTGATTCTGGCTTGTCCCCGAAGTGGTGCTGGTGTAGCGGGCAGGTGATTTTGGCGTGTCCGGCAGGTGGTTCCGGCGAGTTGAGCAGGTGGTTGAGACATGCTCGGCAGGTGCTTCCGGCGTCTCCGGCACTTGGTTCTGGTGTGTCTGAGAGCTGGTTCCGGCATGTCCGGCAGATGATTCCGGAGTGTCCGCCAAGTGGTTCTGGCATGACCAGCAGGTGATTTTGGCGTGTCAGGGAGGTGGTACCGGTGAGTCGAGCAGGTGGTTCCGGCGTGCTCAGCAGGTGGTTCAGGCGGTTCTGGCAGGTGGTATCCGTCTGTTCGGGGTGTGGTTCCAGCATCTCATGAACACGTTTCTGGCACGTCTGAGATGTGGTTCCAGCCGGCCCGACAGATGTTTCCGCAGTGTCCGCCAAGCGGTTCTGGCGTAGTTGGCAGGTGATTTTGGCATGACCGGCAGGTGGTTCCAGCAAGCCCGGCAGGTTATTCCCAAGTGTTCCCCAACTGGTTGTGGCGTAGTCGGCAGGTGATTTTTGCGTGATCGGCAGGTGGTTCTGGCGAGTCGAGCAGGTGGTTCCGGCGTGCTCGGCTGGTGCTTCCGGGGTCATTGGCACGGGGTTCCGGCACGTCTGAGAGGTGGTTCCGGCATGCACGACAGGTGATTTCGGCGTGTCCGGCAGGTGGTTCCTCCGTGCTCGGCTGGTGGTTCAGGCATGGCCGTCACGTGGTTCCAGTTTGTCCAGGACGTGTTTCCAGCTTCTCCGGCAGGTGGTTCTGGCACGTCTGAGAGGTGGTTCCTGCATGCCCGGCAGGTCATCCCAGAGAGTCCTCCAAGTGGTTCTGGCATAACACGCAGGTGATTTTGGCATGTCTGGCAGGTTGTTCCGTTGTGCTTGGCAGGTGGTTCAGGCTTGGCCGGCAGGTGGTTCCAGACTGTCCAGGACGTGTTTCCAGCTTCTCCGGCAGGTGGTTCTGGTACGTCTGAGAGGTGGTTCCGCCATGGCTGGCAGGCGATTCCGGACCGTCCCCCAGGTGGTTCTGGCATAGCCAGCAGTTGATATTGGCCTGTCCGGCAGGTGGTTCCAGCGAGTCGAACAGGTGGCTCCGGCGTGCTCGGCAGGTGGTTCCGGTCTTTCCGGTAGGTGATTCCGGCGTGTCCGGCACTTGCTTCCGGCACGGCTGAGAGGTGGTTCCGGCATGCACGACAGGTGATTTCGGAGTGTCCGCCAGGTGGCTCTGGCATACCCGGCAGGTGATTTTGGCATGTCCGGCAGGTGTTTCTGGCGAGTCGAGCAGGTGGCTCCGGCATGCTCGGCAGGTGCTTCCGGCGTCTCCGGCACGTGGTTCTGGTGTGTCTGAGAGCTGGTTCCGGCATGTCCGGCAGATGATTCCGGAGTGTCCGGCAAGTGGTTCTGGCATACCCGGCTGGTGATTTTGGCATGTCAGGTAGGTGGTTCCGGCGAGTCGAGCAGGTGGCTCCGGCTTGCTCGGCATGTTGTTCAGACGGGTCTGGCAGGTGTTTTCCGTCTGTTCGGGGTGTGGTTCCAGCATCTCCTTTGAACACGTTTCTGGCACGTCTGAGATGTGGTTCCAGCCGTCCCGACAGTTGTTTCCGCAGTGTCCGCGAAGCGGTTCTGGCGTAGTTGGCAGGTGATTTTGGCATGACTGGCAGGTGGTTCCAGCAAGCCTGGCAGGTGATTCCAAAGTGTTCAGCAACTGGTTGTGGCGTAGCCGGCAGGTGATTTTTGCGTGATCGGCAGGTGGTTCTGGCGAGTCGAGCAAGTTGTTCCGGCGTGCTCGGCAGGTGCTTCCGGGGTCATTGGCACGGGGTTCTGGCATGTCTGAGAGGTGGTTCCGGCATGCGCGACAGGTGATTTCGGAGTGTCTGCCAGGTGGTTCTGGCGTACCCGGCAGGTGATTTTGGCGTGTCCGGCAGGTGTTTCTGGCGAGTCAAGCAGGTGGCTCCGGCATGCTCGGCAGGTGCTTCCGGCGTCTCCGGCACGTGGTTCTGGTGTGTCTGAGAGCTGGTTCCGGCATGTCCGGCAGATGATTCCGGCGTGTCCGGCAAGTGGTTCTGGCATACCCGGCTGGTGATTTGGGCATGTCAGGTAGGTGGTTCCGGCGAGTCGAGCAGGTGGCTCCGGCGTGCTCGGCAGGTTGTTCAGACGGTTCTGGCAGGTGTTTTCCGTCTGTTCGGGGTGTGGTTCCAGCATCTCATGCACATGGTTCTGGCACATCTGAGATGTGGTTCCGGCCGGCCCGACAGGTGTTTCCACAGTGTCCGCCAAGTGGTACTGGCGTAGTTGGCATGTGATTTTGGCATTACCGGCAGGTGGTTCCAGCAAGCCCGGCAGGTGATTCCGAAGTGTTCCCCAACTGGTTGTGGCGTAGCCGGCAGGTGATTTCTGCGTGTCCGGCAGGTGGTTCTGGCGAGTCGAGCAGGTGGTTCCGGCGTGCTCGGCAGGTGCTTCCGGGGTCATTGGCACGTGGTTCTGGCATATCTGAGAGGTGGTTCCGGCATGCCCGGCAGGTGATTCTGGAGTGTTCGCCAAGTGTTTCCGGCGTAGCCGGCAGGTGATTTTGCATGTCCAGCGGTCGTTCCGGCGGGTCGAGCCGGTGGTTCCGGCGTGTCCGGCAGGTGGTTCCGGTCTGTCCGGCAGGTGGTTCTGTGGTGTCCGGCACGAGGTTCAGTCTGAGAGGCTGTGCCGGCATGCCCCTCACGTGATTCCAGCTTGTCCCCAAAGTGGTGCTGGTGTAGCGGGCAGGTGATTTTGGCGTGTCCGGCAGGTGGTTCAGGCGAGTTGAGCAGGTGGTTGCGACGTGCTCGGCAGGTGCTTCCGGCGTCTCCGGCACGTGTTTCTGGCACATCTGACTGGTGGTTCCGGCACGCCCAAGAGTTGATTCCGGTCTGTCCGGTAGGTGGTTCCGGCGTCTCCGGCACGTGGTTCTGGTGTGTCTGAGAGCTGGTTCCGGCATGTCCGGCAGATGATTCCGGAGTGTCCGGCAAGTGGTTCTGGCATACCCGGCTGGTGATTTGGGCATGTCAGGTAGGTGGTTCCGGCGAGTCGAGCAGGTGGCTCCGGCGTGCTCGGCAGGTTGTTCAGACGGGTCTGGCAGGTGTTTTCCGTCTGTTCGGGGTGTGGTTCCAGCATCTCATGCACATGGTTCTGGCACGTCTCAGATGTGGTTCCGGCCGGCCACACAGATGTTTCCACAGTGTCTGCCAAGTGGTACTGGCGTAGTTGGCAGGTGATTTTGGCATGACCGGCAGGTGGTTCCAGCAAGCCCGGCAGGTGATTCCGAAGTGTTCCCCAACTGGTTGTGGCGTAGCCGGCAGGTGATTTTTGCGTGATCGGCAGGTGGTTCTGGCGAGTCGAGCAGGTGGTTCCGGCGTGCTCGGCTGGTGCTTCCCGGGTCATTGGCACGGGGTTCTGGCATGTCTGAGAGGTGGTTCCTGCATGCCCGGCAAGTGATTCCGGAGTGTTCGCCAAGTGGTTCTGGCATAGTCGGCAGGTGATTTTGGCATGTCCGGCAGGTGGTTCAGGCGAGTTGAGCAGGTGGTTCCAACGTGCTTGGCAGGTGCTTCCGGCGTCTCCGGCACGTGTTTCTGGCACATCTGACAGGTGGTTCCGGCATGCCCGAAAGGTGATTCCGGTCTGTCCGGTAGGTGGTTCCAGCCTGCACGGCATGTGGTTCTGGTCCGTCTCAGAGGTGGTTGCGCATGACCAGCAGGTGATTCCGGACTGTCCGCCACATGGTTCTGGCACGTCTGAGAGGTGGTTCCGGCATGCCCGGCAGGTCATCCCAGAGAGTCCTCCAAGTGGTTCTGGCATAACACGCAGGTGATTTTGGCGTGTCTGGCAGGTTGTTCCGTTGTGCTTGGCAGGTGGTTCAGGCTTGGCCGGCAGGTGGTTCCAGACTGTCCAGGACGTGTTTCCAGCTTCTCCGGCAGGTGGTTCTGGTACGTCTGAGAGGTGGTTCCGCCATGGCTGGCAGGTGATTCCGGACCGTCCCCCAGGTGGTTCTGGCATAGCCAGCAGTTGATATTGGCCTGTCCGGCAGGTGGTTCCAGCGAGTCGAACAGGTGGCTCCGGCGTGCTCGGCAGGTGGTTCCGGTCTGTCTGGTAGGTGATTCCGGCGTGTCCGGCACGTGCTTCCGGCACGTCTGAGAGGTGGTTCCGGCATGCGCGACAGGTGGTTTCGGAGTGTCCGCCAGGTGGTTCTGGCGTACCCGGCAGGTGATTTTGGCGTGTCCGGCAGGTGTTTCTGGCGAGTCGAGCAGGTGGCTCCGGCATGCTCGGCAGGTGCTTCCGGCGTCTCCGGCACGTGGTTCTGGTGTGTCTGAGAGCTGGTTCCGGCATGTCCGGCAGATGATTCCGGAGTGTCCGGCAAGTGGTTCTGGCATACCCGGCTGGTGATTTGGGCATGTCAGGTAGGTGGTTCCGGCGAGTCGAGCAGGTGGCTCCGGTGTGCTCGGCAGGTTGTTTAGACGGGTCTGGCAGGTGTTTTCCGTCTGTTCGGGGTGTGGTTCCAGCATCTCATGCACATGGTTCTGGCACGTCTGAGATGTGGTTCCGGCCGGCCCGACAGGTGTTTCCACAGTGTCCGCCAAGTGGTACTGGCGTAGTTGGCAGGTGATTTTGGCATGACCGGCAGGTGGTTCCAGCAAGCCCGGCAGGTGATTCCGAAGTGTTCCCCAACTGGTTGTGGCGTAGCCGGCAGGTGATTTTTGCGTGTCCGGCAGGTGGTTCTGGCGAGTCGAGCAGGTGGTTCCGGCGTGCTCGGCAGGTGCTTCCGGGGTCATTGGCACGTGGTTCTGGCATATCAGAGAGGTGGTTCCGGCATGCCCGGCAGGTGATTCCGGAGTGTTCGCCAAGTGTTTCCGGCGTAGCCGGCAGGTGATTTTGCATGTCCAGCGGTCGTTCCGGCGGGTCGAGCCGGTGGTTCCGGCGTGTCCGGCAGGTGGTTCCGGTCTGTCCGGCAGGTGGTTCTGTGGTGTCCGGCACGAGGTTCAGTCTGCGAGGCTGTGCCGGCATGCCCCTCACGTGATTCCGGCTTGTCCCCGAAGTGGTGATGGTGTAGCGGGCAGGTGATTTTGGCGTGTCCGGCAGGTGGTTCAGGCGAGTTGAGCAGGTGGTTGCGACGTGCTCGGCAGGTGCTTCCGGCGTCTCCGGCACGTGTTTCTGGCACATCTGACTGGTGGTTCCGGCATGCCCGAAAGTTGATTCCAGTCTGTCCGGTAGGTGGTTCCGGCGTGCACGGCACCTGGTTCTGGTACGTCTCAGAGGTGGTTGCGTATGCCCAACAGGTGATTCCGGACTGTCCGCCACGTGCTTCTGGCACGTCTGAGAGGTGGTTCCAACATGCCCGGCAGGTCATTTCGGAGAGTCGTCCAAGTGGTTCTGGCGTAGCCCGCAGGTGATTTTGGCGTGTCCGGCAGGTGGTTCCGCCGTGCTCGGCAGGTGGTTCAGGCATGGCCGCCACGTGGTTCCAGTCTGTCCAGGACGTGTTTCCAGCTTCTCCGGCAGGTGGTTCTGGTACGTCTGAGAGGTGGTTCCGCCATGGCTGGCAGGTGATCCCGGACTGTCCCCCAGGTGGTTCTGGCATAGCCAGCAGTTGATATTGGCCTGTCCGGCAGGTGGTTCCAGCGAGTCGAACAGGTGGCTCCGGCGTTCTTGGCAGGTGGTTCCGGTCTGTCCGATAGGTGTTTCCGGCGTGTCTGGCACGTGCTTCCGGCACGTCTGAGAGGTGGTTCCGTCATCCACGACAGGTGATTCCGGAGTGTCCGCCAGGTGGTTCTGGCATACCCGGCAGGTGATTTTGGCGTGTCCGGCAGGTGTTTCTGGCGAGTCGAGCAGGTGGCTCCGGCATGATCGGCAGGTGCTTCCGGCGTCTCCGGCACTTGGTTCTGGTGTGTCTGAGAGCTGGTTCCGGCATGTCCGGCATATGATTCCAGAGTGTCCGCCAAGTGGTTCTGGCATACCCAGCAGGTGATTTTGGCGTGTCAGGGAGGTGGTACCGGTGAGTCGAGCAGGTGGTTCCGGAGTGCTCAGCAGGTGGTTCAGGCGGTTCTGGCAGGTGGTATCCGTCTGTTCGGGGTGTGGTTCCAGCATCTCATGAACACCTTTCTGGCACGTTTAGATGTGGTTCCAGCCGGTCCGACAGGTGTTTCCGCAGTGTCCACCAAGCGGTTCTGGCGTAGTTGGCAGGTGATTTTGGCATGACTGGCAGGTGGTTCCAGCAAGCCTGGCAGGTGATTCCAAAGTGTTCACCAACTGGTTGTGGCGTAGCCGGCAGGTGATTATTGCGTGTCCGGCAGGTGGTTCAGGCGAGTTGAGCAGGTGGTTGCGACGTGCTCGGCAGGTGCTTCCGGCGTCTCCGGCACGTGTTTCTGGCACATCTGACTGGTGGTTCCGGCATGCCCAAAAGTTGATTCCGGTCTGTCCGGTAGGTGGTTCCGGCGTGCATGGCACGTGGTTCTGGTACGTCTCAGAGGTGGTTGCGTATGCCCAACAGGTGATTCCGGACTGTCCGCCACGTGCTTCTGGCACGTCTGAGAGGTGGTTCCAACATGGCTGGCAGGTGATCCCGGACTGTCCCCCAGGTGGTTCTGGCATAGCCAGCAGTTGATATTGGCCTGTCCGGCAGGTGGTTCCAGCGAGTCGAACAGGTGGCTCCGGCGTTCTTGGCAGGTGGTTCCGGTCTGTCTGGTAGGTGTTTCCGGCGTGTCTGGCACGTGCTTCCGGCACGTCTGAGAGGTGGTTCCGGCATGCGCGGCAGGTGATTCCGTAGTGTCCGCCAGGTGGTTCTGGCGTACCCGGCAGGTGATTTTGGCGTGTCCGGCAGGTGTTTCTGGCGAGTCGAGCAGGTGGCTCCGGCATGCTCGGCAGGTGCTTCCGGCGTCTCCGGCACTTGGTTCTGGTGTGTCTGAGAGCTGGTTCCGGCATGTCCGGCAGATGATTCCGGAGTGTCCGCCAAGTGGTTCTGGCATACCCAGCAGGTGATTTTGGTGTGTCAGGGAGGTGGTACCGGTGAGTCGATCAGGTGGTTCCGGCGTGCTCAGCAGGTGGTTCAGGCGGTTCTGGCAGGTGGTATCCGTCTGTTCGGGGTGTGGTTCCAGCATCTCATGAACACGTTTCTGGCACGTCTGAGATGTGGTTCCAGCCGGCCCGACAGGTGTTTCCGCAGTGTCTGCCAAGCGGTTCTGGCGTAG
Source organism: Equus caballus (assembly GCF_041296265.1). Lineage (NCBI taxonomy): Eukaryota > Metazoa > Chordata > Mammalia > Perissodactyla > Equidae > Equus > Equus caballus. The sequence goes on along the minus strand of NC_091711.1, from coordinate 3,119,654 downwards.
TTGGCAGGTGATTTTGGCATGACTGGCAGGTGGTTCCAGCAAGCCTGGCAGGTGATTCCAAAGTGTTCACCAACTGGTTGTGGCGTAGCCGGCAGGTGATTTTTGCGTGATCGGCAGGTGGTTCTGGCGAGTCGAGCAGGTGGTTCCGGCGTGCTCGGCTGGTGCTTCCGGGGTCATTGGCACGGGGTTCTGGCATGTCTGAGAGGTGGTTCCTGCATGCCCGGCAAGTGATTCCGGAGTGTTCGCCAAGTGGTTCTGGCATAGTCGGCAGGTGATTTTGGCATGTCCGGCAGGTGGTTCAGGCGAGTTGAGCAGGTGGTTCCAACGTGCTTGGCAGGTGCTTCCGGCGTCTCCGGCACGTGTTTCTGGCACATCTGACAGGTGGTTCCGGCATGCCCGAAAGGTGATTCCGGTCTGTCCGGTAGGTGGTTCCAGCCTGCACGGCATGTGGTTCTGGTACGTCTCAGAGGTGGTTGCGCATGCCCAACAGGTGATTCCGGACTGTCCGCCACATGGTTCTGGCACGTCTGAGAGGTGGTTCCGGCATGCCTGGCAGGTCATCCCAGAGAGTCCTCCAAGTGGTTCTGGCATAACACGCAGGTGATTTTGGCGTGTCTGGCAGGTTGTTCCGTTGTGCTTGGCAGGTGGTTCAGGCTTGGCCGGCAGGTGGTTCCAGACTGTCCAGGACGTGTTTCCAGCTTCTCCGGCAGGTGGTTCTGGTACGTCTGAGAGGTGGTTCCGCCATGGCTGGCAGGTGATTCCGGACCGTCCCCCAGGTGGTTCTGGCATAGCCAGCAGTTGATATTGGCCTGTCCGGCAGGTGGTTCCAGCGAGTCGAACAGGTGGCTCCGGCGTGCTCGGCAGGTGGTTCCGGTCTGTCCGGTAGGTGATTCCGGCGTGTCCGGCACGTGCTTCCGGCACGTCTGAGAGGTGGTTCCGGCATGCGCTACAGGTGGTTTCGGAGTGTCCGCCAGGTGGTTCTGGCACACCCGGCAGGTGATTTTGGCGTGTCCGGCAGGTGTTTCTGGCGAGTCGAGCAGGTGGCTCCGGCATGCTCGGCAGGTGCTTCCGGCGTCTCCGGCACGTGGTTCTGGTGTGTCTGAGAGCTGGTTCCGGCATGTCCGGCAGATGATTCCGGAGTGTCCGCCAAGTGGTTCTGGCATACCCGGCTGGTGATTTGGGCATGTCAGGTAGGTGGTTCCGGCAAGTCGAGCAGGTGGCTCCGGCGTGCTCGGCAGGTTGTTCAGACGGGTCTGGCAGGTGTTTTCCGTCTGTTCGGGGTGTGGTTCTAGCATCTCATGCACATGGTTCTGGCACGTCTGAGATGTGGTTCCGGCCGGCCCGACAGGTGTTTCCACAGTGTCCGCCAAGTGGTACTGGCGTAGTTGGCAGGTGATTTTGGCATGACCGGCAGGTGGTTCCAGCAAGCCCGGCAGGTGATTCCGAAGTGTTCCCCAACTGGTTGTGGCGTAGCCGGCAGGTGATTTTTGCGTGTCCGGCAGGTGGTTCTGGCGAGTCGAGCAGGTGGTTCTTGCGTGCTCGGCAGGTGCTTCCGGGGTCATTGGCACGTGGTTCTGGCATATCTGAGATGTGGTTCCGGCATGCCCGACAGGTGATTCCGGAGTGTTCGCCAAGTGTTTCCGGCGTAGCCGGCAGGTGATTTTGCATGTCCAGCGGTCGTTCCGGCCGGTCGAGCCGGTGGTTCCGGCGTGTCCGGCAGGTGGTTCCGGTCTGTCCGGCAGGTGGTTCTGTGGTGTCCGGCACGAGGTTCAGTCTGAGAGGCTGTGCCGGCATGCCCCTCACGTGATTCCGGCTTGTCCCCGAAGTGGTGCTGGTGTAGCGGGCAGGTGATTTTGGCGTGTCCGGCAGGTGGTTCAGGCGAGTTGAGCAGGTGGTTGCGACGTGCTCGGCAGGTGCTTCCGGCGTCTCCGGCACGTGTTTCTGGCACATCTGACTGGTGGTTCCGGCATGCCCGAAAGTTGATTCCGGTCTGTCCGGTAGGTGGTTCCGGCGTGCACGGCACGTGGTTCTGGTACGTGTCAGAGGTGGTTGCGTATGCCCAACAGGTGATTCCGGACTGTCCGCCACGTGCTTCTGGCACGTCTGAGAGGTGGTTCCAACATGCCCGGCAGGTCATTTCGGAGAGTCGTCCAAGTCGTTCTGGCGTAGCCCACAGGTGATTTTGGCGTGTCCGGCAGGTGGTTGCACCGTGCTCGGCAGGTGGTTCAGGCATGGCCGTCACGTGGTTCCAGTCTGTCCAGGACGTGTTTCCAGCTTCTCCGGCAGGTGGTTCTGGTACGTCTGAGAGGTGGTTCTGCCATGGCTGGCAGGTGATCCCGGACTGTCCCCCAGGTGGTTCTGGCATAGCCAGCAGTTGATATTGGCCTGTCCGGCAGGTGGTTCCAGCGAGTCGAACAGGTGGCTCCGGCGTTCTTGGCAGGTGGTTCCGGTCTGTCCGGTAGGTGTTTCCGGCGTGTCTGGCACGTGCTTCCGGCACGTCTGAGAGGTGGTTCCGCAGGCGCGGCAGGTGATTCCGTAGTGTCCGCCAGGTGGTTCTGGCATACCCGGCAGGTGATTTTGGCGTGTCCGGCAGGTGTTTCTGGCGAGTCGAGCAGGTGGCTCCGGCATGCTCGGCAGGTGCTTCCGGCGTCTCCGGCACTTGGTTCTGGTGTGTCTAGGAGCTGGTTCTGGCATGTCCGGCAGATGATTCCGGAGTGTCCGCCAAGTGGTTCTGGCATACCCAGCAGGTGATTTTGACGAGTCAGGGAGGTGGTACCGGTGAGTCGAGCAGGTGGTTCCGGCGTGCTCAGCAGGTGGTTCAGGCGGTTCTGGCAGGTGGTATCCGTCTGTTCGGGGTGTGGTTCCAGCATCTCATGAACACGTTTCTGGCACGTCTGAGATGTGGTTCCAGCCGGCCCGACAGGTGTTTCCGCAGTGTCCGCCAAGCGGTTCTGGCGTAGTTGGCAGCTGGTTTTGGCATGACTGGCAGGTGGTTCCAACAAGCCTGGCAGGTGATTCCAAAGTGTTCACCAACTGGTTGTGGCGTAGCCGGCAGGTGATTTTTGCGTGATCGGCAGGTGGTTCTGGCGAGTCGAGCAGGTGGTTCCGGCGTGCTCGGCTGGTGCTTCCGGGGTCATTGGCACGGGGTTCTGGCATGTCTGAGAGGTGGTTCCTGCATGCCCGGCAAGTGATTCCGGAGTGTTCGCCAATTGGTTCTGGCATAGTCGGCAGGTGATTTTGGCATGTCCGGCAGGTGGTTCAGGCGAGTTGAGCAGGTGGTTCCAACGTGCTTGGCAGGTGCTTCCGGCGTCTCCGGCACGTGTTTCTGGCACATCTGACAGGTGGTTCCGGCATGCCCGAAAGGTGATTCCGGGCTGTCTGGTAGGTGGTTCCAGCCTGCACGGCATGTGGTTCTGGTACGTCTCAGAGGTGGTTGCGCATGCCCAACAGGTGATTCCGGACTGTCCGCCACATGGTTCTGGCACGTCTGAGAGGTGGTTCCGGCATTCCCGGCCGGTCATCCCAGAGAGTCCTCCAAGTGGTTCTGGCATAACACGCAGGTGATTTTGGCGTGTCTGGCAGGTTGATCCGTTGTGCTTGGCAGGTGGTTCAGGCTTGGCCGGCAGGTGGTTCCAGACTGTCCAGGACGTGTTTCCAGCTTCTCCGGCAGGTGGTTCTGGTACGTCTGAGAGGTGGTTCCGCCATGGCTGGCAGGTGATTCCGGACCGTCCCCCAGGTGGTTCTGGCATAGCCAGCAGTTGATATTGGCCTGTCCGGCAGGTGGTTCCAGCGAGTCGAACAGGTGGCTCCGGCGTGCTCGGCAGGTGGTTCCGGTCTGTCCGGTAGGTGATTCCGGCGTGTCCGGCACGTGCTTCCGGCACGTCTGAGAGGTGGTTCCGGCATGCGCGACAGGTGGTTTCGGAGTGTCCGCCAGGTGGTTCTGGCGTACCCGGCAGGTGATTTTGGCGTGTCCGGCAGGTGTTTCTGGCGAGTCGAGCAGGTGGCTCCGGCATGCTCGGCAGGTGCTTCCGGCGTCTCCGGCACGTGGTTCTGGTGTGTCTGAGAGCTGGTTCCGGCATGTCCGGCAGATGATTCCGGAGTGTCCGCCAAGTGGTTCTGGCATACCCGGCTGGTGATTTGGGCATGTCAGGTAGGTGGCTCCGGCGTGCTCGGCAGGTTGTTCAGACGGGTCTGGCAGGTGTTTTCCGTCTGTTCGGGGTGTGGTTCCAGCATCTCATGCACATGGTTCTGGCACGTCTGAGATGTGGTTCCGGCCGGCCCGACAGGTGTTTCCGCAGTGTCCGCCAAGTGGTACTGGCGTAGTTGGCAGGTGATTTTGGCATGACCGGCAGGTGGTTCCAGCAAGCCCGGCAGGTGATTCCGAAGTGTTACCCAACTGGTTGTGGCGTAGCCGGCAGGTGATTTTTGCGTGTCCGGCAGGTGGTTCTGGCGAGTCGAGCAGGTGGTTCCGGCGTGCTCGGCAGGTGCTTCCGGGGTCATTGGCACGTGGTTCTGGCATATCTGAGAGGTGGTTCCAGCATGCCCGGCAGGTGATTCCGGAGTGTTCGCCAAGTGTTTCCGGCGTAGCCGGCAGGTGATTTTGCATGTCCAGCGGTCGTTCCGGCGGGTCGAGCCGGTGGTTCCGGCGTGTCCGGCAGGTGGTTCCGGTCTGTCCGGCAGGTGGTTCTGTGGTGTCCGGCACGAGGTTCAGTCTGAGAGGCTGTGCCGGCATGCCCCTCACGTGATTCCGGCTTGTCCCCGAAGTGGTGCTGGTGTAGCGGGCAGGTGATTTTGGCGTGTCCGGCAGTTGGTTCAGGCGAGTTGAGCAGGTGGTTGCGACATGCTCGGCAGGTGCTTCCGGCGTCTCCGGCACGTGTTTCTGGCACATCTGACTGGTGGTTCCGGCATGCCCAAAAGTTGATTCCGGTCTGTCCGGTAGGTGGTTCCGGCGTGCACGGCACGTGGTTCTGGTACGTCTCAGATGTGGTTGCGTATGCCCAACAGGTGATTCCGGACTGTCCGCCACGTGCTTCTGGCACGTCTGAGAGGTGGTTCCAACATGCCCGGCAGGTCATTTCGGAGAGTCGTCCAAGTGGTTCTGGCGTAGCCCGCAGGTGATTTTGGCGTGTCCGGCAGGTGGTTCCGCCGTGCTCGGCAGGTGGTTCAGGCATGGCCGTCACGTGGTTCCAGTCTGTCCAGGACGTGTTTCCAGCTTCTCCGGCAGGTGGTTCTGGTCCGTCTGAGAGGTGGTTCCGCCATGGCTGGCAGGTGATCCCGGACTGTCCCCCAGGTGGTTCTGGCATAGCCAGCAGTTGATATTGGCGTGTCCGGCAGGTGTTTCTGGCGAGTCGAGCAGGTGGCTCCGGCATGCTCGGCAGGTGCTTCCGGCGTCTCCGGCACTTGGTTCTGGTGTGTCTGAGAGCTGGTTCCAGCATGTCCGGCAGATGATTCCGGAGTGTCCGCCAAGTGGTTCTGGCATACACAGCAGTTGATTTTGGCGTGTCAGGGAGGTGGTACCGGTGAGTCGAGCAGGTGGTTCCGGCGTGCTCAGCAGGTGGTTCAGGCGGTTCTGGCACGTGGTATCCGTCTGTTCGGGGTGTGGTTCCAGCATCTCATGAACACGTTTCTGGCACGTCTGAGATGTGGTTCCAGCCGGCCCGACAGGTGTTTCCGCAGTGTCCGCCAAGCGGTTCTGGCGTAGTTGGCAGGTGATTTTGGCATGACTGGCAGGTGGTTCCAGCAAGCCTGGCAGGTGATTCCAAAGTGTTCACCAACTGGTTGTGGCGTAGCCGGCAGGTGATTTTTGCGTGATCGGCAGGTGGTTCTGGCGAGTCGAGCAGGTGGTTCCGGTGTGCTCGGCTGGTGCTTCCGGGGTCATTGGCACGGGGTTCTGGCATGTCTGAGAGGTGGTTCCTGCATGCCCGGCAAGTGATTCCGGAGTGTTCGCCAAGTGGTTCTGGCATAGTCGGCAGGTGATTTTGGCATGTCCGGCAGGTGGTTCAGGCGAGTTGAGCAGGTGGTTCCAACGTGCTTGGCAGGTGCTTCCGGCGTCTCTGGCACGTGTTTCTGGCACATCTGACAGGTGGTTCCGGCATGCCCGAAAGGTGATTCCGGTCTGTCCGGTAGGTGGTCCCAGCCTGCACGGCATGTGGTTCTGGTACGTCTCAGAGGTGGTTGCGCATGCCCAACAGGTGATTCCGGACTGTCCGCCACATGGTTCTGGCACGTCTGAGAGGTGGTTCCGGCATGCCCGGCAGGTCATCCCAGAGAGTCCTCCAAGTGGTTCTGGCATAACACGCAGGTGATTTTGGCGTGTCTGGCAGGTTGTTCCGTTGTGCTTGGCAGGTGGTTCAGGCTTGGCCGGAAGGTGGTTCCAGACTGTCCAGGACGTGTTTCCAGCTTCTCCGGCAGGTGGTTCTGGTACGTCTGAGAGGTGGTTCCGCCATGGCTGGCAGGTGATTCCGGACCGTCCCCCAGGTGGTTCTGGCATAGCCAGCAGTTGATATTGGCCTGTCCGGCAGGTGGTTCCAGCGAGTCGAACAGGTGGCTCCGCCGTGCTCGGCAGGTGGTTCCGGTCTGTCCGGTAGGTGATTCCGGCGTGTCCGGCATGTGCTTCCGGCACGTCTGAGAGGTGGTTCCGGCATGCGCGACAGGTGGTTTCGGAGTGTCCGCCAGGTGGTTCTGGCGTACCCGGCAGGTGATTTTGGCGTGTCCGGCAGGTGTTTCTGGCGAGTCGAGCAGGTGGCTCCGGCATGCTCGGCAGGTGCTTCCGGCGTCTCCGGCACGTGGTTCTGGTGTGTCTGAGAGCTGGTTCCGGCATGTCCGGCAGATGATTCCGGAGTGTCCGCCAAGTGGTTCTGGCATACCCGGCTGGTGATTTGGGCATGTCAGGTAGGTGGTTCCGGCGAGTCGAGCAGGTGGCTCCGGCGTGCTCGGCAGGTTGTTCAGACGGGTCTGGCAGGTGTTTTCCGTCTGTTCGGGGTGTGGTTCCAGCATCTCATGCACATGGTTCTGGCACGTCTGAGATGTGGTTCCGGCCGGCCCGACAGGTGTTTCCACAGTGTCCGCCAAGTGGTACTGGCGTTGTTGGCAGGTGATTTTGGCATGACCGGCAGGTGGTTCCAGCAAGCCCGGCAGGTGATTCCAAAGTGTTCCCCAACTGGTTGTGGCGTAGCCGGCAGGTGATTTTTGCGTGTCCGGCAGGTGGTTCTGGCGAGTCGAGCAGGTGGTTCCGGCGTGCTCGGCAGGTGCTTCCGGGGTCATTGGCACGTGGTTCTGGCATATCTGAGAGGTGGTTCCGGCATGCCCGGCAGGTGATTCCGGAGTGTTCGCCAAGTGTTTCCGGCGTAGCCGGCAGGTGATTTTGCATGTCCAGCGGTCGTTCCGGCGGGTCGAGCCGGTGGTTCCGGCGTGTCCGGCAGGTGGTTCCGGTCTGTCCGGCAGGTGGTTCTGTGGTGTCCGGCACGAGGTTCAGTCTGAGAGGCTGTGCCGGCATGCCCCTCACGTGATTCCGGCTTGTCCCCGAAGTGGTGCTGGTGTAGCGGGCAGGTGATTTTGGCGTGTCCGGCAGTTGGTTCAGGCGAGTTGAGCAGGTGGTTGCGACATGCTCGGCAGGTGCTTCCGGCGTCTCCGGCACGTGTTTCTGGCACATCTGACTGGTGGTTCCGGCACGCCCAAAATTTGATTCCGGTCTGTCCGGTAGGTGGTTCCGGCGTGCACGGCACGTGGTTCTGGTACGTCTCAGAGGTGGTTGCGTATGCCCAACAGGTGAATCCGGACTGTCCGCCACGGGCTTCTGGCACGTCTGAGAGGTGGTTCCAACATGCCCGGCAGGTCATTTCGCAGAGTCATCCAAGTGGTTCTGGCGTAGCCCGCAGGTGATTTTGGCGTGTCCGGCAGGTGGTTCCGCCGTGCTCGGCAGGTGGTTCAGGCATGGCCGTCACGTGGTTCCAGTCTGTCCAGGACGTGTTTCCAGCTTCTCCGGCAGGTGGTTCTGGTCCGTCTGAGAGGTGGTTCCGCCATGGCTGGCAGGTGATCCCGGACTGTCCCCCAGGTGGTTCTGGCATAGCCAGCAGTTGATATTGGCCTGTCCGGCAGGTGGTTCCAGCGAGTCGAACAGGTGGCTCCGGCGTTCTTGGCAGGTGGTTCCGGTCTGTCCGGTAGGTGTTTCCGGCGTGTCTGGCACGTGCTTCCGGCACGTCTGAGAGGTGGTTCCGGCATGCGCGGCAGGTGATTCCGGAGTGTCCGCCAGGTGGTTCTGGCATACCCGGCAGGTGATTTTGGCGTGTCCGGCAGGTGTTTCTGGCGAGTCGAGCAGGTGGCTCCGGCATGCTCGGCAGGTGCTTCCGGCGTCTCCGGCACGTGGTTCTGGTGTGTCTGAGAGCTGGTTCCGGCATGTCCGGCAGATGATTCCGGAGTGTCCGCCAAGTGGTTCTGGCTTACCCAGCAGGTGATTTTGGCGTGTCAGGGAGGTGGTACCGCTGAGTCGAGCAGGTGGTTCTGGCGTGCTCAGCAGGTGGTTCAGGCGGTTCTGGCACGTGGTATCCGTCTGTTCGGGGTGTGGTTCCAGCATCTCATGAACACGTTTCTGGCACGTCTGAGATGTGGTTCCAGCCGGCCCGACAGGTGTTTCCGCAGTGTCCGCTAAGCGGTTCTGGCGTAGTTGGCAGGTGATTTTGGCATGACTGGCAGGTGGTTCCAGCAAGCCTGGCAGGTGATTCCAAAGTGTTCACCAACTGGTTGTGGCGTAGCCGGCAGGTGATTTTTGCGTGATCGGCAGGTGGTTCTGGCGAGTCGAGCAGGTGGTTCCGGCGTGCTCGGCTGGTGCTTCCGGGGTCATTGGCACGGGGTTCTGGCATGTCTGAGAGGTGGTTCCTGCGTGCCCGGCAAGTGATTCCGGAGTGTTCGCCAAGTGGTTCTGGCATAGTCGGCAGGTGATTTTTGCGTGTCCGGCAGGTGGTTCTGGCGAGTCGAGCAGGTGGTTCCGGCGTGCTCGGCAGGTGCTTCTAGGGTCATTGGCACGTGGTTCTGGCATATCTGAGAGGTGGTTCCGGCATGCCTGGCAGGTGATTCCGGAGTGTTCGCCATGTGTTTCCGGCGTAGCGGGCAGGTGATATTGCATGTCCAGCGGTCGTTCCGGCGGGTCGAGCCGGTGGTTCCGGCATGTCCGGCAGGTGGTTCCGGTCTGTCCGGCAGGTGGTTCTGTGGTTTCCGTCACGAGGTTCAGTCTGAGAGGCTGTGCCAGCATGCCCCTCACGTGATTCCGTCTTGTCCCCGAAGTGGTGCTGGTGTAGCGGGCAGGTGATTTTGGCGTGTCCGGCAGGTGGTTCAGGCGAGTTGAGCAGGTGTTTGCGACGTGCTCGGCAGGTGCTTCCGGCGTCTCCGGCACGTGTTTCTGGCACATCTGACAGGTGGTTCCGGCTTGCCCGAAAGGTGATTCCGGTCTGTCCGGTAGGTGGTTCCAGCCTGCACGGCATGTGGTTCTGGTACGTCTCAGAGGTGGTTGCGCATGCCCAACAGGTGATTCCGGACTGTCCGCCACATGGTTCTGGCACGTCTGAGAGGTGGTTCCGGCATGCCCGGCAGGTCATCCCAGAGAGTCCTCCAAGTGGTTCTGGCATAACACGCAGGTGATTTTGGCGTGTCTGGCAGGTTGTTCCGTTGTGCTTGGCAGGTGGTTCAGGCTTGGCCGGAAGGTGGTTCCAGACTGTCCAGGACGTGTTTCCAGCTTCTCCGGCAGGTGGTTCTGGTACGTCTGAGACGTGGTTCCGCCATGGCTGGCAGGTGATTCCAGACCGTCCCCCAGGTGGTTCTGGCATAGCCAGCAGTTGATATTGGCCTGTCCGGCAGGTGGTTCCAGCGAGTCGAACAGGTGGCTCCGGCGTGCTCGGCAGGTGGTTCCGGTCTGTCCGGTAGGTGATTCCGGCGTGTCCGGCACGTGCTTCCGGCACGTCTGAGAGGTGGTTCCGGCATGCGCGACAGGTGGTTTCGAAGTGTCCGCCACGTGGTTCTGGCGTACCCGGCAGGTGATTTTGGCGTGTCCGGCAGGTGTTTCTGGCGAGTCGAGCAGGTGGCTCCGGCATGCTCGGCAGGTGCTTCCGGCGTCTCCGGCACGTGGTTCTGGTGTGTCTGAGAGCTGGTTCCGGCATGTCCGGCAGATGATTCCGGAGGCTCCGGCAAGTGGTTCTGGCATACCCGGCTGGTGATTTGGGCATGTCAGGTAGGTGGTTCCGGCGAGTCGAGCAGGTGGCTCCGGCGTGCTCGGCAGGTTGTTCAGACGGGTCTGGCAGGTGTTTTCCGTCTGTTCGGGGTGTGGTTCCAGCATCTCATGCACATGGTTCTGGCACGTCTGAGATGTGGTTCCGGCCGGCCCGACAGGTGTTTCCACAGTGTCCGCCAAGTGGTACTGGCGTAGTTGGCAGGTGATTTTGGCATGACCGGCAGGTGGTTCCAGCAAGCCCGGCAGGTGATTCCGAAGTGTTCCCCAACTGGTTGTGGCGTAGCCGGCAGGTGATTTTTGCATGTCCGGCAGGTGGTTCTGGCGAGTCGAGCAGGTGGCTCTGGCGTGCTCGGCAGGTGCTTCCGGCGTCTCCGTCACGTGGTTCTGGCATATCTGAGAGGTGGTTCCGGCATGCCCGGCATGTGATTCCGGAGTGTCCGCCAAGTGGTTCTGGCATACCCGGCTGGTGATTTGGGCATGTCAGGTAGGTGGTTCCGGCGAGTCGAGCAGGTCGCTCCGGCGTGCTCGGCAGGTTGTTCAGGCGGGTCTGGCAGGTGTTTTACGACTGTTGGGGGTGTGGTTCCAGCATCTCATGCACATGGTTCTGGCACGTCTGAGATGTGGTTCCGGCCGGCCCGACAGGTGTTTCCACTGTGTCCGCCAAGTGGTACTGGCGTAGTTGGCAGGTGATTTTGGCATGACCGGCAGGTGGTTCCAGCAAGCCCGGCAGGTGATTCCGAAGTGTTCCCCAACTGGTTGTGGCGTAGCCGGCAGGTGATTTTTGCGTGTCCGGCAGGTGTTTCTGGCGAGTCGAGCAGGTGGCTCCGGCATGCCTGGCAGGTGATTCCGGAGTGTTCGCCAAGTGTTTCCGGCGTAGCCGGCAGGTGATTTTGCATGTCCAGCGGTCGTTCCGGCGGGTCGAGCCGGTGGTTCCGGCGTGTCCGGCAGGTGGTTCCGGTCTGTCCGGCAGGTGGTTCTGTGGTGTCCGGCACGAGGTTCAGTCTGAGAGGCTGTGCCAGCATGCCCCTCACGTGATTCCGGCTTGTCCCCGAAGTGGTGCTGGTGTAGCGGGCAGGTGATTTTGGCGTGTCCGGCAGGTGGTTCAGGCGAGTTGAGCAGGTGGTTGCGACGTGCTCGGCAGGTGCTTCCGGCGTCTCCGGCACGTGTTTCTGGCACATCTGACTGGTGGTTCCGGCATGCCCAAAAGTTGATTCCGGTCTGTCCGTTAGGTGGTTCCGGCGTGCACGGCACGTGGTTCTGGTACGTCTCAGAGGTGGTTGCGTATGCCCAACAGGTGATTCTGGACTGTCCGCCACGTGCTTCTGGCACGTCTGAGAGGTGGTTCGAACATGCCCGGCAGGTCATTTCGAAGAGTCGTCCAAGTGGTTCTGGCATAGCCCGCAGGTGATTTTGGCGTGTCCGGCAGGTGGTTCAGCCGAGTTGAGCAGGTGGTTGAGACGTGCTCGGCAGGTGCTTCCGGCGTCTCCGGCACATGTTTCTGGCACATCTGACTGGTGGTTCCGGCATGCCCAAAAGTTGATTCTGGTCTGTCCGGTAGGTGGTTCCGGCGTGCACGGCACGTGGTTCTGGTACGTCTCAGAGGTGGTTGCGTATGCCCAACAGGTGATTCCGGACTGTCCGCCACGTGCTTCTGGCACGTCTGAGAGGTGGTTCCAACATGCCCGGCAGGTCATTTCGGAGAGTCGTCCAAGTGGTTCTGGCATAGCCCGCAGGTGATTTTGGCGTGTCCGGCAGGTGGTTCCGCCGTGCTCGGCAGGTGGTTCAGGCATGGCCGTCACGTGGTTCCAGTCTGTCCAGGACGTGTTTCCAGCTTCTCCGGCAGGTGGTTCTGGTACGTCTGAGAGGTGGTTCCGCCATGGCTGGCAGGTGATCCCGGACCGTCCCCCAGGTGGTTCTGGCATAGCCAGCAGTTGATATTGGCCTGTCCGGCAGGTGGTTCCAGCGAGTCGAACAGGTGGCTCCGGCGTTCTTCGCAGGTGGTTCCGGTCTGTCCGGTAGGTGTTTCCGGCGTGTGTGGCACGTGCTTCCGGCACGTCTGAGAAGTGGTTCCGGCATGCGCGGCAGGTGATTCCATAGTGTCCGCCAGGTGGTTCTGGAATACCCGGCAGGTGATTTTGGCGTGTCCGGCAGGTGTTTCTGGCGAGTCGAGCAGGTGGCTCCTGCATGCTCGGCAGGTGATTCCGGCGTCTCCGGCACTTGGTTCTGGTGTGTCTGAGAGCTGGTTCCGGCATGTCCGGCAGATGATTCCGGAGTGTCCGCCAAGTGGTTCTGGCATACCCAGCAGCTGATTTTGGCGTGTCAGGGAGGTGGTACCGGTAAGTTGAGCAGGTGGTTCCGGCGTGCTCAACAGGTGGTTCAGGCGGTTCTGGCATGTGGTATCCGTCTGTTCGTGGTGTGGTTCCAGCATCTCATGAGCACGTTTCTGGCACGTCTGAGATGTGGTTCCAGCCGGCCCGACAGGTGTTTCCGCAGTGTCCGCCAAGCGGTTCTGGTTTACTTGGCAGGTGATTTTGGCATGACTGGCAGGTGGTTCCAGCAAGCCTCGCAGGTGATTCCAAAGTGTTCACCAACTGGTTGTGGCGTAGCCGGCAGGTGATTTTTGCGTGATCGGCAGGTGGTTATGGCGAGTCGAGCAGGTGGTTCCGGCGTGCTCGGCTGGTGCTTCCGGGGTCATTGGCACGGGGTTCTGGCATGTCTGAGAGGTGGTTCCTGCATGCCCGGCAAGTGATTCCGGAGTGTTCGCCACGTGGTTCTGGCATAGTCGGCAGGTGATTTTGGCATGTCCGGCAGGTGGTTCAGGAGAGTTGAGCAGGTGGTTCCAACGTGCTTGGCAGGTGCTTCCGGCGTCTCCGGCACGTGTTTCTGGCACATCTGACAGGTGGTTCCGGCATGCCCGAAAGGTGATTCCGGTCTGTCCGGTAGGTGGTTCCAGCCTGCACGGCATGTGGTTCTGGTACGTCTCAGAGGTGGTTGCGCATGCCCAACAGGTGATTCCGGACTGTCCGCCACATGGTTCCGGCACGTCTGAGAGGTGGTTCTGGCATGCCCGGCAGGTCATCCCAGAGAGTCCTCCAAGTGGTTCTGGCATAACACGCAGGTGATTTTGGCGTGTCTGGCAGGTTGTTCCGTTGTGCTTGGCAGGTGGTTCAGGCTTGGCCGGCAGGTGGTTCCAGACTGTCCAGGACGTGTTTCCAGCTTCTCCGGCAGGTGGTTCTGGTACGTCTGAGAGGTGGTTCCACCATGGCTGGCAGGTGATACCGGACCCTCCCCCAGGTGGTTCTGGCATAGCCAGCAGTTGATATTGGCCTGTCCGGCAGGTGGTTCCAGCGAGTCGAACAGGTGGCTCCGGCGTGCTCGGCAGGTGGTTCGGGTCTGTCCGGTAGGTGATTCCGGCGTGTCCGGCACGTGCTTCCGGCACGTCTGAGAGGTGGTTCCGGCATGCGCGACAGGTGATTTCGGAGTGTCCGCCAGGTGGTTCTGGCGTACCCGGCAGGTGATTTTGGCGTGTCCGGCAGGTGTTTCTGGCGAGTCGAGCAGGTGGCTCCGGCATGCTCGGCAGGTGCTTCCGGCGTCTCCGGCACGTGGTTCTGGTGTGTCTGAGAGCTGGTTCCGGCATGTCCGGCAGATGATTCCGGAGTGTCCGCCAAGTGGTTCTGGCATACCCGGCTGGTGATTTGGGCATGTCAGGCAGGTGGTTCCGGCGAGTCGAGCAGGTGGCTCCGGCGTGCTCGGCAGGTGCTTCCGGGGTCATTGGCACGGGGTTCTGGCATGTCTGAGAGGTGGTTCCTGCATGCCCGGCAAGTGATTCCGGAGTGTTCGCCAAGTGGTTCTGGCATAGTCGGCAGGTGATTTTGGCATGTCCGGCAGGTGGTTCAGGCGAGTTGAGCAGGTGGTTCCAACGTGCTTGGCAGGTGCTTCCGGCGTCTCCGGCACGTGTTTCTGGCACATCTGACAGGTGGTTCCGGCATGCCCGAAAGGTGATTCCGGTCTGTCCGGTAGGTGGTTCCAGCCTGCACGGCATGTGGTTCTGGTACGTCTCAGAGGTGGTTGCGCATGCCCAACAGGTGATTCCGGACTGTCCGCCACATGGTTCTGGCACGTCTGAGAGGTGGTTCCGGCATGCCTGGCAGGTCATCCCAGAGAGTCCTCCAAGTGGTTCTGGCATAACACGCAGGTGATTTTGGCGTGTCTGGCAGGTTGTTCCGTTGTGCTTGGCAGGTGGTTCAGGCTTGGCCGGCAGGTGGTTCCAGACTGTCCAGGACGTGTTTCCAGCTTCTCCGGCAGGTGGTTCTGGTACGTCTGAGAGGTGGTTCCGCCATGGCTGGCAGGTGATTCCGGACCGTCCCCCAGGTGGTTCTGGCATAGCCAGCAGTTGATATTGGCCTGTCCGGCAGGTGGTTCCAGCGAGTCGAACAGGTGGCTCCGGCGTGCTCGGCAGGTGGTTCCGGTCTGTCCGGTAGGTGATTCCGGCGTGTCCGGCACGTGCTTCCGGCACGTCTGAGAGGTGGTTCCGGCATGCGCTACAGGTGGTTTCGGAGTGTCCGCCAGGTGGTTCTGGCACACCCGGCAGGTGATTTTGGCGTGTCCGGCAGGTGTTTCTGGCGAGTCGAGCAGGTGGCTCCGGCATGCTCGGCAGGTGCTTCCGGCGTCTCCGGCACGTGGTTCTGGTGTGTCTGAGAGCTGGTTCCGGCATGTCCGGCAGATGATTCCGGAGTGTCCGCCAAGTGGTTCTGGCATACCCGGCTGGTGATTTGGGCATGTCAGGTAGGTGGTTCCGGCAAGTCGAGCAGGTGGCTCCGGCGTGCTCGGCAGGTTGTTCAGACGGGTCTGGCAGGTGTTTTCCGTCTGTTCGGGGTGTGGTTCCAGCATCTCATGCACATGGTTCTGGCACGTCTGAGATGTGGTTCCGGCCGGCCCGACAGGTGTTTCCACAGTGTCCGCCAAGTGGTACTGGCGTAGTTGGCAGGTGATTTTGGCATGACCGGCAGGTGGTTCCAGCAAGCCCGGCAGGTGATTCCGAAGTGTTCCCCAACTGGTTGTGGCGTAGCCGGCAGGTGATTTTTGCGTGTCCGGCAGGTGGTTCTGGCGAGTCGAGCAGGTGGTTCTTGCGTGCTCGGCAGGTGCTTCCGGGGTCATTGGCACGTGGTTCTGGCATATCTGAGATGTGGTTCCGGCATGCCCGACAGGTGATTCCGGAGTGTTCGCCAAGTGTTTCCGGCGTAGCCGGCAGGTGATTTTGCATGTCCAGCGGTCGTTCCGGCCGGTCGAGCCGGTGGTTCCGGCGTGTCCGGCAGGTGGTTCCGGTCTGTCCGGCAGGTGGTTCTGTGGTGTCCGGCACGAGGTTCATTCTGAGAGGCTGTGCCGGCATGCCCCTCACGTGATTCCGGCTTGTCCCCGAAGTGGTGCTGGTGTAGCGGGCAGGTGATTTTGGCGTGTCCGGCAGGTGGTTCAGGCGAGTTGAGCAGGTGGTTGCGACGTGCTCGGCAGGTGCTTCCGGCGTCTCCGGCACGTGTTTCTGGCACATCTGACTGGTGGTTCCGGCATGCCCGAAAGTTGATTCCGGTCTGTCCGGTAGGTGGTTCCGGCGTGCACGGCACGTGGTTCTGGTACTTGTCAGAGGTGGTTGCGTATGCCCAACAGGTGATTCCGGACTGTCCGGCACGTGCTTCTGGCACGTCTGAGAGGTGGTTCCAACATGCCCGGCAGGTCATTTCGGAGAGTCGTCCAAGTGGTTCTGGCGTAGCCCGCAGGTGATTTTGGCGTGTCCGGCAGGTGGTTCCGCCGTGCTCGGCAGGTGGTTCAGGCATGGCCGTCACGTGGTTCCAGTCTGTCCAGGACGTGTTTCCAGCTTCTCCGGCAGGTGGTTCTGGTACGTCTGAGAGGTGGTTCCGCCATGGCTGGCAGGTGATCCCAGTCTGTCCCCCAGGTGGTTCTGGCATAGCCAGCAGTTGATATTGGCCTGTCCGGCAGGTGGTTCCAGTGAGTCGAACAGGTGGCTCCGGCGTTCTTGGCAGGTGGTTCCGGTCTGTCCGGTAGGTGTTACCGGCGTGTCTGGCACGTGCTTCCGGCACGTCTGAGAGGTGGTTCCGGCATGCGCGGCAGGTGATTCCGTAGTGTCCGCCAGGTGGTTCTGGCGTACCCGGCAGGTGATTTTGGCGTGTCCGGCAGGTGTTTCTGGCGAGTCGAGCAGGTGGCTCCGGCATGCTCGGCAGGTGCTTCCGGCGTCTCCGGCACGTGGTTCTGGTGTGTCTGAGAGCTGGTTCCGGCATGTCCGGCAGATGATTCCGGAGTGTCCGCCAAGTGGTTCTGGCATACCCGGCTGGTGATTTGGGCATGTCAGGTAGGTGGCTCCGGCGTGCTCGGCAGGTTGTTCAGACGGGTCTGGCAGGTGTTTTCCATCTGTTCGGGGTGTGGTTCCAGCATCTCATGCACATGGTTCTGGCACGTCTGAGATGTGGTTCCGGCCGGCCCGACAGGTGTTTCCACAGTGTCCGCCAAGTGGTACTGGCGTAGTTGGCAGGTGATTTTGGCAAGCCCGGCAGGTGATTCCGAAGTTTTCCCCAACTGGTTGTGGCGTAGCCGGCAGGTGATTTTTGCGTGTCCGGCAGGTGGTTCTGGCGAGTCGAGCAGGTGGTTCCGGCGTGCTCGGCAGGTGCTTCCGGGGTCATTGGCACGTGGTTCTGGCATATCTGAGAGGTGGTTCCAGCATGCCCGGCAGGTGATTCCGGAGTGTTCGCCAAGTGTTTCCGGCGTAGCCGGCAGGTGATTTTGCATGTCCAGCGGTCGTTCCGGCGGGTCGAGCCGGTGGTTCCGGCGTGTCCGGCAGGTGGTTCCGGTCTGTCCGGCAGGTGGTTCTGTGGTGTCCGGCACGAGGTTCAGTCTGAGAGGCTGTGCCGGCATGCCCCTCACGTGATTCCGGCTTGTCCCCGAAGTGGTGCTGGTGTAGCGGGCAGGTGATTTTGGCGTGTCCGGCAGTTGGTTCAGGCGAGTTGAGCAGGTGGTTGCGACGTGCTCGACAGGTGCTTCCGGCGTCTCCAACACGTGTATCTGGCACATCTGACTGGTGGTTCCGGCATGCCCAAAAGTTGATTCCGGTCTGTCCGGTAGGTGGTTCCGGCGTGCACGGCACGTGGTTCTGGTACGTGTCAGAGGTGGTTGCGTATGCCCAACAGGTGATTCCGGACTGTCCGCCACGTGCTTCTGGCACGTCTGAGAGGTGGTTCCAACATGCCCGGCAGGTCATTTCGGAGAGTCGTCCAAGTGGTTCTGGCGTAGCCCGCAGGTGATTTTGGCGTGTCCGGCAGGTGGTTGCGCCGTGCTCGGCAGGTGGTTCAGGCATGGCCGTCACGTGGTTCCAGTCTGTCCAGGACGTGTTTCCAGCTTCTCCGGCAGGTGGTTCTGGTACGTCTGAGAGGTGGTTCTGCCATGGCTGGCAGGTGATCCCGGACTGTCCCCCAGGTGGTTCTGGCATAGCCAGCAGTTGATATTGGCCTGTCCGGCAGGTGGTTCCAGCGAGTCGAACAGGTGGCTCCGGCGTTCTTGGCAGGTGGTTCCGGTCTGTCCGGTAGGTGTTTCCGGCGTGTCTGGCACGTGCTTCCGGCACGTCTGAGAGGTGGTTCCGCATGCGCGGCAGGTGATTCCGTAGTGTCCGCCAGGTGGTTCTGGCATACCCGGCAGGTGATTTTGGCGTGTCCGGCAGGTGTTTCTGGCGAGTCGAGCAGGTGGCTCCGGCATGCTCGGCAGGTGCTTCCGGCGTCTCCGGCACTTGGTTCTGGTGTGTCTAGGAGCTGGTTCTGGCATGTCCGGCAGATGATTCCGGAGTGTCCGCCAAGTGGTTCTGGCATACCCAGCAGGTGATTTTGACGAGTCAGGGAGGTGGTACCGGTGAGTCGAGCATGTGGTTCCGGCGTGCTCAGCAGGTGGTTCAGGCGGTTCTGGCAGGTGGTATCCGTCTGTTCGGGGTGTGGTTCCAGCATCTCATGAACGCGTTTCTGGCACGTCTGAGATGTGGTTCCAGCTGGCCCGACATTTGTTTCCGCAGTGTCCGCCAAGCGGTTCTGGCGTAGTTGGCAGCTGATTTTGGCATGACTGGCAGGTGGTTCCAGCAAGCCTGGCAGGTGATTCCAAAGTGTTCACCAACTGGTTGTGGCGTAGCCGGCAGGTGATTTTTGCGTGATCGGCAGGTGGTTCTGGCGAGTCGAGCAGGTGGTTCCGGCGTGCTCGGCTGGTGCTTCCGGGGTCATTGGCACGGGGTTCTGGCATGTCTGAGAGGTGGTTCCTGCATGCCCGGCAAGTGATTCCGGAGTGTTCGCCAATTGGTTCTGGCATAGTCGGCAGGTGATTTTGGCATGTCCGGCAGGTGGTTCAGGCGAGTTGAGCAGGTGGTTCCAACGTGCTTGGCAGGTGCTTCCGGCGTCTCCGGCACGTGTTTCTGGCACATCTGACAGGTGGTTCCGGCATGCCCGAAAGGTGATTCCGGGCTGTCTGGTAGGTGGTTCCAGCCTGCACGGCATGTGGTTCTGGTACGTCTCAGAGGTGGTTGCGCATGCCCAACAGGTGATTCCGGACTGTCCGCCACATGGTTCTGGCACGTCTGAGAGGTGGTTCCGGCATTCCCGGCCGGTCATCCCAGAGAGTCCTCCAAGTGGTTCTGGCATAACACGCAGGTGATTTTGGCGTGTCTGGCAGGTTGATCCGTTGTGCTTGGCAGGTGGTTCAGGCTTGGCCGGCAGGTGGTTCCAGACTGTCCAGGACGTGTTTCCAGCTTCTCCGGCAGGTGGTTCTGGTACGTCTGAGAGGTGGTTCCGCCATGGCTGGCAGGTGATTCCGGACCGTCCCCCAGGTGGTTCTGGCATAGCCAGCAGTTGATATTGGCCTGTCCGGCAGGTGGTTCCAGCGAGTCGAACAGGTGGCTCCGGCGTGCTCGGCAGGTGGTTCCGGTCTGTCCGGTAGGTGATTCCGGCGTGTCCGGCACGTGCTTCCGGCACGTCTGAGAGGTGGTTCCGGCATGCGCGACAGGTGGTTTCGGAGTGTTCGCCAGGTGGTTCTGGCGTACCCGGCAGGTGATTTTGGCGTGTCCGGCAGGTGTTTCTGGCGAGTCGAGCAGGTGGCTCCGGCATGCTCGGCAGGTGCTTCCGGCGTCTCCGGCACGTGGTTCTGGTGTGTCTGAGAGCTGGTTCCGGCATGTCCGGCAGATGATTCCGGAGTGTCCGCCAAGTGGTTCTGGCATACCCGGCTGGTGATTTGGGCATGTCAGGTAGGTGGCTCCGGCGTGCTCGGCAGGTTGTTCAGACGGGTCTGGCAGGTGTTTCCCGTCTGTTCGGGGTGTGGTTCCAGCATCTCATGCACATGGTTCTGGCACGTCTGAGATGTGGTTCCGGCCGGCCCGACAGGTGTTTCCGCAGTGTCCGCCAAGTGGTACTGGCGTAGTTGGCAGGTGATTTTGGCATGACCGGCAGGTGGTTCCAGCAAGCCCGGCAGGTGATTCCGAAGTGTTCCCCAACTGGTTGTGGCGTAGCCGGCAGGTGATTTTTGCGTGTCCGGCAGGTGGTTCTGGCGAGTCGAGCAGGTGGTTCCGGCGTGCTCGGCAGGTGCTTCCGGGGTCATTGGCACGTGGTTTTGGCATATCTGAGAGGTGGTTCCAGCATGCCCGGCAGGTGATTCCGGAGTGTTCGCCAAGTGTTTCCGGCGTAGCCGGCAGGTGATTTTGCATGTCCAGCGGTCGTTCCGGCGGGTCGAGCCGGTGGTTCCGGCGTGTCCGGCAGGTGGTTCCGGTCTGTCCGGCAGGTGGTTCTGTGGTGTCCGGCACGAGGTTCAGTCTGAGAGGCTGTGCCGGCATGCCCCTCACGTGATTCCGGCTTGTCCCCGAAGTGGTGCTGGTGTAGCGGGCAGGTGATTTTGGCGTGTCCGGCAGTTGGTTCAGGCGAGTTGAGCAGGTGGTTGCGACGTGCTCGGCAGGTGCTTCCGGCGTCTCCAGCACGTGTTTCTGGCACATCTGACTGGTGGTTCCGGCATGCCCAAAAGTTGATTCCGGTCTGTCCGGTAGGTGGTTCCGGCGTGCACGGCACGTGGTTCTGGTACGTCTCAGAGGTGGTTGCGTATGCCCAACAGGTGATTCCGGACTGTCCGCCACGTGCTTCTGGCACGTCTGAGAGGTGGTTCCAACATGCCCGGCAGGTCATTTCGCAGAGTATCCAAGTGGTTCTGGCGTAGCCCGCAGGTGATTTTGGCGTGTCCGGCAGGTGGTTCCGCCGTGCTCGGCAGGTGGTTCAGGCATGGCCGTCACGTGGTTCCAGTCTGTCCAGGACGTGTTTCCAGCTTCTCCGGCAGGTGGTTCTGGTACGTCTGAGAGGTGGTTCCGCCATGGCTGGCAGGTGATCCCGGACTGTCCCCCAGGTGGTTCTGGCATAGCCAGCAGTTGATTTTGGCGTGTCCGGCAGGTGTTTCTGGCGAGTCGAGCAGGTGGCTCCGGCATGCTCGGCAGGTGCTTCCGGCGTCTCCGGCACTTGGTTCTGGTGTGTCTGAGAGCTGGTTCCGGCATGTCCGGCAGATGATTCCGGAGTGTCCGCCAAGTGGTTCTGGCATACCCAGCAGTTGATTTTGGCGTGTCAGGGAGGTGGTACCGGTGAGTCGAGCAGGTGGTTCCGCCGTGCTCAGCAGGTGGTTCAGGCGGTTCTGGCACGTGGTATCCGTCTGTTCGGGGTGTGGTTCCAGCATCTCATGAACACGTTTCTGGCACGTCTGAGATGTGGTTCCAGCCGGCCCGACAGGTGTTTCCGCAGTGTCCGCCAAGCGGTTCTGGCGTAGTTGGCAGGTGATTTTGGCATGACTGGCAGGTGGTTCCAGCAAGCCTGGCAGGTGATTCCAAAGTGTTCACCAACTGGTTGTGGCGTAGCCGGCAGGTGATTTTTGCGTGATCGGCAGGTGGTTCTGGCGAGTCGAGCAGGTGGTTCCGGTGTGCTCGGCTGGTGCTTCCGGGGTCATTGGCACGGGGTTCTGGCATGTCTGAGAGGTGGTTCCTGCATGCCCGGCAAGTGATTCCGGAGTGTTCGCCAAGTGGTTCTGGCATAGTCGGCAGGTGATTTTGGCATGTCCGGCAGGTGGTTCAGGCGAGTTGAGCAGGTGGTTCCAACGTGCTTGGCAGGTGCTTCCGGCGTCTCTGGCACGTGTTTCTGGCACATCTGACAGGTGGTTCCGGCATGCCCGAAAGGTGATTCCGGTCTGTCCGGTAGGTGGTCCCAGCCTGCACGGCATGTGGTTCTGGTACGTCTCAGAGGTGGTTGCGCATGCCCAACAGGTGATTCCGGACTGTCCGCCACATGGTTCTGGCACGTCTGAGAGGTGGTTCCGGCATGCCCGGCAGGTCATCCCAGAGAGTCCTCCAAGTGGTTCTGGCATAACACGCAGGTGATTTTGGCGTGTCTGGCAGGTTGTTCCGTTGTGCTTGGCAGGTGGTTCAGGCTTGGCCGGAAGGTGGTTCCAGACTGTCCAGGACGTGTTTCCAGCTTCTCCGGCAGGCGGTTCTGGTACGTCTGAGAGGTGGTTCCGCCATGGCTGGCAGGTGATTCTGGACCGTCCCCCAGGTGGTTCTGGCATAGCCAGCAGTTGATATTGGCCTGTCCGGCAGGTGGTTCCAGCGAGTCGAACAGGTGGCTCCGCCGTGCTCGGCAGGTGGTTCCGGTCTGTCCGGTAGGTGATTCCGGCGTGTCCGGCATGTGCTTCCGGCACGTCTGAGAGGTGGTTCCGGCATGCGCGACAGGTGGTTTCGGAGTGTCCGCCAGGTGGTTCTGGCGTACCCGGCAGGTGATTTTGGCGTGTCCGGCAGGTGTTTCTGGCGAGTCGAGCAGGTGGCTCCGGCATGCTCGGCAGGTGCTTCCGGCGTCTCCGGCACGTGGTTCTGGTGTGTCTGAGAGCTGGTTCCGGCATGTCCGGCAGATGATTCCGGAGGTTCCGGCAAGTGGTTCTGGCATACCCGGCTGGTGATTTGGGCATGTCAGGTAGGTGGTTCCGGCGAGTCGAGCAGGTGGCTCCGGCGTGCTCGGCAGGTTGTTCAGACGGGTCTGGCAGGTGTTTTCCGTCTGTTCGGGGTGTGGTTCCAGCATCTCATGCACATGGTTCTGGCACGTCTGAGATGTGGTTCCGGCCGGCCCGACAGGTGTTTCCACAGTGTCCGCCAAGTGGTACTGGCGTAGTTGGCAGGTGATTTTGGCATGACCGGCAGGTGGTTCCAGCAAGCCCGGCAGGTGATTCCAAAGTGTTCCCCAACTGGTTGTGGCGTAGCCGGCAGGTGATTTTTGCGTGTCCGGCAGGTGGTTCTGGCGAGTCGAGCAGGTGGTTCCGGCGTGCTCGGCAGGTGCTTCCGGGGTCATTGGCACGTGGTTCTGGCATATCTGAGAGGTGGTTCCGGCATGCCCGGCAGGTGATTCCGGAGTGTTCGCCAAGTGTTTCCGGCGTAGCCGGCAGGTGATTTTGCATGTCCAGCGGTCGTTCCGGCGGGTCGAGCCGGTGGTTCCGGCGTGTCCGGCAGGTGGTTCCGGTCTGTCCGGCAGGTGGTTCTGTGGTGTCCGGCACGAGGTTCAGTCTGAGAGGCTGTGCCGGCATGCCCCTCACGTGATTCCGGCTTGTCCCCGAAGTGGTGCTGGTGTAGCGGGCAGGTGATTTTGGCGTGTCCGGCAGTTGGTTCAGGCGAGTTGAGCAGGTGGTTGCGACATGCTCGGCAGGTGCTTCCGGCGTCTCCGGCACGTGTTTCTGGCACATCTGACTGGTGGTTCCGGCATGCCCAAAAGTTGATTCCGGTCTGTCCGGTAGGTGGTTCCGGCGTGCACGGCACGTGGTTCTGGTACGTCTCAGAGGTGGTTGCGTATGCCCAACAGGTGAATCCGGACTGTCCGCCACGGGCTTCTGGCACGTCTGAGAGGTGGTTCCAACATGCCCGGCAGGTCATTTCGCAGAGTCATCCAAGTGGTTCTGGCGTAGCCCGCAGGTGATTTTGGCGTGTCCGGCAGGTGGTTCCGCCGTGCTCGGCAGGTGGTTCAGGCATGGCCGTCACGTGGTTCCAGTCTGTCCAGGACGTGTTTCCAGCTTCTCCGGCAGGTGGTTCTGGTACGTCTGAGAGGTGGTTCCGCCATGGCTGGCAGGTGATCCCGGACTGTCCCCCAGGTGGTTCTGGCATAGCCAGCAGTTGATATTGGCCTGTCCGGCAGGTGGTTCCAGCGAGTCGAACAGGTGGCTCCGGGGTTCTTGGCAGGTGGTTCCGGTCTGTCCGGTAGGTGTTTCCGGCGTGTCTGGCACGTGCTTCCAGCACGTCTGAGAGGTGGTTCCGGCATGCGCGGCAGGTGATTCCGGAGTGTCCGCCAGGTGGTTCTGGCATACCCGGCAGGTGATTTTGGCGTGTCCGGCAGGTGTTTCTGGCGAGTCGAGCAGGTGGCTCCGGCATGCTCGGCAGGTGCTTCCGGCGTCTCCGGCACGTGGTTCTGGTGTGTCTGAGAGCTGGTTCCGGCATGTCCGGCAGATGATTCCGGAGTGTCCGCCAAGTGGTTCTGGCTTACCCAGCAGGTGA
Organism: Equus caballus; assembly: GCF_041296265.1. Classification (NCBI taxonomy): domain Eukaryota; kingdom Metazoa; phylum Chordata; class Mammalia; order Perissodactyla; family Equidae; genus Equus; species Equus caballus. Next base: position 3,095,856 of record NC_091711.1, on the reverse strand, counting down.
TTTTGGCGTGTCAGTGAGGTGGTACCGCTGAGTCGAGCAGGTGGTTCCGGCGTGCTCAGCAGGTGGTTCAGGCGGTTCTGGCACGTGGTATCCGTCTGTTCGGGGTGTGGTTCCAGCATCTCATGAACACGTTTCTGGCACGTCTGAGATGTGGTTCCAGCCGGCCCGACAGGTGTTTCCGCAGTGTCCGCTAAGCGGTTCTGGCGTAGTTGGCAGTTGATTTTGGCATGACTGGCAGGTGGTTCCAGCAAGCCTGGCAGGTGATTCGAAAGTGTTCACCAACTGGTTGTGGCGTAGCCGGCAGGTGATTTTTGCGTGATCGGCAGGTGGTTCTGGCGAGTCGAGCAGGTGGTTCCGGTGTGCTCGGCTGGTGCTTCCGGGGTCATTGGCACGGGGTTCTGGCATGTCTGAGAGGTGGTTCCTGCGTGCCCGGCAAGTGATTCCGGAGTGTTCGCCAAGTGGTTCTGGCATAGTCGGCAGGTGATTTTTGCGTGTCCGGCAGGTGGTTCTGGCGAGTCGAGCAGGTGGTTCCGGCGTGCTCGGCAGGTGCTTCTGGGGTCATTGGCACGTGGTTCTGGCATATCTGAGAGGTGGTTCCGGCATGCCTGGCAGGTGATTCCGGAGTGTTCGCCATGTGTTTCCGGCGTAGCGGGCAGGTGATATTGCATGTCCAGCGGTCGTTCCGGCGGGTCGAGCCGGTGGTTCCGGCATGTCCGGCAGGTGGTTCCGGTCTGTCCGGCAGGTGGTTCTGTGGTTTCCGTCACGAGGTTCAGTCTGAGAGGCTGTGCCAGCATGCCCCTCACGTGATTCCGTCTTGTCCCCGAAGTGGTGCTGGTGTAGCGGGCAGGTGATTTTGGCGTGTCCGGCAGGTGGTTCAGGCGAGTTGAGCAGGTGTTTGCGACGTGCTCGGCAGGTGCTTCCGGCGTCTCCGGCACGTGTTTCTGGCACATCTGACTGGTGGTTCCGGCATGCCCAAAAGTTGATTCCGGTCTGTCCGGTAGGTGGTTCCGGCGTGCACGGCACGTGGTTCTGGTACGTCTCAGAGGTGGTTGCGTATGCCCAACAGGTGATACCGGACTGTCTGCCACGTGATTCTGGCACGTCTCAGATGTGGTTCCAACATGCCCGGCAGTCATTTCGGAGAGTCGTCCAAGTGGTTCTGGCGTAGCCCGCAGGTGATTTTGGCGTGTCCGGCAGGTGTTTCCGCCGTGCTCGGCATGTGGTTCAGGCATGGCCGTCACGTGGTTCCAGTCTGTCCAGGATGTGTTTCCAGCTTCTCCGGCAGGTGGTTCTGGTACGTCTGAGAGGTGGTTCCGCCATGGCTGGCAGGTGATTCCGGACCGTCCCCCAGGTGGTTCTGGCATAGCCAGCAGTTGATATTGGCCTGTCCGGCAGGTGGTTCCAGCGAGTCGAACAGGTGGCTCCGGCGTGCTCGGCAGGTGGTTCGGGTCTGTCCGGTAGGTGATTCCGGCGTGTTCGGCACGTGCTTCCGGCACGTCTGAGAGGTGGTTCCGGCATGCGCGACAGGTGGTTTCGGAGTGTCCGCCAGGTGGTTCTGGCGTACCCGGCAGGTGATTTTGGCGTGTCCGGCAGGTGTTTCTGGCGAGTCGAGCAGGTGGCTCCGGCATGCTCGGCAGGTGCTTCCGGCGTCTCCGGCACGTGGTTCTGGTGTGTCTGAGAGCTGGTTCCGGCATGTCCGGCAGATGATTCCGGAGTGTCCGCCACGTGGTTCTGGCATACCCGGCTGGTGATTTGGGCATGTCAGGTAGGTGGTTCCGGCGAGTCGAGCAGGTGGCTCCGGCGTGCTCGGCAGGTTGTTCAGACGGGTCTGGCAGGTGTTTTCCGTCTGTTTGGGGTGTGGTTCCAGCATCTCATGCACATGGTTCTGGAACGTTTGAGATGTGGTTCCGGCCGGCCCGACAGGTGTTTCCACAGTGTCCGCCAAGTGGTACTGGCGTAGTTGGCAGGTGATTTTGGCATGACCGGCAGGTGGTTCCAGCAAGCCCGGCAGGTGATTCCGAAGTGTTCCCCAACTGGTTGTGGCGTAGCCGGCAGGTGATCTTTGCGTGTCCGGCAGGTGGTTCTGGCGAGTCGAGCAGGTGGTTCCGGCGTGCCCGGCAGGTGCTTCCGGAGTGTTCGCCAAGTGTTTCCGGCGTAGCCGGCAGGTGAATTTGCATGTCCAGCGGTCGTTCCGGCGGGTCGAGCCGGTGGTTCCAGCGTGTCCGGCAGGTGGTTCCGGTCTGTCCGGCAGGTGGTTCTGTGGTGTCCGGCACGAGGTTCAGTCTGAGAGGCTGTGCCGGCATGCCCCTCACGTGATTCCGGCTTGTCCCTGAAGTGGTGCTGGTGTAGTGGGCAGGTGATTTTGGCGTGTCCGGCAGGTGGTTCAGGCGAGTTGAGCAGGTGGTTGCGACGTGCTCGGCAGGTGCTTCCGGCGTCTCCGGCACGTGTTTCTGGCACATCTGACTGGTGGTTCCGGCATGCCCAAAAGTTGATTCCGGTCTGTCCGGTAGGTGGTTCCGGCGTGCACGGCACGTGGTTCTGGTACGTGTCAGAGGTGGTTGCGTATGCCCAACAGGTGATTCCGGACTGTCCGCCACGTGCTTCTGGCACGTCTGAGAGGTGGTTCCAACATGCCCGGCAGGTCATTTCGGAGAGTCGTCCAAGTGGTTCTGGCGTAGCCCGCAGGTGATTTTGGCGTGTCCGGCAGGTGGTTCCGCCGTGCTCGGCAGGTGGTTCAGGCATGGCCGTCACGTGGTTCCAGTCTGTCCAGGACGTGTTTCCAGCTTCTCCGGCAGGTGGTTCTGGTACGTCTGAGAGGTGGTTCCGCCATGGCTGGCAGGTGATCCCGGACCGTCCCCCAGGTGGTTCTGGCATAGCCAGCAGTTGATATTGGCCTGTCCGGTAGGTGGTTCCAGCGAGTCGAACAGGTGGCTCCGGGGTTCTTGGCAGGTGGTTCCGGTCTGTCCGGTAGGTGTTTCCGGCGTGTCTGGCACGTGCTTCCGGCACGTCTGAGAGGTGGTTCCGGCATGCGCGGCAGGTGATTCCATAGTGTCCGCCAGGTGGTTCTGGAATACCCGGCAGGTGATTTTGGCGTGTCCGGCAGGTGTTTCTGGCGAGTCGAGCAGGTGGCTCCTGCATGCTCGGCAGGTGCTTCCGGCGTCTCCGGCACTTGGTTCTGGTGTGTCTGAGAGCTGGTTCCGGCATGTCCGGCAGATGATTCCGGAGTGTCCGCCAAGTGGTTCTGGCATACCCAGCAGCTGATTTTGGCGTGTCAGGGAGGTGGTACCGGTAAGTTGAGCAGGTGGTTCCGGCGTGCTCAACAGGTGGTTCAGGCGGTTCTGGCAGGTGGTATCCGTCTGTTCGTGGTGTGGTTCCAGCATCTCATGAACACGTTTCTGGCACGTCTGAGATGTGGTTCCAGCCGGCCCGACAGGTGTTTCCGCAGTGTCCGCCAAGCGGTTCTGGTTTACTTGGCAGGTGATTTTGGCATGACTGGCAGGTGGTTCCAGCAAGCCTCGCAGGTGATTCCAAAGTGTTCACCAACTGGTTGTGGCGTAGCCGGCAGGTGATTTTTGCGTGATCGGCAGGTGGTTATGGCGAGTCGAGCAGGTGGTTCCGGCGTGCTCGGCTGGTGCTTCCGGGGTCATTGGCACGGGGTTCTGGCATGTCTGAGAGGTGGTTCCTGCATGCCCGGCAAGTGATTCCGGAGTGTTCGCCACGTGGTTCTGGCATAGTCGGCAGGTGATTTTGGCATGTCCGGCAGGTGGTTCAGGAGAGTTGAGCAGGTGGTTCCAACGTGCTTGGCAGGTGCTTCCGGCGTCTCCGGCACGTGTTTCTGGCACATCTGACAGGTGGTTCCGGCATGCCCGAAAGGTGATTCCGGTCTGTCCGGTAGGTGGTTCCAGCCTGCACGGCATGTGGTTCTGGTACGTCTCAGAGGTGGTTGCGCATGCCCAACAGGTGATTCCGGACTGTCCGCCACATGGTTCCGGCACGTCTGAGAGGTGGTTCTGGCATGCCTGGCAGGTCATCCCAGAGAGTCCTCCAAGTGGTTCTGGCATAACACGCAGGTGATTTTGGCGTGTCTGGCAGGTTGTTCCGTTGTGCTTGGCAGGTGGTTCAGGCTTGGCCGGCAGGTGGTTCCAGACTGTCCAGGACGTGTTTCCAGCTTCTCCGGCAGGTGGTTCTGGTACGTCTGAGAGGTGGTTCCACCATGGCTGGCAGGTGATACCGGACCCTCCCCCAGGTGGTTCTGGCATAGCCAGCAGTTGATATTGGCCTGTCCGGCAGGTGGTTCCAGCGAGTCGAACAGGTGGCTCCGGCGTGCTCGGCAGGTGGTTCGGGTCTGTCCGGTAGGTGATTCCGGCGTGTCCGGCACGTGCTTCCGGCACGTCTGAGAGGTGGTTCCGGCATGCGCGACAGGTGATTTCGGAGTGTCCGCCAGGTGGTTCTGGCGTACCCGGCAGGTGATTTTGGCGTGTCCGGCAGGTGTTTCTGGCGAGTCGAGCAGGTGGCTCCGGCATGCTCGGCAGGTGCTTCCGGCATCTCCGGCACGTGGTTCTGGTGTGTCTGAGAGCTGGTTCCGGCATGTCCGGCAGATGATTCCGGAGTGTCCGCCAAGTGGTTCTGGCATACCCGGCTGGTGATTTGGGCATGTCAGGTAGGTGGTTCCGGCGAGTCGAGCAGGTGGCTCCGGCGTGCTCGGCAGGTTGTTCAGATGGGTGTGGCTGGTGTTTTCCGTCTGTTCGGGGTGTGGTTCCAGCATCTCATGCACATGGTTCTGGCACGTCTGAGATGTGGTTCCGGCCGGCCCGACAGCTGTTTCCACAGTGTCCGCCAAGTGGTACTGGCGTAGTTGGCAGGTGATTTTGGCATGACCGGCAGGTGGTTCCAGCAAGCCCGGCAGGTGATTCCGAAGTGTTCCCAAACTGGTTGTGGCGTAGCCGGCAGGTGATTTTTGCGTGTCCGGCAGGTGGTTCTGGCGAGTCGAGCAGGTGGTTCCGGCGTGCCCGGCACGAGGTTCTGGTACGTCTCAGAGGTGGTTGCGTATGCCCAACAGGTGATTCCGGACTGTCCGCCACGTGCTTCTGGCACGTCTGAGAGGTGGTTCCAACATGCCCGGCAGGTCATTTCGGAGAGTCGTCCAAGTGGTTCTGGCGTAGCCCGCAGGTGATTTTGGCGTGTCCGGCAGGTGGTTCAGGCATGGCCGTCACGTGGTTCCAGTCTGTCCAGGACGTGTTTCCAGCTTCTCCGGCAGGTGGTTCTGGTGCGTCTGAGAGGTGGTTCCGCCATGGCTGGCAGGTGATCCCGGACTGTCCCCCAGGTGGTTCTGGCATAGCCAGCAGTTGATATTGGCCTGTCCGGCAGGTGGTTCCAGCGAGTCGAACAGGTGGCTCCGGCGTTCTTGGCAGGTGGTTCCGGTCTGTCCGGTAGGTGTTTCCGGCGTGTCCGGCACGTGCTTCCGGCACGTCTGAGAGGTGGTTCCGGCATGCGCGGCAGGTGATTCCGTAGTGTCCGCCAGGTGGTTCTGGCATACCCGGCAGGTGATTTTGGCGTGTCCGGCAGGTGTTTCTGGCGAGTCGAGCAGGTGGCTCCGGCATGCTCGGCAGGTGCTTCCGGCGTCTCCGGCACGTGGTTCTGGTGTGTCTGAGAGCTGGTTCCGGCATGTCCGGCAGATGATTCCGGAGTGTCCGCCAAGTGGTTCTGGCATACCCGGCTGGTGATTTGGGCATGTCAGGTAGGTGGTTCCGGCGAGTCGAGCAGGTGGCTCCGGCGTGCTTGGCAGGTTGTTCAGACGGGTCTGGCAGGTGTTTTCCGTCTGTTTGGGGTGTGGTTCCAGCATCTCATGCACATGGTTCTGGCACGTCTGAGATGTGGTTCCGGCCGGCCCGACAGGTGTTTCCACAGTGTCCGCCAAGTGGTACTGGCGTAGTTGGCAGGTGATTTTGGCATGACCGGCAGGTGGTTCCAGCAAGCCCGGCAGGTGATTCCGAAGTGTTCCCCAACTGGTTGTGGCGTAGCCGGCAGGTGATTTTTGCGTGTCCGGCAGGTTTTTCTGGCGAGTCGAGCAGGTGGTTCCGGCGTGCCCGGCAGGTGCTTCCGGAGTGTTCGCCAAGTGTTTCCGGCGTAGCCGGCAGGTGATTTTGCATGTCCAGCGGTCGTTCCGGCGGGTCGAGCCGGTGGTTCCGGCGTGTCCGGCACGTGGTTCCGGTCTGTCCGGCAGGTGGTTCTGTGGTGTCCGGCACGAGGTTCAGTCTGAGAGGCTGTGCCGGCATGCCCCTCACGTGATTCCGGCTTGTCCCTGAAGTGGTGCTGCTGTAGCGGGCAGGTGATTTTGGCGTGTCCGGCAGGTGGTTCAGGCGAGTTGAGCAGGTGGTTGCGACGTGCTCGGCAGCTGCTTCCGGCGTCTCCGGCACGTGTTTCTGGCACATCTGACTGGTGGTTCCGGCATGCCCAAAAGTTGATTCCGGTCTGTCCGGTAGGTGGTTCCGGCGTGCACGGCACGTGGTTCTGGTACGTCTCAGAGGTGGTTGCGCATGCCCAACAGGTGATTCCGGACTGTCCGCCACATGGTTCTGGCACGTCTGAGAGGTGGTTCCAACATGCCCGGCAGGTCATCCCAGAGAGTCCTCCAAGTGGTTCTGGCATAACACGCAGGTGATTTTGGCATGTCTGGCAGGTTGTTCCGTTTTGCTTGGCAGGTGGTTCAGGCTTGGCCGGAAGGTGGTTCCAGACTGTCCAGGACGTGTTTCCAGCTTCTCCGGCAGGTGGTTCTGGTACGTCTGAGAGGTGGTTCCGCCATGGCTGGCAGGTGATTCCGGACCGTCCCCCAGGTGGTTCTGGCATAGCCAGCAGTTGATATTGGCCTGTCCGGCAGGTGGTTCCAGCGAGTCGAACAGGTGGCTCCGGCGTGCTCGGCAGGTGGTTCCGGTCTGTCCGGTAGGTGATTCCGGCGTGTCCGGCACGTGCTTCCGGCACGTCTGAGAGGTGGTTCCGGCATGCGCGACAGGTGGTTTCGGAGTGTCCGCCAGGTGGTTCTGGCGTACCCGGCAGGTGATTTTGGCGTGTCCGGCAGGTGTTTCTGGCGAGTCGAGCAGGTGGCTCCGGCATGCTCGGCAGGTGCTTCCGGCGTCTCCGGCACGTGGTTCTGGTGTGTCTGAGAGCTGGTTCCGGCATGTCCGGCAGATGATTCCGGAGGTTCCGGCAAGTGGTTCTGGCATACCCGGCTGGTGATTTGGGCATGTCAGGTAGGTGGTTCCGGCGAGTCGAGCAGGTGGCTCCGGCGTGCTCGGCAGGTTGTTCAGACGGGTCTGGCAGGTGTTTTCCGTCTGTTCGGGGTGTGGTTCCAGCATCTCATGCACATGGTTCTGGCACGTCTGAGATGTGGTTCCGGCCGGGCCGACAGGTGTTTCCACAGTGTCCGCCAAGTGGTACTGGCGTAGTTGGCAGGTGATTTTGGCATAACCGGCAGGTGGTTCCAGCAAGCCCAGCAGGTGATTCCGAAGTGTTCCCCAACTGGTTGTGGCGTAGCCGGCAGGTGATTTTTGCGTGTCCGGCAGGTGGTTCTGGCGAGTCGAGCAGGTGGCTCTGGCGTGCTCGGCAGGTGCTTCCGGCGTCTCCGGCACGTGGTTCTGGCATATCTGAGAGGTGGTTCCGGCAAGCCCGGCAGGTGATTCCGGAGTGTCCGCCAAGTGGTTCTGGCATACCCGGCTGGTGATTTGGGCATGTCAGGTAGGTGGTTCCGGCGAGTCGAGCAGGTGGCTCTGGCGTGCTCGGCAGGTTGTTCAGACGGGTCTGGCAGGTCTTTTCCGTCTGTTGGGGGTGTGGTTCCAGCATCTCATGCACATGGTTCTGGCACGTCTGAGATGTGGTTCCGGCCGGCCCGACAGGTGTTTCCACAGTGTCCGCCAAGTGGTACTGGCGTAGTTGGCAGGTGATTTTGGCATGACCGGCAGGTGGTTCCAGCAAGCCCGGCAGGTGATTCCGAAGTGTTCCCCAACTGGTTGTGGCGTAGCCGGCAGGTGATTTTTGCGTGTCCGGCAGGTGGTTCTGGCGAGTCGAGCAGGTGGTTCCGGCGTGCCCGGCAGGTGCTTCCGGAGTGTTCGCCAAGTGTTTCCGGCGTAGCCGGCAGGTGATTTTGCATGTCCAGCGGTCGTTCCGGCGGGTCGAGCCGGTGGTTCCGGCGTGTCCGGCAGGTGGTTCCGGTCTGTCCGGCAGGTGGTTCTGTGGTGTCCGGCACGAGGTTCAGTCTGAGAGGCTGTGCCGGCATGCCCCTCACGTGATTCTGGCTTGTCCCCGAAGTGGTGCTGGTGTAGCGGGCAGGTGATTTTGGCGTGTCTGGCAGGTGGTTCAGGCGAGTTGAGCAGGTGGTTGCGACGTGATCGGCAGGTGCTTCCGGCGTCTCCGGCACATGTTTCTGGCACATCTGACTGGTGGTTCCGGCATGCCCAAAAGTTGATTCCGGTCTGTCCGGTAGGTGGTTCCGGAGTGCACGGCACGTGGTTCTGGTACGTCTCAGAGGTGGTTGCGAATGCCCAACAGGTGATTCCGGACTGTCCGCAACGTGCTTCTGGCACGTCTGAGAGGTGGTTCCAACATGCCCGGCAGGTCATTTCGGAGAGTCGTCCAAGTGGTTCTGGCGTAGCCCGCAGGTGATTTTGGCGTGTCCGGCAGGTGGTTCCGCCGTGCTCGGCAGGTGGTTCAGGCATGGCCGTCACGTGGTTCCAGTCTGTCCAGGACGTGTTTCCAGCTTCTCCGGCAGGTGGTTCTGGTACGTCTGAGAGGTGGTTCCGCCATGGCTGGCAGGTGATCCCGGACTGTCCCCCAGGTGGTTCTGGCATAGCCAGCAGTTGATATTGGCCTGTCCGGCAGGTGGTTCCAGCGAGTCGAACAGGTGGCTCCGGCGTTCTTCGCAGGTGGTTCCGGTCTGTCCGGTAGGTGTTTCCGGCGTGTCTGGCACGTGCTTCCGGCACGTCTGAGAGGTGGTTCCGGCATGCGCGGCAGGTGATTCCGTAGTGTCCGCCAGGTGGTTCTGGCGTACCCGGCAGGTGATTTTGGCGTGTCCGGCAGGTGTTTCTGGCGAGTCGAGCAGGTGGCTCCGGCATGCTCGGCAGGTGCTTCCGGCGTCTCCGGCACTTGGTTCTGGTGTGTCTGAGAGCTGGTTCCGGCATGTCCGGCAGATGATTCCGGAGTGTCCGCCAAGTGGTTCTGGCATACCCAGCAGGTGATTTTGGCGTGTCAGGGAGGTGGTACCGGTGAGTCGAGCAGGTGGTTCCGGCGTGCTCAGCAGGTGGTTCAGGCGGTTCTGGCAGGTGGTATCCGTCTGTTCGGGGTGTGGTTCCAGCATCTCATGACCACGTTTCTGGCACGTCTGAGATGTGGTTCCAGCCGGCCCGACAGTTGTTTCCGCAGTGTCCGCCAAGCGGTTCTGGCGTAGTTGGCAGGTGATTTTGGCATGACTGGCAGGTGGTTCCAGCAAGCCTGGCAGGTGATTCGAAAGTGTTCACCAACTGGTTGTGGCGCAGCCGGCAGGTGATTTTTGCGTGATCGGCAGGTGGTTCTGGCGAGTCGAGCAGGTGGTTCCGGCGTGCTCGGCTGGTGCTTCCGGGGTCATTGGCACGGGGTTCTGGCATGTCTGAGAGGTGGTTCCTGCATGCCCGGCAAGTGATTCCGGAGTGTTCGCCAAGTGTTTCTGGCATACTCGGCAGGTGATTTTGGCATGTCCGGCAGGTGGTTCAGGCGAGTTGAGCAGGTGGTTCCAACGTGCTTGGCAGGTGCTTCCGGCGTCTCCGGCACGTGTTTCTGGCACATCTGACAGGTGGTTCCGGCATGCCCGAAAGGTGATTCCGGTCTGTCCGGTAGGTGGTTCCAGCCTGCACGGCATGTGGTTCTGGTACGTCTCAGAGGTGGTTGCGCATGCCCAACAGGTGATTCCGGACTGTCCGCCACATGGTTCTGGCACGTCTGAGAGGTGGTTCCGGCATGCCCAGCAGGTCATCCCAGAGAGTCCTCCAAGTGGTTCTGGCATAACACGCAGGTGATTTTGGCGTGTCTGGCAGGTTGTGCCGTTGTGCTTGGCAGGTGGTTCAGGCTTGGCCGGCAGGTGGTTCCAGACTGTCCAGGACGTGTTTCCAGCTTCTCCGGCAGGTGGTTCTGGTACGGCTGAGAGGTGGTTCTGCCATGGCTGGCAGGTGATTCCGGACCGTCCCCCAGTTGGTTCTGGCATAGACAGCAGTTGATATTGGCCTGTCCGGCAGGTGGTTCCAGCGAGTCGAACAGGTGGCTCCGGCGTGCTCGGCAGTTGGTTCCGGTCGGTCCGGTAGGTGATTCCGGCGTGTCCGGCACGTGCTTCCGGCACGTCTGAGAGGTGGTTCCGGCATGCGCGACAGGTGATTTCGGAGTGTCCGCCAAGTGGTTCTGGCGTACCCGGCAGGTGATTTTGGCGTGTCCGGCAGGTGTTTCTGGCGAGTCGAGCAGGTGGCTCCGGCATGCTCGGCAGGTTGTTCAGACGGGTCTGGCAGGTGTTTTCCGTCTGTTCGGGGTGTGGTTCCAGCATCTCATGCACATGGTTCTGGCACGTCTGAGATGTGGTTCCGGCCGGCCCGACAGGTGTTTCCACAGTGTCCGCCAAGTAGTACTGGCGTAGTTGGCAGGTGATTTTGGCATGACCGGCAGGTGGTTCCAGCAAGCCCGGCAGGTGATTCCGAAGTGTTCCCCAACTGGTTGTGGCGTAGCCGGCAGGTGATTTTTGCGTGTCCGGCAGGTGGTTCTGGCGAGTCGAGCAGGTGGCTCCGGCGTGCTCGGCAGGTGCTTCCGGCGTCTCCGGCACGTGGTTCTGGCATATCTGAGAAGTGGTTCCGGCATGCCCGGCAGGTGATTCCGGAGTGTCTGCCAAGTGGTTCTGGCATACCCGGCTGGTGATTTTTGCATGTCAGGTAGGTGGTTCCGGCGAGTCGAGCCGGTGGCTCCGGCGTGCTCGGCATGTTGTTCAGACGGGTCTGGCAGGTGTTTTCCGTCTGTTCGGGGTGTGGTTCCAGCATCTCATGCACATGGTTCTGGCACGTCTGAGATGTGGTTCCGGCCGGCCCGACAGGTGTTTCCACAGTGTCCGCCAAGTGGTGCTGGCGTAGTTGGCAGGTGATTTTGGCATGACTGGCAGGTGGTTCCAGCAAGCCTGGCAGGTGATTCCAAAGTGTTCACCAACTGGTTGTGGCATAGCCGGCAGGTGATTTTTGCGTGAGCGGCAGGTGGTTCTGGCGAGTCGAGCAGGTGGTTCCGGCGTGCTCGGCTGGTGCTTCCGGGGTCATTGGCACGGGGTTCTGGCATGTCTGAGAGGTGGTTCCTGCATGCCCGGCAAGTGATTCCGGAGTGTTCGCCAAGTGGTTCTGGCATAGTCGGCAGGTGATTTTGGCATGTCCGGCAGGTGGTTCAGGCGAGTTGAGCAGGTGGTTCCAACGTGCTTGGCAGGTGCTTCCGGCGTCTCCGGCACGTGTTTCTGGCACATCTGACAGGTGGTTCCGGCATGCCCGAAAGGTGATTCCGGTCTGTCCGGTAGGTCTTTCCGGCGTGTCTGGCACGTGCTTCCGGCACGTCTGAGAGGTGGTTCCGGCATGCGCGGCAGGTGATTCCGTAGTGTCCGCCAGGTGGTTCTGGCGTACCGGGCAGGTGATTTTGGCGTGTCCGGCAGGTGTTCCTGGCGATTCAAGCAGGTGGCTCCGGCATGCTCGGCAGGTGCTTCCGGCGTCTCCGGCACTTGGTTCTGGTGTGTCTGAGAGCTGGTTCCGGCATGTCCGGCAGATGATTCCGGAGTGTCCGCCAAGTGGTTCTGGCATACCCAGCAGGTGATTTTGGCGTGTCAGGGAGGTGGTACCGGTGAGTCGAGCAGGTGGTTCCGGCGTGCTCAGCAGGTGGTTCAGGCGGTTCTGGCAGGTGGTATCCGTCTGTTCGGGGTGTGGTTCCAGCATCTCATGAACACGTTTCTGGCACGTCTGAGATGTGGTTCCAGCCGGCCCGACAGGTGTTTCCGCAGTGTCCGCCAAGCGGTTCTGGCGTAGTTGGCAGGTGATTTTGGCATGACTGGCAGGTGGTTCCAGCAAGCCTGGCAGGTGATTCCAAAGTGTTCACCAACTGGTTGTGGCGTAGCCGGCAGGTGATTTTTGCGTGATCGGCAGGTGGTTCTGGCGAGTCGAGCAGGTGGTTCCGGCGTGCTCGGCTGGTGCTTCCGGGGTCATTGGCACGGGGTTCTGGCATGTCTGAGAGGTGGTTCCTGCATGCCCGGCAAGTGATTCCGGAGTGTTCGCCAAGTGGTTCTGGCATAGTCGGCAGGTGATTTTGGCATGTCCGGCAGGTGGTTCAGGCGAGTTGAGCAGGTGGTTCCAACGTGCTTGGCAGGTGCTTCCGGCGTCTCCGGCACGTGTTTCTGGCACATCTGACAGGTGGTTCCGGCATGCCCGAAAGGTGATTCCGGTCTGTCCGGTAGGTGGTTCCAGCCTGCACGGCATGTGGTTCTGGTACGTCTCAGAGGTGGTTGCGCATGCCCAACAGGTGATTCCGGACTGTCCGCCACATGGTTCTGGCACGTCTGAGAGGTGGTTCCGGCATGCCCGGCAGGTCATCCCAGAGAGTCCTCCAAGTGGTTCTGGCATAACACGCAGGTGATTTTGGCGTGTCTGGCAGGTTGTTCCATTGTGCTTGGCAGGGGGTTCAGGCTTGGCCGGCAGGAGGTTCCAGACTGTCCAGGACGTGTTTCCAGCTTCTCCGGCAGGTGGTTCTGGTACGTCTGAGAGGTGGTTCCGCCATGGCTGGCAGGTGATTCCGGACCGTCCCCCAGGTGGTTCTGGCATAGCCAGCAGTTGATATTGGCCTGTCCGGCAGGTGGTTCCAGCGAGTCGAACAGGTGGCTCCGGCGTGCTCGGCAGGTGGTTCGGGTCTGTCCGGTAGGTGATTCCGGCGTGTCCGGCACGTGCTTCCGGCACGTCTGAGAGGTGGTTCCGGCATGCGCGACAGGTGGTTTCGGAGTGTCCGCCAGGTGGTTCTGGCGTACCCGGCAGGTGATTTTGGCGTGTCCGGCAGGTGTTTCTGGCGAGTCGAGCAGGTGGCTCCGGCATGCTCGGCAGGTGCTTCCGGCGTCTCCGGCACGTGGTTCTGGTGTGTCTGAGAGCTGGTTCCGGCATGTCCGGCAGATGATTCCGGAGTGTCCGCCAAGTGGTTCTGGCATACCCGGCTGGTGATTTGGGCATGTCAGGTAGGTGGTTCCGGCGAGTCGAGCAGGTGGCTCCGGCGTGCTCGGCAGGTTGTTCAGACGGGTCTGGCAGGTGTTTTCCGTCTGTTCGGGGTGTGGTTCCAGCATCTCATGCACATGGTTCTGGCACGTCTGAGATGTGGTTCCGGCCGGGCCGACAGCTGTTTCCACAGTGTCCGCCAAGTGGTACTGGCGTAGTTGGCAGGTGATTTTGGCATGACCGGCAGGTGGTTCCAGCAAGCCCGGCAGGTGATTCCGAAGTGTTCCCCAACTGGTTGTGGCGTAGCCGGCAGGTGATTTTTGCGTGTCCGGCAGGTGGTTCTGGCGAGTCGAGCAGGTGGTTCCGGCGTGCTCGGCAGGTGCTTCCGGGGTCATTGGCACGTGGTTCTGGCATATCAGAGAGGTGGTTCCGGCATGCCCGGCAGGTGATTCCGGAGTGTTCGCCAAGTGTTTCCGGCGTAGCCGGCAGGTGATTTTGCATGTCCAGCGGTCGTTCCGGCGGGTCGAGCCGGTGGTTCCGGCGTGTCCGGCAGGTGGTTCCGGTCTGTCCGGCAGGTGGTTCTGTGGTGTCCGGCACGAGGTTCAGTCTGAGAGGCTGTGCCGGCATGCCCCCACGTGATTCCGGCTTGTCCCCGAAGTGGTGCTGGTGTAGCGGGCAGGTGATTTTGGCGTGTCCGGCAGGTGGTTCAGGCGAGTTGAGCAGGTGGTTGCGACGTGCTCGGCAGGTGCTTCCGGCGTCTCCGGCACGTGTTTCTGGCACATCTGACTGGTGGTTCCGGAATGCCCAAAAGTTGATTCCGGTCTGTCCGGTATGTGGTTCTGGCGTGTACGGCACGTGGTTCTGGTACGTCTCAGAGGTGGTTGCGTATGCCCAACAGGTGATTCCGGACTGTCCGCCACGTGCTTCTGGCACGTCAGAGGTGGTTCCAACATGCCTGGCAGGTCATTTCGGAGAGTCGTCCAAGTGGTTCCTGCGTAGCCCGCTGGTGATTTTGGCGTGTCCGGCAGGTGGTTCCGCCGTGCTCGGCAGGTGGTTCAGGCATGGCCGTCACGTGGTTCCAGTCTGTCCAGGACGTGTTTCCAGCTTCTCCGGCAGGAGGTTCTGGTACGTCTGAGAGGTGGTTCCGCCATGGCTGGCAGGTGATCCCGGACTGTCCCCCAGGTGGTTCTGGCATAGCCAGCAGTTGATATTGGCCTGTCCGGCAGGTGGTTCCAGCGAGTCGAACAGCTGGCTCCGGCGTTCTTGGCAGGTGGTTCCGGTCTGTCCGGTAGGTGTTTCCGGCGTGTGTGGCACGCGCTTCCGGCATGTCTGAGAGGTGGTTCCGGCATGCGCGGCAGGTGATTCCGTAGTGTCCGCCAGGTGGTTCTGGCATACCCGGCAGGTGATTTTGGCGTGTCCGACAGGTGTTTCTGGCGAGTCTAGCTGGTGGCTCCGGCATGCTCGGCAGGTGCTTCCGGCGTCTCCGGCACTTGGTTCTGGTGTGTCTGAGAGCTGGTTCCGGCATGTCCGGCAGATGATTCCGGAGTGTCCGCCAAGTGGTTCTGGCATACCCAGCAGGTGATTTTGGCGTGTCAGGGAGGTGGTACCGGTGAGTCGAGCAGGTGGTTCCGGCGTGCTCAGCAGGTGGTTCAGGCGGTTCTGGCAGGTGGTATCCGTCTGTTCGGGGTGTGGTTCCAGCATCTCGTGAACACGCTTCTGGCACGTCTGAGATGTGGTTCCAGCCGGCCCGACAGGTGTTTCCGCAGTGTCCGCCAAACGGTTCTGGCGTAGTTGGCAGGTGATTTTGGCATGACTGGCAGGTGGTTCCAGCAAGCCTGGCAGGTGATTCCAAAGTGTTCACCAACTGGTTGTGGCGTAGCCGGCAGGTGATTTTTGCGTGATCGGCAGGTGGTTCTGGCGAGTCGAGCAGGTGGTTCCGGCGTGCTCGGCTGGTGCTTCCGGGGTCATTGGCACGGGGTTCTGGCATGTCTGAGAGGTGGTTCCTGCATGCCCGGCAAGTGATTCCGGAGTGTTCGCCAAGTGGTTCTGGCATAGTCGGCAGGTGATTTTGGCATGTCCGGCAGGTGGTTCAGGCGAGTTGAGCAGGTGGTTCCAACGTGCTTGGCAGGTGCTTCCGGCCTCTCCGGCACGTGTTTCTGGCACATCTGACAGGTGGTTCCGGCATGCCCGAAAGGTGATTCCGGTCTGTCCGTTAGGTGGTTCCAGCCTGCACGGCATGTGGTTCTGGTACGTCTCAGAGGTGGTTGCGCATGCCCAACAGGTGATTCCGGACTGTCCGCCACATGGTTCTGGCACGTCTGAGAGTTGGTTCCGGATGCCCGGCAGGTCATCCCAGAGAGTCCTCCAAGTGGTTCTGGCATAAAACGCAGGTGATTTTGGCGTGTCTGACAGGTTGTTCCGTTGTGCTTGGCAGGTGGTTCAGGCTTGGCCGGCAGGTGGTTCCAGACTGTCCAGGACGTGTTTCCAGCTTCTCCGGCAGGTGGTTCTGGTACGTCTGAGAGGTGGTTCCGCCAGGGCTGGCAGGTGATTCCGGACCGTCCCCCAGGTGGTTCTGGCATAGCCAGCAGTTGATATTGGCCTGTCCGGCAGGTGGTTCCAGCGAGTCGAACAGGTGGCTCTGGCGTGCTCGGCAGGTGGTTCCGGTCTGTCCGGTAGGTGATTCCGGCGTGTCCGGCACGTGCTTCCGGCACGTCTGAGAGGTGGTTCCGGCATGCGCGACAGGTGGTTTCGGAGTGTCCGCAAGGTGGTTCTGGCGTACCCGGCAGGTGATTTTGGCGTGTCCGGCAGGTGTTTCTGGCGAGTCGAGCAGGTGGCTCCGGCATGCTCGGCAGGTGCTTCCGGCGTCTCCGGCACGTAGTTCTGGTGTGTCTGAGAGGTGGTTCCGGAATGTCCGGCAGATGATTCCGAAGTGTCCGCCAAGTGGTTCTGGCATACCCGGCTGGTGATTTGGGCATGTCAGGTAGGTGGTTCCGGCGAGTCGAGCAGGTGGCTCCGGCGTGCTCGGCTGGTTGTTTAGACGGGTCTGGCAGGTGTTTTCCGTCTGTTCGGGGTGTGGTTCCAGCATCTCATGCACATGGTTCTGGCACGTCTGAGATGTGGTTCCGGCCGGCCAGACAGGTGTTTCCACAGTGTCCGCCAAGTGGTACTGGCGTAGTTGGCAGGTGATTTTGGCATGACCGGCAGGTGGTTCCAGCAAGCCCGGCAGGTGATTCCAAAGTGTTCCCCAACTGGTTGTGGTGTAGCTGGCAGGTGATTTTTGCGTGTCCGGCAGGTGGTTCTGGTGAGTCGAGCAGGTGGTTCCGGCGTGCTCGGCAGGTGCTTCCGGGGTCATTGGCACGTGGTTCTGGCATATCTGAGAGGTGGTTCCGGCATGCCCGGCAGGTGATTCCGGAGTGTTCGCCAAGTGTTTCCGGCGTAGCCGGCAGGTGATTTTGCATGTCCAGCGGTCGTTCCGGCGGGTCGAGCCGGTGGTTCCGGCGTGTCCGGCAGGTGGTTCCGGTCTGTCCGGCAGGTGGTTCTGTGGTGTCCGGCACGAGGTTCAGTCTGAGAGGCTGTGCCGGCATGCCCCTCACGTGATTCCGGCTTGTCCCCGAAGTGGTGCTGGTGTAGCGGGCAGGTGATTTTGGCGTGTCCGGCAGGTGGTTCAGGCGAGTTGAGCAGGTGGTTGCGACGTGCTCGGCAGGTGCTTCCGGCGTCTCCGGCACGTGTTTCTGGCACATCTGACTGGTGGTTCCGGCATGCCCAAATGGTGATTCCGGTCTGTCCGTTAGGTGGTTCCGGCGTGCACGGCACGTGGTTCTGGTACGTCTCAGAGGTGGTTGCGTATGCCCAACAGGTGATTCCGGACTGTCCTGCACGTGCTTCTTGCACGTCTGAGAGGTGGTTCCAACATGCCCGGCAGGTCATTTCGGAGAGTCGTCCAAGTGGTTCTGGCGTAGCCCGCAGGTGATTTTGGCGTATCCGGCAGGTGGTTCCGCCGTGCTCGGCAGGTGGTTCAGGCATGGCCGTCACGTGGTTCCAGTCTGTCCAGGACGTGTTTCCAGCTTCTCCGGCAGGTGGTTCTGGTACGTCTGAGAGGTGGTTCCGCCATGGCTGGCAGGTGATCACGGACTGTCCCCCAGGTCGCTCTGGCATAGCCAGCAGTTGATATTGGCCTGTCCGCCAGGTGGTTCCAGCGAGTCGAACAGGTGGCTCCGGCGTTCTTGGCAGGTGGTTCTGGTCTGTCCGGTAGGTGTTTCCGGCGTGTCTGGCACGTGCTTCCGGCACGTCTGAGAGGTGGTTCCGGCATGCGCGGCAGGTGATTCCGTAGTGTCCGCCAGGTGGTTCTGGCGTACCCGGCAGGTGATTTTAGCGTGTCCGGCAGGTGTTTCTGGCGAGTCGAGCAGGTGGCTCCGGCATGCTCGGCAGGTGCTTCCGGCGTCTCCGGCACTTGGTTCTGGTGTGTCTGAGAGCTGGTTCCGGCATGTCCGGCAGATGATTCCGGAGTGGCCGCCAAGTGGTTCTGGCATACCCAGCAGGTGATTTTGGCGTGTCAGGGAGGTGGTACCGGTGAGTCGAGCAGGTGGTTCCGGCGTGCTCAGCAGGTGGTTCAGGCGGTTCTGGCAGGTGGTATCCGTCTGTTCGGGGTGTGGTTCCAGCATCTCATGAACACGTTTCTGGCACGTCTGAGATGTGGTTCCAGCCGGCCCGACAGATGTTTCCGCAGTGTCCGCCAAGCGGTTCTGGCGTAGCCGGCAGGTGATGTTTGCCTGTCCGGCAGGGGGTTCTGGCGAGTCGAGCAGGTGGTTCCGGCGTGCTCGGCAGGTGCTTCCGGGGTCATTGGCACGTGGTTCTGGCATATCTGAGAGGTGGTTCCGGCATGCCCGGCAGGTGATTCCGGAGTGTTCGCCAAGTGTTTCCGGCGTAGCCGGCAGGTGATTTTGCATGTCCAGCGGTCGTTCCGGCGGGTCGAGCCGGTGGTTCCGGCGTGTCCGGCAGGTGGTTCCGGTCTGTCCGGCAGGTGGTTCTGTGGTGTCCGGCACGAGGTTCAGTCTGAGAGGCTGTGCCGGCATGCCCCTCACGTGATTCCGGCTTGTCCCTGAAGTGGTGCTGGTGTAGCGGGCAGGTGATTTTGGCGTGTCCGGCAGGTGGTTCCGGCGAGTTGAGCAGGTGGTTGGGACGTGCTCGGCAGGTGCTTCCGGCGTCTCCGGCACTTGGTTCTGGTGTGTCTGAGAGCTGGTTCCGGCATGTCCGGCAGATGATTCCGGAGTGTCCGCCAAGTGGTTCTGGCATGACCAGCAGGTGATTTTGGCGTGTCAGGGAGGTGGTACCGGTGAGTCGAGCAGGTGGTTCCGGCGTGCTCAGCAGGTGGTTCAGGCGGTTCTGGCAGGTGGTATCCGTCTGTTCGGGGTGTGGTTCCAGCATCTCATGAACACGTTTCTGGCACGTCTGAGATGTGGTTCCAGCCGGCCCGACAGATGTTTCCGCAGTGTCCGCCAAGCGGTTCTGGCGTAGTTGGCAGGTGATTTTGGCATGACCGGCAGGTGGTTCCAGCAAGCCCGGCAGGTTATTCCCAAGTGTTCCCCAACTGGTTGTGGCGTAGTCGGCAGGTGATTTTTGCGTGATCGGCAGGTGGTTCTGGCGAGTCGAGCAGGTGGTTCCGGCGTGCTCGGCTGGTGCTTCCGGGGTCATTGGCACGGGGTTCCGGCACGTCTGAGAGGTGGTTCCGGCATGCACGACAGGTGATTTCGGAGTGTCCGCCAGGTGGTTCTGGCGTACCCGGCAGGTGATTTTGGCGTGTCCGGCAGGTGTTTCTGGCGAGTCGAGCAGGTGGCTCCGGCATGCTCGGCAGGTGCTTCCGGCGTCTCCGGCACGTGGTTCTGGTGTGTCTGAGAGCTGGTTCCGGCATGTCCGGCAGATGATTCCGGAGTGTCCGCCAAGTGGTTCTGGCATACCCGGCTGGTGATTTTGGCATGTCAGGTAGGTGGTTCCGGCGAGTCGAGCAGGTGGCTCCGGCGTGCTCGGCAGGTTGTTCAGACGGGTCTGGCAGGTGTTTTCCGTCTATTCGGGGTGTGGTTCCAGCATCTCATGCACATGGTCTGGCACGTCTGAGATGTGGTTCCGGCCGGCCCAACAGGTGTTTCCACAGTGTCCGCCAAGTGGTACTGGCGTAGTTGGCAGGTGATTTTGGCATGACCGGCAGGTGGTTCCAGCAAGCCCTGCAGGTGATTCCGAAGTGTTCCCCAACTGGTTGTGGCGTAGCCGGCAGGTGATTTTTGCGTGTCCGGCAGGTGGTTCTGGCGATTCGAGCAGGTGGTTCCGGCGTGCTCGGCAGGTGCTTCCGGGGTCATTGGCACGTGGTTCTGGCATATCTGAGAGGTGGTTCCGGCATGCCCGGCAGGTGATTCCGGAGTGTTCGCCAAGTGTTTCCGGCGTAGCCGGCAGCTGATTTTGCATGTCCAGCGGTCGTTCCGGCGGGTCGAGCCGGTGGTTCCGGCGTGTCCGGCAGGTGGTTCCGGTCTGTCCGGCAGGTGGTTCTGTGGTGTCCGGCACGAGGTTCAGTCTGAGAGGCTGTGCCGGCATGCCCCTCACGTGATTCCGGCTTGTCCCCGAAGTGGTGCTGGTGTAGCGGGCAGGTGATTTTGGCGTGTCCGGCAGGTGGTTCAGGCGAGTTGAGCAGGTGGTTGCGACGTGCTCGGCAGGTGCTTCCGGCGTCTCCGGCACGTGTTTCTGGCACATCTGACTGGTGGTTCCGGCACGCCCAAGAGTTGATTCCGGTCTGTCCGGTAGGTGGTTCCGGCGTGCAAGGCACGTGGTTCTGGTACGTCTCAGAGGTGGTTGCGTATGCCCAACAGGTGATTCCGGACTGTCTGGCACGTGCTTCTGGCACGTCTGAGAGGTGGTTCCAACATGCCCGGCAGGTCATTTCGGAGAGTCGTCCAAGTGGTTCTGGCGTAGCCCGCAGGTGATTTTGGCGTGTCCGGCAGGTGGTTCCACCGTGCTCGGCAGGTGGTTCAGGCATGGCCGTCACGTGGTTCCAGTCTGTCCAGGACGTGTTTCCAGCTTCTCCGGCAGGTGGTTCTGGTACGTCTGAGAGGTGGTTCCGCCATGGCTGGCAGGTGATCCCGGACTGTCCCCCAGGTGGTTCTGGCATAGCCAGCAGTTGATATTGGCCTGTCCGGCAGGTGGTTCCAGCGAGTCGAACAGGTGGCTCCGGGGTTCTTGGCAGGTGGTTCCGGTCTGTCCGGTAGGTGTTTCCGGCGTGTCTGGCACGTGCTTCCGGCACGTCTGAGAGGTGGTTCCGGCATGCGCGGCAGGTGATTCCGTAGTGTCCGCCAGGTGGTTCTGGCATACCCGGCAGGTGATTTTGGCGTGTCCGGCAGGTGTTTCTGGCGAGTCGAGCAGGTGGCTCCGGCATGCTCGGCAGGTGCTTCTGGCGTCTCCGGCACGTGGTTCTGGTGTGTCTGAGAGCTGGTTCCGGCATGTCCGGCAGATGATTCCGGAGTGTCCGCCAAGTGGTTCTGGCATACCCGGCTGGTGATTTGGGCATGTCAGGTAGGTGGTTCCGGCGAGTCGAGCAGGTGGCTCCGGCGTGCTCGGCAGGTTGTTCAGACGGGTCTGGCAGGTGTTTTCCGTCTGTTCGGGGTGTGGTTCCAGCATCTCATGCACATGGTTCTGGCACGTCTGAGATGTGGTTCCGGCCGGCCCGACAGCTGTTTCCACAGTGTCCGCCAAGTGGTACTGGCGTAGTTGGCAAGTGATTTTGGCATCACCGGCAGGTGGTTCCAGCAAGCCCGGCAGGTGATTCCGAAGTGTTCCCCAACTGGTTGTGGCGTAGCCGGCAGGTGATTTCTGCGTGTCCGGAAGGTGGTTCTGGCGAGTCGAGCAGGTGGTTCCGGCGTGCTCGGCAGGTGCTTCCGGGGTCATTGGCACGTGGTTCTGGCATATCTGAGAGGTGGTTCCGGCATGCCCGGCAGGTGATTCTGGAGTGTTCGCCAAGTGTTTCCGGCGTAGCCGGCAGGTGATTTTGCATGTCCAGCGGTCGTTCCGGCGGGTCGAGCCGGTGGTTCCGGCGTGTCCGGCAGGTGGTTCCGGTCTGTCCGGCAGGTGGTTCTGTGGTGTCCGGCACGAGGTTCAGTCTGAGAGGCTGTGCCGGCATGCCCCTCACGTGATTCCGGCTTGTCCCCGAAGTGGTGCTGGTGTAGCGGGCAGGTGATTTTGGTGTGTCCGGCAGGTGGTTCAGGCGAGTTGAGAAGGTGGTTGCGACGTGCTCGGCAGGTGCTTCCGGCGTCTCCGGCACGTGTTTCTGGCACATCTGACTGGTGGTTCCGGCATGCCCAAAAGTTGATTCCGGTCTGTCCGGTAGGTGGTTCCGGCGTGCACGGCACGTGGTTCTGGTACGTCTCAGAGGTGGTTGCGTATGCCCAACAGGTGATTCCGGACTGTCTGGCACGTGCTTCTGGCACGTCTGAGAGGTGGTTCCAACATGCCCGGCAGGTCATTTCGGAGAGTCGTCCAAGTGGTTCTGGCGTAGCCCGCAGGTGATTTCGGCGTGTCCGGCAGGTGGTTCCTCCGTGCTCGGCTGGTGGTTCAGGCATGGCCGTCACGTGGTTCCAGTCTGTCCAGGACGTGTTTCCAGCTTCTCCGGCAGGTGGTTCTGGCACGTCTGAGAGGTGGTTCCGGCATGCCCGGCAGGTCATCCCAGAGAGTCCTCCAAGTGGTTCTGGCATAACACGCAGGTGATTTTGGCGTGTCTGGCAGGTTGTTCCGTTGTGCTTGGCAGGTGGTTCAGGCTTGGCCGGCAGGTGGTTCCAGACTGTCCAGGACGTGTTTCCAGCTTCTCCGGCAGGTGGTTCTGGTACGTCTGAGAGGTGGTTCCGCCATGGCTGGCAGGCGATTCCGGACCGTCCCCCAGGTGGTTCTGGCATAGCCAGCAGTTGATATTGGCCTGTCCGGCAGGTGGTTCCAGCGAGTCGAACAGGTGGCTCCGGCGTGCTCGGCAGGTGGTTCCGGTCTTTCCGGTAGGTGATTCCGGCGTGTCCGGCACTTGCTTCCGGCACGGCTGAGAGGTGGTTCCGGCATGCACGACAGGTGATTTCGGAGTGTCCGCCAGGTGGCTCTGGCATACCCGGCAGGTGATTTTGGCATGTCCGGCAGGTGTTTCTGGCGAGTCGAGCAGGTGGCTCCGGCATGCTCGGCAGGTGCTTCCGGCGTCTCCGGCACGTGGTTCTGGTGTGTCTGAGAGCTGGTTCCGGCATGTCCGGCAGATGATTCCGGAGTGTCCGGCAAGTGGTTCTGGCATACCCGGCTGGTGATTTTGGCATGTCAGGTAGGTGGTTCCGGCGAGTCGAGCAGGTGGCTCCGGCGTGCTCGGCATGTTGTTCAGACGGGTCTGGCAGGTGTTTTCCGTCTGTTCGGGGTGTGGTTCCAGCATCTCCTTTGAACACGTTTCTGGCACGTCTGAGATGTGGTTCCAGCCGTCCCGACAGGTGTTTCCGCAGTGTCCGCCAAGCGGTTCTGGCGTAGTTGGCAGGTGATTTTGGCATGACTGGCAGGTGGTTCCAGCAAGCCTGGCAGGTGATTCCAAAGTGTTCAGCAACTGGTTGTGGCGTAGCCGGCAGGTGATTTTTGCGTGATCGGCAGGTGGTTCTGGCGAGTCGAGCAAGTTGTTCCGGCGTGCTCGGCAGGTGCTTCCGGGGTCATTGGCACGGGGTTCTGGCATGTCTGAGAGGTGGTTCCGGCATGCGCGACAGGTGATTTCGGAGTGTCTGCCAGGTGGTTCTGGCGTACCCGGCAGGTGATTTTGGCGTGTCCGGCAGGTGTTTCTGGCGAGTCAAGCAGGTGGCTCCGGCATGCTCGGCAGGTGCTTCCGGCGTCTCCGGCACGTGGTTCTGGTGTGTCTGAGAGCTGCTTCCGGCATGTCCGGCAGATGATTCCGGCGTGTCCGGCAAGTGGTTCTGGCATACCCGGCTGGTGATTTGGGCATGTCAGGTAGGTGGTTCCGGCGAGTCGAGCAGGTGGCTCCGGCGTGCTCGGCAGGTTGTTCAGACGGTTCTGGCAGGTGTTTTCCGTCTGTTCGGGGTGTGGTTCCAGCATCTCATGCACATGGTTCTGGCACGTCTGAGATGTGGTTCCGGCCGGCCCGACAGGTGTTTCCACAGTGTCCGCCAAGTGGTACTGGCGTAGTTGGCAGGTGATTTTGGCATTACCGGCAGGTGGTTCCAGCAAGCCCGGCAGGTGATTCCGAAGTGTTCCCCAACTGGTTGTGGCGTAGCCGGCAGGTGATTTCTGCGTGTCCGGCAGGTGGTTCTGGCGAGTCGAGCAGGTGGTTCCGGCGTGCTCGGCAGGTGCTTCCGGGGTCATTGGCACGTGGTTCTGGCATATCTGAGAGGTGGTTCCGGCATGCCCGGCAGGTGATTCTGGAGTGTTCGCCAAGTGTTTCCGGCGTAGCCGGCAGGTGATTTTGCATGTCCAGCGGTCGTTCCGGCGGGTCGAGCCGGTGGTTCCGGCGTGTCCGGCAGGTGGTTCCGGTCTGTCCGGCAGGTGGTTCTGTGGTGTCCGGCACGAGGTTCAGTCTGAGAGGCTGTGCCGGCATGCCCCTCACGTGATTCCGGCTTGTCCCCGAAGTGGTGCTGGTGTAGCGGGCAGGTGATTTTGGCGTGTCCGGCAGGTGGTTCAGGCGAGTTGAGCAGGTGGTTGCGACGTGCTCGGCAGGTGCTTCCGGCGTCTCCGGCACGTGTTTCTGGCACATCTGACTGGTGGTTCCGGCACGCCCAAGAGTTGATTCCGGTCTGTCCGGTAGGTGGTTCCGGCGTGCACGGCACGTGGTTCTGGTACGTCTCAGAGGTGGTTGCGTATGCCCAACAGGTGATTCCGGACTGTCTGGCACGTGCTTCTGGCACGTCTGAGAGGTGGTTCCAACATGCCCGGCAGGTCATTTCGGAGAGTCGTCCAAGTGGTTCTGGCGTAGCCCGCAGGTGATTTTGGCGTGTCCGGCAGATGGTTCCGCCGTGCTCGGCAGGTGGTTCAGGCATGGCCGTCACGTGGTTCCAGTCTGTCCAGGACGTGTTTCCAGCTTCTCCGGCAGGTGGTTCTGGTACGTCTGAGAGGTGGTTCCGCCATGGCTGGCAGGTGATCCCGGACTGTCCCCCAGGTGGTTCTGGCATAGCCAGCAGTTGATATTGGCCTGTCCGGCAGGTGGTTCCAGCGAGTCGAACAGGTGGCTCCGGGGTTCTTGGCAGGTGGTTCCGGTCTGTCCGGTAGGTGTTTCCGGCGTGTCTGGCACGTGCTTCCGGCACGTCTGAGAGGTGGTTCCGGCATGCGCGGCAGGTGATTCCGTAGTGTCCGCCAGGTGGTTCTGGCATACCCGGCAGGTGATTTTGGCGTGTCCGGCAAGTGTTTCTGGCGAGTCGACCAGGTGGCTCCGGCATGCTCGGCAGGTGCTTCCGGCGTCTCCGGCACGTGGTTATGGTGTGTCTGAGAGCTGGTTCCGGCATGTCCGGCAGATGATTCCGGAGTGTCCGCCAAGTGGTTCTGGCATACCCAGCAGGTGATTTTGGCGTGTCAGGGAGGTGGTGCCGGTGAGTCGAGCAGGTGGTTCCAGCGTGCTCAGCAGGTGGTTCAGGCGTTTCTGGCAGGTGGTATCCTTCTGTTCGGGGTGTGGTTCCAGCATCTCATGAACACGTTTCTGGCACGTCTGAGATGTGTTTAAAGCCGGGCCGACAGGTGTTTCCGCAGTGTCCGCCAAGCGTTTCTGGCATAGTTGGCAGGTGATTTTGGCATGACTGGGAGGTGGTTCCAGCAAGCCTGGCAGGTGATTCCAAAGTGTTCACCAACTGGTTGTGGCGTAGCCGGCAGGTGATTTTTGCGTGATCGGCAGGTGCTTCTGGCGAGTCAAGCAAGTTGTTCCGGCGTGCTCGGCTGGTGCTTCCGGGGTCATTGGCACGGGGTTCTGGCATGTCTGAGAGGTGGTTCCTGCATGCCCGGCAAGTGATTCCGGAGTGTTCGCCAAGGGGTTCTGGCATAGTCGGCAGGTGATTTTGGCATGTCCGGCAGGTGGTTCTGGCGAGTCGAGCAGGTGGTTCCGGCGTGCTCGGCAGGTGCTTCCGGGGTCATTGGCACGTGGTTCTGGCATATCTGAGAGGTGGTTCCGGCATGCCCGGCAGGTGATTCCGGAGTGTTCGCCAAGTGTTTCCGGCGTAGCCGGCAGGTGATTTTGCATGTCCAGCGGTCGTTCCGGCGGGTCGAGCCGGTGGTTCCGGCGTGTCCGGCAGGTGGTTCCGGTCTGTCCGGCAGGTGGTTCTGTGGTGTCCGGCACGAGGTTCAGTCTGAGAGGCTGTGCCGGCATGCCCCTCACGTGATTCCGGCTTGTCCCCGAAGTGGTGCTGGTGTAGCGGGCAGGTGATTTTGGTGTGTCCGGCAGGTGGTTCCGGCGAGTTGAGCAGGTGGTTGCGACGTGCTCGGCAGGTGCTTCCGGCGTCTCCGGCACGTGTTTCTGGCACATCTGACTGGTGGTTCCGGCATGCCCAAAAGTTGATTCCGGTCTGTCCGGTAGGTGGTTCCGGCGTGCACAGCACGTGGTTCTGGTACGTCTCAGAGGTGGTTGCGTATGCCCAACAGGTGATTCCGGACTGTCTGGCATGTGCTTCTGGCACGTCTGAGAGGTGGTTCCAACATGCCCGGCAGATCATTTCGGAGAGTCGTCCAAGTGGTTCTGGCGTAGCCCGCAGGTGATTTTGGCGTGTCCGGCAGGTGGTTCCGCCGTGCTCGGCAGGTGGTTCAGGCATGGCCGTCACGTGGTTCCAGTCTGTCCAGGACGTGTTTCCAGCTTCTCCGGCAGGTGGTTCTGGTACGTCTGAGAGGTGGTTCCGCCATGGCTGGCAGGTGATCCCGGACTGTCCCCCAGGTGGTTCTGGCATAGCCAGCAGTTGATATTGGCCTGTCCGGCAGGTGGTTCCAGCGAGTCGAACAGGTGGCTCCGGGGTTCTTGGCAGGTGGTTCCGGTCTGTCCGGTAGGTGTTTCCGGCATGTCTGGCACGTGCTTCCAGCACGTCTGAGAGGTGGTTCCGGCATGCGCGGCAGGTGATTCCGTAGTGTCCGCCAGGTGGTTCTGGCATACCCGGCAGGTGATTTTGGCGTGTCCGGCAAGTGTTTCTGGCGAGTCGAGCAGGTGGCTCCGGCATACTCGGCAGGTGCTTCCGGCGTCTCCGGCACGTGGTTATGGTGTGTCTGAGAGCTGGTTCCGGCATGTCCGGCAGATGATTCCGGAGTGTCCGCCAAGTGGTTCTGGCATACCCAGCAGGTGATTTTGGCGTGTCAGGGAGGTGGTGCGGGTGAGTCGAGCAGGTGGTTCCAGCGTGCTCAGCAGGTGGTTCAGGCGTTTCTGGCAGGTGGTATCCTTCTGTTCGGGGTGTGGTTCCAGCATCTCATGAACACGTTTCTGGCACGTCTGAGATGTGTTTAAAGCCGGGCCGACAGGTGTTTCCGCAGTGTCCGCCAAGCGGTTCTGGCGTAGTTGGCAGGTGATTTTGGCATGACTGGGAGGTGGTTCCAGCAAGCCTGGCAGGTGATTCCAAAGTGTTCACCAACTGGTTGTGGCGTAGCCGGCAGGTGATTTTTGCGTGATCGGCAGGTGCTTCTGGCGAGTCAAGCAAGTTGTTCCGGCGTGCTCGGCTGGTGCTTCCGGGGTCATTGGCACGGGGTTCTGGCATGTCTGAGAGGTGGTTCCTGCATGCCCGGCAAGTGATTCCGGAGTGTTCGCCAAGGGGTTCTGGCATAGTCGGCAGGTGATTTTGTCATGTCCGGCAGGTGGTTCTGGCGAGTCGAGCAGGTGGTTCCGGCGTGCTCGGCAGGTGCTTCCGGGGTCATTGGCACGTGGTTCTGGCATATCTGAGAGGTGGTTCCGGCATGCCCGGCAGGTGATTCCGGAGTGTTCGCCAAGTGTTTCCGGCGTAGCCGGCAGGTGATTTTGCATGTCCAGCGGTCGTTCCGGCGGGTCGAGCTGGTGGTTCCGGCGTGTCCGGCAGGTGGTTCCGGTCTGTCCGGCAGGTGGTTCTGTGGTGTCCGGCACGAGGTTCAGTCTGAGAGGCTGTGCCGGCATGCCCCTCACGTGATTCCGGCTTGTCCCCGAAGTGGTGCTGGTGTAGCGGGCAGGTGATTTTGGTGTGTCCGGCAGGTGGTTCCGGCGAGTTGAGCAGGTGGTTGCGACGTGCTCGGCAGGTGCTTCCGGCGTCTCCGGCACGTGTTTCTGGCACATCTGACTGGTGGTTCCGGCATGCCCAAAAGTTGATTCCGGTCTGTCCGGTAGGTGGTTCCGGCGTGCACGGCACGTGGTTCTGGTACGTCTCAGAGGTGGTTGCGTATGCCCAACAGGTGATTCCGGACTGTCTGGCATGTGCTTCTGGCACGTCTGAGAGGTGGTTCCAACATGCCCGGCAGATCATTTCGGAGAGTCGTCCAAGTGGTTCTGGCGTAGCCCGCAGGTGATTTTGGCGTGTCCGGCAGGTGGTTCCGCCGTGCTCGGCAGGTGGTTCAGGCATGGCCGTCACGTGGTTCCAGTCTGTCCAGGACGTGTTTCCAGCTTCTCCGGCAGGTGGTTCTGGTACGTCTGAGAGGTGGTTCCGCCATGGCTGGCAGGTGATCCCGGACTGTCCCCCAGGTGGTTCTGGCATAGCCAGCAGTTGATATTGGCCTGTCCGGCAGGTGGTTCCAGCGAGTCGAACAGGTGGCTCCGGGGTTCTTGGCAGGTGGTTCCGGTCTGTCCGGTAGGTGTTTCCGGCGTGTCTGGCACGTGCTTCCAGCACGTCTGAGAGGTGGTTCCGGCATGCGCGGCAGGTGATTCCGTAGTGTCCGCCAGGTGGTTCTGGCATACCCGGCAGGTGATTTTGGCGTGTCCGGCAAGTGTTTCTGGCGAGTCGAGCAGGTGGCTCCGGCATACTCGGCAGGTGCTTCCGGCGTCTCCGGCACGTGGTTATGGTGTGTCTGAGAGCTGGTTCCGGCATGTCCGGCAGATGATTCCGGAGTGTCCGCCAAGTGGTTCTGGCATACCCAGCAGGTGATTTTGGCGTGTCAGGGAGGTGGTGCGGGTGAGTCGAGCAGGTGGTTCCGGAGTGCTCAGCAGGTGGTTCAGGCGGTTCTGGCAGGTGGTATCCGTCTGTTCGGGGTGTGGTTCCAGCATCTCATGAACACGTTTCTGGCACGTCTGAGATGTGGTTCCAGCCGTCCCGACAGGTGTTTCCGCAGTGTCCGCCAAGCGGTTCTGGCGTAGTTGGCAGGTGATTTTGGCATGACTGGCAGGTGGTTCCAGCAAGCCTGGCAGGTGATTCCAAAGTGTTCACCAACTGGTTGTGGCGTAGCCGGCAGGTGATTTTTGCGTGATCGGCAGGTGGTTCTGGCGAGTCGAGCAGGTGGTTCCGGCGTGCTCGGCTTTTGCTTCTGGGGTCATTGGCATGGGGTTCTGGCATGTCTGAGAGGTGGTTCCTGCATGCCCGGCAAGTGATTCCGGAGTGTTCGCCAAGTCGTTCTGGCATAGTCGGCAGGTGATTTTGGCATGTCCGGCAGGTGGTTCAGGCGAGTTGAGCAGGTGGTTCCAACGTGCTTGGCAGGTGCTTCTGGCGTCTCCGGCACGTGTTTCTGGCACATCTGACAGGTGGTTCCGGCATGCCCGAAAGGTGATTCCGGTCTGTCCGGTAGGTGGTTCCAGCCTGCACGGCATGTGGTTCTGGTACGTCTCAGAGGTGGTTGCGCATGCCCAACAGGTGATTCCGGACTGTCCGCCACATGGTTCTGGCACGTCTGAGAGGTGGTTCCGGCATGCCCGGCAGGTCATCCCAGAGAGTCCTCCAAGTGGTTCTGGCATAACACGCAGGTGATTTTGGGGTGTCTGGCAGGTTGTTCCGTTGTGCTTGGCAGGTGGTTCAGGCTTGGCCGGAAGGTGGTTCCAGACTGTCCAGGACGTGTTTCCAGCTTCTCCGGCAGGTGGTTCTGGTACGTGTGAGAGGTGGTTACGCCATGGCTGGCAGGTGATTCCGGACCGTCCCCCAGGTGGTTCTGGCATAGCCAGCAGTTGATATTGGCCTGTCCGGCAGGTGGTTCCAGCGAGTCGAACAGGTGGCTCCGGCGTGCTCGGCAGGTGGTTCGGGTCTGTCCGGTAGGTGATTCCGGCGTGTCCGGCACGTGCTTCCGGCACGTGTGAGAGGTGGTTCCGGCATTCGCGACAGGTGGTTTCGAGGGTCCGCCTGGTGGTTCGGTCGTAGCCGGCAGGTGATTTTGGCGTGTCCGGCAGGTGTTTCTGGCGAGTCGAGCAGGTGGCTCCGGCATGCTCGGCAGGTGCTTCCGGCGTCTCCGGCACGTGGTTCTGGTGTGTCTGAGAGCTGGTTCCGGCATGTCCGGCAGATGATTCCGGAGGTTCCGGCAAGTGGTTCTGGCATACCCGGCTGGTGATTTGGGCATGTCAGGTAGGTGGTTCCGGCGAGTCGAGCAGGTGGCTCCGGCGTGCTCGGCAGGTTGTTCAGACGGGTCTGGCAGGTGTTTTCCGTCTGTTCGGGGTGTGGTTCCAGCATCTCATGCACATGGTTCTGGCACGTCTGAGATGTGGTTCCGGCCGGGCCGACAGGTGTTTCCACAGTGTCCGCCAAGTGGTACTGGCGTAGTTGGCAGGTGATTTTGGCATAACCGGCAGGTGGTTCCAGCAAGCCCAGCAGGTGATTCCGAAGTGTTCCCCAACTGGTTGTGGCGTAGCCGGCAGGTGATTTTTGCGTGTCCGGCAGGTGGTTCTGGCGAGTCGAGCAGGTGGCTCTGGCGTGCTCGGCAGGTGCTTCCGGCGTCTCCGGCACGTGGTTCTGGCATATCTGAGAGGTGGTTCCGGCATGCCCGGCAGGTGATTCCGGAGTGTCCGCCAAGTGGTTCTGGCATACCCGGCTGGTGATTTGGGCATGTCAGGTAGGTGGTTCCGGCGAGTCGAGCAGGTGGCTCTGGCGTGCTCGGCAGGTTGTTCAGACGGGTCTGGCAGGTCTTTTCCGTCTGTTGGGGGTGTGGTTCCAGCATCTCATGCACATGGTTCTGGCACGTCTGAGATGTGGTTCCGGCCGGCCCGACAGGTGTTTCCACAGTGTCCGCCAAGTGGTACTGGCGTAGTTGGCAGGTGATTTTGGCATGACCGGCAGGTGGTTCCAGCAAGCCCGGCAGGTGATTCCGAAGTGTTCCCCAACTGGTTGTGGCGTAGCCGGCAGGTGATTTTTGCGTGTCCGGCAGGTGGTTCTGGCGAGTCGAGCAGATGGTTCCGGCGTGCCCGGCAGGTGCTTCCGGAGTGTTCGCCAAGTGTTTCCGGCGTAGCCGGCAGGTGATTTTGCATGTCCAGCGGTCGTTCCGGCGTGTCGAGCCGGTGGTTCCGGCGTGTCCGGCAGGTGGTTCCGGTCTGTCCGGCAGGTGGTTCTGTGGTGTCCGGCACGAGGTTCAGTCTGAGAGGCTGTGCCGGCATGCCCCTCATGTGATTCCGGCTTGTCCCCGAAGTGGTGCTGGTGTAGTGGGCAGGTGATTTTGGCGTGTCCGGTAGGTGGTTCAGGCGAGTTGAGCAGGTGGTTGCGACGTGCTCGGCAGGTGCTTCCGGCGTCCCCTGCACGTGTTTCTGGCACATCTGACTGGTGGTTCCGGCATGCCCAAGAGTTGATTCCGGTCTGTCGGGTAGGTGGTTCCGGCGTGCACGGCACGTGGTTCTGGTACGTCTCAGAGGTGGTTGCGTATGCCCAACAGGTGATTCCGGACTGTCCGCCACGTGCTTCTGGCACGTCTGAGAGGTGGTTCCAACATGCCCGGCAGGTCATTTCGGAGAGTCGTCCAAGTGGTTCTGGCGTAGCCCGCAGGTGATTTTGGCGTGTCCGGCAGGTGGTTCCGCCGTGCTCGGCAGGTGGTTCAGGCATGGCCGTCACGTGGTTCCAGTCTGTCCAGGACGTGTTTCCAGCTTCTCCGGCAGGTGGTTCTGGTACGTCTGAGAGGTGGTTCCGCCATGGCTGGCAGGTGATCCCGGACTGTCCCCCAGGTGGTTCTGGCATAGCCAGCAGTTGATATTGGCCTGTCCGGCAGGTGGTTCCAGCGAGTCGAACAGGTGGCTCCGGCGTGCTCGGCAGGTGGTTCCGGTCTGTCCGGTAGGTGTTTCCGAGTGTCTGGCACGTGCTTCCGGCACGTCTGAGAGGTGGTTCCGGCATGCGCGGCAGGTGATTCCGTAGTGTCCGCCAGGTGGTTCTGGCGTACCCGGCAGGTGATTTTGGCGTGTCCGGCAGGTGTTTCTGGCGAGTCGAGCAGGTGGCTCCGGCATGCTCGGCAGGTGCTTCCGGCGTCTCCGGCACTTGGTTCTGGTGTGTCTGAGAGCTGGTTCCGGCATGTCCGGCAGATGATTCCGGAGTGTCCGCCAAGTGGTTCTGGCATACCCAGCAGGGGATTTTGGCGTGTCAGGGAGGTGGTACCGGTGAGTCGAGCAGGTGGTTCCGGCGTGCTCAGCAGGTGGTTCAGGCGGTTCTGGCAGGTGGTATCCGTCTGTTCGGGGTGTGGTTCCAGCATCTCATGAACACGTTTCTGGCACGTCTGAGATGTGGTTCCAGCCGGCCCGACAGGTGTTTCCGCAGTGTCCGCCAAGCGGTTCTGGCGTAGTTGGCAGGTGATTTTGGCATGACCGGCAGGTGGTTCCAGCAAGCCCGGCAGGTGATTCCGAAGTGTTCCCCAACTGGTTGTGGCGTAGCCGGCAGGTGATTTTTGCGTGTCCGGCAGGTGGTTCTGGCGAGTCGAGCAGGTGGTTCCGGCGTGCTCGGTAGGTGCTTCCGGGGTCATTGGCACGTGGTTCTGGCATATCTGAGAGGTGGTTCCGGCATGCCCGGCAGGTGATTCCGGAGTGTTCGCCAAGTGTTTCCGGCGTAGCCGGCAGGTGATTTTGCATGTCCAGCGGTCGTTCCGGCGGGTCGAGCCGGTGGTTCCGGCGTGTCCGGCAGGTGGTTCCGGTCTGTCCGGCAGGTGGTTCTGTGGTGTCCGGCACGAGGTTCAGTCTGAGAGGCTGTGCCGGCATGCCCCTCACGTGATTCCGGCTTGTCCCCGAAGTGGTGCTGGTGTAGCGGGCAGGTGATTTTGGCGTGTCCGGCAGGTGGTTCAGGCGAGTTGAGCAGGTGGTTGCGACGTGCTCGGCAGGTGCTTCCGGCGTCTCCGGCACGTGTTCTGGCACATCTGACAGGTGGTTCCGGCATGCCCAAAAGTTGATTCCGGTCTGTCCGGTAGGTGGTTCCGGCGTGCACGGCACGTGGTTCTGGTACGTCTCAGAGGTGGTTGCGTACGCCCAACAGGTGATTCCGGACTGTCCGCCACATGGTTCTGGCACGTCTGAGAGGTGGTTCCGGCATGCCCGGCAGGTCATCCCAGAGAGTCCTCCAAGTGGTTCTGGCATAACACGCAGGTGATTTTGGCGTGTCTGGCAGGTTGTTCCGTTGTGCTTGGCAGGTGGTTCAGGCTAGGCCGGCAGGTGGTTCCAGACTGTCCAGGACGTATTTCCAGCTTCTCCGGCAGGTGGTTCTGGTACGTCTGAGAGGTGGTTCCGCCATGGCTGGCAGGTGATTCCGGACCGTCCCCCAGGTGGTTCTGGCACAGCCAGCAGTTGATATTGGCCTGTCCAGCAGGTGGTTCCAGCGAGTCGAACAGGTGGCTCCGGCGTGCTCGGCAGGTGGTTCGGGTCTGTCCGGTAGGTGATTCCGGCGTGTCCGGCACGTGCTTCCGGCACGTCTGAGAGGTGGTTCCGGCATGCGCGACAGGTGGTTTCGGAGTGTCCGCCAGGTGGTTCTGGCGTACCCGGCAGGTGATTTTGGCGTGTCCGGCAGGTGTTTCTGGCGAGTCGAGCAGGTGGCTCCGGCATGCTCGGCAGGTGCTTCCGGCGTCTCCGGCACGTGGTTCTGGTGTGTCTGAGAGCTGGTTCCGGCATGTCCGGCAGATGATTCCGGAGTGTCCGCCAAGTGGTTCTGGCATACCCGGCTGGTGATTTGGGCATGTCAGGTAGGTGGTTCCGGCGAGTCGAGCAGGTGGCTCCGGCGTGCTCGGCAGGTTGTTCAGACGGGTCTGGCAGGTGTTTTCCGTCTGTTCGGGGTGTGGTTCCAGCATCTCATGCACATGGTTCTGGCACGTCTGAGATGTGGTTCCGGCCGGCCCGACAGGTGTTTCCACAGTGTCCGCCAAGTGGTACTGGCGTAGTTGGCAGGTGATTTTGGCATGACCGGCAGGTGGTTCCAGCAAGCCCGGCAGGTGATTCCGAAGTGTTCCCCAACTGGTTGTGGCGTAGCCGGCAGGTGATTTTTGCGTGTCCGGCAGGTGGTTCTGGCGAGTCGAGCAGGTGGTTCCGGCGTGCACGGCACGTGGTTCTGGTACGTGTCAGAGGTGGTTGCGTATGCCCAACAGGTGATTCCGGACTGTCCGGCACGTGCTTCTGGCACGTCTGAGAGGTGGTTCCAACATGCCCGGCAGGTCATTTCGGAGAGTCGTCCAAGTGGTTCTGGCGTAGCCCGCAGGTGATATTGGCGTGTCCGGCAGGTGGTTCCGCCGTGCTCGGCAGGTGGTTCAGGCATGGCCGTCACGTGGTTCCAGTCTGTCCAGGACGTGTTTCCAGCTTCTCCGGCAGGTGGTTCTGGTACGTCTGAGAGGTGGTTCCGCCATGGCTGGCAGGTGATCCCAGTCTGTCCCCCAGGTGGTTCTGGCATAGCCAGCAGTTGATATTGGCCTGTCCGGCAGGTGGTTCCAGCGAGTCGAACAGGTGGCTCCGGCGTTCTTGGCAGGTGGTTCCGGTCTGTCCGGTAGGTGTTTCCGGCGTGTCTGGCACGTGCTTCCGGCACGTCTGAGAGGTGGTTCCGGCATGCGCGGCAGGTGATTCCGTAGTGTCCGCCAGGTGGTTCTGGCGTACCCGGCAGGTGATTTTGGCGTGTCCGGCAGGTGTTTCTGGCGAGTCGAGCAGGTGGCTCCGGCATGCTCGGCAGGTGCTTCCGGCGTCTCCGGCACGTGGTTCTGGTGTGTCTGAGAGCTGGTTCCGGCATGTCCGGCAGATGATTCCGGAGTGTCCGCCAAGTGGTTCTGGCATACCCGGCTGGTGATTTGGGCATGTCAGGTAGGTGGCTCCGGCGTGCTCGGCAGGTTGTTCAGACGGGTCTGGCAGGTGTTTTCCGTCTGTTCGGGGTGTGGTTCCAGCATCTCATGCACATGGTTCTGGCACGTCTGAGATGTGGTTCCGGCCGGGCCGACAGGTGTTTCCACAGTGTCCGCCAAGTGGTACTGGCGTAGTTGGCAGGTGATTTTAGCATAACCGGCAGGTGGTTCCAGCAAGCCCAGCAGGTGATTCCGAAGTGTTCCCCAACTGGTTGTGGCGTAGCCGGCAGGTGATTTTTGCGTGTCCGGCAGGTGGTTCTGGCGAGTCGAGCAGGTGGCTCTGGCGTGCTCGGCAGGTGCTTCCGGCGTCTCCGGCACGTGGTTCTGGCATATCTGAGAGGTGGTTCCGGCAAGCCCGGCAGGTGATTCCGGAGTGTCCGCCAAGTGGTTCTGGCATACCCGGCTGGTGATTTGGGCATGTCAGGTAGGTGGTTCCGGCGAGTCGAGCAGGTGGCTCTGGCGTGCTCGGCAGGTTGTTCAGACGGGTCTGGCAGGTCTTTTCCGTCTGTTGGGGGTGTGGTTCCAGCATCTCATGCACATGGTTCTGGCACGTCTGAGATGTGGTTCCGGCCGGGCCGACAGGTGTTTCCACAGTGTCCGCCTAGTGGTACTGGCGTAGTTGGCAGGTGATTTTGGCAAGCCCGGCAGGTGATTCCGAAGTTTTCCCCAACTGGTTGTGGCGTAGCCGGCAGGTGATTTTTGCGTGTCCGGCAGGTGGTTCTGGCGAGTCGAGCAGGTGGTTCCGGCGTGCTCGGCAGGTGCTTCCGGGGTCATTGGCACGTGGTTCTGGCATATCTGAGAGGTGGTTCCAGCATGCCCGGCAGGTGATTCCGGAGTGTTCGCCAAGTGTTTCCGGCGTAGCCGGCAGGTGATTTTGCATGTCCAGCGGTCGTTCCGGCGGGTCGAGCCGGTGGTTCCGGCGTGTCCGGCAGGTGGTTCCGGTCTGTCCGGCAGGTGGTTCTGTGGTGTCCGGCACGAGGTTCAGTCTGAGAGGCTGTGCCGGCATGCCCCTCACGTGATTCCGGCTTGTCCCCGAAGTGGTGCTGGTGTAGCGGGCAGGTGATTTTGGCGTGTCCGGCAGTTGGTTCAGGCGAGTTGAGCAGGTGGTTGCGACGTGCTCGGCAGGTGCTTCCGGCGTCTCCAGCACGTGTATCTGGCACATCTGACTGGTGGTTCCGGCATGCCCAAAAGTTGATTCCGGTCTGTCCGGTAGGTGGTTCCTGCGTGCACGGCACGTGGTTCTGGTACGTCTCAGAGGTGGTTGCGTATGCCCAACAGGTGATTCCGGACTGTCCGCCACGTGCTTCTGGCACGTCTGAGAGGTGGTTCCAACATGCCCGGCAGGTCATTTCGGAGAGTCGTCCAAGTGGTTCTGGCGTAGCCCGCAGGTGATTTTGGCGTGTCCGGCAGGTGGTTGCGCCGTGCTCGGCAGGTGGTTCAGGCATGGCCGTCACGTGGTTCCAGTCTGTCCAGGACGTGTTTCCAGCTTCTCCGGCAGGTGGTTCTGGTACGTGTGAGAGGTGGTTCCGCCATGGCTGGCAGGTGATCCCGGACTGTCCCCCAGGTGGTTCTGGCATAGCCAGCAGTTGATATTGGCCTGTCCGGCAGGTGGTTCCAGCGAGTCGAACAGGTGGCTCCGGCGTTCTTGGCAGGTGGTTCCGGTCTGTCCGGTAGGTGTTTCCGGCGTGTCTGGCACGTGCTTCCGGCACGTCTGAGAGGTGGTTCCGCATGCGCGGCAGGTGATTCCGTAGTGTCCGCCAGGTGGTTCTGGCATACCCGGCAGGTGATTTTGGCGTGTCCGGCAGGTGTTTCTGGCGAGTCGAGCAGGTGGCTCCGGCATGCTCGGCAGGTGCTTCCGGCGTCTCCGGCACTTGGTTCTGGTGTGTCTGAGAGCTGGTTCTGGCATGTCCGGCAGATGATTCCGGAGTGTCCGACAAGTGGTTCTGGCATACCCAGCAGGTGATTTTGACGAGTCAGGGAGGTGGTACCGGTGAGTCGAGCAGGTGGTTCCGGCGTGCTCAGCAGGTGGTTCAGGCGGTTCTGGCAGGTGGTATCCGTCTGTTCGGGGTGTGGTTCCAGCATCTCATGAACACGTTTCTGGCACGTCTGAGATGTGGTTCCAGCTGGCCCGACATTTGTTTCCGCAGTGTCCGCCAAGCGGTTCTGGCGTAGTTGGCAGCTGATTTTGGCATGACTGGCAGGTGGTTCCAGCAAGCCTGGCAGGTGATTCCAAAGTGTTCACCAACTGGTTGTGGCGTAGCCGGCAGGTGATTTTTGCGTGATCGGCAGGTGGTTCTGGCGAGTCGAGCAGGTGGTTCCGGCGTGCTCGGCTGGTGCTTCCGGGGTCATTGGCACGGGGTTCTGGCATGTCTGAGAGGTGGTTCCTGCATGCCCGGCAAGTGATTCCGGAGTGTTCGCCAATTGGTTCTGGCATAGTCGGCAGGTGATTTTGGCATGTCCGGCAGGTGGTTCAGGCGAGTTGAGCAGGTGGTTCCAACGTGCTTGGCAGGTGCTTCCGGCGTCTCCGGCACGTGTTTCTGGCACATCTGACAGGTGGTTCCGGCATGCCCGAAAGGTGATTCCGGGCTGTCTGGTAGGTGGTTCCAGCCTGCACGGCATGTGGTTCTGGTACGTCTCAGAGGTGGTTGCGCATGCCCAACAGGTGATTCCGGACTGTCCGCCACATGGTTCTGGCACGTCTGAGAGGTGGTTCCGGCATTCCCGGCCGGTCATCCCAGAGAGTCCTCCAAGTGGTTCTGGCATAACACGCAGGTGATTTTGGCGTGTCTGGCAGGTTGATCCGTTGTGCTTGGCAGGTGGTTCAGGCTTGGCCGGCAGGTGGTTCCAGACTGTCCAGGACGTGTTTCCAGCTTCTCCGGCAGGTGGTTCTGGTACGTCTGAGAGGTGGTTCCGCCATGGCTGGCAGGTGATTCCGGACCGTCCCCCAGGTGGTTCTGGCATAGACAGCAGTTGATATTGGCCTGTCCGGCAGGTGGTTCCAGCGAGTCGAACAGGTGGCTCCGGCGTGCTCGGCAGGTGTTTCCGGTCTGTCCGGTAGGTGATTCCGGCGTGTCCGGCACGTGCTTCCGGCACGTCTGAGAGGTGGTTCCGGCATGCGCGACAGGTGGTTTCGGAGTGTCC
Source organism: Equus caballus (assembly GCF_041296265.1). Taxonomy (NCBI): domain Eukaryota; kingdom Metazoa; phylum Chordata; class Mammalia; order Perissodactyla; family Equidae; genus Equus; species Equus caballus. The sequence goes on along the minus strand of NC_091711.1, from coordinate 3,058,336 downwards.
GCCAGGTGGTTCTGGCGTACCCGGCAGGTGATTTTGGCGTGTCCGGCAGGTGTTTCTGGCGAGTCGAGCAGGTGGCTCCGGCATGCTCGGCAGGTGCTTCCGGCGTCTCCGGCACGTGGTTCTGGTGTGTCTGAGAGCTGGTTCCGGCATGTCCGGCAGATGATTCCGGAGTGTCCGCCAAGTGGTTCTGGCATACCCGGCTGGTGATTTGGGCATGTCAGGTAGGTGGCTCCGGCGTGCTCGGCAGGTTGTTCAGACGGGTCTGGCAGGTGTTTTCCGTCTGTTCGGGGTGTGGTTCCAGCATCTCATGCACATGGTTCTGGCACGTCTGAGATGTGGTTCCGGCCGGCCCGACAGGTGTTTCCACAGTGTCCGCCAAGTGGTACTGGCGTAGTTGGCAGGTGATTTTGGCATGACCGGCAGGTGGTTCCAGCAATCCCGGCAGGTGATTCCAAAGTGTTCCCCAACTGGTTGTGGCGTAGCCGGCAGGTGATTTTTGCGTGTCCGGCAGGTGGTTCTGGCGAGTCGAGCAGGTGGTTCCGGCGTGCTCGGCAGGTGCTTCCGGGGTCATTGGCACGTGGTTCTGGCATATCTGAGAGGTGGTTCCGGCATGCCCGGCAGGTGATTCCGGAGTGTTCGCCAAGTGTTTCCGGCGTAGCCGGCAGGTGATTTTGCATGTCCAGCGGTCGTTCCGGCGGGTCGAGCCGGTGGTTCCGGCGTGTCCGGCAGGTGGTTCCGGTCTGTCCGGCAGGTGGTTCTGTGGTGTCCGGCACGAGGTTCAGTCTGAGAGGCTGTGCCGGCATGCCCCTCACGTGATTCCGGCTTGTCCCCGAAGTGGTGCTGGTGTAGCGGGCAGGTGATTTTGGCGTGTCCGGCAGTTGGTTCAGGCGAGTTGAGCAGGTGGTTGCGACATGCTCGGCAGGTGCTTCCGGCGTCTCCGGCACGTGTTTCTGGCACATCTGACTGGTGGTTCCGGCATGCCCAAAAGTTGATTCCGGTCTGTCCGGTAGGTGGTTCCGGCGTGCACGGCACGTGGTTCTGGTACGTCTCAGAGGTGGTTGCGAATGCCCAACAGGTGAATCCGGACTGTCCGCCACGGGCTTCTGGCACGTCTGAGAGGTGGTTCCAACATGCCCGGCAGGTCATTTCGCAGAGTCATCCAAGTGGTTCTGGCGTAGCCCGCAGGGGATTTTGGCGTGTCCGGCAGGTGGTTCCGCCGTGCTCGGCAGGTGGTTCAGGCATGGCCGTCACGTGGTTCCAGTCTGTCCAGGACGTGTTTCCAGCTTCTCCGGCAGGTGGTTCTGGTACGTCTGAGAGGTGGTTCCGCCATGGCTGGCAGGTGATCCCGGACTGTCCCCCAGGTGGTTCTGGCATAGCCAGCAGTTGATATTGGCCTGTCCGGCAGGTGGTTCCAGCGAGTCGAACAGGTGGCTCCGGCGTTCTTGGCAGGTGGTTCCGGTCTGTCCGGTAGGTGTTTCCGGCGTGTCTGGCACGTGCTTCCGGCACGTCTGAGAGGTGGTTCCGGCATGCGCGACAGGTGATTCCGGAGTGTCCGCCAGGTGGTTCTGGCATACCCGGCAGGTGATTTTGGCGTGTCCGGCAGGTGTTTCTGGCGAGTCGAGCAGGTGGCTCCGGCATGCTCGGCAGGTGCTTCCGGCGTCTCCGACACGTGGTTCTGGTGTGTCTGAGAGCTGGTTCCGGCATGTCCGGCAGATGATTCCGGAGTGTCCGCCAAGTGGTTCTGGCTTACCCAGCAGGTGATTTTGGCGTGTCAGGGAGGTGGTACCGCTGAGTCGAGCAGGTGGTTCCGGCGTGCTCAGCAGGTGGTTCAGGCGGTTCTGGCACGTGGTATCCGTCTGTTCGGGGTGTGGTTCCAGCATCTCATGAACACGTTTCTGGCACGTCTGAGATGTGGTTCCAGCCGGCCCGACAGGTGTTTCCGCAGTGTCCGCTAAGCGGTTCTGGCGTAGTTGGCAGGTGATTTTGGCATGACTGGCAGGTGGTTCCAGCAAGCCTGGCAGGTGATTCCAAAGTGTTCACCAACTGGTTGTGGCGTAGCCGGCAGGTGATTTTTGCGTGATCGGCAGGTGGTTCTGGCGAGTCGAGCAGGTGGTTCCGGCGTGCTCGGCTGGTGCTTCCGGGGTCATTGGCACGGGGTTCTGGCATGTCTGAGAGGTGGTTCCTGCGTGCCCGGCAAGTGATTCCGGAGTGTTCGCCAAGTGGTTCTGGCTTACCCAGCAGGTGATTTTGGCGTGTCAGGGAGGTGGTACCGCTGAGTCGAGCAGGTGGTTCCGGCGTGCTCAGCAGGTGGTTCAGGCGGTTCTGGCACGTGGTATCCGTCTGTTCGGGGTGTGGTTCCAGCATCTCATGAACACGTTTCTGGCACGTCTGAGATGTGGTTCCAGCCGGCCCGACAGGTGTGTCCGCAGTGTCCGCTAAGCGGTTCTGGCGTAGTTGGCAGGTGATTTTGGCATGACTGGCAGGTGGTTCCAGCAAGCCTGGCAGGTGATTCCAAAGTGTTCACCAACTGGTTGTGGCGTAGCCGGCAGGTGATTTGTGCGTGATCGGCAGGTGGTTCTGGCGAGTCGAGCAGGTGGTTCCGGCGTGCTCGGCTGGTGCTTCCGGGGTCATTGGCACGGGGTTCTGGCATGTCTGAGAGGTGGTTCCTGCGTGCCCGGCAAGTGATTCCGGAGTGTTCGCCAAGTGGTTCTGGCATAGTCGGCAGGTGATTTTTGCGTGTCCGGCAGGTGGTTCTGGCGAGTCGAGCAGGTGGTTCCGGCGTGCTCGGCAGGTGCTTCTGGGGTCATTGGCACGTGGTTCTGGCATATCTGAGAGGTGGTTCCGGCATGCCTGGCAGGTGATTCCGGAGTGTTCGCCATGTGTTTCCGGCGTAGCGGGCAGGTGATATTGCATGTCCAGCGGTCGTTCCGGCGGGTCGAGCCGGTGGTTCCGGCATGTCCGGCAGGTGGTTCCGGTCTGTCCGGCAGGTGGTTCTGTGGTTTCCGTCACGAGGTTCAGTCTGAGAGGCTGTGCCAGCATGCCCCTCACGTGATTCCGTCTTGTCCCCGAAGTGGTGCTGGTGTAGCGGGCAGGTGATTTTGGCGTGTCCGGCAGGTGGTTCAGGCGAGTTGAGCAGGTGTTTGCGACGTGCTCGGCAGGTGCTTCCGGCGTCTCCGGCACGTGTTTCTGGCACATCTGACTGGTGGTTCCGGCATGCCCAAAAGTTGATTCCGGTCTGTCCGGTAGGTGGTTCCGGCGTGCACGGCACGTGGTTCTGGTACGTCTCAGAGGTGGTTGCGTATGCCCAACAGGTGATACCGGACTGTCTGCCACGTGATTCTGGCACGTCTCAGAGGTGGTTCCAACATGCCCGGCAGTCATTTCGGAGAGTCGTCCAAGTGGTTCTGGCGTAGCCCGCAGGTGATTTTGGCGTGTCCGGCAGGTGGTTCCGCCGTGCTCGGCATGTGGTTCAGGCATGGCCGTCACGTGGTTCCAGTCTGTCCAGGATGTGTTTCCAGCTTCTCCGGCAGGTGGTTCTGGTACGTCTGAGAGGTGGTTCCGCCATGGCTGGCAGGTGATTCCGGACCGTCCCCCAGGTGGTTCTGGCATAGCCAGCAGTTGATATTGGCCTGTCCGGCAGGTGGTTCCAGCGAGTCGAACAGGTGGCTCCGGCGTGCTCGGCAGGTGGTTCGGGTCTGTCCGGTAGGTGATTCCGGCGTGTTCGGCACGTGCTTCCGGCACGTCTGAGAGGTGGTTCCGGCATGCGCGACAGGTGGTTTCGGAGTGTCCGCCAGGTGGTTCTGGCGTACCCGGCAGGTGATTTTGGCGTGTCCGGCAGGTGTTTCTGGCGAGTCGAGCAGGTGGCTCCGGCATGCTCGGCAGGTGCTTCCGGCGTCTCCGGCACGTGGTTCTGGTGTGTCTGAGAGCTGGTTCCGGCATGTCCGGCAGATGATTCCGGAGTGTCCGCCACGTGGTTCTGGCATACCCGGCTGGTGATTTGGGCATGTCAGGTAGGTGGTTCCGGCGAGTCGAGCAGGTGGCTCCGGCGTGCTCGGCAGGTTGTTCAGACGGGTCTGGCAGGTGTTTTCCGTCTGTTTGGGGTGTGGTTCCAGCATCTCATGCGCATGGTTCTGGCACGTTTGAGATGTGGTTCCGGCCGGCCCGACAGGTGTTTACACAGTGTCCGCCAAGTGGTACTGGCGTAGTTGGCAGGTGATTTTGGCATGACCGGCAGGTGGTTCCAGCAAGCCCGGCAGGTGATTCCGAAGTGTTCCCCAACTGGTTGTGGCGTAGCCGGCAGGTGATTTTTGCGTGTCCGGCAGGTGGTTCTGGCGAGTCGAGCAGGTGGTTCCGGCGTGCCCGGCAGGTGCTTCCGGAGTGTTCGCCAAGTGTTTCCGGCGTAGCCGGCAGGTGATTTTGCATGTCCAGCGGTCGTTCCGGCGGGTCGAGCCGGTGGTTCCAGCGTGTCCGGCAGGTGGTTCCGGTCTGTCCGGCAGGTGGTTCTGTGGTGTCCGGCACGAGGTTCAGTCTGAGAGGCTGTGCCGGCATGCCCCTCACGTGATTCCGGCTTGTCCCCGAAGTGGTGCTGGTGTAGCGGGCAGGTGATTTTGGCGTGTCCGGCAGGTGGTTCAGGCGAGTTGAGCAGGTGGTTGCGACGTGCTCGGCAGGTGCTTCCGGCGTCTCCGGCACGTGTTTCTGGCACATCTGACTGGTGGTTCCGGCATGCCCAAAAGTTGATTCCGGTCTGTCCGGTAGGTGGTTCCGGCGTGCACGGCACGTGGTTCTGGTACGTGTCAGAGGTGGTTGCGTATGCCCAACAGGTGATTCCGGACTGTCCGCCACGTGCTTCTGGCACGTCTGAGAGGTGGTTCCAACATGCCCGGCAGGTCATTTCGGAGAGTCGTCCAAGTGGTTCTGGCGTAGCCCGCAGGTGATTTTGGCGTGTCCGGCAGGTGGTTCCGCCGTGCTCGGCAGGTGGTTCAGGCATGGCCGTCACGTGGTTCCAGTCTGTCCAGGACGTGTTTCCAGCTTCTCCGGCAGGTGGTTCTGGTACGTCTGAGAGGTGGTTCCGCCATGGCTGGCAGGTGATCCCGGACCGTCCCCCAGGTGGTTCTGGCATAGCCAGCAGTTGATATTGGCCTGTCCGGCAGGTGGTTCCAGCGAGTCGAACAGGTGGCTCCGGCGTTCTTCGCAGGTGGTTCCGGTCTGTCCGGTAGGTGTTTCCGGCGTGTCTGGCACGTGCTTCCGGCACGTCTGAGAGGTGGTTCCGGCATGCGCGGCAGGTGATTCCATAGTGTCCGCCAGGTGGTTCTGGAATACCCGGCAGGTGATTTTGGCGTGTCCGGCAGGTGTTTCTGGCGAGTCGAGCAGGTGGCTCCTGCATGCTCGGCAGGTGCTTCCGGCGTCTCCGGCACTTGGTTCTGGTGTGTCTGAGAGCTGGTTCCGGCATGTCCGGCAGATGATTCCGGAGTGTCCGCCAAGTGGTTCTGGCATACCCAGCAGCTGATTTTGGCGTGTCAGGGAGGTGGTACCGGTAAGTTGAGCAGGTGGTTCCGGCGTGCTCAACAGGTGGTTCAGGCGGTTCTGGCAGGTGGTATCCGTCTGTTCGGGGTGTGGTTCCAGCATCTCATGAACACGTTTCTGGCACGTCTGAGATGTGGTTCCAGCCGGCCCGACAGGTGTTTCCGCAGTGTCCGCCAAGCGGTTCTGGTTTACTTGGCAGGTGATTTTGACATGACTGGCAGGTGGTTCCAGCAAGCCTGGCAGGTGATTCCAAAGTGTTCACCAACTGGTTGTGGCGTAGCCGGCAGGTGATTTTTGCGTGATCGGCAGGTGGTTCTGGCGAGTCGAACAGGTGGTTCCGGCGTGCTCGGCTGGTGCTTCCGGGGTCATTGGCACGGGGTTCTGGCATGTCTGAGAGGTGGTTCCTGCATGCCCGGCAAGTGATTCCGGAGTGTTCGCCACGTGGTTCTGGCATAGTCGGCAGGTGATTTTGGCATGTCCGGCAGGTGGTTCAGGAGAGTTGAGCAGGTGGTTCCAACGTGCTTGGCAGGTGCTTCCGGCGTCTCCGGCACGTGTTTCTGGCACATCTGACAGGTGGTTCCGGCTTGCCCGAAAGGTGATTCCGGTCTGTCCGGTAGGTGGTTCCAGCCTGCACGGCATGTGGTTCTGGTACGTCTCAGAGGTGGTTGCGCATGCCCAACAGGTGATTCCGGACTGTCCGCCACATGGTTCTGGCACGTCTGAGAGGTGGTTTCGGCATGCCCGGCAGGTCATCCCAGAGAGTCCTCCAAGTGGTTCTGGCATAACACGCAGGTGATTTTGGCGTGTCTGGCAGGTTGTTCCGTTGTGCTTGGCAGGTGGTTCTGGCTTGGCCGGAAGGCGGTTCCAGACTGTCCAGGACGTGTTTCCAGCTTCTCCGGCAGGTGGTTCTGGTACGTCTGAGACGTGGTTCCGCCATGGCTGGCAGGTGATTCCAGACCGTCCCCCAGGTGGTTCTGGCATAGCCAGCAGTTGATATTGGCCTGTCCGGCAGGTGGTTCCAGCGAGTCGAACAGGTGGCTCCGGCGTGCTCAGCAGGTGGTTCCGGTCTGTCCGGTAGGTGATTCCGGCGTGTCCGGCACGTGCTTCCGGCACGTCTGAGAGGTGGTTCCGGCATGCGCGACAGGTGGTTTCGAAGTGTCAGCCACGTGGTTCTGGCGTACCCGGCAGGTGATTTTGGCGTGTCCGGCAGGTGTTTCTGGCGAGTCGAGCAGGTGGCTCCGGCATGCTCGGCAGGTGCTTCCGGCGTCTCCGGCACGTGGTTCTGGTGTGTCTGAGAGCTGGTTCCGGCATGTCCGGCAGATGATTCCGGAGGCTCCGGCAAGTGGTTCTGGCATACCCGGCTGGTGATTTGGGCATGTCAGGTAGGTGGTTCCGGCGAGTCGAGCAGGTGGCTCCGGCGTGCTCGGCAGGTTGTTCAGACGGGTCTGGCAGGTGTTTTCCGTCTGTTCGGGGTGTGGTTCCAGCATCTCATGCACATGGTTCTGGCACGTCTGAGATGTGGTTCCGGCCGGGCCGACAGGTGTTTCCACAGTGTCCGCCAAGTGGTACTGGCGTAGTTGGCAGGTGATTTTGGCATGACCGGCAGGTGGTTCCAGCAAGCCCGGCAGGTGATTCCGAAGTGTTCCCCAACTGGTTGTGGCATAGCCGGCAGGTGATTTTTGCGTGTCCGGCAGGTGGTTCTGGCGAGTCGAGCAGGTGGCTCTGGCGTGCTCGGCAGGTGCTTCCGGCGTCTCCGTCACGTGGTTCTGGCATATCTGAGAGGTGGTTCCGGCATGCCCGGCATGTGATTCCGGAGTGTCCGCCAAGTGGTTCTGGCATACCCGGCTGGTGATTTGGGCATGTCAGGTAGGTGGTTCCGGCGAGTCGAGCAGGTCGCTCCGGCGTGCTCGGCAGGTTGTTCAGGCGGGTCTGGCAGGTGTTTTACGTCTGTTGGGGGTGTGGTTCCAGCATCTCATGCACATGGTTCTGGCACGTCTGAGATGTGGTTCCGGCCGGCCCGACAGGTGTTTCCACTGTGTCCGCCAAGTGGTACTGGCGTAGTTGGCAGGTGATTTTGGCATGACCGGCAGGTGGTTCCAGCAAGCCCGGCAGGTGATTCCGAAGTGTTCCCCAACTGGTTGTGGCGTAGCCGGCAGGTGATTTTTGCGTGTCCGGCAGGTGTTTCTGGCGAGTCGAGCAGGTGGCTCGGGCATGCCTGGCAGGTGATTCCGGAGTGTTCACCAAGTGTTTCCGGCGTAGCCGGCAGGTGATTTTGCATGTCCAGCGGTCGTTCCGGCGGGTCGAGCCGGTGGTTCCGGCGTGTCCGGCATGTGGTTCCGGTCTGTCCGGCAGGTGGTTCTGTGGTGTCCGGCACGAGGTTCAGTCTGAGAGGCTGTGCCGGCATGCCCCTCACGTGATTCCGGCTTGTCCCCGAAGTGGTGCTGGTGTAGCGGGCAGGTGATTTTGGCGTGTCCGGCAGGTGGTTCAGGCGAGTTGAGCAGGTGGTTGCGACGTGCTCGGCAGGTGCTTCCGGCGTCTCCGGCACGTGTTTCTGGCACATCTGACTGGTGGTTCCGGCATGCCCAAAAGTTGATTCCGGTCTGTCCGGTAGGTGGTTCCGGCGTGCACGGCACGTGGTTCTGGTACGTCTCAGAGGTGGTTGCGTATGCCCAACAGGTGATTCTGGACTGTCCGCCACGTGCTTCTGGCACGTCTGAGAGGTGGTTCGAACATGCCCGGCAGGTCATTTCGAAGAGTCGTCCAAGTGGTTCTGGCATAGCCCGCAGGTGATTTTGGCGTGTCCGGCAGGTGGTTCAGCCGAGTTGAGCAGGTGGTTGAGACGTGCTCGGCAGGTGCTTCCGGCGTCTCCGGCACGTGGTTCTGGTGTGTCTGAGAGCTGGTTCCGGCATGTCCGGCAGATGATTCCGGAGTGTCCGCCAAGTGGTTCTGGCATACCCGGCTGGTGATTTGGGCATGTCAGGTAGGTGGTTCCGGCGAGTCGAGCAGGTGGCTCCGGCGTGCTCGGCAGGTTGTTCAGATGGGTGTGGCTGGTGTTTTCCGTCTGTTCGGGGTGTGGTTCCAGCATCTCATGCACATGGTTCTGGCACGTCTGAGATGTGGTTCCGGCCGGCCCGACAGCTGTTTCCACAGTGTCCGCCAAGTGGTACTGGCGTAGTTGGCAGGTGATTTTGGCATGACCGGCAGGTGGTTCCAGCAAGCCCGGCAGGTGATTCCGAAGTGTTCCCCAACTGGTTGTGGCGTAGCCGGCAGGTGATTTTTGCGTGTCCGGCAGGTGGTTCTGGCGAGTCGAGCAGGTGGTTCCGGCGTGCTCGGCAGGTGCTTCCGGGGTCATTGGCACGTGGTTCTGGCATATCTGAGAGGTGGTTCCGGCATGCCCGGCAGGTGATTCCGGAGTGTTCGCCAAGTGTTTCCGGCGTAGCCGGCAGGTGATTTTGCATGTCCAGCGGTCGTTCCGGCGGGTCGAGCCGGTGGTTCCGGCGTGTCCGGCAGGTGGTTCCGGTCTGTCCGGCAGGTGGTTCTGTGGTGTCCGGCACGAGGTTCAGTCTGAGAGGCTGTGCCGGCATGCCCCTCACGTGATTCCGGCTTGTCCCCGAAGTGGTGCTGGTGTAGCGGGCAGGTGATTTTGGCGTGTCCGGCAGGTGGTTCAGGCGAGTTGAGCAGGTGGTTGCGACGTGCTCGGCAGGTGCTTCCGGCGTCTCCGGCACGTGTTTCTGGCACATCTGACTGGTGGTTCCGGCATGCCCAAAAGTTGATTCCGGTCTGTCCGGTAGGTGGTTCCGGCGTGCACGGCACGAGGTTCTGGTACGTCTCAGAGGTGGTTGCGTATGCCCAACAGGTGATTCCGGACTGTCCGCCACGTGCTTCTGGCACGTCTGAGAGGTGGTTCCAACATGCCCGGCAGGTCATTTCGGAGAGTCGTCCAAGTGGTTCTGGCGTAGCCCGCAGGTGATTTTGGTGTGTCCGGCAGGTGGTTCCGCCGTGCTCGGCAGGTGGTTCAGGCATGGCCGTCACGTGGTTCCAGTCTGTCCAGGACGTGTTTCCAGCTTCTCCGGCTGGTGGTTCTGGTACATCTGAGAGGTGGTTCCGCCATGGCTGGCAGGTGATCCCGGACGGTCCCCCAGGTGGTTCTGGCATAGCCAGCAGTTGATATTGGCCTGTCCGGCAGGTGGTTCCAGCGAGTCGAACAGGTGGCTCCGGCGTTCTTCGCAGGTGGTTCCGGTCTGTCCGGTAGGTGTTTCCGGCGTGTCTGGCACGTGCTTCCGGCACGTCTGAGAGGTGGTTCCGGCATGCGCGGCATGTGATTCCATAGTGTCCGCCAGGTGGTTCTGGAATACCCGGCAGGTGATTTTGGCGTGTCCGGCAGGTGTTTCTGGCGAGTCGAGCAGGTGGCTCCTGCATGCTCGGCAGGTGCTTCCGGCGTCTCCGGCACTTGGTTCTGGTGTGTCTGAGAGCTGGTTCCGGCATGTCCGGCAGATGATTCCGGAGTGTCCGCCAAGTGGTTCTGGCATACCCAGCAGCTGATTTTGGCGTGTCAGGGAGGTGGTACCGGTAAGTTGAGCAGGTGGTTCCGGCGTGCTCAACAGGTGGTTCAGGCGGTTCTGGCAGGTGGTATCCGTCTGTTCGTGGTGTGGTTCCAGCATCTCATGAACACGTTTCTGGCACGTCTGAGATGTGGTTCCAGCCGGCCCGACAGGTGTTTCCGCAGTGTCCGCCAAGCGGTTCTGGTTTACTTGGCAGGTGATTTTGGCATGACTGGCAGGTGGTTCCAGCAAGCCTGGCAGGTGATTCCAAAGTGTTCACCAACTGGTTGTGGCGTAGCCGGCAGGTGATTTTTGCGTGATCGGCAGGTGGTTCTGGCGAGTCGAGCAGGTGGTTCCGGCGTGCTCGGCTGGTGCTTCCGGGGTCATTGGCACGGGGTTCTGGCATGTCTGAGAGGTGGTTCCTGCATGCCCGGCAAGTGATTCCGGAGTGTTCGCCAAGTGGTTCTGGCATAGTCGGCAGGTGATTTTGGCATGTCCGGCAGGTGGTTCAGGAGAGTTGAGCAGGTGGTTCCAACGTGCTTGGCAGGTGCTTCCGGCGTCTCCGGCACGTGTTTCTGGCACATCTGACAGGTGGTTCCGGCATGCCCGAAAGGTGATTCCGGTCTGTCCGGTAGGTGGTTCCAGCCTGCACGGCATGTGGTTCTGGTACGTCTCAGAGGTGGTTGCGCATGCCCAACAGGTGATTCCGGACTGTCCGCCACATGGTTCTGGCACGTCTGAGAGGTGGTTCCGGCATGCCCGGCAGGTCATCCCAGAGACTCCTCCAAGTGGTTCTGGCATAACACGCAGGTGATTTTGGCATGTCTGGCAGGTTGTTCCGTTTTGCTTGGCAGGTGGTTCAGGCTTGGCCGGAAGGTGGTTCCAGACTGTCCAGGACGTGTTTCCAGCTTCTCCGGCAGGTGGTTCTGGTACGTCTGAGAGGTGGTTCCGCCATGGCTGGCAGGTGATTCCGGACCGTCCCCCAGGTGGTTCTGGCATAGCCAGCAGTTGATATTGGCCTGTCCGGCAGGTGGTTCCAGCGAGTCGAACAGGTGGCTCCAGCGTGCTCGGCAGGTGGTTCCGGTCTGTCCGGTAGGTGATTCCGGCGTGTCCGGCACGTGCTTCCGGCACGTCTGAGAGGTGGTTCCGGCATGCGCGACAGGTGGTTTCGGAGTGTCCGCCAGGTGGTTCTGGCGTACCCGGCAGGTGATTTTGGCGTGTCCGGCAGGTGTTTCTGGCGAGTCGAGCAGGTGGCTCCGGCATGCTCGGCAGGTGCTTCCGGCGTCTCCGGCACGTGGTTCTGGTGTGTCTGAGAGCTGGTTCCGACATGTCCGGCAGATGATTCCGGAGGTTCCGGCAAGTGGTTCTGGCATACCCGGCTGGTGATTTGGGCATGTCAGGTAGGTGGTTCTGGCGAGTCGAGCAGGTGGCTCCGGCGTGCTCGGCAGGTTGTTCAGACGGGTCTGGCAGGTGTTTTCCGTCTGTTCGGGGTGTGGTTCCAGCATCTCATGCACATGGTTCTGGCACGTCTGAGATGTGGTTCCGGCCGGGCCGACAGGTGTTTCCACAGTGTCCGCCAAGTGGTACTGGCGTAGTTGGCAGGTGATTTTGGCATAACCGGCAGGTGGTTCCAGCAAGCCCAGCAGGTGATTCCGAAGTGTTCCCCAACTGGTTGTGGCGTAGCCGGCAGGTGATTTTTGCGTGTCCGGCAGGTGGTTCTGGCGAGTCGAGCAGGTGGCTCTGGCGTGCTCGGCAGGTGCTTCCGGGGTCATTGGCACGTGGTTCTGGCATATCTGAGAGGTGGTTCCGGCAAGCCCGGCAGGTGATTCCGGAGTGTCCGCCAAGTGGTTCTGGCATACCCGGCTGGTGATTTGGGCATGTCAGGTAGGTGGTTCCGGCGAGTCGAGCAGGTGGCTCTGGCGTGCTCGGCAGGTTGTTCAGACGGGTCTGGCAGGTCTTTTCCGTCTGTTGGGGGTGTGGTTCCAGCATCTCATGCACATGGTTCTGGCACGTCTGAGATGTGGTTCCGGCCGGCCCGACAGGTGTTTCCACAGTGTCCGCCAAGTGGTACTGGGGTAGTTGGCAGGTGATTTTGGCATGACCTGCCGGTGATTCCAGCAAGCCCGGCAGGTGATTCCGAAGTGTTTCCCAACTGGTTGTGGCGTAGCCGGCAGGTGACTTTTGCGTGTCCGGCAGGTGGTTCTGGCGAGTCGAGCAGGTGGTTCCGGCGTGCTCGGCAGGTGCTTCTGGGGTCATTGGCACGTGGTTCTGGCATATCTGATATGTGGTTCCGGCATGCCTGGCAGGTGATTCCGGAGTGTTCGCCATGTGTTTCTGGCGTAGCCGGCAGGTGATTTTGCATGTCCAGCGGTCGTTCCGGCGGGTCGAGCCGGTGGTTCCGGCGTGTCCGGCAGGTGGTTCCGGTCTGTCCGGCAGGTGGTTCTGTGGTTTCGGTCACGAGGTTCAGTCTGAGAGGCTGTGCCGGCATGCCCCTCACGTGATTCCGTCTTGTCCCCGAAGTGGTGCTGGTGTAGCGGGCAGGTGATTTTGGTGTGTCCGGCAGGTGGTTCAGGCGAGTTGAGCAGGTGTTTGCAACGTGCTCGGCAGGTGCTTCCGGCGTCTCCGGCACGTGTTTCTGGCACATCTGACTGGTGGTTCCGGCATGCCCAAAAGTTGATTCCGGTCTGTCCGGTAGGTGGTTCCGGCGTGCATGGCACGTGGTTCTGGTACGTGTCAGAGGTGGTTGCGTATGCCCAACAGGTGATACCGGACTGTCTGCCACGTGATTCTGGCACGTCTCAGAGGTGGTTCCAACATGCCCGGCAGTCATTTCGGAGAGTCGTCCAAGTGGTTCTGGCGTAGCCCGCAGTTGATTTTGGCGTGTCCGGCAGGTGGTTCCGCCGTGCTCGGCAGGTGGTTCAGGCATGGCCGTCACGTGGTTCCAGTCTGTCCAGGAAGTGTTTCCAGCTTCTCCGGCAGGTGGTTCTGGTCCGTCTGAGAGGTGGTTCCGCCATGGCTGGCAGGTGATCCCGGACTGTCCCCCAGGTGGTTCTGGCATAGCCAACAGTTGATATTGAACTGTCCGGCAGGTGGTTCCAGCGAGTCGAACAGGTGGCTCCGGCGTTCTTGGCAGGTGGTTCCGGTCTGCCCGGTAGGTGTTTCCGACGTGTCCGGCACGTGCTTCCGGCACGTCTGAGAGGTGGTTGGGGGATGCGCAGCAGGTGATTCCGTAGTGTCCGCCAGGTGGTTCTGGCATACCCGGCAGGTGATTTTGGCGTGTCCGGCAGGTGTTTCGGGCGAGTCAAGCAGGTGGCTGCGGCATGCTCGGCAGGTGGTTCCGGTCTGTCCGGTAGGTGATTCCGGCGTGTCCGTCACGTGCTTCCGGCACGTCTGAGAGGTGGTTCCGGCATGCACGACAGGTGATTTCGGAGTGTCCGCCAGGTGGTTCTGGCGTACCCGGCAGGTGATTTTGGCGTGTCCGGCAGGTGTTTCTGGCGAGTCGAGCAGGTGGCTCCGGCATGCTTGGCAGGTTGTTCAGACGGGTCTGGCAGGTGTTTTCCGTCTGTTCGGGGTGTGCTTCCAGCATCTCATGCACATGGTTCTGACCCTTCTGAGATGTGGTTCCGGCCGGCCCGACAGGTGTTTCCACTGTGTCCGCCAAGTAGTACTGGCGTAGTTGGCAGGTGATTTTGGCATGACCGGCAGGTGGTTCCAGCAAGCCCGGCAGGTGATTCCGAAGTGTTCCCCAACTGGTTGTGGCGTAGCCGGCAGGTGATTTTTGCGTGTCCGGCAGGTGGTTCTGGCGAGTCGAGCAGGTGGCTCCGGCGTGCTCGGCAGGTGCTTCCGGCGTCTCCGGCACGTGGTTCTGGCATATCTGAGAGGTGGTTCCGGCATGCCCGGCAGGTGATTCCGGAGTGTCTGCCAAGTGGTTCTGGCATACCCGGCTGGTGATTTTTGCATGTCAGGTAGGTGGTTCCGGCGAGTCGAGCAGGTGGCTCCGGCTTGCTCGGCAGGTTGTTCAGACGGGTCTGGCAGGTGTTTTCCGTCTGTTCGGGGTGTGGTTCCAGCATCTCATGCACATGGTTCTGGCACGTCTGAGATGTGGTTCCGGCCGGCCCGACAGGTGTTTCCACAGTGTCCGCCAAGTGGTACTGGCGTAGTTGGCAGGTGATTTTGGCATGACCGGCAGGTGGTTCCAGCAAGCCCGGCAGGTGATTCCGAAGTGTTCCCCAACTGGTTGTGGCGTAGCCGGCAGGTGATTTTTGCGTGTCCGGCAGGTGGTTCTGGCGAGTCGAGCAGGTGGTTCCGGCGTGCTCGGCAGGTGCTTCCGGGGTCATTGGAATGTGGTTCTGGCATATCTGAGAGGTGGTTCCGGCATGCCCGGCAGGTGATTCCGGAGTGTTTGCCAAGTGTTTCCGGCGTAGCCGGCAGGTGATTTTGCATGTCCAGCGGTCGTTCCGGCGGGTCGAGCCGGTGGTTCCGGCGTGTCCGGCAGGTGGTTCCGGTCTGTCCGGCAGGTGGTTCTGTGGTGTCCGGCACGAGGTTCAGTCTGAGAGGCTGTGCCGGCATGCCCCTCACGTGATTCCGGCTTGTCCCCGAAGTGGTGCTGGTGTAGCAGGCAGGTGATTTTGGCGTGTCCGGCAGGTGGTTCAGGCGAGTTGAGCAGGTGGTTGCGACGTGCTCGGCAGGTGCTTCCGGCGTCTCCGGCACGTGTTTCTGGCACATCTGACTGGTGGTTCCGGCATGCCCAAAATTTGATTCCGGTCTGTCCGGTAGGTGGTTCCGGCGTGCACGGCACGTGGTTCTGGTACGTCTCAGAGGTGGTTGCGTATGCCCAACAGGTGATTCCGGACTGTCCGCCACATGGTTCTGGCACGTCTGAGAGGTGGTTCCGGCATGCCCGGCAGGTCATCCCAGAGAGTCCTCCAAGTGGTTCTGGCATAACACGCAGGTGATTTTGGCGTGTCTGGCAGGTTGTTCTGCCATGCTCGGCAGGTGGTTCAGGCATGGCCGTCACGTGGTTCCAGTCTGTCCAGGACGTGTTTCCAGCTTCTCCGGCAGGTGGTTCTGGTACGTCTGAGAGGTGGTTCCGCCATGGCTGGCAGGTGATCCCGGACTGTCCCCCAGGTGGTTCTGGCATAGCCAGCAGTTGATATAGGCCTGTCCGGCAGGTGGTTCCAGCGAGTCGAACAGGTGGCTCCGGCGTTCTTGGCAGGTGGTTCCGGTCTGTCCGGTAGGTGTTTCCGGCGTGTCTGGCACGTGCTTCCGGCACGTCTGAGAGGTGGTTCCGGCATGCGCGGCAGGTGATTCCGTAGTGTCCGCCAGGTGGTTCTGGCGTACCCGGCAGGTGATTTTGGCGTGTCCGGCAGGTGTTTCTGGCGAGTCGAGCAGGTGGCTCCGGCATGCTCGGCAGGTGCTTCCGGCGTCTCCGGCACTTGGTTCTGGTGTGTCTGAGAGCTGGTTCCGGCATGTCCGGCAGATGATTCCGGAGTGTCCGCCAAGTGGTTCTGGCATACCCAGCAGGTGATTTTGGCGTGTCAGGGAGGTGGTACCGGTGAGTCGAGCAGGTGGTTCCGGCGTGCTCAGCAGGTGGTTCAGGCGGTTCTGGCAGGTGGTATCCGTCTGTTCGGGGTGTGGTTCCAGCATCTCATGAACACGTTTCTGGCACGTCTGAGATGTGGTTCCAGCCGGCCCGACAGGTGTTTCCACAGTGTTCGCCAAGTGGTACTGGCGTAGTTGGCAGGTGATTTTGGCATGACCGGCAGGTGGTTCCAGCAAGCCTGGCAGGTGATTCCAAAGTGTTCACCAACTGGTTGTGGCGTAGCCGGCAGGTGATTTTTGCGTGATCGGCAGGTGGTTCTGGCGAGTCGAGCAGGTGGTTCCGGCGTGCTCGGCTGGTGCTTCCGGGGTCATTGGCACGGGGTTCTGGCATGTCTGAGAGGTGGTTCCTGCATGCCCGGCAAGTGATTCCGGAGTGTTCGCCAAGTGGTTCTGGCATAGTCGGCAGGTGATTTTGGCATGTCCGGCAGGTGGTTCAGGCGAGTTGAGCAGATGGTTCCAACGTGCTTGGCAGGTGCTTCCGGCGTCTCCGGCACGTGTTTCTGGCACATCTGACAGGTGGTTCCGGCATGCCCGAAAGGTGATTCCGGTCTGTCCGGTAGGTGGTTCCAGCCTGCACGGCATGTGGTTCTGGTACGTCTCAGAGGTGGTTGCGCATGCCCAACAGGTGATTCCGGACTGTCCGCCACATGGTTCTGGCACGTCTGAGAGGTGGTTCCGGCATGCCCGGCAGGTCATCCCAGAGAGTCCTCCAAGTGGTTCTGGCATAACACGCAGGTGATTTTGTCGTGTCTGGCAGGTTGTTCCGTTGTGCTTGGCAGGTGGTTCAGGCTTGGCCGGCAGGTGGTTCCAGACTGTCCAGGACGTGTTTCCAGCTTCTCCGGCAGGTGGTTCTGGTACGTCTGAGAGGTGGTTCCGCCATGGCTGGCAGGTGAATTCCGGACCGTCCCCCAGGTGGTTCTGGCATAGCCAGCAGTTGATATTGGCCTGTCCGGCAGGTGGTTCCAGCGAGTCGAACAGGTGGCTCCGGCGTGCTCGGCAGGTGGTTCCGGTCTGTCCGGTAGGTGATTCCGGCGTGTCCGGCACGTGCTTCCGGCACGTCTGAGAGGTGGTTCCGGCATGCGCGACAGGTGATTTCGGAGTGTCCGCCAGGTGGTTCTGGCATACCCGGCAGGTGATTTTGGCGTGTCCGGCAGGTGTTTCTGGCGAGTCGAGCAGGTGGCTCCAGCATGCTCGGCAGGTGCTTCCGGCGTCTCCGGCACGTGGTTCTGGTGTGTCTGAGAGCTGGTTCCGGCATGTCCGGCAGATGATTCCGGAGTGTCCGCCAAGTGGTTCTGGCATACCCGGCTGGTGATTTGGGCATGTCAGGTAGGTGGCTCTGGCGTGCTCGGCAGGTTGTTCAGACGGGTCTGGCAGGTGTTTTCCGTCTGTTCGGGGTGTGGTTCCAGCATCTCATGCACATGGTTCTGGCACGTCTGAGATGTGGTTCCGGCCGGCCCGACAGGTGTTTCCACAGTGTCCGCCAAGTGGTACTGGCGTAGTTGGCAGGTGATTTTGGCATGACCGGCAGGTGGTTCCAGCAAGCCCGGCAGGTGATTCCGAAGTGTTCCCCAACTGGTTGTGGCGTAGCCGGCAGGTGAGTTTTGCGTGTCCGGCAGGTGGTTCCGGCGAGTCGAGCAGGTGGTTCCGGCGTGCTCGGCAGGTGCTTCCGGGGTCATTGGCACGTGGTTCTGGCATATCTGAGAGGTGGTTCCGGCATGCCCGGCAGGTGATTCCGGAGTGTTCGCCAAGTGTTTCCGGCGTAGCCGGCAGGTGATTTTGCATGTCCAGCGGTCGTTCCGGCGGGTCGAGCCGGTGGTTCCGGCGTGTCCGGCAGGTGGTTCCGGTCTGTCCGGCAGGTGGTTCTGTGGTGTCCGGCACGAGGTTCAGTCTGAGAGGCTGTGCCGGCATGCCCCTCACGTGATTCCGGCTTGTCCCCGAAGTGGTGCTGGTGTAGCGGGCAGGTGATTTTGGCGTGTCCGGCAGGTGGTTCAGGCGAGTTGAGCAGGTGGTTGCGACGTGCTCGGCAGGTGCTTCCGGCGTCTCCGGCACGTGTTTCTGGCACATCTGACTGGTGGTTCCGGCATGCCCAAAAGTTGATTCCGGTCTGTCCGGTAGGTGGTTCCGGCGTGCACGGCACGTGGTTCTGGTACGTCTCAGAGGTGGTTGCGTATGCCCAACAGGTGATTCCGGACTGTCCGCCACATGGTTCTGGCACGTCTGAGAGGTGGTTCCGGCATGCCCGGCAGGTCATCCCAGAGAGTCCTCCAAGTGGTTCTGGCATAACACGCAGGTGATTTTGGCGTGTCTGGCAGGTTGTTCCGTTGTGCTTGGCAGGTGGTTCAGGCTTGGCCGGCAGGTGGTTCCAGACTGTCCAGGACGTGTTTCCAGCTTCTCCGGCAGGTGGTTCTGGTCCGTCTGAGAGGTGGTTCCGCCATGGCTGGCAGGTGATCCCGGACTGTCCCCCAGGTGGTTCTGGCATAGCCAGCAGTTGATATTGGCCTGTCCGGCAGGTGGTTCCAGCGAGTCGAACAGGTGGTTCCGGCGTTCTTGGCAGGTGGTTCCGGTCTGTCCGGTGGGTGTTTCCGGCGTGTCTGGCACGTGCTTCCGGCACGTCTGAGAGGTGGTTCCGGCATGCGCGGCAGCTGATTCCGTAGTGTCCGCCAGGTGGTTCTGGCATACCCGGCAGGTGATTTTGGCGTGTCCGGCAGGTGTTTCTGGCGAGTCGAGCAGGTGGCTCCGGCATGCTCGGCAGGTGCTTCCGGCGTCTCCGGCACTTGGTTCTGGTGTGTCTGAGAGCTGGTTCCGGCATGTCCGGCAGATGATTCCGGAGTGTCCGCCAAGTGGTTCTGGCATACCCAGCAGGTGATTTTGGCGTGTCAGGGATGTGGTACCGGTGAGTCGAGCAGGTGGTTCCGGCGTGCTCAGCAGGTGGTTCAGGCGGTTCTGGCAGGTGGTATCCGTCTATTCGGGGTGTGGTTCCAGCATCTCATGAACACGTTTCTGGCACGTCTGAGATGTGGTTCCAGCCGGCCCGACAGGTGTTTCCGCAGTGTCCGCCAAGCGGTTCTGGCGTAGTTGGCAGGTGATTTTGGCATGACTGGCAGGTGGTTCCAGCAAGCCTGGCAGGTGATTCCAAAGTGTTCACCAACTGGTTGTGGCGTAGCCGGCAGGTGATTTTTGCGTGATCGGCAGGTGGTTCTGGCGAGTCGAGCAGGTGGTTCCGGCGTGCTCGGCTGGTGCTTCCGGGGTCATTGGCACGGGGTTCTGGCATGTCTGAGAGGTGGTTCCTGCATGCCCGGCAAGTGATTCCGGAGTGTTCGCCAAGTGGTTCTGGCATAGTCGGCAGGTGATTTTGGCATGTCCGGCAGGTGGTTCAGGCGAGTTGAGCAGGTGGTTCCAACGTGCTTGGCAGGTGCTTCCGGCGTCTCCGGCACGTGTTTCTGGCACATCTGACAGGTGGTTCCGGCATGCCCGAAATGTGATTCCGGTCTGTCCGGTAGGTGGTTCCAGCCTGCACGGCATGTGGTTCTGGTACGTCTCAGAGGTGGTTGCGCATGCCCAACAGGTGATTCCGGACTGTCCGACACGTGCTTCTGGCACGTCTCAGAGGTGGTTCCAACATGCCCGGCAGGTCATTTCGGAGAGTCGTCCAAGTGGTTCTGGCGTAGCCCGCAGGTGATTTTGGCGTGTCCGGCAGGTGGTTCCGCCGTACTCGGCAGGTGGTTCAGGCATGGCCGTCACGTGGTTCCAGTCTGTCCAGGACGTGTTTCCAGCTTCTCCGGCAGGTGGTTCTGGTCCGTCTGAGAGGTGGTTCCGCCATGGCTGGCAGGTGATCCCGGACTCTCCCCCAGGTGGTTCTGGCATAGCCAGCAGTTGATATTGGCCTGTCCGGCAGGTGGTTCCAGCGAGTCGAACAGGTGGCTCCGGCGTTCTTGGCAGCTGGTTCCGGTCCGTCCGGTAGGTGTTTCCGGCGTGTCTGGCACGTGCTTCCGGCACGTCTGAGAGGTGGTTCCGGCATGCGCGGCAGGTGATTCCGGAGTGTCCGCCAGGTGGTTCTGGCATACCCGGCAGGTGATTTTGGCGTGTCCGGCAGGTGTTTCTGGCGAGTCGAGCAGGTGGCTCCGGCATGCTCGGCAGGTGCTTCCGGCGTCTCCGGCACGTTGTTCTGGTGTGTCTGAGAGCTGGTTCCGGCAGGTCCGGCAGATGATTCCGTACTGTCCGCCAAGTGGTTCTGGCATACCCAGCAGGTGATTTTGGCGTGTCAGGGAGGTGGTACCGCTGAGTCGAGCAGGTGGTTCCGGCGTGCTCAGCAGGTGGTTCAGGCGGTTCTGGCAGGTGATATCCGTCTGTTCGGGGTGTGGTTCCAGCATCTCATGAACACGTTTCTGGCACGTCTGAGATGTGGTTCCAGCCGGCCCGACAGGTGTTTCCGCAGTGTCCGCCA
This sequence comes from Equus caballus, assembly GCF_041296265.1. NCBI lineage: Eukaryota > Metazoa > Chordata > Mammalia > Perissodactyla > Equidae > Equus > Equus caballus. The sequence goes on along the minus strand of NC_091711.1, from coordinate 3,038,227 downwards.
AGCGGTTCTGGCGTAGTTGGCAGGTGATTTTTGCATGACTGGCAGGTGGTTCCAGCAAGCCTGGCAGGTGATTCCAAAGTGTTCACCAACTGGTTGTGGCGTAGCCGGCAGGTGATTTTTGCGTGATCGGCAGGTGGTTCTGGCGAGTCGAGCAGGTGGTTCCGGCGTGCTCGGCTGGTGCTTCCGGGGTCATTGGCACGGGGTTCTGGCATGTCTGAGAGGTCGTTCCTGCATGCCCGGCTAGTGATTCCGGAGGGATCGCCAAGTGGTTCTAGCATAGTCGGCAGGTGATTTTGGCATGTCTGGCAGGAGGTTCAGGCGAGTTGAGCAGGTGTTCCAACGTGCTTGGCAGGTGCTTCCGGCGTCTCCGGCACGTGTTTCTGGCACATCTGACAGGTGGTTCCTGCATGCCCGAAAGGTGATTCCGGTCTGTCCAGTAGGTGGTTCCAGCCTGCACGGCATGTGGTTCTGGTACGTCTCAGAGGTGGTTGCGCATGCCCAACAGGTGATTCCGGACTGTCCGCCACATGGTTCTGGCACGTCTGAGAGGTGGTTCCGGCATGCCCGGCAGGTCATCCCAGAGAGTCCTCCAAGTGGTTCTGGCATAACACGCAGGTGATTTTGGCGTGTCTGGCAGGTTGATCCGTTGTGCTGGGCAGGTGGTTCAGGCTTGGCCGGCAGGTGGTACAGACTGTCGAGGACGTGTTTCCAGGTTCTCCGGCAGGTGGTTCTGGTACTTCTGAGAGGTGGTTCCGCCATGGCTGGCAGGCGATTCCGGATCGTCCCCCAGGTGGTTCTGGCATAGCCAGCAGTTGATATTGCCATGTCCGGCAGGTGGTTCCAGCGAGTCGAACAGGTGGCTCCGGCGTGCTCGGCAGGTGGTTCCGGTCCGTCCGGGAGGTTATTCCGGTGTGTCCGGCACGTGCTTCCGGCATGTCTGAGAGGTGGTTCCGGCCTGCGCGACAGGTGGTTTCGGAGTATCCGCCAGGTGGTTCTGGCGTACCCGGCAGGTGATTTTGGCGTGTCCGGCAGGTGTTTCTGGCGAGTCGAGCAGGTGGCTCCGGCATGCTCGGCAGGTGCTTCCGGCGTCTCCGGCACTTGGTTCTGGTGTGTCTGAGAGCTGGTTCCGGCATGTCCGGCAGATGATTCCGGAGTGTCCGCCAAGTGGTTCTTGCATACCCGGCTGCTGATTTGGGCATGTCAGGTAGGTGGTTCCGGCGAGTCGAGCAGGTGGCTCCGGCGTGCTCGGCAGGTGGTTCAGGCGGGTCTGGCAGGTGTTTTCCGTCTGTTCGGGGTGTGGTTCCAGCATCTCATGCACATGGTTCTGGCACGTCTGAGATGTGGTTCCGGCCGGCCCGACAGGTGTTTCCACAGTGTCCGCCAAGTGGTACTGGCGTAGTTGGCAGGTGATTTTGGCATGACCGGCAGGTGGTTCCAGCAAGCCCGGCAGGTGATTCCCAAGTGTTCCCCAACTGGTTGTGGCGTAGCCGGCAGGTGATTTTTGCGTGTCCGGCAGGTGGTTCTGGCGAGTCGAGCAGGTGCTTCCGGCATGCTCGGCAGGTGCTTCCGGGGTCATTGGCACGTGGTTCTGGCATATCTGAGAGGTGGTTCCGGCATGCCCGGCAGGTGATTCCGGAGTGTTCGCCAAGTGTTTCCGGCGTAGCCGACAGGTGATTTTGCATGTCCAGCGGTCGTTCCGGCGGGTCGAGCCGGTGGTTCCGGCGTGTCCGGCAGGTGGTTCCGGTCTGTCCGGCAGGTGGTTCTGTGGTGTCCGGCACGAGGTTCAGTCTGAGAGGCTGTGCCGGCATGCCCCTCACGTGATTCCGGCTTGTCCCCGAAGTGGTGCTGGTGTAACGGGCAGGTGATTTTGGCGTGTCCGGCAGGTGGTTCCGGCGAGTTGAGCAGGTGGTTGCGACGTGCTCGGCAGGTGCTTCCGGCGTCTCCGGCACGTGTTTCTGGCACATCTGACTGGTGGTTCCGGCATGCCCAAAAGTTGATTCCGGTCTGTCCGGTAGGTGGTTCCGGCGTGCACGGCACGTGGTTCTGGTACGTGTCACAGGTGGTTGCGTATGCCCAACAGGTGATTCCGGACTGTCCGCCACGTGCTTCTGGCACGTCTGAGAGGTGGTTCCAACATGCCCGGCAGGTCATTTCGGAGAGTCGTCCAAGTGGTTCTGGCGTAGCCCGCAGGTGATTTTGGCGTGTCCGGCACGTGGTTCCGCCGTGCTCGGAAGGTGGTTCAGGCATGGCCGTCACGTGGTTCCAGTCTGTCCAGGACGTGTTTCCAGCTTCTCCGGCAGGTGGTTCTGGTCCGTCTGAGAGGTGGTTCCGCCATGGCTGGCAGGTGATCCCGGACTGTCCCCCAGGTGGTTCTGGCATAGCCAGCAGTTGATATTGGCCTGTCCGGCAGGTGGTTCCAGCGAGTCGAACAGGTGGCTCCGGCGTTCTTGGCAGGTGGTTCCGGTCTGTCCGGTAGGTGTTTCCGGCGTGTCTGGCACGTGCTTCCGGCACGTCTGAGAGGTGGTTCCGGCATGTGCGGCAGGTGATTCCGTAGTGTCCGCCAGGTGGTTCTGGCATACCCGGCAGGTGATTTTGGCGTGTCCGGCAGGTGTTTCTGGCGAGTCGAGCAGGTGGCTCCGGCATGCTCGGCAGGTGCTTCCGGCGTCTCCGGCACTTGGTTCTGGTGTGTCTGAGAGCTGGTTCCGGCATGTCCGGCAGATGATTCCGGAGTGTCCGCCAAGTGGTTCTGGCATACCCAGCAGGTGATTTTGGTGTGTCAGGGAGGTGGTAACGGTGAGTCGAGCAGGTGGTTCCGGCGTGCTCAGCAGGTGGTTCAGGCGGTTCTGGCAGGTGGTATCCGTCTGTTCGGGGTGTGGTTCCAGCATCTCATGAACACGTTTCTGGCACGTCTGAGATGTGGTTCCAGCCGGCCCGACAGGTGTTTCCGCAGTGTCCGCCAAGCGGTTCTGGCGTAGTTGGCAGGTGATTTTGGCATGACTGGCAGGTGGTTCCAGCAAGCCTGGCAGGTGATTCCAAAGTGTTCACCAACTGGTTGTGGCGTAGCCGGCAGGTGATTTTTGCGTGATCGGCAGGTGGTTCTGGCGAGTCGAGCAGGTGGTTCTGGCGTGCTCGGCTGGTGCTTCCGGGGTCATTGGCACGGGGTTCTGGCATGTCTGAGAGGTGGTTCCTGCATGCCCGGCAAGTGATTCCGGAGTGTTCGCCAAGTGGTTCTGGCATAGTCGGCAGGTGATTTTGGCATGTCCGGCAGGTGGTTCAGGCGAGTTGAGCAGGTGGTTCCAACGTGCTTGGCAGGTGCTTCCGGCGTCTCCGGCACGTGTTTCTGGCACATCTGACAGGTGGTTCCGGCATGCCCGAAAGGTGATTCCGGTCTGTCCGGTAGGTGGTTCCAGCCTGCACGGCATGTGGTTCTGGTACGTCTCAGAGGTGGTTGCGCATGCCCAACAGGTGATTCCGGACTGTCCGCCACATGGTTCTGGCACGTCTGAGAGGTGGTTCCGGCATGCCCGGCAGGTCATCCCAGAGAGTCCTCCAAGTGGTTCTGGCATAACACGCAGGTGATTTTGGCGTGTCTGGCAGGTTGTTCCGTTGTGCTTGGCAGGTGGTTCAGGCTTGGCCGGCAGGTGGTTCCAGACTGTCCAGGACGTGTTTCCAGGTTCTCCGGCAGGTGGTTCTGGTACGTCTGAGAGGTGGTTCCGCCATGGCTGGCAGGTGATTCCGGACCGTCCCCCAGGTGGTTCTGGCATAGCCAGCAGTTGATATTGGCCTGTCCGGCAGGTGGTTCCAGCGAGTCGAAAAGGTGGTTCCGGCGTGCTCGGCAGGTGGTTCCGGTCTGTCCGATAGGTGATTCCGGCGTGTCCGGCACGTGCTTCCGGCACGTCTGAGAGGTGGTTCCGGCATGAGCGACAGTTGGTTTCGGAGTGTCCGCCAGGTGGTTCTGGCGTACCCGGCAGGTGATTTTGGCGTGTCCGGCAGGTGTTTCTGGCGAGTCGAGCAGGTGGCTCCGGCATGCTCGGCAGGTGCTTCCGGCGTCTCCGGCACGTGGTTCTGGTGTGTCTGAGAGCTGGTTCCGGCATGTCCGGCAGATGATTCCGGAGTGTCCGGCAAGTGGTTCTGGCATACCCGGCAAGGTGATTTGGGCATGTCAGGTAGGTGGCTCCGGCGTGCTCGGCAGGTTGTTCAGACGGGTCTGGCACGTGTTTTCCGTCTGTTCGGGGTGTGGTTCCAGCATCTCATGCACATGGTTCTGGCACGTCTGAGATGTGGTTCCGGCCGGCCCGACAGGTGTTTCCACAGTGTCCGCCAAGTGGTACCGGCGTAGTTGGCAGGTGATTTTGGCATGACCGGCAGGTGGTTCCAGCAAGCCCGGCAGGTGATTCCGAAGTGTTCCCCAACTGGTTGTGGCGTAGCCGGCAGGTGATTTTTGCGTGTCCGGCAGGTGGTTCTGGCGAGTCGAGCAGGTGGTTCCGGCGTGCTCGGCAGGTGCTTCCGGGGTCATTGGCACGTGGTTCTGGCATATCTGAGAGGTGGTTCCGGCATGCCCGGCAGGTGATTCCGGAGTGTTCGCCAAGTGTTTCCGGCGTAGCCGGCAGGTGATTTTGCATGTCCAGCGGTCGTTCCGGCGGGTCGAGCCGGTGGTTCCGGCGTGTCCGGCAGGTGGTTCCGGTCTGTCCGGCAGGTGGTTCTGTGGTGTCCGGCACGAGGTTCAGTCTGAGAGGCTGTGCCGGCATGCCCCTCACGTGATTCCAGCTTGTCCCCGAAGTGGTGCTGGTGTAGCGGGCAGGTGATTTTGGCGTGTCCGGCAGGTGGTTCAGGCGAGTTGAGCAGGTGGTTCCAACGTGCTTGGCAGGTGCTTCCGGCGTCTCCGGCAAGTGTTTCTGGCACATCTGACAGGTGGTTCCGGCATGCCCAAAAGTTGATTCCGGTCTGTCCGGTAGGTGGTTCCGGCGTGCACGGCACGTGGTTCTGGTACGTCTCAGAGGTGGTTGCGTATGCCCAACAGGTGATTCCGGACTGTCCGCCACATGGTTCTGGCACGTCTGAGAGGTGGTTCCGGCATGCCCGGCACGTCATCCCAGAGAGTCCTCCAAGTGGTTCTGGCATAACACGCAGGTGATTTTGGCGTGTCTGGCAGGTTGTTCCGTTGTGCTTGGCAGGTGGTTCAGGCTTGGCCGGCAGGTGGTTCCAGACTGTCCAGGACGTGTTTCCAGCTTCTCCGGCAGGTGGTTCTGGTACGTCTGAGAGGTGGTTCCGCCATGGCTGGCAGGTGATCCCGGACTGTCCCCCAGGTGGTTCTGGCATAGCCAGCAGTTGATATTGGTCTGTCCGGCAGGTGGTTCCAGCGAGTTGAAAAGGTGGCTCCGGCGTTCTCGGCAGGTGGTTCCGGTCTGTCCGGTAGGTGTTTCCGGCGTGTCTGGCACGTGCCTCCGGCACATCTGAGGGGTGGTTCCGGCATGGGCGACAGGTGATTTCGGAGTGTCCGCCAGGTGGTTCTGGCGTACCCGGCAGGTGATTTTGGCGTGTCCGGCAGGTGTTTCTGACGAGTCGAGCAGGTGGCTCCGGCATGCTCGGCAGGTGCTTCCGGCATCTCCGGCACTTGGTTCTGGTGTGTCTGAGAGCTGGTTCCGGCATGTCCGGCAGATGATTCCGTAGTTTCCGCCAAGTGGTTCTGGCATACCCAGCAGGTGATTTTGGCGTGTCAGGGAGGTGGTACCGGTGAGTCGAGCAGGTGGTTCCGGCGTGCTCAGCAGGTGGTTCAGGCGGTTCTGGCAGGTGGTATCCGTCTGTTCGGGGTGTGGTTCCAGCATCTCATGAACACGTTTCTGGCACGTCTGAGATGTGGTTCCAGCCGGCCCGACAGGTGTTTCCGCAGTGTCCGCCAAGCGGTTCTGGCGTAGTTGGCAGGTGATTTTGGCATGACCGGCAGGTGGTTCCAGCAAGCCTGGCAGGTGATTCCAAAGTGTTCACCAACTGGTTGTGGCGTAGCCGGCAGGTGATTTTTGCGTGATCGGCAGGTGGTTCTGGCGAGTCGAGCAGGTGGTTCCGGCGTGCTCGGCTGGTGCTTCCGGGGTCATTGGCACGGGGTTCTGGCATGTCTGAGAGGTGGTTCCTGCATGCCCGGCAAGTGATTCCGGAGTGTTCGCCAAGTGGTTCTGGCATAGTCGGCAGGTGATTTTGGCATGTCCGGCAGGTGGTTCAGGCGAGTTGAGCAGGTGGTTCCAACGTGCTTGGCAGGTGCTTCCGGCGTCTCCGGCACGTGTTTCTGGCACATCTGACAGGTGGTTCCGGCATGCCCGAAAGGTGATTCCGGTCTGTCCGGTAGGTGGTTCCAGCCTGCACGGCATGTGGTTCTGGTACGTCTCAGAGGTGGTTGCGCATGCCCAACAGGTGATTCCGGACTGTCCGCCACATGGTTCTGGCACGTCTGAGAGGTGGTTCCGGCATGCCCGGCAGGTCATCCCAGAGAGTCCTCCAAGTGGTTCTGGCATAACACGCAGGTGATTTTGGCGTGTCTGGCAGGTTGATCCGTTGTGCTGGGCAGGTGGTTCAGGCTTGGCCGGCAGGTGGTACAGACTGTCGAGGACGTGTTTCCAGCTTCTCCGGCAGGTGGTTCTGGTACGTCTGAGAGGTGGTTCCGCCATGGCTGGCAGGCGATTCCGGACCGTCCCCCAGGTGGTTCTGGCATAGCCAGCAGTTGATATTGGCATGTCCGGCAGGTGGTTCCAGCGAGTCGAACAGGTGGCTCCGGCGTGCTCGGCAGGTGGTTCCGGTCCGTCCGATAGGTTATTCCGGTGTGTCCGGCACGTGCTTCCGGCATGTCTGAGAGGTGGTTCCGGCATGCGCGACAGGTGGTTTCGGAGTATCCGCCAGGTGGTTCTGGCGTACCCGGCAGGTGATTTTGGCGTGTCCGGCAGGTGTTTCTGGCGAGTCGAGCAGGTGGCTCCGGCATGCTCGGCAGGTGCTTAAGGCGTCTCCGGCACTTGGTTCTGGTGTGTCTGAGAGCTGGTTCCGGCATGTCCGGCAGATGATTCCGGAGTGTCCGCCAAGTGGTTCTGGCATACCCGGCTGCTGATTTGGGCATGTCAGGTAGGTGGTTCCGGCGAGTCGAGCAGGTGGCTCCGGCGTGCTCGGCAGGTGGTTCAGACGGGTCTGGCAGGTGTTTTCCGTCTGTTCGGGGTGTGGTTCCAGCATCTCATGCACATGGTTCTGGCACGTCTGAGATGTGGTTCCGGCCGGCCCGACAGGTGTTTCCACAGTGTCCGCCAAGTGGTACTGGCGTAGTTGGCAGGTGATTTTGGCATGACCGGCAGGTGGTTCCAGCAAGCCCGGCAGGTGATTCCGAAGTGTTCCCCAACTGGTTGTGGCGTAGCCGGCAGGTGATTTTTGCGTGTCCGGCAGGTGGTTCTGGCGAGTCGAGCAGGTGCTTCCGGCGTGCTCGGCAGGTGCTTCCGGTGTCATTGGCACGTGGTTCTGGCATATCTGAGAGGTGGTTCCGGCATGCCCGGGAGATGATTCCGGAGTGTTCGCCAAGTGTTTCCGGCGTAGCCGGCAGGTGATTTTGCATGTCCAGTTGTCGTTCCGGCGGGTCGAGCCGGTGGTTCTGGCGTGTCCGGCAGGTGGTTCCGGTCTGTCCGGCAGGTGGTACTGTGGTGTCCGGCACGAGGTTCAGTCTGAGAGGCTGTGCCGGCATGCCCCTCACGTGATTCCGGCTTGTCCCCGAAGTGGTGCTGGTGTAGCGGGCAGGTGATTTTGGCGTGTCCGGCAGGTGGTTCAGGCGAGTTGAGCAGGTGGTTGCGACGTGCTCGGCAGGTGCTTCCGGCGTCTCCGGCACGTGTTTCTGGCACATCTGACTGGTGGTTCCGGCATGCCCAAAAGTTGATTCCGGTCTGTCCGGTAGGTGGTTCCGGCGTGCACGGCACGTGGTTCTGGTACGTCTCAGAGGTGGTTGCGTAAGCCCTACAGGTGATTCCGGACTGTCCGCCACGTGCTTCTGGCACTTCTGAGAGGTGGTTCCAACATGCCCGACAGGTCATTTCGGAGAGTCGTCCAAGTGGTTCTGGCGTAGCCAGCAGTTGATATTGGCCTGTCCGGCAGGTGGTTCCAGCGAGTTGAACAGGTGGCTCCGGCGTTCTTGGCAGGTGGTTCCGGTCTGTCCGGTAGGTGTTTCCGGCGTGTCTGGCACGTGCCTCCGGCACGTCTAGGGGGTGGTTCCGGCATGCGCGGCAGGTGATTCCGTAGTGTCCGCCAGGTGGTTCTGGCATACCCGGCAGGTGATTTTGGCGTGTCCGGCAGGTGTTTCTGGCGAGTCGAGCAGGTGGTTCCGGCATGCCCGGCAGGTGCTTCCGGCGTTTCCGGCACTTGGTTCTGGTGTGTCTGAGAGCTGGTTCCGGCATGTCCGGCAGATGATTCCGGAGTGTCCGCCAAGTGGTTCTGGCATTCCCAGCAGGTGAATTTGGCGTGTCAGGGAGGTGGTACCGGTGAGTCGAGCAGGTGGTTCTGGCGTGCTCGGCTGGTGATTCCGGGGTCATTGGCACGGGGTTCTGGCATGTCTGAGAGGTGGTTCCTGCATGCCCGGCAAGTGATTCTGGAGTGTTCGCCAAGTGGTTCTGGCATAGTCGGCAGGTGATTTTGGCATGTCCGGCAGGTGTTTCTGGCGAGTCGAGCAGGTTGCTCCGGCATGCTCGGCAGGTGCTTCCGGCATCTCCGGCACTTGGTTCTGGTGTGTCTGAGAGCTGGTTCCGGCATGTCCGGCCGATGATTCCGTACTGTCCGCCAAGTGGTTCTGGCATACCCAGCAGGTGATTTTGGCGTGTCAGGGAGGTGGTACCGGTGAGTCGAGCAGGTGGTTCCGGCGTGCTCAGCAGGTGGTTCAGGCGGTTCTGGCAGGTGGTATCCGTCTGTTCGGGGTGTGGTTCCAGCATCTCATGAACACGTTTCTGGCACGTCTGAGATGTGGTTCCAGCCGGCCCGACAGGTGTTTCCGCAGTGTCCGCGAAGCGGTTCTGGCGTAGTTGGCAGGTGATTTTGGCATGACTGGCAGGTGGTTCCAGCAAGCCTGGCAGGTGATTCCAAAGTGTTCACCAACTGGTTGTGGCGTAGCCGGCAGGTGATTTTTGCGTGATCGGCAGGTGGTTCTGGCGAGTCGAGCAGGTGGTTCTGGCGTGCTCGGCTGGTGCTTCCGGGGTCATTGGCACGGGGTTCTGGCATGTCTGAGAGGTGGTTCCTGCATGCCCGGCAAGTGATTCCGGAGTGTTCGCCAAGTGGTTCTGGCATAGTCGGCAGGTGATTTTGGCATGTCTGGCAGGAGGTTCAGGCGATTTGAGCAGGTGGTTCCAACGTGCTTGGCAGGTGCTTCCGGCGTCTCCGGCACGTGTTTCTGGCACATCTGACAGGTGGTTCCTGCATGCCCGAAAGGTGATTCCGGTCTGTCCAGTAGGTGGTTCCAGCCTGCACGGCATGTGGTTCTGGTACGTCTCAGAGGTGGTTGCGCATGCCCAACAGGTGATTCCGGACTGTCCGCCACATGGTTCTGGCACGTCTGAGAGGTGGTTCCGGCATGCCCGGCAGGTCATCCCAGAGAGTCCTCCAAGTGGTTCTGGCATAACACGCAGGTGATTTTGGCGTGTCTGGCAGGCTGATCCGTTGTGCTGGGCAGGTGGTTCAGGCTTGGCCGGCAGGTGGTACAGACTGTCGAGGACGTGTTTCCAGCTTCTCCGGCAGGTGGTTCTGGTACGTCTGAGAGGTGGTTCCGCCATGGCTGGCAGGCGATTCCGGACCGTCCCCCAGGTGGTTCTGGCATAGCCAGCAGTTGATATTGGCATGTCCGGCAGGTGGATCCAGCGAGTCGAACAAGTGGCTCCGGCGTGCTCGGCAGGTGGTTCCGGTCCGTCCGGTAGGTTATTCCGGTGTGTCCGGCACGTGCTTCCAGCATGTCTGAGAGGTGGTTCCGGCCTGAGCGACAGATGGTTTCGGAGTATCCGCCAGGTGGTTCTGGCGTACCCGGCAGGTGATTTTGGCGTGTCCGGCAGGTGTTTCTGGCGAGTCGAGCAGGTGGCTCCGGCATGCTCGGCAGGTGCTTAAGGCGTCTCCGGCACGTGGTTCTGGTGTGTCTGAGAGCTGGTTCCGGCATGTCCGGCAGATGATTCCGGAGTGTCCGCCAAGTGGTTCTTGCATACCGGGCTGCTGATTTGGGCATGTCAGGTAGGTGGTTCCGGCGAGTTGAGCAGGTGGCTCCGGCGTGCTCGGCAGGTGGTTCAGGCGGGTCTGGCAGGTGTTTTCCGTCTGTTCAGGGTGTGGTTCCAGCATCTCATGCACATGGTTCTGGCACGTCTGAGATGTGGTTCCGGCCGGCCCGACAGGTGTTTCCACAGTGTCCGCCAAGTGGTACTGGCGTAGTTGGCAGGTGATTTTGGCATGACCGGCAGGTGGTTCCAGCAAGCCCGGCAGGTGATTCCGAAGTGTTCCCCAACTGGTTGTGGCGTAGCCGGCAGGTGATTTTTGCGTGTCCGGCAGGTGGTTCTGGCGAGTCTTGCAGGTGCTTCCGGCATGCTCGGCAGGTGCTTCCGGGGTCATTGGCACGTGGTTCTGGCATATCTGAGAGGTGGTTCCGGCATGCCCGGGAGATGATTCCGGAGTGTTCGCCAAGTGTTTCCGGCGTAGCCGGCAGGTGATTTTGCATGTCCAGCGGTCGTTCCGGCGGGTCGAGCCGGTGGTTCCGGCGTGTCCGGCAGGTGGTTCCGGGGACATTGGCACGGGGTTCTGGCATGTCTGAGAGGTGGTTCCTGCATGCCCGGCAAGTGATTCCGGAGTGTTCGCCAAGGGGTTCTGGCATAGTCGGCAGGTGATTTTGGCATGTCCGGCAGGTGGTTCAGGCGAGTTGAGCAGGTGGTTCCAACGTGCTTGGCAGGTGCTTCCGGCGTCTCCGGCACGTGTTTCTGGCACATCTGACAGGTGGTTCCGGCATGCCCGAAAGGTGATTCCGGTCTGTCCGGTAGGTGGTTCCAGCCTGCACGGCATGTGGTTCTGGTACGTCTCAGAGGTGGTTGCGCATGCCCAACAGGTGATTCCGGACTGTCCGCCACATGGTTCTGGCACGTCTGAGAGGTGGTTCCGGCATGCCCGGCAGGTCATCCCAGAGAGTCGTCCAAGTGGTTCTGGCATAACACGCAGGTGATTTTGGCGTGTCTGGCAGGTTGTTCCGTTGTGCTTGGCAGGCGGTTCAGGCTTGGCCGGCAGGTGGTTCCAGACTGTCCAGGACGTGTTTCCAGCTTCTCCGGCAGGTGGTTCTGGTACGTCTGAGAGGTGGTTCCGCCATGGCTGGCAGGTGATTCCGGACTGTCCCCCAGATGGTTCTGGCATAGCCAGCAGTTGATATTGGCCTGTCCGGCAGGTGGTTCCAGAGAGTCGAACATGTGGCTCCGGCGTGCTCGGCAGTTGGTTCCGGTCTGTCCGGTAGGTGATTCCGGCGTGTCTGGCACGTGCTTCCGGCACGTCTGAGAGGTGGTTCCGGCATGCGCGACAGGTGATTTCGGAGTGTCCGCCTGGTGGTTCTGGCGAGTCGAGCAGGTGGTTCCGGCGTGCTCGGCAGGTGCTCCCGGGGTCATGGGCACGTGGTTCTGGCATATCTGAGAGGTGGTTCCGGTATGCCCGTCAGGTGATTCCGGAGTGTTCGCCAAGTGTTTCCGGCATAGCCGGCAGGTGATTTTGCATTTCCAGCGGTCGTTCCGGCGTGTCGAGCCGGTGGTTCCGGCGTGTCCGGCAGGTGGTTCCGGTCTGTCCAGCAGGTGGTTCTGTGGTGTCCGGCACAAGGTTCAGTGTGAGAGGCTGTGCCGGCATGCCCCTCACGTGATTCCGGCTTGTCCCCGAAGTGGTGCTGGTGTAGCGGGCAGGTGATTTTGGCGTGTCCGGCAGGTGTTTTTGGCGAGTCGAGCAGGTGGCTCCGGCATGCTCGGCATGTGCTTCCGGCGTCTCCGGCACGTGGTTCTGGTGTGTCTGAGAGCTGGTTCCGGCATGTCCGGCAGATGATTCCGGAGTGTCCGGCAAGTGGTTCTGGCATACCCGGCTGGTGATTTGGGCATGTCAGGTAGGTGGTTCCGGCGAGTCGAGCAGGTGGCTCCGGCGTGCTCGGCAGGTTGTTCAGACGGGTCTGGCAGGTGTTTTCCGTCTGTTCGGGGTGTGGTTCCAGCATCTCATGCACATGGTTCTGGCACGTCTCAGATGTGGTTCCGGCCGGCCACACAGATGTTTCCACAGTGTCTGCCAAGTGGTACTGGCGTAGTTGGCAGGTGATTTTGGCATGACCGGCAGGTGGTTCCAGCAAGCCCGGCAGGTGATTCCGAAGTGTTCCCCAACTGGTTGTGGCGTAGCTGGCAGGTGATTTTGGCGTGATCGGCAGGTGGTTCTGGCGAGTCGAGCAGGTGGTTCCGGCGTGCTCGGCTGGTGCTTCCCGGGTCATTGGCACGGGGTTCTGGCATGTCTGAGAGGTGGTTCCTGCATGCCCGGCAAGTGATTCCGGAGTGTTCGCCAAGTGGTTCTGGCATAGTCGGCAGGTGATTTTGGCATGTCCGGCAGGTGGTTCAGGCGAGTTGAGCAGGTGGTTCCAACGTGCTTGGCAGGTGCTTCCGGCGTCTCCGGCACGTGTTTCTGGCACATCTGACAGGTGGTTCCGGCATGCCCGAAAGGTGATTCCGGTCTGTGCGGTAGGTGGTTCCAGCCTGCACGGCATGTGGTTCTGGTCCGTCTCAGAGGTGGTTGCGCATGACCAGCAGGTGATTCCGGACTGTCCGCCACATGGTTCTGGCACGTCTGAGAGGTGGTTCCGGCATGCCCGGCAGGTCATCCCAGAGAGTCCTCCAAGTGGTTCTGGCATAACACGCAGGTGATTTTGGCGTGTCCGGCAGGTGGTTCCGCCGTGCTCGGCAGGTGGTTCAGGCATGGCCGCCACGTGGTTCCAGTCTGTCCAGGACGTGTTTCCAGCTTCTCCGGCAGTTGGTTCTGGTACGTCTGAGAGGTGGTTCCGCCATGGCTGGCAGGTGATCCCGGACTGTCCCCCAGGTGGTTCTGGCATAGCCAGCAGTTTATATTGGCCTGTCCGGCAGGTGGTTCCAGCGAGTCGAACAGGTGGCTCCGGCGTTCTTGGCAGGTGGTTCCGGTCTGTCCGATAGGTGTTTCCGGCGTGTCTGGCACGTGCTTCCGGCACGTCTGAGAGGTGGTTCCGTCATCCGCGACCGGTGATTCCGGAGTGTCCGCCAGGTGGTTCTGGCATACCCGGCAGGTGATTTTGGCGTGTCCGGCAGGTGTTTCTGGCGAGTCGAGCAGGTGGCTCCGGCATGATCGGCAGGTGCTTCCGGCGTCTCCGGCACTTGGTTCTGGTGTGTCTGAGAGCTGGTTCCGGCATGTCCGGCATATGATTCCAGAGTGTCCGCCAAGTGGTTCTGGCATACCCAGCAGGTGATTTTGGCGTGTCAGGGAGGTGGTACCGGTGAGTCGAGCAGGTGGTTCCGGAGTGCTCAGCAGGTGGTTCAGGCGGTTCTGGCAGGTGGTATCCGTCTGTTCGGGGTGTGGTTCCAGCATCTCATGAACACCTTTCTGGCACGTTTAGATGTGGTTCCAGCCGGTCCGACAGGTGTTTCCGCAGTGTCCGCCAAGCGGTTCTGGCGTAGTTGGCAGGTGATTTTGGCATGACTGGCAGGTGGTTCCAGCAAGCCTGGCAGGTGATTCCAAAGTGTTCACCAACTGGTTGTGGCGTAGCCGGCAGGTGATTTTTGCGTGTCCGGCAGGTGGTTCAGGCGAGTTGAGCAGGTGGTTGCGACGTGCTCGGCCGGTGCTTCCGGCGTCTCCGGCACGTGTTTCTGGCACATCTGACTGGTGGTTCCGGCATGCCCAAAAGTTGATTCCGGTCTGTCCGGTAGGTGGTTCCGGCGTGCACGGCACGTGGTTCTGGTACGTCTCAGAGGTGGTTGCGTATGCCCAACAGGTGATTCCGGACTGTCCGCCACGTGCTTCTGGCACGTCTGAGAGGTGGTTCCAACATGGCTGGCAGGTGATCCCGGACTGTCCCCCAGGTGGTTCTGGCATAGCCAGCAGTTGATATTGGCCTGTCCGGCAGGTGGTTCCAGCGAGTCGAACAGGTGGCTCCGGCGTTCTTGGCAGGTGGTTCCGGTCTGTCCGGTAGGTGTTTCCGGCGTGTCTGGCACGTGCTTCCGGCACGTCTGAGAGGTGGTTCCGCATGCGCGGCAGGTGATTCCGTAGTGTCCGCCAGGTGGTTCTGGCGTACCCGGCAGGTGATTTTGGCGTGTCCGGCAGGTGTTTCTGGCGAGTCGAGCAGGTGGCTCCGGCATGCTCGGCAGGTGCTTCCGGCGTCTCCGGCACTTGGTTCTGGTGTGTCTGAGAGCTGGTTCTGGCATGCCCGGCAGATGATTCCGGAGTGTCCGCCAAGTGGTTCTGGCATACCCAGCAGGTGATTTTGACGAGTCAGGGAGGTGGTACCGGTGAGTCAAGCAGGTGGTTCCGGCGTGCTCAGCAGGTGGTTCAGGCGGTTCTGGCAGGTGGTATCCGTCTGTTCGGGGTGTGGTTCCAGCATCTCATGAACACGTTTCTGGCACGTCTGAGATGTGGTTCCAGCTGGCCCGACATTTGTTTCCGCAGTGTCCGCCAAGCGGTTCTGGCGTAGTTGGCAGGTGATTTTGGCATGACTGGCAGGTGGTTCCAGCAAGCCTGGCAGGTGATTCCAAAGTGTTCACCAACTGGTTGTGGCGTAGCCGGCAGGTGATTTTTGCGTGATCGGCAGGTGGTTCTGGCGAGTCGAGCAGGTGGTTCCGGCGTGTTCGGCTGGTGCTTCCGGGGTCATTGGCACGGGGTTCTGGCATGTCTGAGAGGTGGTTCCTGCATGCCCGGCAAGTGATTCCGGAGTGTTCGCCAAGTGGTTCTGGCATAGTCGGCAGGTGATTTTGGCATTTCCGGCAGGTGGTTCAGGCGAGTTGAGCAGGTGGTTCCAACGTGCTTGGCAGGTGCTTCCGGCGTCTCCGGCACGTGTTTCTGGCACATCTGACAGGTGGTTCCGGCATGCCCGAAAGGTGATTCCGGGCTGTCTGGTAGGTGGTTCCAGCCTGCACGGCATGTGGTTCTGGTACGTCTCAGAGGTGGTTGCGCATGCCCAACAGGTGATTCCGGACTGTCCTCCACATGGTTCTGGCACGTCTGAGAGGTGGTTCCGGCATTCCCGGCCGGTCATCCCAGAGAGTCCTCCAAGTGGTTCTGGCATAACACGCAGGTGATTTTGGCGTGTCTGGCAGGTTGATCCGTTGTGCTTGGCAGGTGGTTCAGGCTTGGGCGGCAGGTGGTTCCAGACTGTCCAGGACGTGTTTCCAGCTTCTCCGGCAGGTGGTTCTGGTACGTCTGAGAGGTGGTTCCGCCATGGCTGGCAGGTGATTCCGGACCGTCCCCCAGGTGGTTCTGGCATAGCCAGCAGTTGATATTGGCCTGTCCGGCAGGTGGTTCCAGCGAGTCGAACAGGTGGCTCCGGCGTGCTCGGCAGGTGGTTCCGGTCTGTCCGGTAGGTGATTCCGGCGTGTCCGGCACATGCTTCCGGCACGTCTGAGAGGTGGTTCCGGCATGCGCGACAGGTGGTTTCGGAGTGTCCGCCAGGTGGTTCTGGCGTACCCGGCAGGTGATTTTGGCGTGTCCGGCAGGTGTTTCTGGCGAGTCGAGCAGGTGGCTCCGGCATGCTCGGCAGGTGCTTCCGGCGTCTCCGGCACGTGGTTCTGGTGTGTCTGAGAGCTGGTTCCGGCATGTCCGGCAGATGATTCCGGAGTGTCCGCCAAGTGGTTCTGGCATACCCGGCTGGTGATTTGGGCATGTCAGGTAGGTGGCTCCGGCGTGCTCGGCAGGTTGTTCAGACGGGTCTGGCAGGTGTTTTCCGTCTGTTCGGGGTGTGGTTCCAGCATCTCATGCACATGGTTCTGGCACGTCTGAGATGTGGTTCCGGGCGGCCCGACAGGTGTTTCCGCAGTGTCCGCCAAGTGGTACTGGCGTAGTTGGCAGGTGATTTTGGCATGACCGGCAGGTGGTTCCAGCAAGCCCGGCAGGTGATTCCGAAGTGTTCCCCAACTGGTTGTGGCGTAGCCGGCAGGTGATTTTTGCGTGTCCGGCAGGTGGTTCTGGCGAGTCGAGCAGGTGGTTCCGGCGTGCTCGGCAGGTGCTTCCGGGGTCATTGGCACGTGGTTCTGGCATATCTGAGAGGTGGTTCCAGCATGCCCGGCAGGTGATTCCGGAGTGTTCGCCAAGTGTTTCCGGCGTAGCCGGCAGGTGATTTTGCATGTCCAGCGGTCGTTCCGGCGGGTCGAGCCGGTGGTTCCGGCGTGTCCGGCAGGTGGTTCCGGTCTGTCCGGCAGGTGGTTCTGTGGTGTCCGGCACGAGGTTCAGTCTGAGAGGCTGTGCCGGCATGCCCCTCACGTGATTCCGGCTTGTCCCCGAAGTGGTGCTGGTGTAGCGGGCAGGTGATTTTGGCGTGTCCGGCAGTTGGTTCAGGCGAGTTGAGCAGGTGGTTGCGACGTGCTCGGCAGGTGCTTCCGGCGTCTCCAGCACGTGTTTCTGGCACATCTGACTGGTGGTTCCGGCATGCCCAAAAGTTGATTCCGGTCTGTCCGGTAGGTGGTTCCGGCGTGCACGGCACGTGGTTCTGGTACGTATCAGAGGTGGTTGCGTATGCCCAACAGGTGATTCCGGACTGTCCGCCACGTGCTTCTGGCACGTCTGAGAGGTGGTTCCAACATGCCCGGCAGGTCATTTCGCAGAGTATCCAAGTGGTTCTGGCGTAGCCCGCAGGTGATTTTGGCGTGTCCGGCAGGTGGTTCCGCCGTGCTCGGCAGGTGGTTCAGGCATGGCCGTCACGTGGTTCCAGTCTGTCCAGGACGTGTTTCCAGCTTCTCCGGCAGGTGGTTCTGGTCCGTCTGAGAGGTGGTTCCGCCATGGCTGGCAGGTGATCCCGGACTGTCCCCCAGGTGGTTCTGGCATAGCCAGCAGTTGATATTGGCGTGTCAGGCAGGTGTTTCTGGCGAGTCGAGCAGGTGGCTCCGGCATGCTCGGCAGGTGCTTCCGGCGTCTCCGGCACTTGGTTCTGGTGTGTCTGAGAGCTGGTTCCAGCATGTCCGGCAGATGATTCCGGAGTGTCCGCCAAGTGGTTCTGGCATACCCAGCAGTTGATTTTGGCGTGTCAGGGAGGTGGTACCGGTGAGTCGAGCAGGTGGTTCCGCCGTGCTCAGCAGGTGGTTCAGGCGGTTCTGGCACGTGGTATCCGTCTGTTCGGGGTGTGGTTCCAGCATCTCATGAACACGTTTCTGGCACGTCTGAGATGTGGTTCCAGCCGGCCCGACAGGTGTTTCCGCAGTGTCCGCCAAGCGGTTCTGGCGTAGTTGGCAGGTGATTTTGGCATGACCGGCAGGTGGTTCCAGCAAGCCTGGCAGGTGATTCCAAAGTGTTCACCAACTGGTTGTGGCGTAGCCGGCAGGTGATTTTTGCGTGATCGGCAGGTGGTTCTGGCGAGTCGAGCAGGTGGTTCCGGTGTGCTCGGCTGGTGCTTCCGGGGTCATTGGCACGGGGTTCTGGCATGTCTGAGAGGTGGTTCCTGCATGCCCGGCAAGTGATTCCGGAGTGTTCGCCAAGTGGTTCTGGCATAGTCGGCAGGTGATTTTGGCATGTCCGGCAGGTGGTTCAGGCGAGTTGAGCAGGTGGTTCCAACGTGCTTGGCAGGTGCTTCCGGCGTCTCTGGCACGTGTTTCTGGCACATCTGACAGGTGGTTCCGGCATGCCCGAAAGGTGATTCCGGTCTGTCCGGTAGGTGGTTCCAGCCTGCACGGCATGTGGTTCTGGTACGTCTCAGAGGTGGTTGCGCATGCCCAACAGGTGATTCCGGACTGTCCGCCACATGGTTCTGGCACGTCTGAGAGGTGGTTCCGGCATGCCCGGCAGGTCATCCCAGAGAGTCCTCCAAGTGGTTCTGGCATAACACGCAGGTGATTTTGGCGTGTCTGGCAGGTTGTTCCGTTGTGCTTGGCAGGTGGTTCAGGCTTGGCCGGAAGGTGGTTCCAGACTGTCCAGGACGTGTTTCCAGCTTCTCCGGCAGGTGGTTCTGGTACGTCTGAGAGGTGGTTCCGCCATGGCTGGCAGGTGATTCCGGACCGTCCCCCAGGTGGTTCTGGCATAGCCAGCAGTTGATATTGGCCTGTCCGGCAGGTGGTTCCAGCGAGTCGAACAGGTGGCTCCGCCGTGCTCGGCAGGTGGTTCCGGTCTGTCCGGTAGGTGATTCCGGCGTGTCCGGCATGTGCTTCCGGCACGTCTGAGTGGTGGTTCCGGCATGCGCGACAGGTGGTTTCGGAGTGTCCGCCAGGTGGTTCTGGCGTACCCGGCAGGTGATTTTGGCGTGTCCGGCAGGTGTTTCTGGCGAGTCGAGCAGGTGGCTCCGGCATGCTCGGCAGGTGCTTCCGGCGTCTCCGGCACGTGGTTCTGGTGTGTCTGAGAGCTGCTTCCGGCATGTCCGGCAGATGATTCCGGAGTGTCCGCCAAGTGGTTCTGGCATACCCGGCTGGTGATTTGGGCATGTCAGGTAGGTGGTTCCGGCGAGTCGAGCAGGTGGCTCCGGCGTGCTCGGCAGGTTGTTCAGACGGGTCTGGCAGGTGTTTTCCGTCTGTTCGGGGTGTGGTTCCAGCATCTCATGCACATGGTTCTGGCACGTCTGAGATGTGGTTCCGGCCGGCCCGACAGGTGTTTCCGCAGTGTCCGCCAAGTGGTACTGGCGTAGTTGGCAGGTGATTTTGGCATGACCGGCAGGTGGTTCCAGCAAGCCCGGCAGGTGATTCCAAAGTGTTCCCCAACTGGTTGTGGCGTAGCCGGCAGGTGATTTTTGCGTGTCCGGCAGGTGGTTCTGGCGAGTCGAGCAGGTGGTTCCGGCGTGCTCGGCAGGTGCTTCCGGGGTCATTGGCACGTGGTTCTGGCATATCTGAGAGGTGGTTCCGGCATGCCCGGCAGGTGATTCCGGAGTGTTCGCCAAGTGTTTCCGGCGTAGCCGGCAGGTGATTTTGCATGTCCAGCGGTCGTTCCGGCGGGTCGAGCCGGTGGTTCCGGCGTGTCCGGCAGGTGGTTCCGGTCTGTCCGGCAGGTGGTTCTGTGGTGTCCGGCACGAGGTTCAGTCTGAGAGGCTGTGCCGGCATGCCCCTCACGTGATTCCGGCTTGTCCCCGAAGTGGTGCTGGTGTAGCGGGCAGGTGATTTTGGCGTGTCCGGCAGTTGGTTCAGGCGAGTTGAGCAGGTGGTTGCGACATGCTCGGCAGGTGCTTCCGGCGTCTCCAGCACGTGTTTCTGGCACATCTGACTGGTGGTTCCGGCATGCCCAAAAGTTGATTCCGGTCTGTCCGGTAGGTGGTTCCGGCGTGCACGGCACGTGGTTCTGGTACGTCTCAGAGGTGGTTGCGTATGCCCAACAGGTGAATCCGGACTGTCCGCCACGGGCTTCTGGCACGTCTGAGAGGTGGTTCCAACATGCCCGGCAGGTCATTTCGCAGAGTCATCCAAGTGGTTCTGGCGTAGCCCGCAGGTGATTTTGGCGTGTCCGGCAGGTGGTTCCGCCGTGCTCGGCAGGTGGTTCAGGCATGGCCGTCACGTGGTTCCAGTCTGTCCAGGACGTGTTTCCAGCTTCTCCGGCAGGTGGTTCTGGTACGTCTGAGAGGTGGTTCCGCCATGGCTGGCAGGTGATCCCGGACTGTCCCCCAGGTGGTTCTGGCATAGCCAGCAGTTGATATTGGCCTGTCCGGCAGGTGGTTCCAGCGAGTCGAACAGGTGGCTCCGGCGTTCTTGGCAGGTGGTTCCGGTCTGTCCGGTAGGTGTTTCCGGCGTGTCTGGCACGTGCTTCCGGCACGTCTGAGAGGTGGTTCCGGCATGCGCGGCAGGTGATTCCGGAGTGTCCGCCAGGTGGTTCTGGCATACCCGGCAGGTGATTTTGGCGTGTCCGGCAGGTGTTTCTGGCGAGTCGAGCAGGTGGCTCCGGCATGCTCGGCAGGTGCTTCCGGCGTCTCCGGCACGTGGTTCTGGTGTGTCTGAGAGCTGGTTCCGGAATGTCCGGCAGATGATTCCGGAGTGTCCGCCAAGTGGTTCTGGCTTACCCAGCAGGTGATTTTGGCGTGTCAGGGAGGTGGTACCGCTGAGTCGAGCAGGTGGTTCCGGCGTGCTCAGCAGGTGGTTCAGGCGGTTCTGGCACGTGGTATCCGTCTGTTCGGGGTGTGGTTCCAGCATCTCATGAACACGTTTCTGGCACGTCTGAGATGTGGTTCCAGCCGGCCCGACAGGTGTTTCCGCAGTGTCCGCTAAGCGGTTCTGGCGTAGTTGGCAGGTGATTTTGGCATGACTGGCAGGTGGTTCCAGCAAGCCTGGCAGGTGATTCCAAAGTGTTCACCAACTGGTTGTGGCGTAGCCGGCAGGTGATTTTTGCGTGATCGGCAGGTGGTTCTGGCGAGTCGAGCAGGTGGTTCCGGTGTGCTCGGCTGGTGCTTCCGGGGTCATTGGCACGGGGTTCTGGCATGTCTGAGAGGTGGTTCCTGCGTGCCCGGCAAGTGATTCCGGACTGTTCGCCAAGTGGTTCTGGCATAGTCGGCAGGTGATTTTTGCGTGTCCGGCAGGTGGTTCTGGCGAGTCGAGCAGGTGGTTCCGGCGTGCTCGGCAGGTGCTTCTGGGGTCATTGGCACGTGGTTCTGGCATATCTGAGAGGTGGTTCCCCCATGCCTGGCAGGTGATTCCGGAGTGTTCGCCATGTGTTTCCGGCGTAGCGGGCAGGTGATATTGCATGTCCAGCGGTCGTTCCGGCGGGTCGAGCCGGTGGTTCCGGCATGTCCGGCAGGTGGTTCCGGTCTGTCCGGCAGGTGGTTCTGTGGTTTCCGTCACGAGGTTCAGTCTGAGAGGCTGTGCCAGCATGCCCCTCACGTGATTCCGTCTTGTCCCCGAAGTGGTGCTGGTGTAGCGGGCAGGTGATTTTGGCGTGTCCGGCAGGTGGTTCAGGCGAGTTGAGCAGGTGTTTGCGACGTGCTCGGCAGGTGCTTCCGGCGTCTCCGGCACGTGTTTCTGGCACATCTGACTGGTGGTTCCGGCATGCCCAAAAGTTGATTCCGGTCTGTCCGGTAGGTGGTTCCGGCGTGCACGGCACGTGTTTCTGGCACATCTGACTGGTGGTTCCGGCATGCCCAAAAGTTGATTCCGGTCTGTCCGGTAGGTGGTTCCGGCGTGCACGGCACCTGGTTCTGGTACGTCTCAGAGGTGGTTGCGTATGCCCAACAGGTGATTCCGGACTGTCCGCCACGTGCTTCTGGCACGTCTGAGAGGTGGTTCCAACATGCCCGGCAGGTCATTTCGGAGAGTCCTCCAAGTGGTTCTGGCGTAGCCCGCAGGTGATTTTGGCGTGTCCGGCAGGTGGTTCCGCCGTGCTCGGCAGGTGGTTCAGGCATGGCCGCCACGTGGTTCCAGTCTGTCCAGGACGTGTTTCCAGCTTCTCCGGCAGGTGGTTCTGGTACGTCTGAGAGGTGGTTCCGCCATGGCTGGCAGGTGATCCCGGACTGTCCCCCAGGTGGTTCTGGCATAGCCAGCAGTTGATATTGGCCTGTCCGGCAGGTGGTTCCAGCGAGTCGAACAGGTGGCTCCGGCGTTCTTGGCAGGTGGTTCCGGTCTGTCCGATAGGTGTTTCCGGCGTGTCTGGCACGTGCTTCCGGCACGTCTGAGAGGTGGTTCCGTCATCCGCGACAGGTGATTCCGGAGTGTCCGCCAGGTGGTTCTGGCATACCCGGCAGGTGATTTTGGCGTGTCCGGCAGGTGTTTCTGGCGAGTCGAGCAGGTGGCTCCGGCATGATCGGCAGGTGCTTCCGGCGTCTCCGGCACTTGGTTCTGGTGTGTCAGAGAGCTGGTTCCGGCATGTCCGGCATATGATTCCAGAGTGTCCGCCAAGTGGTTCTGGCATACCCAGCAGGTGATTTTGGCGTGTCAGGGAGGTGGTACCGGTGAGTCGAGCAGGTGGTTCCGGAGTGCTCAGCAGGTGGTTCAGGCGGTTCTGGCAGGTGGTATCCGTCTGTTCGGGGTGTGGTTCCAGCATCTCATGAACACCTTTCTGGCACGTTTAGATGTGGTTCCAGCCGGTCCGACAGGTGTTTCCGCAGTGTCCGCCAAGCGGTTCTGGCGTAGTTGGCAGGTGATTTTGGCATGACTGGCAGGTGGTTCCAGCAAGCCTGGCAGGTGATTCCAAAGTGTTCACCAACTGGTTGTGGCGTAGCCGGCAGGTGATTTTTGCGTGTCCGGCAGGTGGTTCAGGCGAGTTGAGCAGGTGGTTGCGACGTGCTCGGCAGGTGCTTCCGGCGTCTCCGGCACGTGTTTCTGGCACATCTGACTGGTGGTTCCGGCATGCCCAAAAGTTGATTCCGGTCTGTCCGGTAGGTGGTTCCGGCGTGCACGGCACGTGGTTCTGGTACGTCTCAGAGGTGGTTGCGTATGCCCAACAGGTGATTCCGGACTGTCCGCCACGTGCTTCTGGCACGTCTGAGAGGTGGTTCCAACATGGCTGGCAGGTGATCCCGGACTGTCCCCCAGGTGGTTCTGGCATAGCCAGCAGTTGATATTGGCCTGTCCGGCAGGTGGTTCCAGCGAGTCGAACAGGTGGCTCCGGCGTTCTTGGCAGGTGGTTCCGGTCTGTCCGGTAGGTGTTTCCGGCGTGTCTGGCACGTGCTTCCGGCACGTCTGAGAGGTGGTTCCGCATGCGCGGCAGGTGATTCCGTAGTGTCCGCCAGGTGGTTCTGGCGTACCCGGCAGGTGATTTTGGCGTGTCCGGCAGGTGTTTCTGGCGAGTCGAGCAGGTGGCTCCGGCATGCTCGGCAGGTGCTTCCGGCGTCTCCGGCACTTGGTTCTGGTGTGTCTGAGAGCTGGTTCTGGCATGCCCGGCAGATGATTCTGGAGTGTCCGCCAAGTGGTTCTGGCATACCCAGCAGGTGATTTTGACGAGTCAGGGAGGTGGTACCGGTGAGTCAAGCAGGTGGTTCCGGCGTGCTCAGCAGGTGGTTCAGGCGGTTCTGGCAGGTGGTATCCGTCTGTTCGGGGTGTGGTTCCAGCATCTCATGAACACGTTTCTGGCACGTCTGAGATGTGGTTCCAGCTGGCCCGACATTTGTTTCCGCAGTGTCCGCCAAGCGGTTCTGGCGTAGTTGGCAGGTGATTTTGGCATGACTGGCAGGTGGTTCCAGCAAGCCTGGCAGGTGATTCCAAAGTGTTCACCAACTGGTTGTGGCGTAGCCGGCAGGTGATTTTTGCGTGATCGGCAGGTGGTTCTGGCGAGTCGAGCAGGTGGTTCCGGCGTGTTCGGCTGGTGCTTCCGGGGTCATTGGCACGGGGTTCTGGCATGTCTGAGAGGTGGTTCCTGCATGCCCGGCATGTGATTCCGGAGTGTTCGCCAAGTGGTTCTGGCATAGTCGGCAGGTGATTTTGGCATGTCCGGCAGGTGGTTCAGGCGAGTTGAGCAGGTGGTTCCAACGTGCTTGGCAGGTGCTTCCGGCGTCTCCGGCACG
Source organism: Equus caballus (assembly GCF_041296265.1). NCBI lineage: Eukaryota > Metazoa > Chordata > Mammalia > Perissodactyla > Equidae > Equus > Equus caballus. The sequence goes on along the minus strand of NC_091711.1, from coordinate 3,014,628 downwards.
TGTTTCTGGCACATCTGACAGGTGGTTCCGGCATGCCCGAAAGGTGATTCCGGGCTGTCTGGTAGGTGGTTCCAGCCTGCACGGCATGTGGTTCTGGTACGTCTCAGAGGTGGTTGCGCATGCCCAACAGGTGATTCCGGACTGTCCGCCACATGGTTCTGGCACGTCTGAGAGGTGGTTCCGGCATTCCCGGCCGGTCATCCCAGAGAGTCCTCCAAGTGGTTCTGGCATAACACGCAGGTGATTTTGGCGTGTCTGGCAGGTTGATCCGTTGTGCTTGGCAGGTGGTTCAGGCTTGGGCGGCAGGTGGTTCCAGACTGTCCAGGACGTGTTTCCAGCTTCTCCGGCAGGTGGTTTTGGTACGTCTGAGAGGTGGTTCCGCCATGGCTGGCAGGTGATTCCGGACCGTCCCCCAGGTGGTTCTGGCATAGCCAGCAGTTGATATTGGCCTGTCCGGCAGGTGGTTCCAGCGAGTCGAACAGGTGGCTCCGGCGTGCTCGGCAGGTGGTTCCGGTCTGTCCGGTAGGTGATTCCGGCGTGTCCGGCACATGCTTCCGGCACGTCTGAGAGGTGGTTCCGGCATGCGCGACAGGTGGTTTCGGAGTGTCCGCCAGGTGGTTCTGGCGTACCCGGCAGGTGATTTTGGCGTGTCCGGCAGGTGTTTCTGGCGAGTCGAGCAGGTGGCTCCGGCATGCTCGGCAGGTGCTTCCGGCGTCTCCGGCACGTGGTTCTGGTGTGTCTGAGAGCTGGTTCCGGCATGTCCGGCAGATGATTCCGGAGTGTCCGCCAAGTGGTTCTGGCATACCCGGCTGGTGATTTGGGCATGTCAGGTAGGTGGCTCCGGCGTGCTCGGCAGGTTGTTCAGACGGGTCTGGCAGGTGTTTTCCGTCTGTTCGGGGTGTGGTTCCAGCATCTCATGCACATGGTTCTGGCACGTCTGAGATGTGGTTCCGGCCGGCCCGACAGGTGTTTCCGCAGTGTCCGCCAAGTGGTACTGGCGTAGTTGGCAGGTGATTTTGGCATGACCGGCAGGTGGTTCCAGCAAGCCCGGCAGGTGATTCCGAAGTGTTCCCCAACTGGTTGTGGCGTAGCCGGCAGGTGATTTTTGCGTGTCCGGCAGGTGGTTCTGGCGAGTCGAGCAGGTGGTTCCGGCGTGCTCGGCAGGTGCTTCCGGGGTCATTGGCACGTGGTTCTGGCATATCTGAGAGGTGGTTCCAGCATGCCCGGCAGGTGATTCCGGAGTGTTCGCCAAGTGTTTCCGGCGTAGCCGGCAGGTGATTTTGCATGTCCAGCGGTCGTTCCGGCGGGTCGAGCCGGTGGTTCCGGCGTGTCCGGCAGGTGGTTCCGGTCTGTCCGGCAGGTGGTTCTGTGGTGTCCGGCACGAGGTTCAGTCTGAGAGGCTGTGCCGGCATGCCCCTCACGTGATTCCGGCTTGTCCCCGAAGTGGTGCTGGTGTAGCGGGCAGGTGATTTTGGCGTGTCCGGCAGTTGGTTCAGGCGAGTTGAGCAGGTGGTTGCGACGTGCTCGGCAGGTGCTTCCGGCGTCTCCAGCACGTGTTTCTGGCACATCTGACTGGTGGTTCCGGCATGCCCAAAAGTTGATTCCGGTCTGTCCGGTAGGTGGTTCCGGCGTGCACGGCACGTGGTTCTGGTACGTCTCAGAGGTGGTTGCGTATGCCCAACAGGTGATTCCGGACTGTCCGCCACGTGCTTCTGGCACGTCTGAGAGGTGGTTCCAACATGCCCGGCAGGTCATTTCGCAGAGTATCCAAGTGGTTCTGGCGTAGCCCGCAGGTGATTTTGGCGTGTCCGGCAGGTGGTTCCGCCGTGCTCGGCAGGTGGTTCAGGCATGGCCGTCACGTGGTTCCAGTCTGTCCAGGACGTGTTTCCAGCTTCTCCGGCAGGTGGTTCTGGTCCGTCTGAGAGGTGGTTCCGCCATGGCTGGCAGGTGATCCCGGACTGTCCCCCAGGTGGTTCTGGCATAGCCAGCAGTTGATATTGGCGTGTCAGGCAGGTGTTTCTGGCGAGTCGAGCAGGTGGCTCCGGCATGCTCGGCAGGTGCTTCCGGCGTCTCCGGCACTTGGTTCTGGTGTGTCTGAGAGCTGGTTCCAGCATGTCCGGCAGATGATTCCGGAGTGTCCGCCAAGTGGTTCTGGCATACCCAGCAGTTGATTTTGGCGTGTCAGGGAGGTGGTACCGGTGAGTCGAGCAGGTGGTTCCGCCGTGCTCAGCAGGTGGTTCAGGCGGTTCTGGCACGTGGTATCCGTCTGTTCGGGGTGTGGTTCCAGCATCTCATGAACACGTTTCTGGCACGTCTGAGATGTGGTTCCAGCCGGCCCGACAGGTGTTTCCGCAGTGTCCGCCAAGCGGTTCTGGCGTAGTTGGCAGGTGATTTTGGCATGACCGGCAGGTGGTTCCAGCAAGCCTGGCAGGTGATTCCAAAGTGTTCACCAACTGGTTGTGGCGTAGCCGGCAGGTGATTTTTGCGTGATCGGCAGGTGGTTCTGGCGAGTCGAGCAGGTGGTTCCGGTGTGCTCGGCTGGTGCTTCCGGGGTCATTGGCACGGGGTTCTGGCATGTCTGAGAGGTGGTTCCTGCATGCCCGGCAAGTGATTCCGGAGTGTTCGCCAAGTGGTTCTGGCATAGTCGGCAGGTGATTTTGGCATGTCCGGCAGGTGGTTCAGGCGAGTTGAGCAGGTGGTTCCAACGTGCTTGGCAGGTGCTTCCGGCGTCTCTGGCACGTGTTTCTGGCACATCTGACAGGTGGTTCCGGCATGCCCGAAAGGTGATTCCGGTCTGTCCGGTAGGTGGTCCCAGCCTGCACGGCATGTGGTTCTGGTACGTCTCAGAGGTGGTTGCGCATGCCCAACAGGTGATTCCGGACTGTCCGCCACATGGTTCTGGCACGTCTGAGAGGTGGTTCCGGCATGCCCGGCAGGTCATCCCAGAGAGTCCTCCAAGTGGTTCTGGCATAACACGCAGGTGATTTTGGCGTGTCTGGCAGGTTGTTCCGTTGTGCTTGGCAGGTGGTTCAGGCTTGGCCGGAAGGTGGTTCCAGACTGTCCAGGACGTGTTTCCAGCTTCTCCGGCAGGTGGTTCTGGTACGTCTGAGAGGTGGTTCCGCCATGGCTGGCAGGTGATTCCGGACCGTCCCCCAGGTGGTTCTGGCATAGCCAGCAGTTGATATTGGCCTGTCCGGCAGGTGGTTCCAGCGAGTCGAACAGGTGGCTCCGCCGTGCTCGGCAGGTGGTTCCGGTCTGTCCGGTAGGTGATTCCGGCGTGTCCGGCATGTGCTTCCGGCATGTCTGAGTGGTGGTTCCGGCATGCGCGACAGGTGGTTTCGGAGTGTCCGCCAGGTGGTTCTGGCGTACCCGGAAGGTGATTTTGGCGTGTCCGGCAGGTGTTTCTGGCGAGTCGAGCAGGTGGCTCCGGCATGCTCGGCAGGTGCTTCCGGCGTCTCCGGCACGTGGTTCTGGTGTGTCTGAGAGCTGCTTCCGGCATGTCCGGCAGATGATTCCGGAGTGTCCGCCAAGTGGTTCTGGCATACCCGGCTGGTGATTTGGGCATGTCAGGTAGGTGGTTCCGGCGAGTCGAGCAGGTGGCTCCGGCGTGCTCGGCAGGTTGTTCAGACGGGTCTGGCAGGTGTTTTCCGTCTGTTCGGGGTGTGGTTCCAGCATCTCATGCACATGGTTCTGGCACGTCTGAGATGTGGTTCCGGCCGGCCCGACAGGTGTTTCCACAGTGTCCGCCAAGTGGTACTGGCGTAGTTGGCAGGTGATTTTGGCATGACCGGCAGGTGGTTCCAGCAAGCCCGGCAGGTGATTCCAAAGTGTTCCCCAACTGGTTGTGGCGTAGCCGGCAGGTGATTTTTGCGTGTCCGGCAGGTGGTTCTGGCGAGTTGAGCAGGTGGTTCCGGCGTGCTCGGCAGGTGCTTCCGGGGTCATTGGCACGTGGTTCTGGCATATCTGAGAGGTGGTTCCGGCATGCCCGGCAGGTGATTCCGGAGTGTTCGCCAAGTGTTTCTGGCGTAGCCGGCAGGTGATTTTGCATGTCCAGCGGTCGTTCCGGCGGGTCGAGCCGGTGGTTCCGGCGTGTCCGGCAGGTGGTTCCGGTCTGTCCGGCAGGTGGTTCTGTGGTGTCCGGCACGAGGTTCAGTCTGAGAGGCTGTGCCGGCATGCCCCTCACGTGATTCCGGCTTGTCCCCGAAGTGGTGCTGGTGTAGCGGGCAGGTGATTTTGGCGTGTCCGGCAGTTGGTTCAGGCGAGTTGAGCAGGTGGTTGCGACGTGCTCGGCAGGTGCTTCCGGCGTCTCCGGCACGTGTTTCTGGCACATCTGACTGGTGGTTCCGGCATGCCCAAAAGTTGATTCCGGTCTGTCCGGTAGGTGGTTCCGGCGTGCACTGCACGTGGTTCTGGTACGTCTCAGAGGTGGTTGCGTATGCCCAACAGGTGAATCCGGACTGTCCGCCACGGGCTTCTGGCACGTCTGAGAGGTGGTTCCAACATGCCCGGCAGGTCATTTCGCAGAGTCATCCAAGTGGTTCTGGCGTAGCCCGCAGGTGATTTTGGCGTGTCCGGCAGGTGGTTCCGCCGTGCTCGGCAGGTGGTTCAGGCATGGCCGTCACGTGGTTCCAGTCTGTCCAGGACGTGTTTCCAGCTTCTCCGGCAGGTGGTTCTGGTACGTCTGAGAGGTGGTTCCGCCATGGCTGGCAGGTGATCCCGGACTGTCCCCCAGGTGGTTCTGGCATAGCCAGCAGTTGATATTGGCCTGTCCGGCAGGTGGTTCCAGCGAGTCGAACAGGTGGCTCCGGCGTTCTTGGCAGGTGGTTCCGGTCTGTCCGGTAGGTGTTTCCGGCGTGTCTGGCACGTGCTTCCGGCACGTCTGAGAGGTGGTTCCGGCATGCGCGGCAGGTGATTCCGGAGTGTCCGCCAGGTGGTTCTGGCATACCCGGCAGGTGATTTTGGCGTGTCCGGCAGGTGTTTCTGGCGAGTCGAGCAGGTGGCTCCGGCATGCTCGGCAGGTGCTTCCGGCGTCTCCGGCACGTGGTTCTGGTGTGTCTGAGAGCTGGTTCCGGAATGTCCGGCAGATGATTCCGGAGTGTCCGCCAAGTGGTTCTGGCTTACCCAGCAGGTGATTTTGGCGTGTCAGGGAGGTGGTTCCGCTGAGTCGAGCAGGTGGTTCCGGCGTGCTCAGCAGGTGGTTCAGGCGGTTCTGGCACGTGGTATCCGTCTGTTCGGGGTGTGGTTCCAGCATCTCATGAACACGTTTCTGGCACGTCTGAGATGTGGTTCCAGCCGGCCCGACAGGTGTTTCCGCAGTGTCCGCTAAGCGGTTCTGGCGTAGTTGGCAGGTGATTTTGGCATGACTGGCAGGTGGTTCCAGCAAGCCTGGCAGGTGATTCCAAAGTGTTCACCAACTGGTTGTGGCGTAGCCGGCAGGTGATTTTTGCGTGATCGGCAGGTGGTTCTGGCGAGTCGAGCAGGTGGTTCCGGTGTGCTCGGCTGGTGCTTCCGGGGTCATTGGCACGGGGTTCTGGCATGTCTGAGAGGTGGTTCCTGCGTGCCCGGCAAGTGATTCCGGAGTGTTCGCCAAGTGGTTCTGGCATAGTCGGCAGGTGATTTTTGCGTGTCCGGCAGGTGGTTCTGGCGAGTCGAGCAGGTGGTTCCGGCGTGCTCGGCAGGTGCTTCTGGGGTCATTGGCACGTGGTTCTGGCATATCTGAGAGGTGGTTCCCCCATGCCTGGCAGGTGATTCCGGAGTGTTCGCCATGTGTTTCCGGCGTAGCGGGCAGGTGATATTGCATGTCCAGCGGTCGTTCCGGCGGGTCGAGCCGGTGGTTCCGGCATGTCCGGCAGGTGGTTCCGGTCTGTCCGGCAGGTGGTTCTGTGGTTTCCGTCACGAGGTTCAGTCTGAGAGGCTGTGCCAGCATGCCCCTCACGTGATTCCGTCTTGTCCCCGAAGTGGTGCTGGTGTAGCGGGCAGGTGATTTTGGCGTGTCCGGCAGGTGGTTCAGGCGAGTTGAGCAGGTGTTTGCGACGTGCTCGGCAGGTGCTTCCGGCGTCTCCGGCACGTGTTTCTGGCACATCTGACTGGTGGTTCCGGCATGCCCAAAAGTTGATTCCGGTCTGTCCGGTAGGTGGTTCCGGCGTGCACGGCACGTGGTTCTGGTACGTCTCAGAGGTGGTTGCGTATGCCCAACAGGTGATACCGGACTGTCTGCCACGTGATTCTGGCACGTCTCAGAGGTGGTTCCAACATGCCCGGCAGTCATTTCGGAGAGTCGTCCAAGTGGTTCTGGCGTAGCCCGCAGGTGATTTTGGCGTGTCCGGCAGGTGGTTCCGCCGTGCTCGGCATGTGGTTCAGGCATGGCCGTCACGTGGTTCCAGTCTGTCCAGGATGTGTTACCAGCTTCTCCGGCAGGTGGTTCTGGTACGTCTGAGAGGTGGTTCCGCCATGGCTGGCAGGTGATTCCGGACCGTCCCCCAGGTGGTTCTGGCATAGCCAGCAGTTGATATTGGCCTGTCCGGCAGGTGGTTCCAGCGAGTCGAACAGGTGGCTCCGGCGTGCTCGGCAGGTGGTTCGGGTCTGTCCGGTAGGTGATTCCGGCGTGTTCGGCACGTGCTTCCGGCACGTCTGAGAGGTGGTTCCGGCATGCGCGACAGGTGGTTTCGGAGTGTCCGCCAGGTGGTTCTGGCGTACCCGGCAGGTGATTTTGGCGTGTCCGGCAGGTGTTTCTGGCGAGTCGAGCAGGTGGCTCCGGCATGCTCGGCAGGTGCTTCCGGCGTCTCCGGCACGTGGTTCTGGTGTGTCTGAGAGCTGGTTCCGGCATGTCCGGCAGATGATTCCGGAGCGTCCGCCAAGTGGTTCTGGCATACCCGGCTGGTGATTTGGGCATGTCAGGTAGGTGGTTCCGGCGAGTCGAGCAGGTGGCTCCGGCGTGCTCGGCAGGTTGTTCAGACGGGTCTGGCAGGTGTTTTCCGTCTGTTTGGGGTGTGGTTCCAGCATCTCATGCACATGGTTCTGGCACGTCTGAGATGTGGTTCCGGCCGGCCCGACAGGTGTTTCCACAGTGTCCGCCAAGTGGTACTGGCGTAGTTGGCAGGTGATTTTGGCATGACCGGCAGGTGGTTCCAGCAAGCCCGGCAGGTGATTCCGAAGTGTTCCCCAACTGGTTGTGGCGTAGCCGGCAGGTGATTTTTGCGTGTCCGGCAGGTGGTTCTGGCGAGTCGAGCAGGTGGTTCCGGCGTGCCCGGCAGGTGCTTCCGGAGTGTTCGCCAAGTGTTTCCGGCGTAGCCGGCAGGTGATTTTGCATGTCCAGCGGTCGTTCCGGCGGGTCGAGCCGGTGGTTCCAGCGTGTCCGGCAGGTGGTTCCGGTCTGTCCGGCAGGTGGTTCTGTGGTGTCCGGCACGAGGTTCAGTCTGAGAGGCTGTGCCGGCATGCCCCTCACGTGATTCCGGCTTGTCCCTGAAGTGGTGCTGGTGTAGTGGGCAGGTGATTTTGGCGTGTCCGGCAGGTGGTTCAGGCGAGTTGAGCAGGTGGTTGCGACGTGCTCGGCAGGTGCTTCCGGCGTCTCCGGCACGTGTTTCTGGCACATCTGACTGGTGGTTCCGGCATGCCCAAAAGTTGATTCCGGTCTGTCCGGTAGGTGGTTCCGGCGTGCACGGCACGTGGTTCTGGTACGTGTCAGAGGAGGTTGCGTATGCCCAACAGGTGATTCCGGACTGTCCGCCACGTGCTTCTGGCACGTCTGAGAGGTGGTTCCAACATGCCCGGCAGGTCATTTCGGAGAGTCGTCCAAGTGGTTCTGGCGTAGCCCGCAGGTGATTTTGGCGTGTCCGGCAGGTGGTTCCGCCGTGCTCGGCAGGTGGTTCAGGCATGGCCGTCACGTGGTTCCAGTCTGTCCAGGACGTGTTTCCAGCTTCTCCGGCAGGTGGTTCTGGTACGTCTGAGAGGTGGTTCCGCCATGGCTGGCAGGTGATCCCGGACCGTCCCCCAGGTGGTTCTGGCATAGCCAGCAGTTGATATTGGCCTGTCCGGCAGGTGGTTCCAGCGAGTCGAACAGGTGGCTCCGGCGTGCTCGGCAGGTGGTTCCGGTCTGTCCGGTAGGTGATTCCGGCGTGTCCGGCACGTGCTTCCGGCACGTCTGAGAGGTGGTTCCGGCATGCGCGACAGGTGGTTTCGAAGTGTCCGCCACGTGGTTCTGGCGTACCCGGCAGGTGATTTTGGCGTGTCCGGCAGGTGTTTCTGGCGAGTCGAGCAGGTGGCTCCGGCATGCTCGGCAGGTGCTTCCGGCGTCTCCGGCACGTGGTTCTGGTGTGTCTGAGAGCTGGTTCCGGCATGTCCGGCAGATGATTCCGGAGGCTCCGGCAAGTGGTTCTGGCATACCCGGCTGGTGATTTGGGCATGTCAGGTAGGTGGTTCCGGCGAGTCGAGCAGGTGGCTCCGGCGTGCTCGGCAGGTTGTTCAGACGGGTCTGGCAGGTGTTTTCCGTCTGTTCGGGGTGTGGTTGCAGCATCTCATGCACATGGTTCTGGCACGTCTGAGATGTGGTTCCGGCCGGCCCGACAGGTGTTTCCACAGTGTCCGCCAAGTGGTACTGGCGTAGTTGGCAGGTGATTTTGGCATGACCGACAGGTGGTTCCAGCAAGCCCGGCAGGTGATTCCGAAGTGTTCCCCAACTGGTTGTGGCATAGCCGGCAGGTGATTTTTGCGTGTCCGGCAGGTGGTTCTGGCGAGTCGAGCAGGTGGCTCTGGCGTGCTCGGCAGGTGCTTCCGGCGTCTCCGTCACGTGGTTCTGGCATATCTGAGAGGTGGTTCCGGCATGCCCGGCATGTGATTCCGGAGTGTCCGCCAAGTGGTTCTGGCATACCCGGCTGGTGATTTGGGCATGTCAGGTAGGTGGTTCCGGCGAGTCGAGCAGGTCGCTCCGGCGTGCTCGGCAGGTTGTTCAGGCGGGTCTGGCAGGTGTTTTACGTCTGTTGGGGGTGTGGTTCCAGCATCTCATGCACATGGTTCTGGCACGTCTGAGATGTGGTTCCGGCCGGCCCGACAGGTGTTTCCACTGTGTCCGCCAAGTGGTACTTGCGTAGTTGGCAGGTGATTTTGGCATGACCGGCAGGTGGTTCCAGCAAGCCCGGCAGGTGATTCCGAAGTGTTCCCCAACTGGTTGTGGCGTAGCCGGCAGGTGATTTTTGCGTGTCCGGCAGGTGGTTCTGGCGAGTCGAGCAGGTGGCTCCGGCATGCCTGGCAGGTGATTCCGGAGTGTTCGCCAAGTGTTTCCGGCGTAGCCGGCAGGTGATTTTGCATGTCCAGCGGTCGTTCCGGCGGGTCGAGCCGGTGGTTCCGGCGTGTCCGGCAGGTGGTTCCGGTCTGTCCGGCAGGTGGTTCTGTGGTGTCCGGCACGAGGTTCAGTCTGAGAGGCTGTGCCGGCATGCCCCTCACGTGATTCCGGCTTGTCCCCGAAGTGGTGCTGGTGTAGCGGGCAGGTGATTTTGGCGTGTCCGGCAGGTGGTTCAGGCGAGTTGAGCAGGTGGTTGCGACGTGCTCGGCAGGTGCTTCCGGCGTCTCCGGCACATCTGACTGGTGGTTCCGGCATGCCCAAAAGTTGATTCCGGTCTGTCCGGTAGGTGGTTCCGGCGTGCACGGCACGTGGTTCTGGTACGTCTCAGAGGTGGTTGCGTATGCCCAACAGGTGATTCCGGACTGTCCGCCACGTGCTTCTGGCACGTCTGAGAGGTGGTTCCAACATGCCCGGCAGGTCATTTCGAAGAGTCGTCCAAGTGGTTCTGGCATAGCCCGCAGGTGATTTTGGCGTGTCCGGCAGGTGGTTCCGCCGTGCTCGGCAGGTGGTTCAGGCATGGCCGTCACGTGGTTCCAGTCTGTCCAGGACGTGTTTCCAGCTTCTCCGGCAGGTGGTTCTGGTACGTCTGAGAGGTGGTTCCGCCATGGCTGGCAGGTGATCCCGGACCGTCCCCCAGGTGGTTCTGGCATAGCCAGCAGTTGATATTGGCCTGTCCGGCAGGTGGTTCCAGCGAGTCGAACAGGTGGCTCCGGCGTTCTTCGCAGGTGGTTCCGGTCTGTCCGGTAGGTGTTTCCGGCGTGTGTGGCACGTGCTTCCGGCACGTCTGAGAGGTGGTTCCGGCATGCGCGGCAGGTGATTCCATAGTGTCCGCCAGGTGGTTCTGGAATACCCGGCAGGTGATTTTGGCGTGTCCGGCAGGTGTTTCTGGCGAGTCGAGCAGGTGGCTCCTGCATGCTCGGCAGGTGCTTCCGGCGTCTCCGGCACTTGGTTCTGGTGTGTCTGAGAGCTGGTTCCGGCATGTCCGGCAGATGATTCCGGAGTGTCCGCCAAGTGGTTCTGGCATACCCAGCAGCTGATTTTGGCGTGTCAGGGAGGTGGTACCGGTAAGTTGAGCAGGTGGTTCCGGCGTGCTCAACAGGTGGTTCAGGCGGTTCTGGCAGGTGGTATCCGTCTGTTCGTGGTGTGGTTCCAGCATCTCATGAACACGTTTCTGGCACGTCTGAGATGTGGTTCCAGCCGGCCCGACAGGTGTTTCCGCAGTGTCCGCCAAGCGGTTCTGGTTTACTTGGCAGGTGATTTTGGCATGACTGGCAGGTGGTTCCAGCAAGCCTCGCAGGTGATTCCAAAGTGTTCACCAACTGGTTGTGGCGTAGCCGGCAGGTGATTTTTGCGTGATCGGCAGGTGGTTATGGCGAGTCGAGCAGGTGGTTCCGGCGGGCTCGGCAGGTGCTTCCGGGGTCATTGGCACGTGGTTCTGGCATATCTGAGAGGTGGTTCCGGCATGCCCGGCAGGTGATTCCGGAGTGTTTGCCAAGTGTTTCTGGCGTAGCCGGCAGGTGATTTTGCATGTCCAGCGGTCGTTCCGGCGGGTCGAGCCGGTGGTTCCGGCGTGTCTGGCAGGTGGTTCCGGTCTGTCCGGCAGGTGGTTCTGTGGTGTCCGGCACGAGGTTCAGTCTGAGAGGCTGTGCCGGCATGCCCCTCATGTGATTCCGGCTTGTCCCCGAAGTGGTGCTGGTGTAGCGGGCAGGTGATTTTGGCGTGTCCGGCAGGTGGTTCAGGCGAGTTGAGCAGGTGGTTGCGACGTGCTCGGCAGGTGCTTCCGGCGTCTCCGGCACGTGTTTCTGGCACATCTGACTGGTGGTTCCGGCATGCCCAAAAGTTGATTCCGGTCTGTCTGGTAGGTGCTTCCGGCGTGCACGGCACGTGATTCTGGTACGTCTCAGAGGTGGTTGCGTATGCCCAACAGATGATTCCGGACTGTCCGCCACGTGCTTCTGGCACGACTGACAGGTGGTTCCAACATGCCCGGCAGGTCATTTCGGAGAGTCGTCCAAGTGGTTCTGGCGTAGCCCGCAGGTGATTTTGGCGTGTCCGGCAGGTGGTTCCGCCGTGCTCGGCAGGTGGTTCAGGCATGGCCGTCACGTGGTTCCAGTCTGTCCAGGACGTGTTTCCAGCTTCTCCGGCAGGTGGTTCTGGTACGTCTGAGAGGTGGTTCCGCCATGGCTGGCAGGTGATCCCGGACTGTCCCCCAGGTGGTTCTGGCATAGCCAGCAGTTGATATTGGCCTGTCCGGCAGGTGGTTCCAGCGAGTCGAACAGGTGGCTCCGGCGTGCTCGGCAGGTGGTTCCGGTCTGTCCGGTAGGTGATTCCGGCGTGTCCGGCACGTGCTTCCGGCACGTCTGAGAGGTGGTTCCGGCATGCGCGGCAGGTGATTCCGTAGTGTCCGCCAGGTGGTTCTGGCGTACCCGGCAGGTGATTTTGGCGTGTCCGGCAGGTGTTTCTGGCGAGTCGAGCAGGTGGCTCCGGCATGCTCGGCAGGTGCTTCCGGCGTCTCCGGCACGTGGTTCTGGTGTGCCTGAGAGCTGGTTCCGGCATGTCCGGCAGATGATTCCGGAGTGTCCGCCAAGTGGTTCTGGCATACCCAGCAGGTGATTTTGGCGTGTCAGGGAGGTGGTACCGGTGAGTCGAGCAGGTGGTTCCGGCGTTCTCAGCAGGTGGTTCAGGCGGTTCTGGCAGGTGGTATCCGTCTGTTCGGGGTGTGGTTCCAGCATCTCATGAACACGTTTCTGGCACGTCTGAGATGTGGTTCCAGCCGGCCCGACAGGTGTTTCCGCAGTGTCCGCCAAGCGGTTCTGGCGTAGTTGGCAGGTGATTTTGGCATGACTGGCAGGTGGTTCCAGCAAGCCTGGCAGGTGATTCCAAAGTGTTCACCAACTGGTTGTGGCGTAGCCGGCAGGTGATTTTTGCGTGATCGGCAGGTGGTTCTGGCGAGTCGAGCAGGTGGTTCCGGCGTGCTCGGCTGGTGCTTCCGGGGTCATTGGCACGGGGTTCTGGCATGTCTGAGAGGTGGTTCCTGCATGCCCGGCAAGTGATTCCGGAGTGTTCGCCAAGTGGTTCTGGCATAGTCGGCAGGTGATTTTGGCATGTCCGGCAGGTGGTTCAGGCGAGTTGAGCAGGTGGTTCCAACGTGCTTGGCAGGTGCTTCCGGCGTCTCCGGCACGTGTTTCTGGCACATCTGACAGGTGGTTCCGGCATGCCCGAAAGGTGATTCCGGTCTGTCCGGTAGGTGGTTCCAGCCTGCACGGCATGTGGTTCTGGTACGTCTCAGAGGTGGTTGCGCATGCCCAACAGGTGATTCCGGACTGTCCGCCACATGGTTCTGGCACGTCTGAGAGGTGGTTCCGGCATGCCCGGCAGGTCATCCCAGAGAGTCCTCCAAGTGGTTCTGGCATAACACGCAGGTGATTTTGGGGTGTCTGGCAGGTTGTTCCGTTGTGCTTGGCAGGTGGTTCAGGCATGGCCGGCAGGTGGTTCCAGACTGTCCAGGACGTGTTTCCAGCTTCTCCGGCAGGTGGTTCTGGTACGTCTGAGAGGTGGTTCCGCCATGGCTGGCAGGTGATTCCGGACCGTCGACCAGGTGGTTCTGGCATAGCCAGCAGTTGATATTGGCCTGTCCGGCAGGTGGTTCCAGCGAGTCGAACAGGTGGCTCTGGCGTGCTCGGCAGGTGGTTCCGGTCTGTCCGGTAGGTGATTCCGGCGTGTCCGGCACGTGCTTCCGGCACGTCTGAGAGGTGGTTCCGGCATGCGCGACAGGTGGTTTCGGAGTGTCCGCCAGGTGGTTCTGGCATACCCGGCAGGTGATTTTGGAGTGTCCGGCAGGTGTTTCTGGCGAGTCGAGCAGGTGGCTCCGGCATGCTCGGCAGGTGCTTCCGGCGTCTCCGGCACGTGGTTCTGGTGTGTCTGAGAGCTGGTTCCGGCATGTCCGGCAGATGATTCCGGAGTGTCCGGCAAGTGGTTCTGGCATACCCGGCTGGTGATTTGGGCATGTCAGGTAGGTGGTTCCGGCGAGTCGAGCAGGTGGCTCCGGCGTGCTCGGCAGGTGCTTCCGGGGTCATTGGCACGTGGTTCTGGCATATCTGAGAGGTGGTTCCGGCATGCCCGGCAGGTGATTCCGGAGTGTTCGCCAAGTGTTTCCGGCGTAGCCGGCAGGTGATTTTGCATGTCCAGCGGTCGTTCCGGCGGGTCGAGCCGGTGGTTCCGGCGTGTCCGGCAGGTGGTTCCAGTCTGTCCGGCAGGTGGTTCTGTGGTGTCCGGCACGAGGTTCAGTCTGAGAGGCTGTGCCGGCATGCCCCTCACGTGATTCCGGCTTGTCCCCGAAGTGGTGCTGGTGTAGCGGGCAGGTGATTTTGGCGTGTCCGGAAGGTGGTTCAGGCGAGTTGAGCAGGTGGTTGCGACGTGCTCGGCAGGTGCTTCCGGCGTCTCCGGCACGTGTTTCTGGCACATCTGACTGGTGGTTCCGGCATGCCCAAAAGTTGATTCCGGTCTGTCCGGTAGGTGGTTCCGGCGTGCACGGCACGAGGTTCTGGTACGTCTCAGAGGTGGTTGCGTATGCCCAACAGGTGATTCCGGACTGTCCGCCACGTGCTTCTGGCACGTCTGAGAGGTGGTTCCAACATGCCCGGCAGGTCATTTCGGAGAGTCGTCCAAGTGGTTCTGGCGTAGCCCGCAGGTGATTTTGGCGTGTCCGGCAGGTGGTTCAGGCATGGCCGTCACGTGGTTCCAGTCTGTCCAGGACGTGTTTCCAGCTTCTCCGGCAGGTGGTTCTGGTGCGTCTGAGAGGTGGTTCCGCCATGGCTGGCAGGTGATCCCGGACCGTCCCCCAGGTGGTTCTGGCATAGCCAGCAGTTGATATTGGCCTGTCCGGCAGGTGGTTCCAGCGAGTCGAACAGGTGGCTCCGGCGTTCTTGGCAGGTGGTTCCGGTCTGTCCGGTAGGTGTTTCCGGCGTGTCTGGCACGTGCTTCCGGCACGTCTGAGAGGTGGTTCCGGCATGCGCGGCAGGTGATTCCGTAGTGTCCGCCAGGTGGTTCTGGCATACCCGGCAGGTGATTTTGGCGTGTCCGGCAGGTGTTTCTGGCGAGTCGAGCAGGTGGCTCCGGCATGCTCGGCAGGTGCTTCCGGCGTCTCCGGCACGTGGTTCTGGTGTGTCTGAGAGCTGGTTCCGGCATGTCTGGCAGATGATTCCGGAGTGTCCGCCAAGTGGTTCTGGCATACCCGGCTGGTGATTTGGGCATGTCAGGTAGGTGGTTCCGGCGAGTCGAGCAGGTGGCTCCGGCGTGCTCGGCAGGTTGTTCAGACGGGTCTGGCAGGTGTTTTCCGTCTGTTTGGGGTGTGGTTCCAGCATCTCATGCACATGGTTCTGGCACGTCTGAGATGTGGTTCCGGCCGGCCCGACAGGTGTTTCCACAGTGTCCGCCAAGTGGTACTGGCGTAGTTGGCAGGTGATTTTGGCATGACCGGCAGGTGGTTCCAGCAAGCCCGGCAGGTGATTCCGAAGTGTTCCCCAACTGGTTGTGGCGTAGCCGGCAGGTGATTTTTGCGTGTCCGGCAGGTTTTTCTGGCGAGTCGAGCAGGTGGTTCCGGCGTGCCCGGCAGGTGCTTCCGGAGTGTTCGCCAAGTGTTTCCGGCGTAGCCGGCAGGTGATTTTGCATGTCCAGCGGTCGTTCCGGCGGGTCGAGCCGGTGGTTCCGGCGTGTCCGGCAGGTGGTTCCGGTCTGTCCGGCAGGTGGTTCTGTGGTGTCAGGCACGAGGTTCAGTCTGAGAGGCTGTGCCGGCATGCCCCTCACGTGATTCCGGCTTGTCCCTGAAGTGGTGCTGCTGTAGCGGGCAGGTGATTTTGGCGTGTCCGGCAGGTGGTTCAGGCGAGTTGAGCAGGTGGTTGCGACGTGCTCGGCAGCTGCTTCCGGCGTCTCCGGCACGTGTTTCTGGCACATCTGACTGGTGGTTCCGGCATGCCCAAAAGTTGATTCCGGTCTGTCCGGTAGGTGGTTCCGGCGTGCACGGCACGTGGTTCTGGTACGTCTCAGAGGTGGTTGCGTATGCCCAACAGGTGATTCCGGACTGTCCGCCACGTGCTTCTGGCACGTCTGAGAGGTGGTTCCAACATGCCCGGCAGGTCATTTCGGAGAGTCGTCCAAGTGGTTCTGGCGTAGCCCGCAGGTGATTTTGGTGTGTCCGGCAGGTGGTTCCGCCGTGCTCGGCAGGTGGTTCAGGCATGGCCGTCACGTGGTTCCAGTCTGTCCAGGACGTGTTTCCAGCTTCTCCGGCAGGTGGTTCTGGTACATCTGAGAGGTGGTTCCGCCATGGCTGGCAGGTGATCCCGGACGGTCCCCCAGGTGGTTCTGGCATAGCCAGCAGTTGATATTGGCCTGTCCGGCAGGTGGTTCCAGCGAGTCGAACAGGTGGCTCCGGCGTTCTTCGCAGGTGGTTCCGGTCTGTCCGGTAGGTGTTTCCGGCGTGTCTGGCACGTGCTTCCGGCACGTCTGAGAGGTGGTTCCGGCATGCGCGGCATGTGATTCCATAGTGTCCGCCAGGTGGTTCTGGAATACCCGGCAGGTGATTTTGGCGTGTCCGGCAGGTGTTTCTGGCGAGTCGAGCAGGTGGCTCCTGCATGCTCGGCAGGTGCTTCCGGCGTCTCCGGCACTTGGTTCTGGTGTGTCTGAGAGCTGGTTCCGGCATGTCCGGCAGATGATTCCGGAGTGTCCGCCAAGTGGTTCTGGCATACCCAGCAGCTGATTTTGGCGTGTCAGGGAGGTGGTACCGGTAAGTTGAGCAGGTGGTTCCGGCGTGCTCAACAGGTGGTTCAGGCGGTTCTGGCAGGTGGTATCCGTCTGTTCGTGGTGTGGTTCCAGCATCTCATGAACACGTTTCTGGCACGTCTGAGATGTGGTTCCAGCCGGCCCGACAGGTGTTTCCGCAGTGTCCGCCAAGCGGTTCTGGTTTACTTGGCAGGTGATTTTGGCATGACTGGCAGGTGGTTCCAGCAAGCCTGGCAGGTGATTCCAAAGTGTTCACCAACTGGTTGTGGCGTAGCCGGCAGGTGATTTTTGCGTGATCGGCAGGTGGTTCTGGCGAGTCGAGCAGGTGGTTCCGGCGTGCTCGGCTGGTGCTTCCGGGGTCATTGGCACGGGGTTCTGGCATGTCTGAGAGGTGGTTCCTGCATGCCCGGCAAGTGATTCCGGAGTGTTCGCCAAGTGGTTCTGGCATAGTCGGCAGGTGATTTTGGCATGTCCGGCAGGTGGTTCAGGAGAGTTGAGCAGGTGGTTCCAACGTGCTTGGCAGGTGCTTCTGGCGTCTCCGGCACGTGTTTCTGGCACATCTGACAGGTGGTTCCGGCATGCCCGAAAGGTGATTCCGGTCTGTCCGGTAGGTGGTTCCAGCCTGCACGGCATGTGGTTCTGGTACGTCTCAGAGGTGGTTGCGCATGCCCAACAGGTGATTCCGGACTGTCCGCCACATGGTTCTGGCACGTCTGAGAGGTGGTTCCGGCATGCCCGGCAGGTCATCCCAGAGAGTCCTCCAAGTGGTTCTGGCATAACACGCAGGTGATTTTGGCATGTCTGGCAGGTTGTTCCGTTTTGCTTGGCAGGTGGTTCAGGCTTGGCCGGAAGGTGGTTCCAGACTGTCCAGGACGTGTTTCCAGCTTCTCCGGCAGGTGGTTCTGGTACGTCTGAGAGGTGGTTCCGCCATGGCTGGCAGGTGATTCCGGACCGTCCCCCAGGTGGTTCTGGCATAGCCAGCAGTTGATATTGGCCTGTCCGGCAGGTGGTTCCAGCGAGTCGAACAGGTGGCTCCGGCGTGCTCGGCAGGTGGTTCCGGTCTGTCCGGTAGGTGATTCCGGCGTGTCCGGCACGTGCTTCCGGCACGTCTGAGAGGTGGTTCCGGCATGCGCGACAGGTGGTTTCGGAGTGTCCGCCAGGTGGTTCTGGCGTACCCGGCAGGTGATTTTGGCGTGTCCGGCAGGTGTTTCTGGCGAGTCGAGCAGGTGGCTCCGGCATGCTCGGCAGGTGCTTCCGGCGTCTCCGGCACGTGGTTCTGGTGTGTCTGAGAGCTGGTTCCGGCATGTCCGGCAGATGATTCCGGAGGTTCCGGCAAGTGGTTCTGGCATACCCGGCTGGTGATTTGGGCATGTCAGGTAGGTGGTTCCGGCGAGTCGAGCAGGTGGCTCCGGCGTGCTCGGCAGGTTGTTCAGACGGGTCTGGCAGGTGTTTTCCGTCTGTTCGGGGTGTGGTTCCAGCATCTCATGCACATGGTTCTGGCACGTCTGAGATGTGGTTCCGGCCGGGCCGACAGGTGTTTCCACAGTGTCCGCCAAGTGGTACTGGCGTAGTTGGCAGGTGATTTTGGCATAACCGGCAGGTGGTTCCAGCAAGCCCAGCAGGTGATTCCGAAGTGTTCCCCAAGTGGTTGTGGCGTAGCCGGCAGGTGATTTTTGCGTGTCCGGCAGGTGGTTCTGGCGAGTCGAGCAGGTGGCTCTGGCGTGCTCGGCAGGTGCTTCCGGCGTCTCCGGCACGTGGTTCTGGCATATCTGAGAGGTGGTTCCGGCAAGCCCGGAAGGTGATTCCGGAGTGTCCGCCAAGTGGTTCTGGCATACCCGGCTGGTGATTTGGGCATGTCAGGTAGGTGGTTCCGGCGAGTCGAGCAGGTGGCTCTGGCGTGCTCGGCAGGTTGTTCAGACGGGTCTGGCAGGTCTTTTCCGTCTGTTGGGGGTGTGGTTCCAGCATCTCATGCACATGGTTCTGGCACGTCTGAGATGTGGTTCCGGCCGGCCCGACAGGTGTTTCCACAGTGTCCGCCAAGTGGTACTGGCGTAGTTGGCAGGTGATTTTGGCATGACCGGCAGGTGGTTCCAGCAAGCCCGGCAGGTGATTCCGAAGTGTTCCCCAACTGGTTGTGGCGTAGCCGGCAGGTGATTTTTGCGTGTCCGGCAGGTGGTTCTGGCGAGTCGAGCAGGTGGTTCCGGCGTGCCCGGCAGGTGCTTCCGGAGTGTTCGCCAAGTGTTTCCGGCGTAGCCGGCAGGTGATTTTGCATGTCCAGCGGTCGTTCCGGCGGGTCGAGCCGGTGGTTCCGGCGTGTCCGGCAGGTGGTTCCGGTCTGTCCGGCAGGTGGTTCTGTGGTGTCCGGCACGAGGTTCAGTCTGAGAGGCTGTGCCGGCATGCCCCTCATGTGATTCCGGCTTGTCCCCGAAGTGGTGCTGGTGTAGTGGGCAGGTGATTTTGGCGTGTCCGGCAGGTGGTTCAGGCGAGTTGAGCAGGTGGTTGCGACGTGCTCGGCAGGTGCTTCCGTCGTCTCCTGCACGTGTTTCTGGCACATCTGACTGGTGGTTCCGGCATGCCCAAGAGTTGATTCCGGTCTGTCGGGTAGGTGGTTCCGGCGTGCACGGCACGTGGTTCTGGTACGTCTCAGAGGTGGTTGCGCATGCCCAACAGGTGATTCCGGACTGTCCGCCACGTGCTTCTGGCACGTCTGAGAGGTGGTTCCAACATGCCCGGCAGGTCATTTCGGAGAGTCGTCCAAGTGGTTCTGGCGTAGCCCGCAGGTGATTTTGGCGTGTCCGGCAGGTGGTTCCGCCGTGCTCGGCAGGTGGTTCAGGCATGGCCGTCACGTGGTTCCAGTCTGTCCAGGACGTGTTTCCAGCTTCTCCGGCAGGTGGTTCTGGTACGTCTGAGAGGTGGTTCCGCCATGGCTGGCAAGTGATCCCGGACCCTCCCCCAGGTGGTTCTGGCATAGCCAGCAGTTGATATTGGCCTGTCCGGCAGGTGGTTCCAGCGAGTCGAACAGGTGGCTCCGGCGTGCTCGGCAGGTGGTTCCGGTCTGTCCGGTAGGTGTTTCCGAGTGTCTGGCACGTGCTTCCGGCACGTCTGAGAGGTGGTTCCGGCATGCGCGGCAGGTGATTCCATAGTGTCTGCCAGGTGGTTCTGGCGTACCCGGCAGGTGATTTTGGCGTGTCCGGCAGGTGTTTCTGGCGAGTCGAGCAGGTGGCTCCGGCATGCTCGGCAGGTGCTTCCGGCGTCTCCGGCACTTGGTTCTGGTGTGTCTGAGAGCTGGTTCCGGCATGTCCGGCAGATGATTCCGGAGTGTCCGCCAAGTGGTTCTGGCATACCCAGCAGCTGATTTTGGCGTGTCAGGGAGGTGGTACCGGTGAGTCGAGCAGGTGGTTCCGGCGTGCTCAGCAGGTGGTTCAGGCGGTTCTGGCAGGTGGTATCCGTCTGTTCGGGGTGTGGTTCCAGCATCTCATGAACACGTTTCTGGCACGTCTGAGATGTGGTTCCAGCCGGCCCGACAGGTGTTTCCGCAGTGTCCGCCAAGCGGTTCTGGCGTAGTTGGCAGGTGATTTTGGCATGACCGGCAGGTGGTTCCAGCAAGCCCGGCAGGTGATTCCGAAGTGTTCCCCAACTGGTTGTGGCGTAGCCGGCAGGTGATTTTTGCGTGTCCGGCAGGTGGTTCTGGCGAGTCGAGCAGGTGGTTCCGGCGTGCTCGGTAGGTGCTTCCGGGGTCATTGGCACGTGGTTCTGGCATATCTGAGAGCTGGTTCCGGCATGCCCGGCAGGTGATTCCGGAGTGTTCGCCAAGTGTTTCCGGCGTAGCCGGCAGGTGATTTTGCATGTCCAGCGGTCGTTCCGGCGGGTCAAGCCGGTGGTTCCGGCGTGTCCGGCAGGTGGTTCCGGTCTGTCCGGCAGGTGGTTCTGTGGTGTCCGGCACGAGGTTCAGTCTGAGAGGCTGTGCCGGCATGCCCCTCACGTGATTCCGGCTTGTCCCCGAAGTGGTGCTGGTGTAGCGGGCAGGTGATTTTGGCGTGTCCGGCAGGTGGTTCAGGCGAGTTGAGCAGGTGGTTGCGACGTGCTCGGCAGGTGCTTCCGGCGTCTCCGGCACGTGTTCTGGCACATCTGACAGGTGGTTCCGGCATGCCCAAAATTTGATTCCGGTCTGTCCGGTAGGTGGTTCCGGCGTGCACGGCACGTGGTTCTGGTACGTCTCAGAGGTGGTTGCGTATGCCCAACAGGTGCTTCCGGACTGTCCGCCACATGGTTCTGGCACGTCTGAGAGGTGGTTCCGGCATGCCCGGCAGGTCATCCCAGAGAGTCCTCCAAGTGGTTCTGGCATAACACGCAGGTGATTTTGGCGTGTCTGGCAGGTTGTTCCGTTGTGCTTGGCAGGTGGTTCAGGCTTGGCCGGCAGGTGGTTCCAGACTGTCCAGGACGTGTTTCCAGCTTCTCCGGCAGGTGGTTCTGGTACGTCTGAGAGGTGGTTCCGCCATGGCTGGCAGGTGATTCCGGACCGTCCCCCAGGTGGTTCTGGCATAGCCAGCAGTTGATATTGGCCTGTCCAGCAGGTGGTTCCAGCGAGTCGAACAGGTGGCTCCGGCGTGCTCGGCAGGTGGTTCGGGTCTCTCCGGTAGGTGATTCCGGCGTGTCCGGCACGTGCTTCCGGCACGTCTGAGAGGTGGTTCCGGCATGCGCGACAGGTGGTTTCGGAGTGTCCGCCATGTGGTTCTGGCGTACCCGGCAGGTGATTTTGGCGTGTCCGGCAGGTGTTTCTGGCGAGTCGAGCAGGTGGCTCCGGCATGCTCGGCAGGTGCTTCCGGCGTCTCCGGCACGTGGTTCTGGTGTGTCTGAGAGCTGGTTCCGGCATGTCCGGCAGATGATTCCGGAGTGTCCGGCAAGTGGTTCTGGCATACCCGGCTGGTGATTTGGGCATGTCAGGTAGGTGGTTCCGGCGAGTCGAGCAGGTGGCTCCGGCGTGCTCGGCAGGTTGTTCAGACGGGTCTGGCAGGTGTTTTCCGTCTGTTCGGGGTGTGGTTCCAGCATCTCATGCACATGGTTCTGGCCCGTCTGAGATGTGGTTCCGGCCGGCCCGACAGGTGTTTCCACAGTGTCCGCCAAGTGGTACTGGCGTAGTTGGAAGGCGATTTTGGCATGACCGGCAGGTGGTTCCAGCAAGCCCGGCAGGTGATTCCGAAGTGTTCCCCAACTGGTTGTGGCGTAGCCGGCAGGTGATTTTTGCGTGTGCGGCAGGTGGTTCTGGCGAGTCGAGCAGGTGGTTCCGGCGTGCTCGGCAGGTGCTTCCGGGGTCATTGGCACGTGGTTCTGGCATATCTGAGAGGTGGTTCCGGCATGCCCGGCAGGTGATTCCGGAGTGTTCGCCAAGTGTTTCCGGCGTAGCCGGCAGGTGATTTTGCATGTCCAGCGGTCGTTCCGGCGGGTCGAGCCGGTGGTTCCGGCGTGTCCGGCAGGTGGTTCCGGTCTGTCCGGCAGGTGGTTCTGTGGTGTCCGGCACGAGGTTCAGTCTGAGAGGCTGTGCCGGCATGCCCCTCACGTGATTCCGGCTTGTCCCCGAAGTGGTGCTGGTGTAGCGGGCAGGTGATTTTGGCGTGTCCGGCAGGTGGTTCAGGCGAGTTGAGCAGGTGGTTGCGACGTGCTCGGCAGGTGCTTCCGGCGTCTCCGGCACGTGTTTCTGGCACATCTGACAGGTGGTTCCGGCATGCCCAAAAGTTGATTCCGGTCTGTCCGGTAGGTGGTTCCGGCGTGCACGGCACGTGGTTCTGGTACGTCTCAGAGGTGGTTGCGTATGCCCAACAGGTGATTCCGGACTGTCCGCAACATGGTTCTGGCACGTCTGAGAGGTGGTTCCGGCATGCCCGGCAGGTCATCCCAGAGAGTCCTCCAAGTGGTTCTGGCATAACACGCAGGTGATTTTGGCGTGTCTGGCAGGTTGTTCCGTTGTGCTTGGCAGGTGGTTCAGGCTTGGCCGGCAGGTGGTTCCAGACTGTCCAGGACGTGTGTCCAGCTTCTCCGGCAGGTGGTTCTGGTACGTCTGAGAGGTGGTTCCGCCATGGCTGGCAGGCGATTCCGGACCTTCCCCCAGGTGGTTCTGGCATAGCCAGCAGTTGGTATTGGCCTGTCCGGCAGGTGGTTCCAGCGAGTCAAACAGGTGGCTCCGGCGTGCTCGGCAGGTGGTTCCGGTCTGTCCGGTAGGTGATTCCGGCGTGTCCGGCACGTGCTTCCTGCACGTCTGAGAGGTGGTTCCGGCATGCGCGACAGGTGGTTTCGGAGTGTCCGCCAGGTGGTTCTGGCGTACCCGGCAGGTGATTTTGGCGTGTCCGGCAGGTGTTTCTGGCGAGTCGAGCAGGTGGCTCCGGCATGCTCGGCAGGTGCTTCCGGCGTCTCCGGCACGTGGTTCTGGTGTGTCTGAGAGCTGGTTCCGGCATGTCCGGCAGATGATTCCGGAGTGTCCGGCAAGTGGTTCTGGCATACCCGGCTGGTGATTTGGGCATGTCAGGTAGGTGGTTCCGGCGAGTCGAGCAGGTGGCTCCGGCGTGCTCGGCAGGTTGTTCAGACGGGTCTGGCAGGTGTTTTCCGTCTGTTCGGGGTGTGGTTCCAGCATCTCATGCACATGGTTCTGGCACGTCTGAGATGTGGTTCCGGCCGGCCCGACAGGTGTTTCCACAGTGTCCGCCAAGTGGTACTGGCGTAGTTGGCAGGTGATTTTGGCATGACCGGCAGGTGGTTCCAGCAAGCCCGGCAGGTGATTCCGAAGTGTTCCCCAACTGGTTGTGGTGTAGCCGGCAGGTGATTTTTGCGTGTCCAGCAGGTGGTTCTGGCGAGTCGAGCAGGTGGTTCCGGCGTGCTCGGCAGGTGCTTCCGGAGTGCTCGCCAAGTGTTTCCGGCGTAGCCGGCAGGTGATTTTGCATGTAGAGCGGTCGTTCCGGCGGGTCGAGCCGGTGGTTCCGGCGTGTCCGGCAGGTGGTTCCGGTCTGTCAGGCAGGTGGTTCTGTGGTGTCCGGCACGAGGTTCAGTCTGAGAGGCTGTGCCGGCATGCCCCTCATGTGATTCCGGCTTGTCCTAGAAGTGGTGCTGGTGTAGCGGGCAGGTGATTTTGGCGTGTCCGGCAGGTGGTTCAGGCGAGTTGAGCAGGTGGTTGCGACGTGCTCGGCAGGTGCTTCCGGAATCTCCGGCACGTGTTTCTGGCACATCTGACTGGTGGTTCCGGCATGCCCAAAAGTTGATTCCGGTCTGTCTGGTAGGTGGTTCCGGCGTGCACTGCACGTGGTTCTGGTACGTCTCAGAGGTGGTTCCGTATGCCCAACAGGTGATTCCGGACTGTCCGCCACGTGCTTCTGGCACGTCTGAGAGGTGGTTCCAACATGCCCGGCAGGTCATTTCGGAGAGTCGTCCAAGTGGTTCTGGCGTAGCCCGCAGGTGATTTTGGCGTGTCCGGCATGTGGTTCTGCCGTGCTCGGCAGGTGGTTCAGGCATGGCCGTCACGTGGTTCCAGTCTGTCCAGGACGTGTTTCCAGCTTCTCCGGCAGGTGGTTCTGGTACGTCTGAGAGGTGGTTCCGCCATGGCTGGCAGGTGATCCCGGACTGTCCCCCAGGTGGTTCTGGCATAGCCAGCAGTTGATATTGGCCTGTCCGGCAGGTGGTTCCAGCGAGTCGAACAGGTGGCTCCGGCGTTCTTCGCAGGTGGTTCCGGTCTGTCCGGTAGGTGTTTCCGGCGTGTCTGGCACGTGCTTACGGCACGTCTGAGAGGTGGTTCCGGCATGCGCGGCAGGTGATTCCGTAGTGTCCGCCAGGTGGTTCTGGCGTACCCGGCAGGTGATTTTGGCGTGTCCGGCAGGTGTTTCTGGCGAGTCGAGCAGGTGGCTCCGGCATGCTCGGCAGGTGCTTCCGGCGTCTCCGGCACGTGGTTCTGCTGTGTCTGAGAGCTGGTTCCGGCATGTCCGGCAGATGATTCCGGAGTGTCCGCCAAGTGGTTCTGGCATACCCAGCAGGTGATTTTGGCGTGTCAGGGAGGTGGTACCGGTGAGTCGAGCAGGTGGTTCCGGCGTGCTCAGCAGGTGGTTCAGGCGGTTCTGGCAGGTGGTATCCGTCTGTTCGGGGTGTGGTTCCAGCATCTCATGAACACGTTTCTGGCACGTCTGAGATGTGGTTCCAGCCGGGCCGACAGGTGTTTCCGCAGTGTCCGCCAAGCGGTTCTGGCGTAGTTGGCAGGTGATTTTGGCATGACTGGCAGGTGGTTCCAGCAAGCCTGGCAGGTGATTCCAAAGTGTTCACCAACTGGTTGTGGCGTAGCCGGCAGGTGATGTTTGCGTGATCGGCAGGTGGTTCTGGCGAGTCGAGCAGGTGGTTCCGGCGTGCTCGGCTGGTGCTTCCGGGGTCATTGGCACGGGGTTCTGGCATGTCTGAGAGGTGGTTCCTGCATGCCCGGCAAGTGATTCCGGAGTGTTTGCCAAGTGGTTCTGGCATAGTCGGCAGGTGATTTTGGCATGTCCGGCAGGTGGTTCAGGCGAGTTGAGCAGGTGGTTCCAACGTGCTTGGCAGGTGCTTCCGGCGTCTCTGGCACGTGTTTCTGGCACATCTGACAGGTGGTTCCGGCATGCCCGAAAGGTGATTCCGGTCTGTCCGGTAGGTGGTTCCAGCCTGCACGGCATGTGGTTCTGGTACGTCTCAGAGGTGGTTGCGCATGCCCAACAGGTGATTCCGGACTGTCCGCCACATGGTTCTGGCACGTCTGAGAGGTGGTTCCGGCATGCCCGGCAGGTCATCCCAGAGAGTCCTCCAAGTGGTTCTGGCATAACACGCAGGTGATTTTGGCGTCTCTGGCAGGTTGTGCCGTAGTGCTTGGCAGGTGGTTCAGGCTTGGCCGGCAGGTGGTTCCAGACTCTCCAGGACGTGTTTCCAGCTTCTCCGGCAGGTGGTTCTGGTACGGCTGAGAGGTGGTTCCGCCATGGCTGGCAGGTGATTCCGGACCGTCCCCCAGTTGGTTCTGGCATAGACAGCAGTTGATATTGGCCTGTCCGGCAGGTGGTTCCAGCGAGTCGAGCAGGTGGCTCCGGCGTGCTCGGCAGTTGGTTCCGGTCTGTCCGGTAGGTGATTCTGGCGTGTCCGGCACATGCTTCCGGCACGTCTGAGAGGTGGTTCCGGCATGCGCGACAGGTGATTTCGGAGTGTCCGCCAGGTGGTTCTGGCGTACCCGGCAGGTGATTTTGGCGTGTCCGGCAGGTGTTTCTGGCGAGTCGAGCAGGTGGCTCCGGCATGCTCGGCAGGTTGTTCAGACGGGTCTGGCAGGTGTTTTCCGTCTGTTCGGGGTGTGGTTCCAGCATCTCATGCACATGGTTCTGGCCCGTCTGAGATGTGGTTCCGGCCGGCCCGACAGGTGTTTCCACAGTGTCCGCCAAGTAGTACTGGCGTAGTTGGCAGGTGATTTTGGCATGACCGGCAGGTGGTTCCAGCAAGCCCGGCAGGTGATTCCGAAGTGTTCCCCAACTGGTTGTGGCGTAGCCGGCAGGTGATTTTTGCGTGTCCGGCAGGTGGTTCTGGCGAGTCGAGCAGGTGGTTCCGGCGTGCTCGGCAGGTGCTTCCGGGGTCATTGGCATGTGGTTCTGGCATATCTGAGAGGTGGTTCCGGCATGCCCGGCAGGTGATTCCGGAGTGTTCGCCAAGTGTTTCCGGCGTAGCCGGCAGGTGATTTTGCATGTCCAGCGGTCGTTCCGGCGGGTCGAGCCGGTGGTTCCGGCGTGTCCGGCAGGTGGTTCCGGTCTGTGCGGCAGGTGGTTCTGTGGTGTCCAGCACGAGGTTCAGTCTGAGAGGCTGTGCCGGCATGCCCCTCACGTGATTCCGGCTTGTCCCCGAAGTGGTGCTGGTGTAGCGGGCAGGTGATTTTGGCGTGTCTGGCAGGTGGTTCAGGCGAGTTGAGCAGGTGGTTGCGACGTGATCGGCAGGTGCTTCCGGCGTCTCCGGCACATGTTTCTGGCACATCTGACTGGTGGTTCCGGCATGCCCAAAAGTTGATTCCGGTCTGTCCGGTAGGTGGTTCCGGAGTGCACGGCACGTGGTTCTGGTACGTCTCAGAGGTGGTTGCGAATGCCCAACAGGTGATTCCGGACTGTCCGCAACGTGCTTCTGGCACGTCTGAGAGGTGGTTCCAACATGCCCGGCAGGTCATTTCGGAGAGTCGTCCAAGTGGTTCTGGCGTAGCCCGCAGGTGATTTTGGCGTGTCCGGCAGGTGGTTCCGCCGTGCTCGGCAGGTGGTTCAGGCATGGCCGTCACGTGGTTCCAGTCTGTCCAGGACGTGTTTCCAGCTTCTCCGGCAGGTGGTTCTGGTACGTCTGAGAGGTGGTTCCGCCATGGCTGGCAGGTGATCCCGGACTGTCCCCCAGGTGGTTCTGGCATAGCCAGCAGTTGATATTGGCCTGTCCGGCAGGTGGTTCCAGCGAGTCGAACAGGTGGCTCCGGCGTTCTTCGCAGGTGGTTCCGGTCTGTCCGGTAGGTGTTTCCGGCGTGTCTGGCACGTGCTTCCGGCACGTCTGAGAGGTGGTTCCGGCATGCGCGGCAGGTGATTCCGTAGTGTCCGCCAGGTGGTTCTGGCGTACCCGGCAGGTGATTTTGGCGTGTCCGGCAGGTGTTTCTGGCGAGTCGAGCAGGTGGCTCCGGCATGCTCGGCAGGTGCTTCCGGCGTCTCCGGCACTTGGTTCTGGTGTGTCTGAGAGCTGGTTCCGGCATGTCCGGCAGATGATTCCGGAGTGTCCGCCAAGTGGTTCTGGCATACCCAGCAGGTGATTTTGGCGTGTCAGGGAGGTGGTACCGGTGAGTCGAGCAGGTGGTTCCGGCGTGCTCAACAGGTGGTTCAGGCGGTTCTGGCAGGTGGTATCCGTCTGTTCGGGGTGTGGTTCCAGCATCTCATGAACACGTTTCTGGCACGTCTGAGATGTGGTTCCAGCCGGCCCGACAGGTGTTTCCGCAGTGTCCGCCAAGCGGTTCTGGCGTAGTTGGAAGCTGATTTTGGCATGACTGGCAGGTGGTTCCAGCAAGCCTGGCAGGTGATTCGAAAGTGTTCACCAACTGGTTGTGGCGCAGCCGGCAGGTGATTTTTGCGTGATCGGCAGGTGGTTCTGGCGAGTCGAGCAGGTGGTTCCGGCGTGCTCGGCTGGTGCTTCCGGGGTCATTGGCACGGGGTTCTGGCATGTCTGAGAGGTGGTTCCTGCATGCCCGGCAAGTGATTCCGGAGTGTTCGCCAAGTGTTTCTGGCATACTCGGCAGGTGATTTTGGCATGTCCGGCAGGTGGTTCAGGCGAGTTGAGCAGGTGGTTCCAACGTGCTTGGCAGGTGCTTCCGGCGTCTCCGGCACGTGTTTCTGGCACATCTGACAGGTGGTTCCGGCATGCCCGAAAGGTGATTCCGGTCTGTCCGGTAGGTGGTTCCAGCCTGCACGGCATGTGGTTCTGGTACGTCTCAGAGGTGGTTGCGCATGCCCAACAGGTGATTCCGGACTGTCCGCCACATGGTTCTGGCACGTCTGAGAGGTGGTTCCGGCATGCCCGGCAGGTCATCCCAGAGAGTCCTCCAAGTGGTTCTGGCATAACACGCAGGTGATTTTGGCGTGTCTGGCAGGTTGTGCCGTTGTGCTTGGCAGGTGGTTCAGGCTTGGCCGGCAGGTGGTTCCAGACTGTCCAGGACGTGTTTCCAGCTTCTCCGGCAGGTGGTTCTGGTACGGCTGAGAGGTGGTTCTGCCATGGCTGGCAGGTGATTCCGGACCGTCCCCCAGTTGGTTCTGGCATAGACAGCAGTTGATATTGGCCTGTCCGGCAGGTGGTTCCAGCGAGTCGAACAGGTGGCTCCGGCGTGCTCGGCAGTTGGTTCCGGTCTGTCCGGTAGGTGATTCCGGCGTGTCCGGCACGTGCTTCCGGCACGTCTGAGAGGTGGTTCCGGCATGCGCGACAGGTGATTTCGGAGTGTCCGCCAAGTGGTTCTGGCGTACCCGGCAGGTGATTTTGGCGTGTCCGGCAGGTGTTTCTGGCGAGTCGAGCAGGTGGCTCCGGCATGCTCGGCAGGTTGTTCAGACGGGTCTGGCAGGTGTTTTCCGTCTGTTCGGGGTGTGGTTCCAGCATCTCATGCACATGGTTCTGGCACGTCTGAGATGTGGTTCCGGCCGGCCCGACAGGTGTTTCCACAGTGTCCGCCAAGTAGTACTGGCGTAGTTGGCAGGTGATTTTGGCATGACCGGCAGGTGGTTCCAGCAAGCCCGGCAGGTGATTCCGAAGTGTTCCCCAACTGGTTGTGGCGTAGCCGGCAGGTGATTTTTGCGTGTCCGGCAGGTGGTTCTGGCGAGTCGAGCAGGTGGCTCCGGCGTGCTCGGCAGGTGCTTCCGGCGTCTCCGGCACGTGGTTCTGGCATATCTGAGAAGTGGTTCCGGCATGCCCGGCAGGTGATTCCGGAGTGTCTGCCAAGTGGTTCTGGCATACCCGGCTGGTGATTTTTGCATGTCAGGTAGGTGGTTCCGGCGAGTCGAGCCGGTGGCTCCGGCGTGCTCGGCATGTTGTTCAGACGGGTCTGGCAGGTGTTTTCCGTCTGTTCGGGGTGTGGTTCCAGCATCTCATGCACATGGTTCTGGCACGTCTGAGATGTGGTTCCGGCCGGCCCGACAGGTGTTTCCACAGTGTCCGCCAAGTGGTGCTGGCGTAGTTGGCAGGTGATTTTGGCATGACTGGCAGGTGGTTCCAGCAAGCCTGGCAGGTGATTCCAAAGTGTTCACCAACTGGTTGTGGCGTAGCCGGCAGGTGATTTTTGCGTGATCGGCAGGTGGTTCTGGCGAGTCGAGCAGGTGGTTCCGGCGTGCTCGGCTGCTGCTTCCGGGGTCATTGGCACGGGGTTCTGGCATGTCTGAGAGGTGGTTCCTGCATGCCCGACAAGTGATTCCGGAGTGTTCGCCAAGTGGTTCTGGCATAGTCGGCAGGTGATTTTGGCATGTCCGGCAGGTGGTTCAGGCGAGTTGAGCAGGTGGTTCCAACGTGCTTGGCAGGTGCTTCCGGCGTCTCCGGCACGTGTTTCTGGCACATCTGACAGGTGGTTCCGGCATGCCCGAAAGGTGATTCCGGTCTGTCCGGTAGGTGGTTCCAGCCTGCACGGCATGTGGTTCTGGTACGTCTCAGAGGTGGTTGCGCATGCCCAACAGGTGATTCCGGACTGTCCGCCACATGGTTCTGGCACGTCTGAGAGGTGGTTCCGGCATGCCCGGCAGGTCATCCCAGAGAGTCCTCCAAGTGGTTCTGGCATAACACGCAGGTGATTTTGGCGTGTCTGGCAGGTTGTTCCATTGTGCTTGGCAGGGGGTTCAGGCTTGGCCGGCAGGTGGTTCCAGACTGTCCAGGACGTGTTTCCAGCTTCTCCGGCAGGTGGTTCTGGTACGTCTGAGAGGTGGTTCCGCCATGGCTGGCAGGTGATTCCGGACCGTCCCCCAGGTGGTTCTGGCATAGCCAGCAGTTGATATTGGCCTGTCCGGCAGGTGGTTCCAGCGAGTCGAACAGGTGGCTCCGGCGTGCTCGGCAGGTGGTTCCGGTCTGTCCGGTAGGTGATTCCGGCGTGTCCGGCACGTGCTTCCGGCACGTCTGAGAGGTGGTTCCGGCATGCGCGACAGGTGGTTTCGGAGTGTCCGCAAGGTGGTTCTGGCGTACCCGGCAGGTGATTTTGGCGTGTCCGGCAGGTGTTTCTGGCGAGTCGAGCAGGTGGCTCCGGCATGCTCGGCAGGTGCTTCCGGCGTCTCCGGCACGTAGTTCTGGTGTGTCTGAGAGCTGGTTCCGGAATGTCCGGCAGATGATTCCGAAGTGTCCGCCAAGTGGTTCTGGCATACCCAGCTGGTGATTTGGGCATGTCAGGTAGGTGGTTCCGGCGAGTCGAGCAGGTGGCTCCGGCGTGCTCGGCAGGTTGTTTAGACGGGTCTGGCAGGTGTTTTCCGTCTGTTCGGGGTGTGGTTCCAGCATCTCATGCACATGGTTCTGGCACGTCTGAGATGTGGTTCCGGCCGGCCAGACAGGTGTTTCCACAGTGTCCGCCAAGTGGTACTGGCGTAGTTGGCAGGTGATTTTGGCATGACCGGAGGTGGTTCCAGCAAGCCCGGCAGGTGATTCCGAAGTGTTCCCCAACTGGTTGTGGTGTAGCTGGCAGGTGATTTTTGCGTGTCCGGCAGGTGGTTCTGGTGAGTCGAGCAGGTGGTTCCGGCGTGCTCGGCAGGTGCTTCCGGGTTCATTGGCACGTGGTTCTGGCATATCTGAGAGGTGGTTCCGGCATGCCCGGCAGATGATTCCGGAGTGTTCGCCAAGTGTTTCCGGCGTAGCCGGCAGGTGATTTTGCATGTCCAGCGGTCGTTCCGGCGGGTCGAGCCGGTGGTTCCGGCGTGTCCGGCAGGTGGTTCCGGTCTGTCCGGCAGGTGGTTCTGTGGTGTCCGGCACGAGGTTCAGTCTGAGAGGCTGTGCCGGCATGCCCCTCACGTGATTCCGGCTTGTCCCCGAAGTGGTGCTGGTGTAGCGGGCAGGTGATTTTGGCGTGTCCGGCAGGTGGTTCAGGCGAGTTGAGCAGGTGGTTGCGACGTGCTCGGCAGGTGCTTCCGGCGTCTCCGGCACGTGTTTCTGGCACATCTGACTGGTGGTTCCGGCATGCCCAAATGGTGATTCCGGTCTGTCCGTTAGGTGGTTCCGGCGTGCACGGCACGTGGTTCTGGTACGTCTCAGAGGTGGTTGCGTATGCCCAACAGGTGATTCCGGACTGTCCTGCACGTGCTTCTTGCACGTCTGAGAGGTGGTTCCAACATGCCCGGCAGGTCATTTCGGAGAGTCGTCCAAGTGGTTCTGGCGTAGCCCGCAGGTGATTTTGGCGTATCCGGCAGGTGGTTCCGCCGTGCTCGGCAGGTGGTTCAGGCATGGCCGTCACGTGGTTCCAGTCTGTCCAGGACGTGTTTCCAGCTTCTCCGGCAGGTGGTTCTGGTACGTCTGAGAGGTGGTTCCGCCATGGCTGGCAGGTGATCACGGACTGTCCCCCAGGTCGCTCTGGCATAGCCAGCAGTTGATATTGGCCTGTCCGGCAGGTGGTTCCAGCGAGTCGAACAGGTGGCTCCGGCGTTCTTGGCAGGTGGTTCTGGTCTGTCCGGTAGGTGTTTCCGGCGTGTCTGGCACGTGCTTCCGGCACGTCTGAGAGGTGGTTCCGGCATGCGCGGCAGGTGATTCCGTAGTGTCCGCCAGGTGGTTCTGGCGTACCCGGCAGGTGATTTTAGCGTGTCCGGCAGGTGTTTCTGGCGAGTCGAGCAGGTGGCTCCGGCATGCTCGGCAGGTGCTTCCGGCGTCTCCGGCACTTGGTTCTGGTGTGTCTGAGAGCTGGTTCCGGCATGTCCGGCAGATGATTCCGGAGTGGCCGCCAAGTGGTTCTGGCATACCCAGCAGGTGATTTTGGCGTGTCAGGGAGGTGGTACCGGTGAGTCGAGCAGGTGGTTCCGGCGTGCTCAGCAGGTGGTTCAGGCGGTTCTGGCAGGTGGTATCCGTCTGTTCGGGGTGTGGTTCCAGCATCTCATGAACACGTTTCTGGCACGTCTGAGATGTGGTTCCAGCCGGCCCGACAGATGTTTCCGCAGTGTCCGCCAAGCGGTTCTGGCGTAGCCGGCAGGTGATGTTTGCCTGTCCGGCAGGGGGTTCTGGCGAGTCGAGCAGGTGGTTCCGGCATGCTCGGCAGGTGCTTCCGGGGTCATTGGCACGTGGTTCTGGCATATCTGAGAGGTGGTTCCGGCATGCCCGGCAGGTGATTCCGGCGTGTTCGCCAAGTGTTTCCGGCGTAGCCGGCAGGTGATTTTGCATGTCCAGCGGTCGTTCCGGCGGGTCGAGCCGGTGGTTCCGGCGTGTCCGGCAGGTGGTTCCGGTCTGTCCGGCAGGTGGTTCTGTGGTGTCCGGCACGAGGTTCAGTCTGAGAGGCTGTGCCGGCATGCCCCTCACGTGATTCCGGCTTGTCCCCGAAGTGGTGCTGGTGTAGCGGGCAGGTGATTTTGGCGTGTCCGGCAGGTGGTTCAGGCGAGTTGAGCAGGTGGTTGCGACGTGCTCGGCAGGTGCTTCCGGCGTCTCCGGCACGTGTTTCTGGCACATCTGACTGGTGGTTCCGGCATGCCCAAAAGTTGATTCCGGTCTGTCCGGTAGGTGGTTCCGGCGTGCACGGCACGTGGTTCTGGTACGTCTCAGAGGTGGTTGCGTATGCCCAACAGGTGATTCCGGACTGTCCGCCACGTGCTTCTGGCACGTCTGAGAGGTGGTTCCAACATGCCCGGCAGGTCATTTCGGAGAGTCGTCCAAGTGGTTCTGGCGTAGCCCGCAGGTGATTTTGGCGTGTCCGGCAGGTGGTTCCGCTGTGCTCGGCAGGTGGTTCAGGCATGGCCGTCACGTGGTTCCAGTCTGTCCAGGACGTGTTTCCAGCTTCTCCGGCAGGTGGTTCTGGTACGTCTGAGAGGTGGTTCCGCCATGGCTGGCAGGTGATCCCGGACCGTCCCCCAGGTGGTTCTGGCATAGCCAGCAGTTGATATTGGCCTGTCCGGCAGGTGGTTCCAGTGAGTCGAACAGGTGGCTCCGGCGTTCTTGGCAGGTGGTTCCGGTCTGTCCGGTAGGTGTTTCCGGCGTGTCTGGCACATGCTTCCGGCACGTCTGAGAGGTGGTTCCGGCATGCGCGGCAGGTGATTCCGTAGTGTCCGCCAGGTGGTTCTGGCGTACCGGGCAGGTGATTTTGGCATGTCCGGCAGGTGTTCCTGGCGAGTCGAGCAGGTGGCTCCGGCGTGCTCGGCTGGTGCTTCCGGGGTCATTGGCACGGGGTTCTGGCATGTCTGAGAGGTGGTTCCTGCATGCCCGGCAAGTGATTCCGGAGTGTTCGCCAAGTGGTTCTGGCATAGTCGGCAGGTGATTTTGGCATGTCCGGCAGGTGGTTCAGGCGAGTTGAGCAGGTGGTTCCAACGTGCTTGGCAGGTGCTTCCGGCGTCTCCGGCACGTGTTTCTGGCACATCTGACAGGTGGTTCCGGCATGCCCGAAAGGTGATTCCGGTCTGTCCGGTAGGTGGTTCCAGCCTGCACGGCATGTGGTTCTGGTACGTCTCAGAGGTGGTTGCGCATGCCCAACAGGTGATTCCGGACTGTCCGCCACATGGTTCTGGCACGTCTGAGAGGTGGTTCCGGCATGCCCGGCAGGTCATCCCAGAGAGTCCTCCAAGTGGTTCTGGCATAACACGCAGGTGATTTTGGCGTGTCTGGCAGGTTGTTCCGTTGTGCTTGGCAGGTGGTTCAGGCTTGGCCGGCAGGTGGTTCCAGACTGTCCAGGACGTGTTTCCAGCTTCTCCGGCAGGTGGTTCTGGTACGTCTGAGAGGTGGTTCCGCCATGGCTGGCAGGTGATTCCGGACCGTCCCCCAGGTGGTTCTGGCATAGCCAGCAGTTGATATTGGCCTGTCCGGCAGGTGGTTCCAGCGAGTCGAACAGGTGGCTCCGGCGTGCTCGGCAGGTGGTTCCGGTCTGTCCGGTAGGTGATTCCGGCGTGTCCGGCACGTGCTTCCGGCACGTCTGAGAGGTGGTTCCGGCATGCGCTACAGGTGGTTTCGGAGTGTCCGCCAGGTGGTTCTGGCACACCCGGCAGGTGATTTTCGCGTGTCCGGCAGGTGTTTCTGGCGAGTCGAGCAGGTGGCTCCGGCATGCTCGGCAGGTGCTTCCGGCGTCTCCGGCACGTGGTTCTGGTGTGTCTGAGAGCTGGTTCCGGCATGTCCGGCAGATGATTCCGGAGTGTCCGCCCAGTGGTTCTGGCATACCCGGCTGGTGATTTGGGCATGTCAGGTAGGTGGTTCCGGCAAGTCGAGCAGGTGGCTCCGGCGTGCTCGGCAGGTTGTTCAGACGGGTCTGGCAGGTGTTTTCCGTCTGTTCGGGGTGTGGTTCTAGCATCTCATGCACATGGTTCTGGCACGTCTGAGATGTGGTTCCGGCCGGCCCGACAGGTGTTTCCACAGTGTCCGCCAAGTGGTACTGGCGTAGTTGGCAGGTGATTTTGGCATGACCGGCAGGTGGTTCCAGCAAGCCCGGCAGGTGATTCCGAAGTGTTCCCCAACTGGTTGTGGCGTAGCCGGCAGGTGATTTTTGCGTGTCCGGCAGGTGGTTCTGGCGAGTCGAGCAGGTGGTTCTTGCGTGCTCGGCAGGTGCTTCCGGGGTCATTGGCACGTGGTTCTGGCATATCTGAGATGTGGTTCCGGCATGCCCGACAGGTGATTCCGGAGTGTTCGCCAAGTGTTTCCGGCGTAGCCGGCAGGTGATTTTGCATGTCCAGCGGTCGTTCCGGCCGGTCGAGCCGGTGGTTCCGGCGTGTCCGGCAGGTGGTTCCGGTCTGTCCGGCAGGTGGTTCTGTGGTGTCCGGCACGAGGTTCAGTCTGAGAGGCTGTGCCGGCATGCCCCTCACGTGATTCCGGCTTGTCCCCGAAGTGGTGCTGGTGTAGCGGGCAGGTGATTTTGGCGTGTCCGGCAGGTGGTTCAGGCGAGTTGAGCAGGTGGTTGCGACGTGCTCGGCAGGTGCTTCCGGCGTCTCCGGCACGTGTTTCTGGCACATCTGACTGGTGGTTCCGGCATGCCCGAAAGTTGATTCCGGTCTGTCCGGTAGGTGGTTCCGGCGTGCACGGCACGTGGTTCTGGTACGTGTCAGAGGTGGTTGCGTATGCCCAACAGGTGATTCCGGACTGTCCGCCACGTGCTTCTGGCACGTCTGAGAGGTGGTTCCAACATGCCCGGCAGGTCATTTCGGAGAGTCGTCCAAGTGGTTCTGGCGTAGCCCGCAGGTGATTTTGGCGTGTCCGGCAGGTGGTTCCGCCGTGCTCGGCAGGTGGTTCAGGCATGGCCGTCACGTGGTTCCAGTCTGTCCAGGACGTGTTTCCAGCTTCTCCGGCAGGTGGTTCTGGTACGTCTGAGAGGTGGTTCCGCCATGGCTGGCAGGTGATCCCGGACCGTCCCCCAGGTGGTTCTGGCATAGCCAGCAGTTGATATTGGCCTGTCCGGCAGGTGGTTCCAGCGAGTCGAACAGGTGGCTCCGGCGTTCTTCGCAGGTGGTTCCGGTCTGTCCGGTAGGTGTTTCCGGCGTGTGTGGCACGTGCTTCCGGCACGTCTGAGAGGTGGTTCCGGCATGCGCGGCAGGTGATTCCATAGTGTCCGCCAGGTGGTTCTGGAATACCCGGCAGGTGATTTTGGCGTGTCCGGCAGGTGTTTCTGGCGAGTCGAGCAGGTGGCTCCGGCATGCTCGGCAGGTGCTTCCGGCGTCTCCGGCACGTGGTTCTGGTGTGTCTGAGAGCTGGTTCCGGCATGTCCGGCAGATGATTCCGGAGTGTCCGCCAAGTGGTTCTGGCATACCCAGCAGCTGATTTTGGCGTGTCAGGGAGGTGGTACCGGTAAGTTGAGCAGGTGGTTCCGGCGTGCTCAACAGGTGGTTCAGGCGGTTCTGGCAGGTGGTATCCGTCTGTTCGTGGTGTGGTTCCAGCATCTCATGAACACGTTTCTGGCACGTCTGAGATGTGGTTCCAGCCGGCCCGACAGGTGTTTCCGCAGTGTCCGCCAAGCGGTTCTGGTTTACTTGGCAGGTGATTTTGGCATGACTGGCAGGTGGTTCCAGCAAGCCTCGCAGGTGATTCCAAAGTTTTCACCAACTGGTTGTGGCGTAGCCGGCAGGTGATTTTTGCGTGATCGGCAGGTGGTTATGGCGAGTCGAGCAGGTGGTTCCGGCGTGCTCGGCTGGTGCTTCCGGGGTCATTGGCACGGGGTTCTGGCATGTCTGAGAGGTGGTTCCTGCATGCCCGGCAAGTGATTCCGGAGTGTTCGCCACGTGGTTCTGGCATAGTCGGCAGGTGATTTTGGCATGTCCGGCAGGTGGTTCAGGAGAGTTGAGCAGGTGGTTCCAACGTGCTTGGCAGGTGCTTCCGGCGTCTCCGGCACGTGTTTCTGGCACATCTGACAGGTGGTTCCGGCATGCCCGAAAGGTGATTCCGGTCTGTCCGGTAGGTGGTTCCAGCCTGCACGGCATGTGGTTCTGGTACGTCTCAGAGGTGGTTGCGCATGCCCAACAGGTGATTCCGGACTGTCCGCCACATGGTTCCGGCACGTCTGAGAGGTGGTTCTGGCATGCCTGGCAGGTCATCCCAGAGAGTCCTCCAAGTGGTTCTGGCATAACACGCAGGTGATTTTGGCGTGTCTGGCAGGTTGTTCCGTTGTGCTTGGCAGGTGGTTCAGGCTTGGCCGGCAGGTGGTTCCAGACTGTCCAGGACGTGTTTCCAGCTTCTCCGGCAGGTGGTTCTGGTACGTCTGAGAGGTGGTTCCACCATGGCTGGCAGGTGATACCGGACCCTCCCCCAGGTGGTTCTGGCATAGCCAGCAGTTGATATTGGCCTGTCCGGCAGGTGGTTCCAGCGAGTCGAACAGGTGGCTCCGGCGTGCTCGGCAGGTGGTTCGGGTCTGTCCGGTAGGTGATTCCGGCGTGTCCGGCACGTGATTCCGGCACGTCTGAGAGGTGGTTCCGGCATGCGCGACAGGTGATTTCGGAGTGTCCGCCAGGTGGTTCTGGCGTACCCTGCAGGTGATTTTGGCGTGTCCGGCAGGTGTTTCTGGCGAGTCGAGCAGGTGGCTCCGGCATGCTCGGCAGGTGCTTCCGGCGTCTCCGGCACGTGGTTCTGGTGTGTCTGAGAGCTGGTTCCGGCATGTCCGGCAGATGATTCCGGAGTGTCCGCCAAGTGGTTCTGGCATACCCGGCTGGTGATTTGGGCATGTCAGGCAGGTGGTTCCGGCGAGTCGAGCAGGTGGCTCCGGCGTGCTCGGCAGGTGCTTCCGGGGTCATTGGCACGGGGTTCTGGCATGTCTGAGAGGTGGTTCCTGCATGCCCGGCAAGTGATTCCGGAGTGTTCGCCAAGTGGTTCTGGCATAGTCGGCAGGTGATTTTGGCATGTCCGGCAGGTGGTTCAGGCGAGTTGAGCAGGTGGTTCCAACGTGCTTGGCAGGTGCTTCCGGCGTCTCCGGCACGTGTTTCTGGCACATTTGACAGGTGGTTCCGGCATGCCCGAAAGGTGATTCCGGTCTGTCCGGTAGGTGGTTCCAGCCTGCACGGCATGTGGTTCTGGTACGTCTCAGAGGTGGTTGCGCATGCCCAACAGGTGATTCCGGACTGTCCGCCACATGGTTCTGGCACGTCTGAGAGGTGGTTCCGGCATGCCTGGCAGGTCATCCCAGAGAGTCCTCCAAGTGGTTCTGGCATAACACGCAGGTGATTTTGGCGTGTCTGGCAGGTTGTTCCGTTGTGCTTGGCAGGTGGTTCAGGCTTGGCCGGCAGGTGGTTCCAGACTGTCCAGGACGTGTTTCCAGCTTCTCCGGCAGGTGGTTCTGGTACGTCTGAGAGGTGGTTCCGCCATGGCTGGCAGGTGATTCCGGACCGTCCCCCAGGTGGTTCTGGCATAGCCAGCAGTTGATATTGGCCTGTCCGGCAGGTGGTTCCAGCGAGTCGAACAGGTGGCTCCGGCGTGCTCGGCAGGTGGTTCCGGTCTGTCCGGTAGGTGATTCCGGCGTGTCCGGCACGTGCTTCCGGCACGTCTGAGAGGTGGTTCCGGCATGCGCTACAGGTGGTTTCGGAGTGTCCGCCAGGTGGTTCTGGCACACCCGGCAGGTGATTTTGGCGTGTCCGGCAGGTGTTTCTGGCGAGTCGAGCAGGTGGCTCCGGCATGCTCGGCAGGTGCTTCCGGCGTCTCCGGCACGTGGTTCTGGTGTGTCTGAGAGCTGGTTCCGGCATGTCCGGCAGATGATTCCGGAGTGTCCGCCAAGTGGTTCTGGCATACCCGGCTGGTGATTTGGGCATGTCAGGTAGGTGGTTCCGGCGAGTCGAGCAGGTGGCTCCGGCGTGCTCGGCAGGTTGTTCAGACGGGTCTGGCAGGTGTTTTCCGTCTGTTCGGGGTGTGGTTCCAGCATCTCATGCACATGGTTCTGGCACGTCTGAGATGTGGTTCCGGCCGGCCCGACAGGTGTTTCCACAGTGTCCGCCAAGTGGTACTGGCGTAGTTGGCAGGTGATTTTGGCATGACCGGCAGGTGGTTCCAGCAAGCCCGGCAGGTGATTCCGAAGTGTTCCCCAACTGGTTGTGGCGTAGCCGGCAGGTGATTTTTGCGTGTCCGGCAGGTGGTTCTGGCGAGTCGAGCAGGTGGTTCTTGCGTGCTCGGAAGGTGCTTCCGGGGTCATTGGCACGTGGTTCTGGCATATCTGAGATGTGGTTCCGGCATGCCCGACAGGTGATTCCGGAGTGTTCGCCAAGTGTTTCCGGCGTAGCCGGCAGGTGATTTTGCATGTCCAGCGGTCGTTCCGGCCGGTCGAGCCGGTGGTTCCGGCGTGTCCGGCAGGTGGTTCCGGTCTGTCCGGCAGGTGGTTCTGTGGTGTCCGGCACGAGGTTCAGTCTGAGAGGCTGTGCCGGCATGCCCCTCACGTGATTCCGGCTTGTCCCCGAAGTGGTGCTGGTGTAGCGGGCAGGTGATTTTGGCGTGTCCGGCAGGTGGTTCAGGCGAGTTGAGCAGGTGGTTGCGACGTGCTCGGCAGGTGCTTCCGGCGTCTCCGGCACGTGTTTCTGGCACATCTGACTGGTGGTTCCGGCATGCCCGAAAGTTGATTCCGGTCTGTCCGGTAGGTGGTTCCGGCGTGCACGGCACGTGGTTCTGGTACTTGTCAGAGGTGGTTGCGTATGCCCAACAGGTGATTCCGGACTGTCCGGCACGTGCTTCTGGCACGTCTGAGAGGTGGTTCCAACATGCCCGGCAGGTCATTTCGGAGAGTCGTCCAAGTGGTTCTGGCGTAGCCCGCAGGTGATTTTGGCGTGTCCGGCAGGTGGTTCCGCCGTGCTCGGCAGGTGGTTCAGGCATGGCCGTCACGTGGTTCCAGTCTGTCCAGGACGTGTTTCCAGCTTCTCCGGCAGGTGGTTCTGGTACGTCTGAGAGGTGGTTCCGCCATGGCTGGCAGGTGATCCCAGTCTGTCCCCCAGGTGGTTCTGGCATAGCCAGCAGTTGATATTGGCCTGTCCGGCAGGTGGTTCCAGTGAGTCGAACAGGTGGCTCCGGCGTTCTTGGCAGGTGGTTCCGGTCTGTCCGGTAGGTGTTTCCGGCGTGTCTGGCACGTGCTTCCGGCACGTCTGAGAGGTGGTTCCGGCATGCGCGGCAGGTGATTCCGTAGTGTCCGCCAGGTGGTTCTGGCGTACCCGGCAGGTGATTTTGGCGTGTCCGGCAGGTGTTTCTGGCGAGTCGAGCAGGTGGCTCCGGCATGCTCGGCAGGTGCTTCCGGCGTCTCCGGCACGTGGTTCTGGTGTGTCTGAGAGCTGGTTCCGGCATGTCCGGCAGATGATTCCGGAGTGTCCGCCAAGTGGTTCTGGCATACCCGGCTGGTGATTTGGGCATGTCAGGTAGGTGGCTCCGGCGTGCTCGGCAGGTTGTTCAGACGGGTCTGGCAGGTGTTTTCCATCTGTTCGGGGTGTGGTTCCAGCATCTCATGCACATGGTTCTGGCACGTCTGAGATGTGGTTCCGGCCGGCCCGACAGGTGTTTCCACAGTGTCCGCCAAGTGGTACTGGCGTAGTTGGCAGGTGATTTTGGCAAGCCCGGCAGGTGATTCCGAAGTTTTCCCCAACTGGTTGTGGCGTAGCCGGCAGGTGATTTTTGCGTGTCCGGCAGGTGGTTCTGGCGAGTCGAGCAGGTGGTTCCGGCGTGCTCGGCAGGTGCTTCCGGGGTCATTGGCACGTGGTTCTGGCATATCTGAGAGGTGGTTCCAGCATGCCCGGCAGGTGATTCCGGAGTGTTCGCCAAGTGTTTCCGGCGTAGCCGGCAGGTGATTTTGCATGTCCAGCGGTCGTTCCGGCGGGTCGAGCCGGTGGTTCCGGCGTGTCCGGCAGGTGGTTCCGGTCTGTCCGGCAGGTGGTTCTGTGGTGTCCGGCACGAGGTTCAGTCTGAGAGGCTGTGCCGGCATGCCCCTCACGTGATTCCGGCTTGTCCCCGAAGTGGTGCTGGTGTAGCGGGCAGGTGATTTTGGCGTGTCCGGCAGTTGGTTCAGGCGAGTTGAGCAGGTGGTTGCGACGTGCTCGACAGGTGCTTCCGGCGTCTCCAACACGTGTATCTGGCACATCTGACTGGTGGTTCCGGCATGCCCAAAAGTTGATTCCGGTCTGTCCGGTAGGTGGTTCCGGCGTGCACGGCACGTGGTTCTGGTACGTGTCAGAGGTGGTTGCGTATGCCCAACAGGTGATTCCGGACTGTCCGCCACGTGCTTCTGGCACGTCTGAGAGGTGGTTCCAACATGCCCGGCAGGTCATTTCGGAGAGTCGTCCAAGTGGTTCTGGCGTAGCCCGCAGGTGATTTTGGCGTGTCCGGCAGGTGGTTGCGCCGTGCTCGGCAGGTGGTTCAGGCATGGCCGTCACGTGGTTCCAGTCTGTCCAGGACGTGTTTCCAGCTTCTCCGGCAGGTGGTTCTGGTACGTCTGAGAGGTGGTTCCGCCATGGCTGGCAGGTGATCCCGGACTGTCCCCCAGGTGGTTCTGGCATAGCCAGCAGTTGATATTGGCCTGTCCGGCAGGTGGTTCCAGCGAGTCGAACAGGTGGCTCCGGCGTTCTTGGCAGGTGGTTCCGGTCTGTCCGGTAGGTGTTTCCGGCGTGTCTGGCACGTGCTTCTGGCACGTCTGAGAGGTGGTTCCGCATGCGCGGCAGGTGATTCCGTAGTGTCCGCCAGGTGGTTCTGGCATACCCGGCAGGTGATTTTGGCGTGTCCGGCAGGTGTTTCTGGCGAGTCGAGCAGGTGGCTCCGGCATGCTCGGCAGGTGCTTCCGGCGTCTCCGGCACTTGGTTCTGGTGTGTCTAGGAGCTGGTTCTGGCATGTCCGGCAGATGATTCCAGAGTGTCCGCCAAGTGGTTCTGGCATACCCAGCAGGTGATTTTGACGAGTCAGGGAGGTGGTACCGGTGAGTCGAGCAGGTGGTTCCGGCGTGCTCAGCAGGTGGTTCAGGCGGTTCTGGCAGGTGGTATCCGTCTGTTCGGGGTGTGGTTCCAGCATCTCATGAACACGTTTCTGGCACGTCTGAGATGTGGTTCCAGCTGGCCCGACATTTGTTTCCGCAGTGTCCGCCAAGCGGTTCTGGCGTAGTTGGCAGCTGATTTTGGCATGACTGGCAGGTGGTTCCAGCAAGCCTGGCAGGTGATTCCAAAGTGTTCACCAACTGGTTGTGGCGTAGCCGGCAGGTGATTTTTGCGTGATCGGCAGGTGGTTCTGGCGAGTCGAGCAGGTGGTTCCGGCGTGCTCGGCTGGTGCTTCCGGGGTCATTGGCACGGGGTTCTGGCATGTCTGAGAGGTGGTTCCTGCATGCCCGGCAAGTGATTCCGGAGTGTTCGCCAATTGGTTCTGGCATAGTCGGCAGGTGATTTTGGCATGTCCGGCAGGTGGTTCAGGCGAGTTGAGCAGGTGGTTCCAACGTGCTTGGCAGGTGCTTCCGGCGTCTCCGGCACGTGTTTCTGGCACATCTGACAGGTGGTTCCGGCATGCCCGAAAGGTGATTCCGGGCTGTCTGGTAGGTGGTTCCAGCCTGCACGGCATGTGGTTCTGGTACGTCTCAGAGGTGGTTGCGCATGCCCAACAGGTGATTCCGGACTGTCCGCCACATGGTTCTGGCACGTCTGAGAGGTGGTTCCGGCATTCCCGGCCGGTCATCCCAGAGAGTCCTCCAAGTGGTTCTGGCATAACACGCAGGTGATTTTGGCGTGTCTGGCAGGTTGATCCGTTGTGCTTGGCAGGTGGTTCAGGCTTGGCCGGCAGGTGGTTCCAGACTGTCCAGGACGTGTTTCCAGCTTCTCCGGCAGGTGGTTCTGGTACGTCTGAGAGGTGGTTCCGCCATGGCTGGCAGGTGATTCCGGACCGTCCCCCAGGTGGTTCTGGCATAGCCAGCAGTTGATATTGGCCTGTCCGGCAGGTGGTTCCAGCGAGTAGAACAGGTGGCTCCGCCGTGCTCGGCAGGTGGTTCCGGTCTGTCCGGTAGGTGATTCCGGCGTGTCCGGCACGTGCTTCCGGCACGTCGGAGAGGTGGTTCCGGCATGCGCGACAGGTGGTTTCGGAGTGTTCGCCAGGTGGTTCTGGCGTACCCGGCAGGTGATTTTGGCGTGTCCGGCAGGTGTTTCTGGCGAGTCGAGCAGGTGGCTCCGGCATGCTCGGCAGGTGCTTCCGGCGTCTCCGGCACGTGGTTCTGGTGTGTCTGAGAGCTGGTTCCGGCATGTCCGGCAGATGATTCCGGAGTGTCCGCCAAGTGGTTCTGGCATACCAGGCTGGTGATTTGGGCATGTCAGGTAGGTGGCTCCGGCGTGCTCGGCAGGTTGTTCAGACGGGTCTGGCAGGTGTTTCCCGTCTGTTCGGGGTGTGGTTCCAGCATCTCATGCACATGGTTCTGGCACGTCTGAGATGTGGTTCCGGCCGGCCCGACAGGTGTTTCCGCAGTGTCCGCCAAGTGGTACTGGCGTAGTTGGCAGGTGATTTTGGCATGACCGGCAGGTGGTTCCAGCAAGCCCGGCAGGTGATTCCGAAGTGTTCCCCAACTGGTTGTGGCGTAGCCGGCAGGTGATTTTTGCGTGTCCGGCAGGTGGTTCTGGCGAGTCGAGCAGGTGGTTCCGGCGTGCTCGGCAGGTGCTTCCGGGGTCATTGGCACGTGGTTTTGGCATATCTGAGAGGTGGTTCCAGCATGCCCGGCAGGTGATTCCGGAGTGTTCGCCAAGTGTTTCCGGCGTAGCCGGCAGGTGATTTTGCATGTCCAGCGGTCGTTCCGGCGGGTCGAGCCGGTGGTTCCGGCGTGTCCGGCAGGTGGTTCCGGTCTGTCCGGCAGGTGGTTCTGTGGTGTCCGGCACGAGGTTCAGTCTGAGAGGCTGTGCCGGCATGCCCCTCACGTGATTCCGGCTTGTCCCCGAAGTGGTGCTGGTGTAGCGGGCAGGTGATTTTGGCGTGTCCGGCAGTTGGTTCAGGCGAGTTGAGCAGGTGGTTGCGACGTGCTCGGCAGGTGCTTCCGGCGTCTCCAGCACGTGTTTCTGGCACATCTGACTGGTGGTTCCGGCATGCCCAAAAGTTGATTCCGGTCTGTCCGGTAGGTGGTTCCGGTGTGCACGGCACGTGGTTCTGGTACGTCTCAGAGGTGGTTGCGTATGCCCAAGAGGTGATTCCGGACTGTCCGCCACGTGCTTCTGGCACGTCTGAGAGGTGGTTCCAACATGCCCGGCAGGTCATTTCGCAGAGTATCCAAGTGGTTCTGGCGTAGCCCGCAGGTGATTTTGGCGTGTCCGGCAGGTGGTTCCGCCGTGCTCGGCAGGTGGTTCAGGCATGGCCGTCACGTGGTTCCAGTCTGTCCAGGACGTGTTTCCAGCTTCTCCGGCAGGTGGTTCTGGTCCGTCTGAGAGGTGGTTCCGCCATGGCTGGCAGGTGATCCCGGACTGTCCCCCAGGTGGTTCTGGCATAGCCAGCAGTTGATATTGGCCTGTCCGGCAGGTGGTTCCAGCGAGTCGAACAGGTGGCTCCGGGGTTCTTGGCAGGTGGTTCCGGTCTGTCCGGTAGGTGTTTCCGGCGTGTCTGGCACGTGCTTCCAGCACGTCTGAGAGGTGGT
Organism: Equus caballus; assembly: GCF_041296265.1. NCBI lineage: Eukaryota > Metazoa > Chordata > Mammalia > Perissodactyla > Equidae > Equus > Equus caballus. The sequence continues at coordinate 2,970,829 of NC_091711.1, read as the reverse complement.
TGCGGCATGCGCGGCAGGTGATTCCGGAGTGTCCGCCAGGTGGTTCTGGCATACCCGGCAGGTGATTTTGGCGTGTCCGGCAGGTGTTTCTGGCGAGTCGAGCAGGTGGCTCCGGCATGCTCGGCAGGTGCTTCCGGCGTCTCCGGCACGTGGTTCTGGTGTGTCTGAGAGCTGGTTCCGGCATGTCCGGCAGATGATTCCGGAGTGTCCGCCAAGTGGTTCTGGCTTACCCAGCAGGTGATTTTGGCGTGTCAGTGAGGTGGTACCGCTGAGTCGAGCAGGTGGTTCCGGCGTGCTCAGCAGGTGGTTCAGGCGGTTCTGGCACGTGGTATCCGTCTGTTCGGGGTGTGGTTCCAGCATCTCATGAACACGTTTCTGGCACGTCTGAGATGTGGTTCCAGCCGGCCCGACAGGTGTTTCCGCAGTGTCCGCTAAGCGGTTCTGGCGTAGTTGGCAGTTGATTTTGGCATGACTGGCAGGTGGTTCCAGCAAGCCTGGCAGGTGATTCCAAAGTGTTCACCAACTGGTTGTGGCGTAGCCGGCAGGTGATTTTTGCGTGATCGGCAGGTGGTTCTGGCGAGTCGAGCAGGTGGTTCCGGTGTGCTCGGCTGGTGCTTCCGGGGTCATTGGCACGGGGTTCTGGCATGTCTGAGAGGTGGTTCCTGCGTGCCCGGCAAGTGATTCCGGAGTGTTCGCCAAGTGGTTCTGGCATAGTCGGCAGGTGATTTTTGCGTGTCCGGCAGGTGGTTCTGGCGAGTCGAGCAGGTGGTTCCGGCGTGCTCGGCAGGTGCTTCTGGGGTCATTGGCACGTGGTTCTGGCATATCTGAGAGGTGGTTCCGGCATGCCTGGCAGGTGATTCCGGAGTGTTCGCCATGTGTTTCCGGCGTAGCGGGCAGGTGATATTGCATGTCCAGCGGTCGTTCCGGCGGGTCGAGCCGGTGGTTCCGGCATGTCCGGCAGGTGGTTCCGGTCTGTCCGGCAGGTGGTTCTGTGGTTTCCGTCACGAGGTTCAGTCTGAGAGGCTGTGCCAGCATGCCCCTCACGTGATTCCGTCTTGTCCCCGAAGTGGTGCTGGTGTAGCGGGCAGGTGATTTTGGCGTGTCCGGCAGGTGGTTCAGGCGAGTTGAGCAGGTGTTTGCGACGTGCTCGGCAGGTGCTTCCGGCGTCTCCGGCACGTGTTTCTGGCACATCTGACTGGTGGTTCCGGCATGCCCAAAAGTTGATTCCGGTCTGTCCGGTAGGTGTTTCCGGCGTGCACGGCACGTGGTTCTGGTACGTCTCAGAGGTGGTTGCGTATGCCCAACAGGTGATACCGGACTGTCTGCCACGTGATTCTGGCACGTCTCAGAGGTGGTTCCAACATGCCCGGCAGTCATTTCGGAGAGTCGTCCAAGTGGTTCTGGCGTAGCCCGCAGGTGATTTTGGCGTGTCCGGCAGGTGTTTCCGCCGTGCTCGGCATGTGGTTCAGGCATGGCCGTCACGTGGTTCCAGTCTGTCCAGGATGTGTTTCCAGCTTCTCCGGCAGGTGGTTCTGGTACGTCTGAGAGGTGGTTCCGCCATGGCTGGCAGGTGATTCCGGACCGTCCCCCAGGTGGTTCTGGCATAGCCAGCAGTTGATATTGGCCTGTCCGGCAGGTGGTTCCAGCGAGTCGAACAGGTGGCTCCGGCGTGCTCGGCAGGTGGTTCGGGTCTGTCCGGTAGGTGATTCCGGCGTGTTCGGCACGTGCTTCCGGCACGTCTGAGAGGTGGTTCCGGCATGCGCGACAGGTGGTTTCGGAGTGTCCGCCAGGTGGTTCTGGCGTACCCGGCAGGTGATTTTGGCGTGTCCGGCAGGTGTTTCTGGCGAGTCGAGCAGATGGCTCCGGCATGCTCGGCAGGTGCTTCCGGCGTCTCCGGCACGTGGTTCTGGTGTGTCTGAGAGCTGGTTCCGGCATGTCCGTCAGATGATTCCGGAGTGTCCGCCACGTGGTTCTGGCATACCCGGCTGGTGATTTGGGCATGTCAGGTAGGTGGTTCCGGCGAGTCGAGCAGGTGGCTCCGGCGTGCTCGGCAGGTTGTTCAGACGGGTCTGGCAGGTGTTTTCCGTCTGTTTGGGGTGTGGTTCCAGCATCTCATGCACATGGTTCTGGAACGTTTGAGATGTGGTTCCGGCCGGCCCGACAGGTGTTTCCACAGTGTCCGCCAAGTGGTACTGGCGTAGTTGGCAGGTGATTTTGGCATGACCGGCAGGTGGTTCCAGCAAGCCCGGCAGGTGATTCCGAAGTGTTCCCCAACTGGTTGTGGCGTAGCCGGCAGGTGATCTTTGCGTGTCCGGCAGGTGGTTCTGGCGAGTCGAGCAGGTGGTTCCGGCGTGCCCGGCAGGTGCTTCCGGAGTGTTCGCCAAGTGTTTCCGGCGTAGCCGGCAGGTGAATTTGCATGTCCAGCGGTCGTTCCGGCGGGTCGAGCCGGTGGTTCCAGCGTGTCCGGCAGGTGGTTCCGGTCTGTCCGGCAGGTGGTTCTGTGGTGTCCGGCACGAGGTTCAGTCTGAGAGGCTGTGCCGGCATGCCCCTCACGTGATTCCGGCTTGTCCCCGAAGTGGTGCTGGTGTAGCGGGCAGGTGATTTTGGCGTGTCCGGCAGTTGGTTCAGGCGAGTTGAGCAGGTGGTTGCGACGTGCTCGACAGGTGCTTCCGGCGTCTCCAACACGTGTATCTGGCACATCTGACTGGTGGTTCCGGCATGCCCAAAAGTTGATTCCGGTCTGTCCGGTAGGTGGTTCCGGCGTGCACGGCACGTGGTTCTGGTACGTGTCAGAGGTGGTTGCGTATGCCCAACAGGTGATTCCGGACTGTCCGCCACGTGCTTCTGGCACGTCTGAGAGGTGGTTCCAACATGCCCGGCAGGTCATTTCGGAGAGTCGTCCAAGTGGTTCTGGCGTAGCCCGCAGGTGATTTTGGCGTGTCCGGCAGGTGGTTGCGCCGTGCTCGGCAGGTGGTTCAGGCATGGCCGTCACGTGGTTCCAGTCTGTCCAGGACGTGTTTCCAGCTTCTCCGGCAGGTGGTTCTGGTACGTCTGAGAGGTGGTTCCGCCATGGCTGGCAGGTGATCCCGGACTGTCCCCCAGGTGGTTCTGGCATAGCCAGCAGTTGATATTGGCCTGTCCGGCAGGTGGTTCCAGCGAGTCGAACAGGTGGCTCCGGCGTTCTTGGCAGGTGGTTCCGGTCTGTCCGGTAGGTGTTTCCGGCGTGTCTGGCACGTGCTTCTGGCACGTCTGAGAGGTGGTTCCGCATGCGCGGCAGGTGATTCCGTAGTGTCCGCCAGGTGGTTCTGGCATACCCGGCAGGTGATTTTGGCGTGTCCGGCAGGTGTTTCTGGCGAGTCGAGCAGGTGGCTCCGGCATGCTCGGCAGGTGCTTCCGGCGTCTCCGGCACTTGGTTCTGGTGTGTCTAGGAGCTGGTTCTGGCATGTCCGGCAGATGATTCCAGAGTGTCCGCCAAGTGGTTCTGGCATACCCAGCAGGTGATTTTGACGAGTCAGGGAGGTGGTACCGGTGAGTCGAGCAGGTGGTTCCGGCGTGCTCAGCAGGTGGTTCAGGCGGTTCTGGCAGGTGGTATCCGTCTGTTCGGGGTGTGGTTCCAGCATCTCATGAACACGTTTCTGGCACGTCTGAGATGTGGTTCCAGCTGGCCCGACATTTGTTTCCGCAGTGTCCGCCAAGCGGTTCTGGCGTAGTTGGCAGCTGATTTTGGCATGACTGGCAGGTGGTTCCAGCAAGCCTGGCAGGTGATTCCAAAGTGTTCACCAACTGGTTGTGGCGTAGCCGGCAGGTGATTTTTGCGTGATCGGCAGGTGGTTCTGGCGAGTCGAGCAGGTGGTTCCGGCGTGCTCGGCTGGTGCTTCCGGGGTCATTGGCACGGGGTTCTGGCATGTCTGAGAGGTGGTTCCTGCATGCCCGGCAAGTGATTCCGGAGTGTTCGCCAATTGGTTCTGGCATAGTCGGCAGGTGATTTTGGCATGTCCGGCAGGTGGTTCAGGCGAGTTGAGCAGGTGGTTCCAACGTGCTTGGCAGGTGCTTCCGGCGTCTCCGGCACGTGTTTCTGGCACATCTGACAGGTGGTTCCGGCATGCCCGAAAGGTGATTCCGGGCTGTCTGGTAGGTGGTTCCAGCCTGCACGGCATGTGGTTCTGGTACGTCTCAGAGGTGGTTGCGCATGCCCAACAGGTGATTCCGGACTGTCCGCCACATGGTTCTGGCACGTCTGAGAGGTGGTTCCGGCATTCCCGGCCGGTCATCCCAGAGAGTCCTCCAAGTGGTTCTGGCATAACACGCAGGTGATTTTGGCGTGTCTGGCAGGTTGATCCGTTGTGCTTGGCAGGTGGTTCAGGCTTGGCCGGCAGGTGGTTCCAGACTGTCCAGGACGTGTTTCCAGCTTCTCCGGCAGGTGGTTCTGGTACGTCTGAGAGGTGGTTCCGCCATGGCTGGCAGGTGATTCCGGACCGTCCCCCAGGTGGTTCTGGCATAGCCAGCAGTTGATATTGGCCTGTCCGGCAGGTGGTTCCAGCGAGTCGAACAGGTGGCTCCGCCGTGCTCGGCAGGTGGTTCCGGTCTGTCCGGTAGGTGATTCCGGCGTGTCCGGCACGTGCTTCCGGCACGTCGGAGAGGTGGTTCCGGCATGCGCGACAGGTGGTTTCGGAGTGTTCGCCAGGTGGTTCTGGCGTACCCGGCAGGTGATTTTGGCGTGTCCGGCAGGTGTTTCTGGCGAGTCGAGCAGGTGGCTCCGGCATGCTCGGCAGGTGCTTCCGGCGTCTCCGGCACGTGGTTCTGGTGTGTCTGAGAGCTGGTTCCGGCATGTCCGGCAGATGATTCCGGAGTGTCCGCCAAGTGGTTCTGGCATACCAGGCTGGTGATTTGGGCATGTCAGGTAGGTGGCTCCGGCGTGCTCGGCAGGTTGTTCAGACGGGTCTGGCAGGTGTTTCCCGTCTGTTCGGGGTGTGGTTCCAGCATCTCATGCACATGGTTCTGGCACGTCTGAGATGTGGTTCCGGCCGGCCCGACAGGTGTTTCCGCAGTGTCCGCCAAGTGGTACTGGCGTAGTTGGCAGGTGATTTTGGCATGACCGGCAGGTGGTTCCAGCAAGCCCGGCAGGTGATTCCGAAGTGTTCCCCAACTGGTTGTGGCGTAGCCGGCAGGTGATTTTTGCGTGTCCGGCAGGTGGTTCTGGCGAGTCGAGCAGGTGGTTCCGGCGTGCTCGGCAGGTGCTTCCGGGGTCATTGGCACGTGGTTTTGGCATATCTGAGAGGTGGTTCCAGCATGCCCGGCAGGTGATTCCGGAGTGTTCGCCAAGTGTTTCCGGCGTAGCCGGCAGGTGATTTTGCATGTCCAGCGGTCGTTCCGGCGGGTCGAGCCGGTGGTTCCGGCGTGTCCGGCAGGTGGTTCCGGTCTGTCCGGCAGGTGGTTCTGTGGTGTCCGGCACGAGGTTCAGTCTGAGAGGCTGTGCCGGCATGCCCCTCACGTGATTCCGGCTTGTCCCCGAAGTGGTGCTGGTGTAGCGGGCAGGTGATTTTGGCGTGTCCGGCAGTTGGTTCAGGCGAGTTGAGCAGGTGGTTGCGACGTGCTCGGCAGGTGCTTCCGGCGTCTCCAGCACGTGTTTCTGGCACATCTGACTGGTGGTTCCGGCATGCCCAAAAGTTGATTCCGGTCTGTCCGGTAGGTGGTTCCGGTGTGCACGGCACGTGGTTCTGGTACGTCTCAGAGGTGGTTGCGTATGCCCAAGAGGTGATTCCGGACTGTCCGCCACGTGCTTCTGGCACGTCTGAGAGGTGGTTCCAACATGCCCGGCAGGTCATTTCGCAGAGTATCCAAGTGGTTCTGGCGTAGCCCGCAGGTGATTTTGGCGTGTCCGGCAGGTGGTTCCGCCGTGCTCGGCAGGTGGTTCAGGCATGGCCGTCACGTGGTTCCAGTCTGTCCAGGACGTGTTTCCAGCTTCTCCGGCAGGTGGTTCTGGTCCGTCTGAGAGGTGGTTCCGCCATGGCTGGCAGGTGATCCCGGACTGTCCCCCAGGTGGTTCTGGCATAGCCAGCAGTTGATATTGGCCTGTCCGGCAGGTGGTTCCAGCGAGTCGAACAGGTGGCTCCGGGGTTCTTGGCAGGTGGTTCCGGTCTGTCCGGTAGGTGTTTCCGGCGTGTCTGGCACGTGCTTCCAGCACGTCTGAGAGGTGGTTGCGGCATGCGCGGCAGGTGATTCCGGAGTGTCCGCCAGGTGGTTCTGGCATACCCGGCAGGTGATTTTGGCGTGTCCGGCAGGTGTTTCTGGCGAGTCGAGCAGGTGGCTCCGGCATGCTCGGCAGGTGCTTCCGGCGTCTCCGGCACGTGGTTCTGGTGTGTCTGAGAGCTGGTTCCGGCATGTCCGGCAGATGATTCCGGAGTGTCCGCCAAGTGGTTCTGGCTTACCCAGCAGGTGATTTTGGCGTGTCAGTGAGGTGGTACCGCTGAGTCGAGCAGGTGGTTCCGGCGTGCTCAGCAGGTGGTTCAGGCGGTTCTGGCACGTGGTATCCGTCTGTTCGGGGTGTGGTTCCAGCATCTCATGAACACGTTTCTGGCACGTCTGAGATGTGGTTCCAGCCGGCCCGACAGGTGTTTCCGCAGTGTCCGCTAAGCGGTTCTGGCGTAGTTGGCAGTTGATTTTGGCATGACTGGCAGGTGGTTCCAGCAAGCCTGGCAGGTGATTCCAAAGTGTTCACCAACTGGTTGTGGCGTAGCCGGCAGGTGATTTTTGCGTGATCGGCAGGTGGTTCTGGCGAGTCGAGCAGGTGGTTCCGGTGTGCTCGGCTGGTGCTTCCGGGGTCATTGGCACGGGGTTCTGGCATGTCTGAGAGGTGGTTCCTGCGTGCCCGGCAAGTGATTCCGGAGTGTTCGCCAAGTGGTTCTGGCATAGTCGGCAGGTGATTTTTGCGTGTCCGGCAGGTGGTTCTGGCGAGTCGAGCAGGTGGTTCCGGCGTGCTCGGCAGGTGCTTCTGGGGTCATTGGCACGTGGTTCTGGCATATCTGAGAGGTGGTTCCGGCATGCCTGGCAGGTGATTCCGGAGTGTTCGCCATGTGTTTCCGGCGTAGCGGGCAGGTGATATTGCATGTCCAGCGGTCGTTCCGGCGGGTCGAGCCGGTGGTTCCGGCATGTCCGGCAGGTGGTTCCGGTCTGTCCGGCAGGTGGTTCTGTGGTTTCCGTCACGAGGTTCAGTCTGAGAGGCTGTGCCAGCATGCCCCTCACGTGATTCCGTCTTGTCCCCGAAGTGGTGCTGGTGTAGCGGGCAGGTGATTTTGGCGTGTCCGGCAGGTGGTTCAGGCGAGTTGAGCAGGTGTTTGCGACGTGCTCGGCAGGTGCTTCCGGCGTCTCCGGCACGTGTTTCTGGCACATCTGACTGGTGGTTCCGGCATGCCCAAAAGTTGATTCCGGTCTGTCCGGTAGGTGTTTCCGGCGTGCACGGCACGTGGTTCTGGTACGTCTCAGAGGTGGTTGCGTATGCCCAACAGGTGATACCGGACTGTCTGCCACGTGATTCTGGCACGTCTCAGAGGTGGTTCCAACATGCCCGGCAGTCATTTCGGAGAGTCGTCCAAGTGGTTCTGGCGTAGCCCGCAGGTGATTTTGGCGTGTCCGGCAGGTGTTTCCGCCGTGCTCGGCATGTGGTTCAGGCATGGCCGTCACGTGGTTCCAGTCTGTCCAGGATGTGTTTCCAGCTTCTCCGGCAGGTGGTTCTGGTACGTCTGAGAGGTGGTTCCGCCATGGCTGGCAGGTGATTCCGGACCGTCCCCCAGGTGGTTCTGGCATAGCCAGCAGTTGATATTGGCCTGTCCGGCAGGTGGTTCCAGCGAGTCGAACAGGTGGCTCCGGCGTGCTCGGCAGGTGGTTCGGGTCTGTCCGGTAGGTGATTCCGGCGTGTTCGGCACGTGCTTCCGGCACGTCTGAGAGGTGGTTCCGGCATGCGCGACAGGTGGTTTCGGAGTGTCCGCCAGGTGGTTCTGGCGTACCCGGCAGGTGATTTTGGCGTGTCCGGCAGGTGTTTCTGGCGAGTCGAGCAGATGGCTCCGGCATGCTCGGCAGGTGCTTCCGGCGTCTCCGGCACGTGGTTCTGGTGTGTCTGAGAGCTGGTTCCGGCATGTCCGTCAGATGATTCCGGAGTGTCCGCCACGTGGTTCTGGCATACCCGGCTGGTGATTTGGGCATGTCAGGTAGGTGGTTCCGGCGAGTCGAGCAGGTGGCTCCGGCGTGCTCGGCAGGTTGTTCAGACGGGTCTGGCAGGTGTTTTCCGTCTGTTTGGGGTGTGGTTCCAGCATCTCATGCACATGGTTCTGGAACGTTTGAGATGTGGTTCCGGCCGGCCCGACAGGTGTTTCCACAGTGTCCGCCAAGTGGTACTGGCGTAGTTGGCAGGTGATTTTGGCATGACCGGCAGGTGGTTCCAGCAAGCCCGGCAGGTGATTCCGAAGTGTTCCCCAACTGGTTGTGGCGTAGCCGGCAGGTGATCTTTGCGTGTCCGGCAGGTGGTTCTGGCGAGTCGAGCAGGTGGTTCCGGCGTGCCCGGCAGGTGCTTCCGGAGTGTTCGCCAAGTGTTTCCGGCGTAGCCGGCAGGTGAATTTGCATGTCCAGCGGTCGTTCCGGCGGGTCGAGCCGGTGGTTCCAGCGTGTCCGGCAGGTGGTTCCGGTCTGTCCGGCAGGTGGTTCTGTGGTGTCCGGCACGAGGTTCAGTCTGAGAGGCTGTGCCGGCATGCCCCTCACGTGATTCCGGCTTGTCCCTGAAGTGGTGCTGGTGTAGTGGGCAGGTGATTTTGGCGTGTCCGGCAGGTGGTTCAGGCGAGTTGAGCAGGTGGTTGCGACGTGCTCGGCAGGTGCTTCCGGCGTCTCCGGCACGTGTTTCTGGCACATCTGACTGGTGGTTCCGGCATGCCCAAAAGTTGATTCCGGTCTGTCCGGTAGGTGGTTCCGGCGTGCACGGCACGTGGTTCTGGTACGTGTCAGAGGTGGTTGCGTATGCCCAACAGGTGATTCCGGACTGTCCGCCACGTGCTTCTGGCACGTCTGAGAGGTGGTTCCAACATGCCCGGCAGGTCATTTCGGAGAGTCGTCCAAGTGGTTCTGGCGTAGCCCGCAGGTGATTTTGGCGTGTCCGGCAGGTGGTTCCGCCGTGCTCGGCAGGTGGTTCAGGCATGGCCGTCACGTGGTTCCAGTCTGTCCAGGACGTGTTTCCAGCTTCTCCGGCAGGTGGTTCTGGTACGTCTGAGAGGTGGTTCCGCCATGGCTGGCAGGTGATCCCGGACCGTCCCCCAGGTGGTTCTGGCATAGCCAGCAGTTGATATTGGCCTGTCCGGCAGGTGGTTCCAGCGAGTCGAACAGGTGGCTCCGGCGTTCTTGGCAGGTGGTTCCGGTCTGTCCGGTAGGTGTTTCCGGCGTGTCTGGCACGTGCTTCCGGCACATCTGAGAGGTGGTTCCGGCATGCGCGGCAGGTGATTCCATAGTGTCCGCCAGGTGGTTCTGGAATACCCGGCAGGTGATTTTGGCGTGTCCGGCAGGTGTTTCTGGCGAGTCGAGCAGGTGGCTCCTGCATGCTCGGCAGGTGCTTCCGGCGTCTCCGGCACTTGGTTCTGGTGTGTCTGAGAGCTGGTTCCGGCATGTCCGGCAGATGATTCCGGAGTGTCCGCCAAGTGGTTCTGGCATACCCAGCAGCTGATTTTGGCGTGTCAGGGAGGTGGTACCGGTAAGTTGAGCAGGTGGTTCCGGCGTGCTCAACAGGTGGTTCAGGCGGTTCTGGCAGGTGGTATCCGTCTGTTCGTGGTGTGGTTCCAGCATCTCATGAACACGTTTCTGGCACGTCTGAGATGTGGTTCCAGCCGGCCCGACAGGTGTTTCCGCAGTGTCCGCCAAGCGGTTCTGGTTTACTTGGCAGGTGATTTTGGCATGACTGGCAGGTGGTTCCAGCAAGCCTCGCAGGTGATTCCAAAGTGTTCACCAACTGGTTGTGGCGTAGCCGGCAGGTGATTTTTGCGTGATCGGCAGGTGGTTATGGCGAGTCGAGCAGGTGGTTCCGGCGTGCTCGGCTGGTGCTTCCGGGGTCATTGGCACGGGGTTCTGGCATGTCTGAGAGGTGGTTCCTGCATGCCCGGCAAGTGATTCCGGAGTGTTCGCCACGTGGTTCTGGCATAGTCGGCAGGTGATTTTGGCATGTCCGGCAGGTGGTTCAGGAGAGTTGAGCAGGTGGTTCCAACGTGCTTGGCAGGTGCTTCCGGCGTCTCCGGCACGTGTTTCTGGCACATCTGACAGGTGGTTCCGGCATGCCCGAAAGGTGATTCCGGTCTGTCCGGTAGGTGGTTCCAGCCTGCACGGCATGTGGTTCTGGTACGTCTCAGAGGTGGTTGCGCATGCCCAACAGGTGATTCCGGACTGTCCGCCACATGGTTCCGGCACGTCTGAGAGGTGGTTCTGGCATGCCTGGCAGGTCATCCCAGAGAGTCCTCCAAGTGGTTCTGGCATAACACGCAGGTGATTTTGGCGTGTCTGGCAGGTTGTTCCGTTGTGCTTGGCAGGTGGTTCAGGCTTGGCCGGCAGGTGGTTCCAGACTGTCCAGGACGTGTTTCCAGCTTCTCCGGCAGGTGGTTCTGGTACGTCTGAGAGGTGGTTCCACCATGGCTGGCAGGTGATACCGGACCCTCCCCCAGGTGGTTCTGGCATAGCCAGCAGTTGATATTGGCCTGTCCGGCAGGTGGTTCCAGCGAGTCGAACAGGTGGCTCCGGCGTGCTCGGCAGGTGGTTCGGGTCTGTCCGGTAGGTGATTCCGGCGTGTCCGGCACGTGCTTCCGGCACGTCTGAGAGGTGGTTCCGGCATGCGCGACAGGTGATTTCGGAGTGTCCGCCAGGTGGTTCTGGCGTACCCGGCAGGTGATTTTGGCGTGTCCGGCAGGTGTTTCTGGCGAGTCGAGCAGGTGGCTCCGGCATGCTCGGCAGGTGCTTCCGGCGTCTCCGGCACGTGGTTCTGGTGTGTCTGAGAGCTGGTTCCGGCATGTCCGGCAGATGATTCCGGAGTGTCCGCCAAGTGGTTCTGGCATACCCGGCTGGTGATTTGGGCATGTCAGGTAGGTGGTTCCGGCGAGTCGAGCAGGTGGCTCCGGCGTGCTCGGCAGGTTGTTCAGATGGGTGTGGCTGGTGTTTTCCGTCTGTTCGGGGTGTGGTTCCAGCATCTCATGCACATGGTTCTGGCACGTCTGAGATGTGGTTCCGGCCGGCCCGACAGCTGTTTCCACAGTGTCCGCCAAGTGGTACTGGCGTAGTTGGCAGGTGATTTTGGCATGACCGGCAGGTGGTTCCAGCAAGCCCGGCAGGTGATTCCGAAGTGTTCCCAAACTGGTTGTGGCGTAGCCGGCAGGTGATTTTTGCGTGTCCGGCAGGTGGTTCTGGCGAGTCGAGCAGGTGGTTCCGGCGTGCTCGGCAGGTGCTTCCGGAGTGTTCGCCAAGTGTTTCCGGCGTAGCCGGCAGGTGATTTTGCATGTCCAGCGGTCGTTCCGGCGGGTCGAGCCGGTGGTTCCGGCGTGTCCGGCAGGTGGTTCCGGTCTGTCCGGCAGGTGGTTCTGTGGTGTCCGGCACGAGGTTCAGTCTGAGAGGCTGTGCCGGCATGCCCCTCACGTGATTCCGGCTTGTCCCCGAAGTGGTGCTGGTGTAGCGGGCAGGTGATTTTGGCGTGTCCGGCAGGTGGTTCAGGCGAGTTGAGCAGGTGGTTGCGACGTGCTCGGCAGGTGCTTCCGTCGTCTCCGGCACGTGTTTCTGGCACATCTGACTGGTGGTTCCGGCATGCCCAAAAGTTGATTCCGGTCTGTCGGGTAGGTGGTTCCGGCGTGCACGGCACGTGGTTCTGGTACATCTCAGAGGTGGTTGCGTATGCCCAACAGGTGATTCCGGACTGTCCGCCACGTGCTTCTGGCACGTCTGAGAGGTGGTTCCAACATGCCCGGCAGGTCATTTCGGAGAGTCGTCAAAGTGGTTCTGGCGTAGCCCGCAGGTGATTTTGGCGTGTCCGGCAGGTGGTTCCGCCGTGCTCGGCAGGTGGTTCAGGCATGGCCGTCGCGTGGTTCCAGTCTGTCCAGGACGTGTTTCCAGCTTCTCCGGCAGGTGGTTCTGGTACGTCTGAGAGGTGGTTCCGCCATGGCTGGCAGGTGATCCCGGACTGTCCCCCAGGTGGTTCTGGCATAGCCAGCAGTTGATATTGGCCTGTCCGGCAGGTGGTTCCAGCGAGTCGAACAGGTGGCTCCGGCGTTCTTGGCACGTGGTTCCGGTCTGTCCGGTAGGTGTTTCCGGCGTGTCCGGCACGTGCTTCCGGCACGTCTGAGAGGTGGTTCCGGCATGCGCGACAGGTGGTTTCGGAGTGTCCGCCAGGTGGTTCTGGCGTACCCGGCAGGTGATTTTGGCGTGTCCGGCAGGTGTTTCTGGCGAGTCGAGCAGGTGGCTCCGGCATGCTCGGCAGGTGCTTCCGGCGTCTCCGGCACGTGGTTCTGGTGTGTCTGAGAGCTGGTTCCGGCATGTCCGGCAGATGATTCCGGAGTGTCCGGCAAGTGGTTCTGGCATACCCGGCTGGTGATTTGGGCATGTCAGGTAGGTGGTTCCGGCGAGTCGAGCAGGTGGCTCCGGCGTGCTCGGCAGGTTGTTCAGACGGGTCTGGCAGGTGTTTTCCGTCTCTTCGGGGTGTGGTTAAAGCATCTCATGCACATGGTTCTGGCACGTCTGAGATGTGGTTCCGGCCGGCCCGACAGTTGTTTCCACAGTGTCCGCCAAGTGGTACTGGCGTAGTTGGCAGGTGATTTTGGCATGACCGGCAGGTGGTTCCAGCAAGCCCGGCAGGTTATTCCGAAGTGTTCCCCAACTGGTTGTGGCGTAGCCGGCAGGTGATTTTTGCGTGTCCGGCAGGTGGTTCTGGCGAGTCGAGCAGGTGGTTCCGGCGTGCTCGGCAGGTGCTTCCGGGGTCATTGGCACGTGGTTCTGGCCTATCTGAGAGGTGGTTCCGGCATGCCCGGCAGGTGATTCCGGAGTGTTTGCCAAGTGTTTCTGGCGTAGCCGGCAGGTGATTTTGCATGTCCAGCGGTCGTTCCGGCGGGTCGAGCCGGTGGTTCCGGCGTGTCTGGCAGGTGGTTCCGGTCTGTCCGGCAGGTGGTTCTGTGGTGTCCGGCACGAGGTTCAGTCTGAGAGGCTGTGCCGGCATGCCCCTCACGTGATTCCGGCTTGTCCCCGAAGTGGTGCTGGTGTAGCGGGCAGGTGATTTTGGCGTGTCCGGCAGGTGGTTCAGGCGAGTTGAGCAGGTGGTTGCGACGTGCTCGGCAGGTGCTTCCGGCGTCTCCGGCACGTGTTTCTGGCACATCTGACTGGTGGTTCCGGCATGCCCAAAAGTTGATTCCGGTCTGTCTGGTAGGTGGTTCCGGCGTGCACGGCACGTGATTCTGGTACGTCTCAGAGGTGGTTGCGTATGCCCAACAGATGATTCCGGACTGTCCGCCACGTGCTTCTGGCACGACTGACAGGTGGTTCCAACATGCCCGGCAGGTCATTTCGGAGAGTCGTCCAAGTGGTTCTGGCGTAGCCCGCAGGTGATTTTGGCGTGTCCGGCAGGTGGTTCCGCCGTGCTCGGCAGGTGGTTCAGGCATGGCCGTCACGTGGTTCCAGTCTGTCCAGGACGTGTTTCCAGCTTCTCCAGCAGGTGGTTCTGGTACGTCTGAGAGGTGGTTCCGCCATGGCTGGCAGGTGATCCCGGACTGTCCCCCAGGTGGTTCTGGCATAGCCAGCAGTTGATATTGGCCTGTCCGGCAGGTGGTTCCAGCGAGTCGAACAGGTGGCTCCGGCGTGCTCGGCAGGTGGTTCCGGTCTGTCCGGTAGGTGATTCCGGCGTGTCCGGCACGTGCTTCCGGCACGTCTGAGAGGTGGTTCCGGCATGCGCGGCAGGTGATTCCGTAGTGTCCGCCAGGTGGTTCTGGCGTACCCGGCAGGTGATTTTGGCGTGTCCGGCAGGTGTTTCTGGCGAGTCGAGCAGGTGGCTCCGGCATGCTCGGCAGGTGCTTCCGGCGTCTCCGGCACGTGGTTCTGGTGTGTCTGAGAGCTGGTTCCGGCATGTCCGGCAGATGATTCCGGAGTGTCCGCCAAGTGGTTCTGGCATACCCAGCAGGTGATTTTGGCGTGTCAGGGAGGTGGTACCGGTGAGTCGAGCAGGTGGTTCCGGCGTTCTCAGCAGGTGGTTCAGGCGGTTCTGGCAGGTGGTATCCGTCTGTTCGGGGTGTGGTTCCAGCATCTCATGAACACGTTTCTGGCACGTCTGAGATGTGGTTCCAGCCGGCCCGACAGGTGTTTCCGCAGTGTCCGCCAAGCGGTTCTGGCGTAGTTGGCAGGTGATTTTGGCATGACTGGCAGGTGGTTCCAGCAAGCCTGGCAGGTGATTCCAAAGTGTTCACCAACTGGTTGTGGCGTAGCCGGCAGGTGATTTTTGCGTGATCGGCAGGTGGTTCTGGCGAGTCGAGCAGGTGGTTAAGGGGTGCTCGGCTGGTGCTTCCGGGGTCATTGGCACGGGGTTCTGGCATGTCTGAGAGGTGGTTCCTGCATGCCCGGCAAGTGATTCCGGAGTGTTCGCCAAGTGGTTCTGGCATAGTCGGCAGGTGATTTTGGCATGTCCGGCAGGTGGTTCAGGCGAGTTGAGCAGGTGGTTCCAACGTGCTTGGCAGGTGCTTCCGGCGTCTCCGGCACGTGTTTCTGGCACATCTGACAGGTGGTTCCGGCATGCCCGAAAGGTGATTCCGGTCTGTCCGGTAGGTGGTTCCAGCCTGCACGGCATGTGGTTCTGGTACGTCTCAGAGGTGGTTGCGCATGCCCAACAGGTGATTCCGGACTGTCCGCCACATGGTTCTGGCACGTCTGAGAGGTGGTTCCGGCATGCCCGGCAGGTCATCCCAGAGAGTCCTCCAAGTGGTTCTGGCATAACACGCAGGTGATTTTGGGGTGTCTGGCAGGTTGTTCCGTTGTGCTTGGCAGGTGGTTCAGGCATGGCCGGCAGGTGGTTCCAGACTGTCCAGGACGTGTTTCCAGCTTCTCCGGCAGGTGGTTCTGGTACGTCTGAGAGGTGGTTCCGCCATGGCTGGCAGGTGATTCCGGACCGTCGACCAGGTGGTTCTGGCATAGCCAGCAGTTGATATTGGCCTGTCCGGCAGGTGGTTCCAGCGAGTCGAACAGGTGGCTCCGGCGTGCTCGGCAGGTGGTTCCGGTCTGTCCGGTAGGTGATTCCGGCGTGTCCGGCACGTGCTTCCGGCACGTCTGAGAGGTGGTTCCGGCATGCGCGACAGGTGGTTTCGGAGTGTCCGCCAGGTGGTTCTGGCATACCCGGCAGGTGATTTTGGAGTGTCCGGCAGGTGTTTCTGGCGAGTCGAGCAGGTGGCTCCGGCATGCTCGGCAGGTGCTTCCGGCGTCTCCGGCACGTGGTTCTGGTGTGTCTGAGAGCTGGTTCCGGCATGTCCGGCAGATGATTCCGGAGTGTCCGGCAAGTGGTTCTGGCATACCCGGCTGGTGATTTGGGCATGTCAGGTAGGTGGTTCCGGCGAGTCGAGCAGGTGGCTCCGGCGTGCTCGGCAGGTTTTTCAGACGGGTCTGGCAGGTGTTTTCCGTCTGTTCGGGGTGTGGTTCCAGCATCTCATGCACATGGTTCTGGCACGTCTGAGATGTGGTTCCGGCCGGCCCGACAGGTGTTTCCACAGTGTCCGCCAAGTGGTACTGGCGTAGTTGGCAGGTGATTTTGGCATGACCGGCAGGTGGTTCCAGCAAGCCCGGCAGGTGATTCCGAAGTGTTCCCCAACTGGTTGTGGCGTAGCCGGCAGGTGATTTTTGCGTGTCCGGCAGGTGGTTCTGGCGAGTCGAGCAGGTGGTTCCGGCGTGCTCGGCAGGTGCTTCCGGGGTCATTGGCACGTGGTTCTGGCATATCTGAGAGGTGGTTCCGGCATGCCCGGCAGGTGATTCCGGAGTGTTCGCCAAGTGTTTCCGGCGTAGCCGGCAGGTGATTTTGCATGTCCAGCGGTCGTTCCGGCGGGTCGAGCCGGTGGTTCCGGCGTGTCCGGCAGGTGGTTCCAGTCTGTCCGGCAGGTGGTTCTGTGGTGTCCGGCACGAGGTTCAGTCTGAGAGGCTGTGCCGGCATGCCCCTCACATGATTCCGGCTTGTCCCCGAAGTGGTGCTGGTGTAGCAGGCAGGTGATTTTGGCGTGTCCGGCAGGTGGTTCAGGCGAGTTGAGCAGGTGGTTGCGACGTGCTCGGCAGGTGCTTCCGGCGTCTCCGGCACGTGTTTCTGGCACATCTGACTGGTGGTTCCGGCATGCCCAAAAGTTGATTCCGGTCTGTCCGGTAGGTGGTTCCGGCGTGCACGGCACGAGGTTCTGGTACGTCTCAGAGGTGGTTGCGTATGCCCAACAGGTGATTCCGGACTGTCCGCCACGTGCTTCTGGCACGTCTGAGAGGTGGTTCCAACATGCCCGGCAGGTCATTTCGGAGAGTCGTCCAAGTGGTTCTGGCGTAGCCCGCAGGTGATTTTGGCGTGTCCGGCAGGTGGTTCAGGCATGGCCGTCACGTGGTTCCAGTCTGTCGAGGACGTGTTTCCAGCTTCTCCGGCAGGTGGTTCTGGTGCGTCTGAGAGGTGGTTCCGCCATGGCTGGCAGGTGATCCCGGACTGTCCCCCAGGTGGTTCTGGCATAGCCAGCAGTTGATATTGGCCTGTCCGGCAGGTGGTTCCAGCGAGTCGAACAGGTGGCTCCGGCGTTCTTGGCAGGTGGTTCCGGTCTGTCCGGTAGGTGTTTCCGGCGTGTCCGGCACGTGCTTCCGGCACGTCTGAGAGGTGGTTCCGGCATGCGCGGCAGGTGATTCCGTAGTGTCCGCCAGGTGGTTCTGGCATACCCGGCAGGTGATTTTGGCGTGTCCGGCAGGTGTTTCTGGCGAGTCGAGCAGGTGGCTCCGGCATGCTCGGCAGGTGCTTCCGGCGTCTCCGGCACGTGGTTCTGGTGTGTCTGAGAGCTGGTTCCGGCATGTCCGGCAGATGATTCCGGAGTGTCCGCCAAGTGGTTCTGGCATACCCGGCTGGTGATTTGGGCATGTCAGGTAGGTGGTTCCGGCGAGTCGAGCAGGTGGCTCCGGCGTGCTTGGCAGGTTGTTCAGACGGGTCTGGCAGGTGTTTTCCGTCTGTTTGGGGTGTGGTTCCAGCATCTCATGCACATGGTTCTGGCACGTCTGAGATGTGGTTCCGGCCGGCCCGACAGGTGTTTCCACAGTGTCCGCCAAGTGGTACTGGCGTAGTTGGCATGTGATTTTGGCATGACCGGCAGGTGGTTCCAGCAAGCCCGGCAGGTGATTCCGAAGTGTTCCCCAACTGGTTGTGGCGTAGCCGGCAGGTGATTTTTGCGTGTCCGGCAGGTTTTTCTGGCGAGTCGAGCAGGTGGTTCCGGCGTGCCCGGCAGGTGCTTCCGGAGTGTTCGCCAAGTGTTTCCGGCGTAGCCGGCAGGTGATTTTGCATGTCCAGCGGTCGTTCCGGCGGGTCGAGCCGGTGGTTCCGGCGTGTCCGGCAGGTGGTTCCGGTCTGTCCGGCAGGTGGTTCTGTGGTGTCCGGCACGAGGTTCAGTCTGAGAGGCTGTGCCGGCATGCCCCTCACGTGATTCCGGCTTGTCCCTGAAGTGGTGCTGCTGTAGCGGGCAGGTGATTTTGGCGTGTCCGGCAGGTGGTTCAGGCGAGTTGAGCAGGTGGTTGCGACGTGCTCGGCAGCTGCTTCCGGCGTCTCCGGCACGTGTTTCTGGCACATCTGACTGGTGGTTCCGGCATGCCCAAAAGTTGATTCCGGTCTGTCCGGTAGGTGGTTCCGGCGTGCACGGCACGTGGTTCTGGTACGTCTCAGAGGTGGTTGCGTATGCCCAACAGGTGATTCCGGACTGTCCGCCACGTGCTTCTGGCACGTCTGAGAGGTGGTTCCAACATGCCCGGCAGGTCATTTCGGAGAGTCGTCCAAGTGGTTCTGGCGTAGCCCGCAGTTGATTTTGGTGTGTCCGGCAGGTGGTTCCGCCGTGCTCGGCAGGTGGTTCAGGCATGGCCGTCACGTGGTTCCAGTCTGTCCAGGACGTGTTTCCAGCTTCTCCGGCAGGTGGTTCTGGTACATCTGAGAGGTGGTTCCGCCATGGCTGGCAGGTGATCCCGGACGGTCCCCCAGGTGGTTCTGGCATAGCCAGCAGTTGATATTGGCCTGTCCGGCAGGTGGTTCCAGCGAGTCGAACAGGTGGCTCCGGCGTTCTTCGCAGGTGGTTCCGGTCTGTCCGGTAGGTGTTTCCGGCGTGTCTGGCACGTGCTTCCGGCACGTCTGAGAGGTGGTTCCGGCATGCGCGGCATGTGATTCCATAGTGTCCGCCAGGTGGTTCTGGAATACCCGGCAGGTGATTTTGGCGTGTCCGGCAGGTGTTTCTGGCGAGTCGAGCAGGTGGCTCCTGCATGCTCGGCAGGTGCTTCCGGCGTCTCCGGCACTTGGTTCTGGTGTGTCTGAGAGCTGGTTCCGGCATGTCCGGCAGATGATTCCGGAGTGTCCGCCAAGTGGTTCTGGCATACCCAGCAGCTGATTTTGGCGTGTCAGGGAGGTGGTACCGGTAAGTTGAGCAGGTGGTTCCGGCGTGCTCAACAGGTGGTTCAGGCGGTTCTGGCAGGTGGTATCCATCTGTTCGTGGTGTGGTTCCAGCATCTCATGAACACGTTTCTGGCACGTCTGAGATGTGGTTCCAGCCGGCCCGACAGGTGTTTCCGCAGTGTCCGCCAAGCGGTTCTGGTTTACTTGGCAGGTGATTTTGGCATGACTGGCAGGTGGTTCCAGCAAGCCTGGCAGGTGATTCCAAAGTGTTCACCAACTGGTTGTGGCGTAGCCGGCAGGTGATTTTTGCGTGATCGGCAGGTGGTTCTGGCGAGTCGAGCAGGTGGTTCCGGCGTGCTCGGCTGGTGCTTCCGGGGTCATTGGCACGGGGTTCTGGCATGTCTGAGAGGTGGTTCCTGCATGCCCGGCAAGTGATTCCGGAGTGTTCGCCAAGTGGTTCTGGCATAGTCGGCAGGTGATTTTGGCATGTCCGGCAGGTGGTTCAGGAGAGTTGAGCAGGTGGTTCCAACGTGCTTGGCAGGTGCTTCTGGCGTCTCCGGCACGTGTTTCTGGCACATCTGACAGGTGGTTCCGGCATGCCCGAAAGGTGATTCCGGTCTGTCCGGTAGGTGGTTCCAGCCTGCACGGCATGTGGTTCTGGTACGTCTCAGAGGTGGTTGCGCATGCCCAACAGGTGATTCCGGACTGTCCGCCACATGGTTCTGGCACGTCTGAGAGGTGGTTCCGGCATGCCCGGCAGGTCATCCCAGAGAGTCCTCCAAGTGGTTCTGGCATAACACGCAGGTGATTTTGGCATGTCTGGCAGGTTGTTCCGTTTTGCTTGGCAGGTGGTTCAGGCTTGGCCGGAAGGTGGTTCCAGACTGTCCAGGACGTGTTTCCAGCTTCTCCGGCAGGTGGTTCTGGTACGTCTGAGAGGTGGTTCCGCCATGGCTGGCAGGTGATTCCGGACCGTCCCCCAGGTGGTTCTGGCATAGCCAGCAGTTGATATTGGCCTGTCCGGCAGGTGGTTCCAGCGAGTCGAACAGGTGGCTCCGGCGTGCTCGGCAGGTGGTTCCGGTCTGTCCGGTAGGTGATTCCGGCGTGTCCGGCACGTGCTTCCGGCACGTCTGAGAGGTGGTTCCGGCATGCGCGACAGGTGGTTTCGGAGTGTCCGCCATGTGGTTCTGGCGTACCCGGCAGGTGATTTTGGCGTGTCCGGCAGGTGTTTCTGGCGAGTCGAGCAGGTGGCTCCGGCATGCTCGGCAGGTGCTTCCGGCGTCTCCGGCACGTGGTTCTGGTGTGTCTGAGAGCTGGTTCCGGCATGTCCGGCAGATGATTCCGGAGGTTCCGGCAAGTGGTTCTGGCATACCCGGCTGGTGATTTGGGCATGTCAGGTAGGTGGTTCCGGCGAGTCGAGCAGGTGGCTCCGGCGTGCTCGGCAGGTTGTTCAGACGGGTCTGGCAGGTGTTTTCCGTCTGTTCGGGGTGTGGTTCCAGCATCTCATGCACATGGTTCTGGCACGTCTGAGATGTGGTTCCGGCCGGGCCGACAGGTGTTTCCACAGTGTCCGCCAAGTGGTACTGGCGTAGTTGGCAGGTGATTTTGGCATGACCGGCAGGTGGTTCCAGCAAGCCCAGCAGGTGATTCCGAAGTGTTCCCCAACTGGTTGTGGCGTAGCCGGCAGGTGATTTTTGCGTGTCCGGCAGGTGGTTCTGGCGAGTCGAGCAGGTGGCTCTGGCGTGCTCGGCAGGTGCTTCCGGCGTCTCCGGCACGTGGTTCTGGCATATCTGAGAGGTGGTTCCGGCAAGCCCGGCAGGTGATTCCGGAGTGTCCGCCAAGTGGTTCTGGCATACCCGGCTGGTGATTTGGGCATGTCAGGTAGGTGGTTCCGGCGAGTCGAGCAGGTGGCTCTGGCGTGCTCGGCAGGTTGTTCAGACGGGTCTGGCAGGTCTTTTCCGTCTGTTTGGGGTGTGGTTCCAGCATCTCATGCACATGGTTCTGGCACGTCTGAGATGTGGTTCCGGCCGGCCCGACAGGTGTTTCCACAGTGTCCGCCAAGTGGTACTGGCGTAGTTGGCAGGTGATTTTGGCATGACCGGCAGGTGGTTCCAGCAAGCCCGGCAGGTGATTCCGAAGTGTTCCCCAACTGGTTGTGGCGTAGCCGGCAGGTGATTTTTGCGTGTCCGGCAGGTGGTTCTGGCGAGTCGAGCAGGTGGTTCCGGCGTGCCCGGCAGGTGCTTCCGGAGTGTTCGCCAAGTGTTTCCGGCGTAGCCGGCAGGTGATTTTGCATGTCCAGCGGTCGTTCCGGCGGGTCGAGCCGGTGGTTCCGGCGTGTCCGGCAGGTGGTTCCGGTCTGTCCGGCAGGTGGTTCTGTGGTGTCCGGCACGAGGTTCAGTCTGAGAGGCTGTGCCGGCATGCCCCTCATGTGATTCTGGCTTGTCCCCGAAGTGGTGCTGGTGTAGTGGGCAGGTGATTTTGGCGTGTCCGGCAGGTGGTTCAGGCGAGTTGAGCAGGTGGTTGCGACGTGCTCGGCAGGTGCTTCCGTCGTCTCCTGCACGTGTTTCTGGCACATCTGACTGGTGGTTCCGGCATGCCCAAGAGTTGATTCCGGTCTGTCGGGTAGGTGGTTCCGGCGTGCACGGCACGTGGTTCTGGTACGTCTCAGAGGTGGTTGCGTATGCCCAACAGGTGATTCCGGACTGTCCGCCACGTGCTTCTGGCACGTCTGAGAGGTGGTTCCAACATGCCCGGCAGGTCATTTCGGAGAGTCGTCCAAGTGGTTCTGGCGTAGCCCGCAGGTGATTTTGGCGTGTCCGGCAGGTGGTTCCGCCGTGCTCGGCAGGTGGTTCAGGCATGGCCGTCACGTGGTTCCAGTCTGTCCAGGACGTGTTTCCAGCTTCTCCGGCAGGTGGTTCTGGTACGTCTGAGAGGTGGTTCCGCCATGGCTGGCAGGTGATCCCGGACTGTCCCCCAGGTGGTTCTGGCATAGCCAGCAGTTGATATTGGCCTGTCCGGCAGGTGGTTCCAGCGAGTCGAACAGGTGGCTCCGGCGTGCTCGGCAGGTGGTTCCGGTCTGTCCGGTAGGTGTTTCCGAGTGTCTGGCACGTGCTTCCGGCACGTCTGAGAGGTGGTTCCGGCATGCGCGGCAGGTGATTCCGTAGTGTCCGCCAGGTGGTTCTGGCGTACCCGGCAGGTGATTTTGGCGTGTCCGGCAGGTGTTTCTGGCGAGTCGAGCAGGTGGCTCCGGCATGCTCGGCAGGTGCTTCCGGCGTCTCCGGCACTTGGTTCTGGTGTGTCTGAGAGCTGGTTCCGGCATGTCCGGCAGATGATTCCGGAGTGTCCGCCAAGTGGTTCTGGCATACCCAGCAGCTGATTTTGGCGTGTCAGGGAGGTGGTACCGGTGAGTCGAGCAGGTGGTTCCGGCGTGCTCAGCAGGTGGTTCAGGCGGTTCTGGCAGGTGGTATCCGTCGGTTCGGGGTGTGGTTCCAGCATCTCATGAACACGTTTCTGGCACGTCTGAGATGTGGTTCCAGCCGGCCCGACAGGTGTTTCCGCAGTGTCCGCCAAGCGGTTCTGGCGTAGTTGGCAGGTGATTTTGGCATGACCGGCAGGTGGTTCCAGCAAGCCCGGCAGGTGATTCCGAAGTGTTCCCCAACTGGTTGTGGCGTAGCCGGCAGGTGATTTTTGCGTGTCCGGCAGGTGGTTCTGGCGAGTCGAGCAGGTGGTTCCGGCGTGCTCGGTAGGTGCTTCCGGGGTCATTGGCACGTGGTTCTGGCATATCTGAGAGCTGGTTCCGGCATGCCCGGCAGGTGATTCCGGAGTGTTCGCCAAGTGTTTCTGGCGTAGCCGGCAGGTGATTTTGCATGTCCAGCGGTCGTTCCGGCGGGTCGAGCCGGTGGTTCCGGCGTGTCCGGCAGGTGGTTCCGGTCTGTCCGGCAGGTGGTTCTGTGGTGTCCGGCACAAGGTTCAGTCTGAGAGGCTGTGCCGGCATGCCCCTCACGTGATTCCGGCTTGTCCCCGAAGTGGTGCTGGTGTAGCGGGCAGGTGATTTTGGCGTGTCCGGCAGGTGGTTCAGGCGAGTTGAGCAGGTGGTTGCGACGTGCTCGGCAGGTGCTTCCGGCGTCTCCGGCACGTGTTCTGGCACATCTGACAGGTGGTTCCGGCATGCCCAAAAGTTGATTCCGGTCTGTCCGGTAGGTGGTTCCGGCGTGCACGGCACGTGGTTCTGGTACGTCTCAGAGGTGGTTGCGTATGCCCAACAGGTGATTCCGGACTGTCCGCCACATGGTTCTGGCACGTCTGAGAGGTGGTTCCGGCATGCCCGGCAGGTCATCCCAGAGAGTCCTCCAAGTGGTTCTGGCATAACACGCAGGTGATTTTGGCGTGTCTGGCAGGTTGTTCCGTTGTGCTTGGCAGGTGGTTCAGGCTTGGCCGGCAGGTGGTTCCAGACTGTCCAGGACGTGTTTCCAGCTTCTCCGGCAGGTGGTTCTGGTACGTCTGAGAGGTGGTTCCGCCATGGCTGGCAGGTGATTCCGGACCGTCCCCCAGGTGGTTCTGGCATAGCCAGCAGTTGATATTGGCCTGTCCAGCAGGTGGTTCCAGCGAGTCGAACAGGTGGCTCCGGCGTGCTCGGCAGGTGGTTCGGGTCTGTCCGGTAGGTGATTCCGGCGTGTCCGGCACGTGCTTCCGGCACGTCTGAGAGGTGGTTCCGGCATGCGCGACAGGTGGTTTCGGAGTGTCCGCCATGTGGTTCTGGCGTACCCGGCAGGTGATTTTGGCGTGTCCGGCAGGTGTTTCTGGCGAGTCGAGCAGGTGGCTCCGGCATGCTCGGCAGGTGCTTCCGGCGTCTCCGGCACGTGGTTCTGGTGTGTCTGAGAGCTGGTTCCAGCATGTCCGGCAGATGATTCCGGAGTGTCCGGCAAGTGGTTCTGGCATACCCGGCTGGTGATTTGGGCATGTCAGGTAGGTGGTTCCGGCGAGTCGAGCAGGTGGCTCCGGCGTGCTCGGCAGGTTGTTCAGACGGGTCTGGCAGGTGTTTTCCGTCTGTTCGGGGTGTGGTTCCAGCATCTCATGCACATGGTTCTGGCCCATCTGAGATGTGGTTCCGGCCGGCCCGACAGGTGTTTCCACAGTGTCCGCCAAGTGGTACTGGCGTAGTTGGAAGGCGATTTTGGCATGACCGGCAGGTGGTTCCAGCAAGCCCGGCAGGTGATTCCGAAGTGTTCCCCAACTGGTTGTGGCGTAGCCGGCAGGTGATTTTTGCGTGTCCGACAGGTGGTTCTGGCGAGTCGAGCAGGTGGTTCCGGCGTGCTCGGCAGGTGCTTCCGGGGTCATTGGCACGTGGTTCTGGCATATCTGAGAGGTGGTTCCTGCATGCCCGGCAAGTGATTCCGGAGTGTTTGCCAACTGGTTCTGGCATAGTCGGCAGGTGATTTTGGCATGTCCGGCAGGTGGTTCAGGCGAGTTGAGCAGGTGGTTCCAACGTGCTTGGCAGGTGCTTCCGGCGTCTCCGGCACGTGTTTCTGGCACATCTGACAGGTGGTTCCGGCATGCCCGAAAGGTGATTCCGGTCTGTCCGGTAGGTGGTTCCAGCCTGCACGGCATGTGGTTCTGGTACGTCTCAGAGGTGGTTGCGCATGCCCAACAGGTGATTCCGGACTGTCCGCCACATGGTTCTGGCACGTCTGAGAGGTGGTTCCGGCATGCCCGGCAGGTCATCCCAGAGAGTCCTCCAAGTGGTTCTGGCATAACACGCAGGTGATTTTGGCGTGTCTGGCAGGTTGTGCCGTTGTGCTTGGCAGGTGGTTCAGGCTTGGCCGGCAGGTGGTTCCAGACTGTCCAGGACGTGTTTCCAGCTTCTCCGGCAGGTGGTTCTGGTACAGCTGAGAGGTGGTTCCGCCATGGCTGGCAGGTGATTCCGGACCGTCCCCCAGTTGGTTCTGGCATAGACAGCAGTTGATATTGGCCTGTCCGGCAGGTGGTTCCAGCGAGTCGAACAGGTGGCTCCGGCGTGCTCGGCAGTTGGTTCCGGTCTGTCCGGTAGGTGATTCTGGCGTGTCCGGCACATGCTTCCGGCACGTCTGAGAGGTGGTTCCGGCATGCGTGACAGGTGATTTCGGAGTGTCCGCCAGGTGGTTCTGGCGTACCCGGCAGGTGATTTTGGCGTGTCCGGCAGGTGTTTCTGGCGAGTCGAGCAGGTGGCTCCGGCATGCTCGGCAGGTTGTTCAGACGGGTCTGGCAGGTGTTTTCCGTCTGTTCGGGGTGTGGTTCCAGCATCTCATGCACATGGTTCTGGCCCGTCTGAGATGTGGTTCCGGCCGGCCCGACAGGTGTTTCCACAGTGTCCGCCAAGTAGTACTGGCGTAGTTGGCAGGTGATTTTGGCATGACCGGCAGGTGGTTCCAGCAAGCCCGGCAGGTGATTCCGAAGTGTTCCCCAACTGGTTGTGGCGTAGCCGGCAGGTGATTTTTGCGTGTCCGGCAGGTGGTTCTGGCGAGTCGAGCAGGTGGTTCCGGCGTGCTCGGCAGGTGCTTCCGGGGTCATTGGCATGTGGTTCTGGCATATCTGAGAGGTGGTTCCGGCATGCCCGGCAGGTGATTCCGGAGTGTTCGCCAAGTGTTTCCGGCGTAGCCGGCAGGTGATTTTGCATGTCCAGCGGTCGTTCCGGCGGGTCGAGCCGGTGGTTCCGGCGTGTCCGGCAGGTGGTTCCGGTCTGTCCGGCAGGTGGTTCTGTGGTGTCCAGCACGAGGTTCAGTCTGAGAGGCTGTGCCGGCATGCCCCTCACGTGATTCCGGCTTGTCCCCGAAGTGGTGCTGGTGTAGCGGGCAGGTGATTTTGGCGTGTCCGGCAGGTGGTTCAGGCGAGTTGAGCAGGTGGTTGCGACGTGCTCGGCAGGTGCTTCCGGCGTCTCCGGCACGTGTTTCTGGCACATCTGACTGGTGGTTCCGGCATGCCCAAAAGTTGATTCCGGTCTGTCCGGTATGTGGTTCTGGCGTGCACGGCACGTGGTTCTGGTACGTCTCAGAGGTGGTTGCGTATGCCCAACAGGTGATTCCGGACTGTCCGCCACGTGCTTCTGGCACGTCAGAGGTGGTTCCAACATGCCCTCAGGTCATTTCGGAGAGTCGTCCAAGTGGTTCTGGCGTAGCCCGCAGGTGATTTTGGTGTGTCCGGCAGGTGGTTCCGCCGTGCTCGGCAGGTGGTTCAGGCATGGCCGTCACGTGGTTCCAGTCTGTCCAGGACGTGTTTCCATCTTCTCCGGCAGGAGGTTCTGGTACGTCTGAGAGGTGGTTCCGCCATGGCTGGCAGGTGATCCCGGACTGTCCCCCAGGTGGTTCTGGCATAGCCAGCAGTTGATATTGGCCTGTCCGGCAGGTGGTTCCAGCGAGTCGAACAGGTGGCTCCGGCGTTCTTGGCAGGTGGTTCCGGTCTGTCCGGTAGGTCTTTCCGGCGTGTCTGGCACGTGCTTCCGGCACGTCTGAGAGGTGGTTCCGGCATGCGCGGCAGGTGATTCCGTAGTGTCCGCCAGGTGGTTCTGGCGTACCGGGCAGGTGATTTTGGCGTGTCCGGCAGGTGTTCCTGGCGATTCAAGCAGGTGGCTCCGGCATGCTCGGCAGGTGCTTCCGGCGTCTCCGGCACTTGGTTCTGGTGTGTCTGAGAGCTGGTTCCGGCATGTCCGGCAGATGATTCCGGAGTGTCCGCCAAGTGGTTCTGGCATACCCAGCAGGTGATTTTGGCGTGTCAGGAAGGTGGTACCGGTGAGTCGAGCAGGTGGTTCCGGCGTGCTCAGCAGGTGGTTCAGGCGGTTCTGGCAGGTGGTATCCGTCTGTTCGGGGTGTGGTTCCAGCATCTCATGAACACGTTTCTGGCACGTCTGAGATGTGGTTCCAGCCGGCCCGACAGGTGTTTCCGCAGTGTCCGCCAAGCGGTTCTGGCGTAGTTGGAAGGTGATTTTGGCATGACTGGCAGGTGGTTCCAGCAAGCCTGGCAGGTGATTCCAAAGTGTTCACCAACTGGTTGTGGCGTAGCCGGCAGGTGATTTTTGCGTGATCGGCAGGTGGTTCTGGCGAGTCGAGCAGGTGGTTCCGGCGTGCTCGGCTGCTGCTTCCGGGGTCATTGGCACGGGGTTCTGGCATGTCTGAGAGGTGGTTCCTGCATGCCCGGCAAGTGATTCCGGAGTGTTCGCCAAGTGGTTCTGGCATAGTCGGCAGGTGATTTTGGCATGTCCGGCAGGTGGTTCAGGCGAGTTGAGCAGGTGGTTCCAACGTGCTTGGCAGGTGCTTCCGGCGTCTCCGGCACGTGTTTCTGGCACATCTGACAGGTGGTTCCGGCATGCCCGAAAGGTGATTCCGGTCTGTCCGGTAGGTGGTTCCAGCCTGCACGGCATGTGGTTCTGGTACGTCTCAGAGGTGGTTGCGCATGCCCAACAGGTGATTCCGGACTGTCCGCCACATGGTTCTGGCACGTCTGAGAGGTGGTTCCGGCATGCCCGGCAGGTCATCCCAGAGAGTCCTCCAAGTGGTTCTGGCATAACACGCAGGTGATTTTGGCGTGTCTGGCAGGTTGTTCCATTGTGCTTGGCAGGGGGTTCAGGCTTGGCCGGCAGGAGGTTCCAGACTGTCCAGGACGTGTTTCCAGCTTCTCCGGCAGGTGGTTCTGGTACGTCTGAGAGGTGGTTCCGCCATGGCTGGCAGGTGATTCCGGACCGTCCCCCAGGTGGTTCTGGCATAGCCAGCAGTTGATATTGGCCTGTCCGGCAGTTGGTTCCAGCGAGTCGAACAGGTGGCTCCGGCGTGCTCGGCAGGTGGTTCGGGTCTGTCCGGTAGGTGATTCCGGCGTGTCCGGCACGTGCTTCCGGCACGTCTGAGAGGTGGTTCCGGCATGCGCGACAGGTGGTTTCGGAGTGTCCGCCAGGTGGTTCTGGCGTACCCGGCAGGTGATTTTGGCGTGTCCGGCAGGTGTTTCTGGCGAGTCGAGCAGGTGGCTCCGGCATGCTCGGCAGGTGCTTCCGGCGTCTCCGGCACGTGGTTCTGGTGTGTCTGAGAGCTGGTTCCGGCATGTCCGGCAGATGATTCCGGAGTGTCCGGCAAGTGGTTCTGGCATACCCGGCTGGTGATTTGGGCATGTCAGGTAGGTGGTTCCGGCGAGTCGAGCAGGTGGCTCCGGCGTGCTCGGCAGGTTGTTCAGACGGGTCTGGCAGGTGTTTTCCGTCTGTTCGGGGTGTGGTTCCAGCATCTCATGCACATGGTTCTGGCACGTCTGAGATGTGGTTCCGGCCGGCCCGACAGCTGTTTCCACAGTGTCCGCCAAGTGGTACTGGCGTAGTTGGCAGGTGATTTTGGCATGACCGGCAGGTGGTTCCAGCAAGCCCGGCAGGTGATTCCGAAGTGTTCCCCAACTGGTTGTGGCGTAGCCGGCAGGTGATTTTTGCGTGTCCGGCAGGTGGTTCTGGCGAGTCGAGCAGGTGGTTCCGGCGTGCTCGGCAGGTGCTTCCGGGGTCATTGGCACGTGGTTCTGGCATATCAGAGAGGTGGTTCCGGCATGCCCGGCAGGTGATTCCGGAGTGTTCGCCAAGTGTTTCCGGCGTAGCCGGCAGGTGATTTTGCATGTCCAGCGGTCGTTCCGGCGGGTCGAGCCGGTGGTTCCGGCGTGTCCGGCAGGTGGTTCCGGTCTGTCCGGCAGGTGGTTCTGTGGTGTCCGGCACGAGGTTCAGTCTGAGAGGCTGTGCCGGCATGCCCCCACGTGATTCCGGCTTGTCCCCGAAGTGGTGCTGGTGTAGCGGGCAGGTGATTTTGGCGTGTCCGGCAGGTGGTTCAGGCGAGTTGAGCAGGTGGTTGCGACGTGCTCGGCAGGTGCTTCCGGCGTCTCCGGCACGTGTTTCTGGCACATCTGACTGGTGGTTCCGGAATGCCCAAAAGTTGATTCCGGTCTGTCCGGTATGTGGTTCTGGCGTGTACGGCACGTGGTTCTGGTACGTCTCAGAGGTGGTTGCGTATGCCCAACAGGTGATTCCGGACTGTCCGCCACGTGCTTCTGGCACGTCAGAGGTGGTTCCAACATGCCTGGCAGGTCATTTCGGAGAGTCGTCCAAGTGGTTCCTGCGTAGCCCGCAGGTGATTTTGGCGTGTCCGGCAGGTGGTTCCGCCGTGCTCGGCAGGTGGTTCAGGCATGGCCGTCACGTGGTTCCAGTCTGTCCAGGACGTGTTTCCAGCTTCTCCGGCAGGAGGTTCTGGTACGTCTGAGAGGTGGTTCCGCCATGGCTGGCAGGTGATCCCGGACTGTCCCCCAGGTGGTTCTGGCATAGCCAGCAGTTGATATTGGCCTGTCTGGCAGGTGGTTCCAGCGAGTCGAACAGCTGGCTCCGGCGTTCTTGGCAGGTGGTTCCGGTCTGTCCGGTAGGTGTTTCCGGCGTGTGTGGCACGCGCTTCCGGCATGTCTGAGAGGTGGTTCCGGCATGCGCGGCAGGTGATTCCGTAGTGTCCGCCAGGTGGTTCTGGCATACCCGGCAGGTGATTTTGGCGTGTCCGACAGGTGTTTCTGGCAAGTCTAGCTGGTGGCTCCGGCATGCTCGGCAGGTGCTTCCGGCGTCTCCGGCACTTGGTTCTGGTGTGTCTGAGAGCTGGTTCCGGCATGTCCGGCAGATGATTCCGGAGTGTCCGCCAAGTGGTTCTGGCATACCCAGCAGGTGATTTTGGCGTGTCAGGGAGGTGGTACCGGTGAGTCGAGCAGGTGGTTCCGGCGTGCTCAGCAGGTGGTTCAGGCGGTTCTGGCAGGTGGTATCCGTCTGTTCGGGGTGTGGTTCCAGCATCTCGTGAACACGCTTCTGGCACGTCTGAGATGTGGTTCCAGCCGGCCCGACAGGTGTTTCCGCAGTGTCCGCCAAACGGTTCTGGCGTAGTTGGCAGGTGATTTTGGCATGACTGGCAGGTGGTTCCAGCAAGCCTGGCAGGTGATTCCAAAGTGTTCACCAACTGGTTGTGGCGTAGCCGGCAGGTGATTTTTGCGTGATCGGCAGGTGGTTCTGGCGAGTCGAGCAGGTGGTTCCGGCGTGCTCGGCTGGTGCTTCCGGGGTCATTGGCACGGGGTTCTGGCATGTCTGAGAGGTGGTTCCTGCATGCCCGGCAAGTGATTCCGGAGTGTTCGCCAAGTGGTTCTGGCATAGTCGGCAGGTGATTTTGGCATGTCCGGCAGGTGGTTCAGGCGAGTTGAGCAGGTGGTTCCAACGTGCTTGGCAGGTGCTTCCGGCCTCTCCGGCACGTGTTTCTGGCACATCTGACAGGTGGTTCCGGCATGCCCGAAAGGTGATTCCGGTCTGTCCGGTAGGTGGTTCCAGCCTGCACGGCATGTGGTTCTGGTACGTCTCAGAGGTGGTTGCGCATGCCCAACAGGTGATTCCGGACTGTCCGCCACATGGTTCTGGCACGTCTGAGAGTTGGTTCCGGATGCCCGGCAGGTCATCCCAGAGAGTCCTCCAAGTGGTTCTGGCATAAAACGCAGGTGATTTTGGCGTGTCTGACAGGTTGTTCCGTTGTGCTTGGCAGGTGGTTCAGGCTTGGCCGGCAGGTGGTTCCAGACTGTCCAGGACGTGTTTCCAGCTTCTCCGGCAGGTGGTTCTGGTACGTCTGAGAGGTGGTTCCGCCAGGGCTGGCAGGTGATTCCGGACCGTCCCCCAGGTGGTTCTGGCATAGCCAGCAGTTGATATTGGCCTGTCCGGCAGGTGGTTCCAGCGAGTCGAACAGGTGGCTCTGGCGTGCTCGGCAGGTGGTTCCGGTCTGTCCGGTAGGTGATTCCGGCGTGTCCGGCACGTGCTTCCGGCACGTCTGAGAGGTGGTTCCGGCATGCGCGACAGGTGGTTTCGGAGTGTCCGCAAGGTGGTTCTGGCGTACCCGGCAGGTGATTTTGGCGTGTCCGGCAGGTGTTTCTGGCGAGTCGAGCAGGTGGCTCCGGCATGCTCGGCAGGTGCTTCCGGCGTCTCCGGCACGTAGTTCTGGTGTGTCTGAGAGCTGGTTCCGGAATGTCCGGCAGATGATTCCGAAGTGTCCGCCAAGTGGTTCTGGCATACCCGGCTGGTGATTTGGGCATGTCAGGTAGGTGGTTCCGGCGAGTCGAGCAGGTGGCTCCGGCGTGCTCGGCAGGTTGTTTAGACGGGTCTGGCAGGTGTTTTCCGTCTGTTCGGGGTGTGGTTCCAGCATCTCATGCACATGGTTCTGGCACGTCTGAGATGTGGTTCCGGCCGGCCAGACAGGTGTTTCCACAGTGTCCGCCAAGTGGTACTGGCGTAGTTGGCAGGTGATTTTGGCATGACCGGCAGGTGGTTCCAGCAAGCCCGGCAGGTGATTCCAAAGTGTTCCCCAACTGGTTGTGGTGTAGCTGGCAGGTGATTTTTGCGTGTCCGGCAGGTGGTTCTGGTGAGTCGAGCAGGTGGTTCCGGCGTGCTCGGCAGGTGCTTCCGGGGTCATTGGCACGTGGTTCTGGCATATCTGAGAGGTGGTTCCGGCATGCCCGGCAGGTGATTCCGGAGTGTTCGCCAAGTGTTTCCGGCGTAGCCGGCAGGTGATTTTGCATGTCCAGCGGTCGTTCCGGCGGGTCGAGCCGGTGGTTCCGGCGTGTCCGGCAGGTGGTTCCGGTCTGTCCGGCAGGTGGTTCTGTGGTGTCCGGCACGAGGTTCAGTCTGAGAGGCTGTGCCGGCATGCCCCTCACGTGATTCCGGCTTGTCCCCGAAGTGGTGCTGGTGTAGCGGGCAGGTGATTTTGGCGTGTCCGGCAGGTGGTTCAGGCGAGTTGAGCAGGTGGTTGCGACGTGCTCGGCAGGTGCTTCCGGCGTCTCCGGCACGTGTTTCTGGCACATCTGACTGGTGGTTCCGGCATGCCCAAATGGTGATTCCGGTCTGTCCGTTAGGTGGTTCCGGCGTGCACGGCACGTGGTTCTGGTACGTCTCAGAGGTGGTTGCGTATGCCCAACAGGTGATTCCGGACTGTCCTGCACGTGCTTCTTGCACGTCTGAGAGGTGGTTCCAACATGCCCGGCAGGTCATTTCGGAGAGTCGTCCAAGTGGTTCTGGCGTAGCCCGCAGGTGATTTTGGCGTATCCGGCAGGTGGTTCCGCCGTGCTCGGCAGGTGGTTCAGGCATGGCCGTCACGTGGTTCCAGTCTGTCCAGGACGTGTTTCCAGCTTCTCCGGCAGGTGGTTCTGGTACGTCTGAGAGGTGGTTCCGCCATGGCTGGCAGGTGATCACGGACTGTCCCCCAGGTCGCTCTGGCATAGCCAGCAGTTGATATTGGCCTGTCCGCCAGGTGGTTCCAGCGAGTCGAACAGGTGGCTCCGGCGTTCTTGGCAGGTGGTTCTGGTCTGTCCGGTAGGTGTTTCCGGCGTGTCTGGCACGTGCTTCCGGCACGTCTGAGAGGTGGTTCCGGCATGCGCGGCAGGTGATTCCGTAGTGTCCGCCAGGTGGTTCTGGCGTACCCGGCAGGTGATTTTAGCGTGTCCGGCAGGTGTTTCTGGCGAGTCGAGCAGGTGGCTCCGGCATGCTCGGCAGGTGCTTCCGGCGTCTCCGGCACTTGGTTCTGGTGTGTCTGAGAGCTGGTTCCGGCATGTCCGGCAGATGATTCCGGAGTGGCCGCCAAGTGGTTCTGGCATACCCAGCAGGTGATTTTGGCGTGTCAGGGAGGTGGTACCGGTGAGTCGAGCAGGTGGTTCCGGCGTGCTCAGCAGGTGGTTCAGGCGGTTCTGGCAGGTGGTATCCGTCTGTTCGGGGTGTGGTTCCAGCATCTCATGAACACGTTTCTGGCACGTCTGAGATGTGGTTCCAGCCGGCCCGACAGATGTTTCCGCAGTGTCCGCCAAGCGGTTCTGGCGTAGCCGGCAGGTGATGTTTGCCTGTCCGGCAGGGGGTTCTGGCGAGTCGAGCATGTGGTTCCGGCGTGCTCGGCAGGTGCTTCCGGGGTCATTGGCACGTGGTTCTGGCATATCTGAGAGGTGGTTCCGGCATGCCCGGCAGGTGATTCCGGAGTGTTCGCCAAGTGTTTCCGGCGTAGCCGGCAGGTGATTTTGCATGTCCAGCGGTCGTTCCGGCGGGTCGAGCCGGTGGTTCCGGCGTGTCCGGCAGGTGGTTCCGGTCTGTCCGGCAGGTGGTTCTGTGGTGTCCGGCACGAGGTTCAGTCTGAGAGGCTGTGCCGGCATGCCCCTCACGTGATTCCGGCTTGTCCCCGAAGTGGTGCTGGTGTAGCGGGCAGGTGATTTTGGCGTGTCCGGCAGGTGGTTCCGGCGAGTTGAGCAGGTGGTTGGGACGTGCTCGGCAGGTGCTTCCGGCGTCTCCGGCACTTGGTTCTGGTGTGTCTGAGAGCTGGTTCCGGCATGTCCGGCAGATGATTCCGGAGTGTCCGCCAAGTGGTTCTGGCATGACCAGCAGGTGATTTTGGCGTGTCAGGGAGGTGGTACCGGTGAGTCGAGCAGGTGGTTCCGGCGTGCTCAGCAGGTGGTTCAGGCGGTTCTGGCAGGTGGTATCCGTCTGTTCGGGGTGTGGTTCCAGCATCTCATGAACACGTTTCTGGCACGTCTGAGATGTGGTTCCAGCCGGCCCGACAGATGTTTCCGCAGTGTCCGCCAAGCGGTTCTGGCGTAGTTGGCAGGTGATTTTGGCATGACCGGCAGGTGGTTCCAGCAAGCCCGGCAGGTTATTCCCAAGTGTTCCCCAACTGGTTGTGGCGTAGTCGGCAGGTGATTTTTGCGTGATCGGCAGGTGGTTCTGGCGAGTCGAGCAGGTGGTTCCGGCGTGCTCGGCTGGTGCTTCCGGGGTCATTGGCACGGGGTTCCGGCACGTCTGAGAGGTGGTTCCGGCATGCACGACAGGTGATTTCGGAGTGTCCGCCAGGTGGTTCTGGCGTACCCGGCAGGTGATTTTGGCGTGTCCGGCAGGTGTTTCTGGCGAGTCGAGCAGGTGGCTCCGGCATGCTCGGCAGGTGCTTCCGGCGTCTCCGGCACGTGGTTCTGGTGTGTCTGAGAGCTGGTTCCGGCATGTCCGGCAGATGATTCCGGAGTGTCCGCCAAGTGGTTCTGGCATACCCGGCTGGTGATTTTGGCATGTCAGGTAGGTGGTTCCGGCGAGTCGAGCAGGTGGCTCCGGCGTGCTCGGCAGGTTGTTCAGACGGGTCTGGCAGGTGTTTTCCGTCTATTCGGGGTGTGGTTCCAGCATCTCATGCACATGGTCTGGCACGTCTGAGATGTGGTTCCGGCCGGCCCAACAGGTGTTTCCACAGTGTCCGCCAAGTGGTACTGGCGTAGTTGGCAGGTGATTTTGGCATGACCGGCAGGTGGTTCCAGCAAGCCCTGCAGGTGATTCCGAAGTGTTCCCCAACTGGTTGTGGCGTAGCCGGCAGGTGATTTTTGCGTGTCCGGCAGGTGGTTCTGGCGAGTCGAGCAGGTGGTTCCGGCGTGCTCGGCAGGTGCTTCCGGGGTCATTGGCACGTGGTTCTGGCATATCTGAGAGGTGGTTCCGGCATGCCCGGCAGGTGATTCCGGAGTGTTCGCCAAGTGTTTCCGGCGTAGCCGGCAGGTGATTTTGCATGTCCAGCGGTCGTTCCGGCGGGTCGAGCCGGTGGTTCCGGCGTGTCCGGCAGGTGGTTCCGGTCTGTCCGGCAGGTGGTTCTGTGGTGTCCGGCACGAGGTTCAGTCTGAGAGGCTGTGCCGGCATGCCCCTCACGTGATTCCGGCTTGTCCCCGAAGTGGTGCTGGTGTAGCGGGCAGGTGATTTTGGCGTGTCCGGCAGGTGGTTCAGGCGAGTTGAGCAGGTGGTTGCGACGTGCTCGGCAGGTGCTTCCGGCGTCTCCGGCACGTGTTTCTGGCACATCTGACTGGTGGTTCCGGCACGCCCAAGAGTTGATTCCGGTCTGTCCGGTAGGTGGTTCCGGCGTGCAAGGCACGTGGTTCTGGTACGTCTCAGAGGTGGTTGCGTATGCCCAACAGGTGATTCCGGACTGTCTGGCACGTGCTTCTGGCACGTCTGAGAGGTGGTTCCAACATGCCCGGCAGGTCATTTCGGAGAGTCGTCCAAGTGGTTCTGGCGTAGCCCGCAGGTGATTTTGGCGTGTCCGGCAGGTGGTTCCACCGTGCTCGGCAGGTGGTTCAGGCATGGCCGTCACGTGGTTCCAGTCTGTCCAGGACGTGTTTCCAGCTTCTCCGGCAGGTGGTTCTGGTACGTCTGAGAGGTGGTTCCGCCATGGCTGGCAGGTGATCCCGGACTGTCCCCCAGGTGGTTCTGGCATAGCCAGCAGTTGATATTGGCCTGTCCGGCAGGTGGTTCCAGCGAGTCGAACAGGTGGCTCCGGGGTTCTTGGCAGGTGGTTCCGGTCTGTCCGGTAGGTGTTTCCGGCGTGTCTGGCACGTGCTTCCGGCACGTCTGAGAGGTGGTTCCGGCATGCGCGGCAGGTGATTCCGTAGTGTCCGCCAGGTGGTTCTGGCATACCCGGCAGGTGATTTTGGCGTGTCCGGCAGGTGTTTCTGGCGAGTCGAGCAGGTGGCTCCGGCATGCTCGGCAGGTGCTTCCGGCGTCTCCGGCACGTGGTTCTGGTGTGTCTGAGAGCTGGTTCCGGCATGTCCGGCAGATGATTCCGGAGTGTCCGCCAAGTGGTTCAGGCATACCCGGCTGGTGATTTGGGCATGTCAGGTAGGTGGTTCCGGCGAGTCGAGCAGGTGGCTCCGGCGTGCTCGGCAGGTTGTTCAGACGGGTCTGGCAGGTGTTTTCCGTCTCTTCGGGGTGTGGTTCCAGCATCTCATGCACATGGTTCTGGCACGTCTGAGATGTGGTTCCGGCCGGCCCGACAGCTGTTTCCACAGTGTCCGCCAAGTGGTACTGGCGTAGTTGGCAAGTGATTTTGGCATCACCGGCAGGTGGTTCCAGCAAGCCCGGCAGGTGATTCCGAAGTGTTCCCCAACTGGTTGTGGCGTAGCCGGCAGGTGATTTCTGCGTGTCCGGAAGGTGGTTCTGGCGAGTCGAGCAGGTGGTTCCGGCGTGCTCGGCAGGTGCTTCCGGGGTCATTGGCACGTGGTTCTGGCATATCTGAGAGGTGGTTCCGGCATGCCCGGCAGGTGATTCTGGAGTGTTCGCCAAGTGTTTCCGGCGTAGCCGGCAGGTGATTTTGCATGTCCAGCGGTCGTTCCGGCGGGTCGAGCCGGTGGTTCCGGCGTGTCCGGCAGGTGGTTCCGGTCTGTCCGGCAGGTGGTTCTGTGGTGTCCGGCACGAGGTTCAGTCTGAGAGGCTGTGCCGGCATGCCCCTCACGTGATTCCGGCTTGTCCCCGAAGTGGTGCTGGTGTAGCGGGCAGGTGATTTTGGTGTGTCCGGCAGGTGGTTCAGGCGAGTTGAGAAGGTGGTTGCGACGTGCTCGGCAGGTGCTTCCGGCGTCTCCGGCACGTGTTTCTGGCACATCTGACTGGTGGTTCCGGCATGCCCAAAAGTTGATTCCGGTCTGTCCGGTAGGTGGTTCCGGCGTGCACGGCACGTGGTTCTGGTACGTCTCAGAGGTGGTTGCGTATGCCCAACAGGTGATTCCGGACTGTCTGGCACGTGCTTCTGGCACGTCTGAGAGGTGGTTCCAACATGCCCGGCAGGTCATTTCGGAGAGTCGTCCAAGTGGTTCTGGCGTAGCCCGCAGGTGATTTCGGCGTGTCCGGCAGGTGGTTCCTCCGTGCTCGGCTGGTGGTTCAGGCATGGCCGTCACGTGGTTCCAGTCTGTCCAGGACGTGTTTCCAGCTTCTCCGGCAGGTGGTTCTGGCACGTCTGAGAGGTGGTTCCGGCATGCCCGGCAGGTCATCCCAGAGAGTCCTCCAAGTGGTTCTGGCATAACACGCAGGTGATTTTGGCGTGTCTGGCAGGTTGTTCCGTTGTGCTTGGCAGGTGGTTCAGGCTTGGCCGGCAGGTGGTTCCAGACTGTCCAGGACGTGTTTCCAGCTTCTCCGGCAGGTGGTTCTGGTACGTCTGAGAGGTGGTTCCGCCATGGCTGGCAGGCGATTCCGGACCGTCCCCCAGGTGGTTCTGGCATAGCCAGCAGTTGATATTGGCCTGTCCGGCAGGTGGTTCCAGCGAGTCGAACAGGTGGCTCCGGCGTGCTCGGCAGGTGGTTCCGGTCTTTCCGGTAGGTGATTCCGGCGTGTCCGGCACTTGCTTCCGGCACGGCTGAGAGGTGGTTCCGGCATGCACGACAGGTGATTTCGGAGTGTCCGCCAGGTGGCTCTGGCATACCCGGCAGGTGATTTTGGCATGTCCGGCAGGTGTTTCTGGCGAGTCGAGCAGGTGGCTCCGGCATGCTCGGCAGGTGCTTCCGGCGTCTCCGGCACGTGGTTCTGGTGTGTCTGAGAGCTGGTTCCGGCATGTCCGGCAGATGATTCCGGAGTGTCCGGCAAGTGGTTCTGGCATACCCGGCTGGTGATTTTGGCATGTCAGGTAGGTGGTTCCGGCGAGTCGAGCAGGTGGCTCCGGCGTGCTCGGCATGTTGTTCAGACGGGTCTGGCAGGTGTTTTCCGTCTGTTCGGGGTGTGGTTCCAGCATCTCCTTTGAACACGTTTCTGGCACGTCTGAGATGTGGTTCCAGCCGTCCCGACAGGTGTTTCCGCAGTGTCCGCCAAGCGGTTCTGGCGTAGTTGGCAGGTGATTTTGGCATGACTGGCAGGTGGTTCCAGCAAGCCTGGCAGGTGATTCCAAAGTGTTCAGCAACTGGTTGTGGCGTAGCCGGCAGGTGATTTTTGCGTGATCGGCAGGTGGTTCTGGCGAGTCGAGCAAGTTGTTCCGGCGTGCTCGGCAGGTGCTTCCGGGGTCATTGGCACGGGGTTCTGGCATGTCTGAGAGGTGGTTCCGGCATGCGCGACAGGTGATTTCGGAGTGTCTGCCAGGTGGTTCTGGCGTACCCGGCAGGTGATTTTGGCGTGTCCGGCAGGTGTTTCTGGCGAGTCAAGCAGGTGGCTCCGGCATGCTCGGCAGGTGCTTCCGGCGTCTCCGGCACGTGGTTCTGGTGTGTCTGAGAGCTGCTTCCGGCATGTCCGGCAGATGATTCCGGCGTGTCCGGCAAGTGGTTCTGGCATACCCGGCTGGTGATTTGGGCATGTCAGGTAGGTGGTTCCGGCGAGTCGAGCAGGTGGCTCCGGCGTGCTCGGCAGGTTGTTCAGACGGTTCTGGCAGGTGTTTTCCGTCTGTTCGGGGTGTGGTTCCAGCATCTCATGCACATGGTTCTGGCACGTCTGAGATGTGGTTCCGGCCGGCCCGACAGGTGTTTCCACAGTGTCCGCCAAGTGGTACTGGCGTAGTTGGCAGGTGATTTTGGCATTACCGGCAGGTGGTTCCAGCAAGCCCGGCAGGTGATTCCGAAGTGTTCCCCAACTGGTTGTGGCGTAGCCGGCAGGTGATTTCTGCGTGTCCGGCAGGTGGTTCTGGCGAGTCGAGCAGGTGGTTCCGGCGTGCTCGGCAGGTGCTTCCGGGGTCATTGGCACGTGGTTCTGGCATATCTGAGAGGTGGTTCCGGCATGCCCGGCAGGTGATTCTGGAGTGTTCGCCAAGTGTTTCCGGCGTAGCCGGCAGGTGATTTTGCATGTCCAGCGGTCGTTCCGGCGGGTCGAGCCGGTGGTTCCGGCGTGTCCGGCAGGTGGTTCCGGTCTGTCCGGCAGGTGGTTCTGTGGTGTCCGGCACGAGGTTCAGTCTGAGAGGCTGTGCCGGCATGCCCCTCACGTGATTCCGGCTTGTCCCCGAAGTGGTGCTGGTGTAGCGGGCAGGTGATTTTGGCGTGTCCGGCAGGTGGTTCAGGCGAGTTGAGCAGGTGGTTGCGACGTGCTCGGCAGGTGCTTCCGGCGTCTCCGGCACGTGTTTCTGGCACATCTGACTGGTGGTTCCGGCACGCCCAAGAGTTGATTCCGGTCTGTCCGGTAGGTGGTTCCGGCGTGCACGGCACGTGGTTCTGGTACGTCTCAGAGGTGGTTGCGTATGCCCAACAGGTGATTCCGGAGTGTCTGGCATGTGCTTCTGGCACGTCTGAGAGGTGGTTCCAACATGCCCGGCAGATCATTTCGGAGAGTCGTCCAAGTGGTTCTGGCGTAGCCCGCAGGTGATTTTGGCGTGTCCGGCAGGTGGTTCCGCCGTGCTCGGCAGGTGGTTCAGGCATGGCCGTCACGTGGTTCCAGTCTGTCCAGGACGTGTTTCCAGCTTCTCCGGCAGGTGGTTCTGGTACGTCTGAGAGGTGGTTCCGCCATGGCTGGCAGGTGATCCCGGACTGTCCCCCAGGTGGTTCTGGCATAGCCAGCAGTTGATATTGGCCTGTCCGGCAGGTGGTTCCAGCGAGTCGAACAGGTGGCTCCGGGGTTCTTGGCAGGTGGTTCCGGTCTGTCCGGTAGGTGTTTCCGGCGTGTCTGGCACGTGCTTCCAGCACGTCTGAGAGGTGGTTCCGGCATGCGCGGCAGGTGATTCCGTAGTGTCCGCCAGGTGGTTCTGGCATACCCGGCAGGTGATTTTGGCGTGTCCGGCAAGTGTTTCTGGCGAGTCGAGCAGGTGGCTCCGGCATACTCGGCAGGTGCTTCCGGCGTCTCCGGCACGTGGTTATGGTGTGTCTGAGAGCTGGTTCCGGCATGTCCGGCAGATGATTCCGGAGTGTCCGCCAAGTGGTTCTGGCATACCCAGCAGGTGATTTTGGCGTGTCAGGGAGGTGGTGCGGGTGAGTCGAGCAGGTGGTTCCAGCGTGCTCAGCAGGTGGTTCAGGCGTTTCTGGCAGGTGGTATCCTTCTGTTCGGGGTGTGGTTCCAGCATCTCATGAACACGTTTCTGGCACGTCTGAGATGTGTTTAAAGCCGGGCCGACAGGTGTTTCCGCAGTGTCCGCCAAGCGGTTCTGGCGTAGTTGGCAGGTGATTTTGGCATGACTGGGAGGTGGTTCCAGCAAGCCTGGCAGGTGATTCCAAAGTGTTCACCAACTGGTTGTGGCGTAGCCGGCAGGTGATTTTTGCGTGATCGGCAGGTGCTTCTGGCGAGTCAAGCAAGTTGTTCCGGCGTGCTCGGCTGGTGCTTCCGGGGTCATTGGCACGGGGTTCTGGCATGTCTGAGAGGTGGTTCCTGCATGCCCGGCAAGTGATTCCGGAGTGTTCGCCAAGGGGTTCTGGCATAGTCGGCAGGTGATTTTGGCATGTCCGGCAGGTGGTTCTGGCGAGTCGAGCAGGTGGTTCCGGCGTGCTCGGCAGGTGCTTCCGGGGTCATTGGCACGTGGTTCTGGCATATCTGAGAGGTGGTTCCGGCATGCCCGGCAGGTGATTCCGGAGTGTTCGCCAAGTGTTTCCGGCGTAGCCGGCAGGTGATTTTGCATGTCCAGCGGTCGTTCCGGCGGGTCGAGCCGGTGGTTCCGGCGTGTCCGGCAGGTGGTTCCGGTCTGTCCGGCAGGTGGTTCTGTGGTGTCCGGCACGAGGTTCAGTCTGAGAGGCTGTGCCGGCATGCCCCTCACGTGATTCCGGCTTGTCCCCGAAGTGGTGCTGGTGTAGCGGGCAGGTGATTTTGGTGTGTCCGGCAGGTGGTTCCGGCGAGTTGAGCAGGTGGTTGCGACGTGCTCGGCAGGTGCTTCCGGCGTCTCCGGCACGTGTTTCTGGCACATCTGACTGGTGGTTCCGGCATGCCCAAAAGTTGATTCCGGTCTGTCCGGTAGGTGGTTCCGGCGTGCACGGCACGTGGTTCTGGTACGTCTCAGAGGTGGTTGCGTATGCCCAACAGGTGATTCCGGACTGTCTGGCATGTGCTTCTGGCACGTCTGAGAGGTGGTTCCAACATGCCCGGTAGATCATTTCGGAGAGTCGTCCAAGTGGTTCTGGCGTAGCCCGCAGGTGATTTTGGCGTGTCCGGCAGGTGGTTCCGCCGTGCTCGGCAGGTGGTTCAGGCATGGCCGTCACGTGGTTCCAGTCTGTCCAGGACGTGTTTCCAGCTTCTCCGGCAGGTGGTTCTGGTACGTCTGAGAGGTGGTTCCGCCATGGCTGGCAGGTGATCCCGGACTGTCCCCCAGGTGGTTCTGGCATAGCCAGCAGTTGATATTGGCCTGTCCGGCAGGTGGTTCCAGCGAGTCGAACAGGTGGCTCCGGGGTTCTTGGCAGGTGGTTCCGGTCTGTCCGGTAGGTGTTTCCGGCGTGTCTGGCACGTGCTTCCAGCACGTCTGAGAGGTGGTTCCGGCATGCGCGGCAGGTGATTCCGTAGTGTCCGCCAGGTGGTTCTGGCATACCCGGCAGGTGATTTCGGCGTGTCCGGCAAGTGTTTCTGGCGAGTCGAGCAGGTGGCTCCGGCATACTCGGCAGGTGCTTCCGGCGTCTCCGGCACGTGGTTATGGTGTGTCTGAGAGCTGGTTCCGGCATGTCCGGCAGATGATTCCGGAGTGTCCGCCAAGTGGTTCTGGCATACCCAGCAGGTGATTTTGGCGTGTCAGGGAGGTGGTGCGGGTGAGTCGAGCAGGTGGTTCCGGAGTGCTCAGCAGGTGGTTCAGGCGGTTCTGGCAGGTGGTATCCGTCTGTTCGGGGTGTGGTTCCAGCATCTCATGAACACGTTTCTGGCACGTCTGAGATGTGGTTCCAGCCGTCCCGACAGGTGTTTCCGCAGTGTCCGCCAAGCGGTTCTGGCGTAGTTGGCAGGTGATTTTGGCATGACTGGCAGGTGGTTCCAGCAAGCCCGGCAGGTGATTCCAAAGTGTTCACCAACTGGTTGTGGCGTAGCCGGCAGGTGATTTTTGCGTGATCGGCAGGTGGTTCTGGCGAGTCGAGCAGGTGGTTCCGGCGTGCTCGGCTTTTGCTTCTGGGGTCATTGGCATGGGGTTCTGGCATGTCTGAGAGGTGGTTCCTGCATGCCCGGCAAGTGATTCCGGAGTGTTCGCCAAGTCGTTCTGGCATAGTCGGCAGGTGATTTTGGCATGTCCGGCAGGTGGTTCAGGCGAGTTGAGCAGGTGGTTCCAACGTGCTTGGCAGGTGCTTCTGGCGTCTCCGGCACGTGTTTCTGGCACATCTGACAGGTGGTTCCGGCATGCCCGAAAGGTGATTCCGGTCTGTCCGGTAGGTGGTTCCAGCCTGCACGGCATGTGGTTCTGGTACGTCTCAGAGGTGGTTGCGCATGCCCAACAGGTGATTCCGGACTGTCCGCCACATGGTTCTGGCACGTCTGAGAGGTGGTTCCGGCATGCCCGGCAGGACATCCCAGAGAGTCCTCCAAGTGGTTCTGGCATAACACGCAGGTGATTTTGGGGTGTCTGGCAGGTTGTTCCGTTGTGCTTGGCAGGTGGTTCAGGCTTGGCCGGAAGGTGGTTCCAGACTGTCCAGGACGTGTTTCCAGCTTCTCCGGCAGGTGGTTCTGGTACGTGTGAGAGGTGGTTCCGCCATGGCTGGCAGGTGATTCCGGACCGTCCCCCAGGTGGTTCTGGCATAGCCAGCAGTTGATATTGGCCTGTCCGGCAGGTGGTTCCAGCGAGTCGAACAGGTGGCTCCGGCGTGCTCGGCAGGTGGTTCGGGTCTGTCCGGTAGGTGATTCCGGCGTGTCCGGCACGTGCTTCCGGCACGTGTGAGAGGTGGTTCCGGCATGCGCGACAGGTGGTTTCGGAGTGTCCGCCTGGTGGTTCGGTCGTAGCCGGCAGGTGATTTTGGCGTGTCCGGCAGGTGTTTCTGGCGAGTCGAGCAGGTGGCTCCGGCATGCTCGGCAGGTGCTTCCGGCGTCTCCGGCACGTGGTTCTGGTGTGTCTGAGAGCTGGTTCCGGCATGTCCGGCAGATGATTCCGGAGGTTCCGGCAAGTGGTTCTGGCATACCCGGCTGGTGATTTGGGCATGTCAGGTAGGTGGTTCCGGCGAGTCGAGCAGGTGGCTCCGGCGTGCTCGGCAGGTTGTTCAGACGGGTCTGGCAGGTGTTTTCCGTCTGTTCGGGGTGTCGTTCCAGCATCTCATGCACATGGTTCTGGCACGTGTGAGATGTGGTTCCGGCCGGGCCGACAGGTGTTTCCACAGTGTCCGCCAAGTGGTACTGGCGTAGTTGGCAGGTGATTTTGGCATAACCGGCAGGTGGTTCCAGCAAGCCCAGCAGGTGATTCCGAAGTGTTCCCCAACTGGTTGTGGCGTAGCCGGCAGGTGATTTTTGCGTGTCCGGCAGGTGGTTCTGGCGAGTCGAGCAGGTGGCTCTGGCGTGCTCGGCAGGTGCTTCCGGCGTCTCCGGCACGTGGTTCTGGCATATCTGAGAGGTGGTTCCGGCATGCCCGGCAGGTGATTCCGGAGTGTCCGCCAAGTGGTTCTGGCATACCCGG
Organism: Equus caballus; assembly: GCF_041296265.1. NCBI lineage: Eukaryota > Metazoa > Chordata > Mammalia > Perissodactyla > Equidae > Equus > Equus caballus. The sequence goes on along the minus strand of NC_091711.1, from coordinate 2,927,932 downwards.
CTGGTGATTTGGGCATGTCAGGTAGGTGGTTCCGGCGAGTCGAGCAGGTGGCTCTGGCGTGCTCGGCAGGTTGTTCAGACGGGTCTGGCAGGTCTTTTCCGTCTGTTGGGGGTGTGGTTCCAGCATCTCATGCACATGGTTCTGGCACGTCTGAGATGTGGTTCCGGCCGGCCCGACAGGTGTTTCCACAGTGTCCGCCAAGTGGTACTGGCGTAGTTGGCAGGTGATTTTGGCATGACCGGCAGGTGGTTCCAGCAAGCCCGGCAGGTGATTCCGAAGTGTTCCCCAACTGGTTGTGGCGTAGCCGGCAGGTGATTTTTGCGTGTCCGGCAGGTGGTTCTGGCGAGTCGAGCAGATGGTTCCGGCGTGCCCGGCAGGTGCTTCCGGAGTGTTCGCCAAGTGTTTCCGGCGTAGCCGGCAGGTGATTTTGCATGTCCAGCGGTCGTTCCGGCGGGTCGAGCCGGTGGTTCCGGCGTGTCCGGCAGGTGGTTCCGGTCTGTCCGGCAGGTGGTTCTGTGGTGTCCGGCACGAGGTTCAGTCTGAGAGGCTGTGCCGGCATGCCCCTCATGTGATTCCGGCTTGTCCCCGAAGTGGTGCTGGTGTAGTGGGCAGGTGATTTTGGCGTGTCCGGTAGGTGGTTCAGGCGAGTTGAGCAGGTGGTTGCGACGTGCTCGGCAGGTGCTTCCGGCGTCCCCTGCACGTGTTTCTGGCACATCTGACTGGTGGTTCCGGCATGCCCAAGAGTTGATTCCGGTCTGTCGGGTAGGTGGTTCCGGCGTGCACGGCACGTGGTTCTGGTACGTCTCAGAGGTGGTTGCGTATGCCCAACAGCTGATTCCGGACTGTCCGCCACGTGCTTCTGGCACGTCTGAGAGGTGGTTCCAACATGCCCGGCAGGTCATTTCGGAGAGTCGTCCAAGTGGTTCTGGCGTAGCCCGCAGGTGATTTTGGCGTGTCCGGCAGGTGGTTCCGCCGTGCTCGGCAGGTGGTTCAGGCATGGCCGTCACGTGGTTCCAGTCTGTCCAGGACGTGTTTCCAGCTTCTCCGGCAGGTGGTTCTGGTACGTCTGAGAGGTGGTTCCGCCATGGCTGGCAGGTGATCCCGGACTGTCCCCCAGGTGGTTCTGGCATAGCCAGCAGTTGATATTGGCCTGTCCGGCAGGTGGTTCCAGCGAGTCGAACAGGTGGCTCCGGCGTGCTCGGCAGGTGGTTCCGGTCTGTCCGGTAGGTGTTTCCGAGTGTCTGGCACGTGCTTCCGGCACGTCTGAGAGGTGGTTCCGGCATGCGCGGCAGGTGATTCCGTAGTGTCCGCCAGGTGGTTCTGGCGTACCCGGCAGGTGATTTTGGCGTGTCCGGCAGGTGTTTCTGGCGAGTCGAGCAGGTGGCTCCGGCATGCTCGGCAGGTGCTTCCGGCGTCTCCGGCACTTGGTTCTGGTGTGTCTGAGAGCTGGTTCCGGCATGTCCGGCAGATGATTCCGGAGTGTCCGCCAAGTGGTTCTGGCATACCCAGCAGGGGATTTTGGCGTGTCAGGGAGGTGGTACCGGTGAGTCGAGCAGGTGGTTCCGGCGTGCTCAGCAGGTGGTTCAGGCGGTTCTGGCAGGTGGTATCCGTCTGTTCGGGGTGTGGTTCCAGCATCTCATGAACACGTTTCTGGCACGTCTGAGATGTGGTTCCAGCCGGCCCGACAGGTGTTTCCGCAGTGTCCGCCAAGCGGTTCTGGCGTAGTTGGCAGGTGATTTTGGCATGACCGGCAGGTGGTTCCAGCAAGCCCGGCAGGTGATTCCGAAGTGTTCCCCAACTGGTTGTGGCGTAGCCGGCAGGTGATTTTTGCGTGTCCGGCAGGTGGTTCTGGCGAGTCGAGCAGGTGGTTCCGGCGTGCTCGGTAGGTGCTTCCGGGGTCATTGGCACGTGGTTCTGGCATATCTGAGAGGTGGTTCCGGCATGCCCGGCAGGTGATTCCGGAGTGTTCGCCAAGTGTTTCCGGCGTAGCCGGCAGGTGATTTTGCATGTCCAGCGGTCGTTCCGGCGGGTCGAGCCGGTGGTTCCGGCGTGTCCGGCAGGTGGTTCCGGTCTGTCCGGCAGGTGGTTCTGTGGTGTCCGGCACGAGGTTCAGTCTGAGAGGCTGTGCCGGCATGCCCCTCACGTGATTCCGGCTTGTCCCCGAAGTGGTGCTGGTGTAGCGGGCAGGTGATTTTGGCGTGTCCGGCAGGTGGTTCAGGCGAGTTGAGCAGGTGGTTGCGACGTGCTCGGCAGGTGCTTCCGGCGTCTCCGGCACGTGTTCTGGCACATCTGACAGGTGGTTCCGGCATGCCCAAAAGTTGATTCCGGTCTGTCCGGTAGGTGGTTCCGGCGTGCACGGCACGTGGTTCTGGTACGTCTCAGAGGTGGTTGCGTATGCCCAACAGGTGATTCCGGACAGTCCGCCACATGGTTCTGGCACGTCTGAGAGGTGGTTCCGGCATGCCCGGCAGGTCATCCCAGAGAGTCCTCCAAGTGGTTCTGGCATAACACGCAGGTGATTTTGGCGTGTCTGGCAGGTTGTTCCGTTGTGCTTGGCAGGTGGTTCAGGCTAGGCCGGCAGGTGGTTCCAGACTGTCCAGGACGTATTTCCAGCTTCTCCGGCAGGTGGTTCTGGTACGTCTGAGAGGTGGTTCCGCCATGGCTGGCAGGTGATTCCGGACCGTCCCCCAGGTGGTTCTGGCACAGCCAGCAGTTGATATTGGCCTGTCCGGCAGGTGGTTCCAGCGAGTCGAACAGGTGGCTCCGGCGTGCTCGGCAGGTGGTTCGGGTCTGTCCGGTAGGTGATTCCGGCGTGTCCGGCACGTGCTTCCGGCACGTCTGAGAGGTGGTTCCGGCATGCGCGACAGGTGGTTTCGGAGTGTCCGCCAGGTGGTTCTGGCGTACCCGGCAGGTGATTTTGGCGTGTCCGGCAGGTGTTTCTGGCGAGTCGAGCAGGTGGCTCCGGCATGCTCGGCAGGTGCTTCCGGCGTCTCCGGCACGTGGTTCTGGTGTGTCTGAGAGCTGGTTCCGGCATGTCCGGCAGATGATTCCGGAGTGTCCGCCAAGTGGTTCTGGCATACCCGGCTGGTGATTTGGGCATGTCAGGTAGGTGGTTCCGGCGAGTCGAGCAGGTGGCTCCGGCGTGCTCGGCAGGTTGTTCAGACGGGTCTGGCAGGTGTTTTCCGTCTGTTCGGGGTGTGGTTCCAGCATCTCATGCACATGGTTCTGGCACGTCTGAGATGTGGTTCCGGCCGGCCCGACAGGTGTTTCCACAGTGTCCGCCAAGTGGTACTGGCGTAGTTGGCAGGTGATTTTGGCATGACCGGCAGGTGGTTCCAGCAAGCCCGGCAGGTGATTCCGAAGTGTTCCCCAACTGGTTGTGGCGTAGCCGGCAGGTGATTTTTGCGTGTCCGGCAGGTGGTTCTGGCGAGTCGAGCAGGTGGTTCCGGCGTGCACGGCACGTGGTTCTGGTACGTGTCAGAGGTGGTTGCGTATGCCCAACAGGTGATTCCGGACTGTCCGGCACGTGCTTCTGGCACGTCTGAGAGGTGGTTCCAACATGCCCGGCAGGTCATTTCGGAGAGTCGTCCAAGTGGTTCTGGCGTAGCCCGCAGGTGATATTGGCGTGTCCGGCAGGTGGTTCCGCCGTGCTCGGCAGGTGGTTCAGGCATGGCCGTCACGTGGTTCCAGTCTGTCCAGGACGTGTTTCCAGCTTCTCCGGCAGGTGGTTCTGGTACGTCTGAGAGGTGGTTCCGCCATGGCTGGCAGGTGATCCCAGTCTGTCCCCCAGGTGGTTCTGGCATAGCCAGCAGTTGATATTGGCCTGTCCGGCAGGTGGTTCCAGCGAGTCGAACAGGTGGCTCCGGCGTTCTTGGCAGGTGGTTCCGGTCTGTCCGGTAGGTGTTTCCGGCGTGTCTGGCACGTGCTTCCGGCACGTCTGAGAGGTGGTTCCGGCATGCGCGGCAGGTGATTCCGTAGTGTCCGCCAGGTGGTTCTGGCGTACCCGGCAGGTGATTTTGGCGTGTCCGGCAGGTGTTTCTGGCGAGTCGAGCAGGTGGCTCCGGCATGCTCGGCAGGTGCTTCCGGCGTCTCCGGCACGTGGTTCTGGTGTGTCTGAGAGCTGGTTCCGGCATGTCCGGCAGATGATTCCGGAGTGTCCGCCAAGTGGTTCTGGCATACCCGGCTGGTGATTTGGGCATGTCAGGTAGGTGGCTCCGGCGTGCTCGGCAGGTTGTTCAGACGGGTCTGGCAGGTGTTTTCCGTCTGTTCGGGGTGTGGTTCCAGCATCTCATGCACATGGTTCTGGCACGTCTGAGATGTGGTTCCGGCCGGCCCGACAGGTGTTTCCACAGTGTCAGCCAAGTGGTACTGGCGTAGTTGGCAGGTGATTTTGGCAAGCCCGGCAGGTGATTCCGAAGTTTTCCCCAACTGGTTGTGGCGTAGCCGGCAGGTGATTTTTGCGTGTCCGGCAGGTGGTTCTGGCGAGTCGAGCAGGTGGTTCCGGCGTGCTCGGCAGGTGCTTCCGGGGTCATTGGCACGTGGTTCTGGCATATCTGAGAGGTGGTTCCAGCATGCCCGGCAGGTGATTCCGGATTGTTCGCCAAGTGTTTCCGGCGTAGCCGGCAGGTGATTTTGCATGTCCAGCGGTCGTTCCGGCGGGTCGAGCCGGTGGTTCCGGCGTGTCCGGCAGGTCGTTCCGGTCTGTCCGGCAGGTGGTTCTGTGGTGTCCGGCACGAGGTTCAGTCTGAGAGGCTGTGCCGGCATGCCCCTCACGTGATTCCGGCTTGTCCCCGAAGTGGTGCTGGTGTAGCGGGCAGGTGATTTTGGCGTGTCCGGCAGTTGGTTCAGGCGAGTTGAGCAGGTGGTTGCGACGTGCTCGGCAGGTGCTTCCGGCGTCTCCAGCACGTGTATCTGGCACATCTGACTGGTGGTTCCGGCATGCCCAAAAGTTGATTCCGGTCTGTCCGGTAGGTGGTTCCGGCGTGCACGGCACGTGGTTCTGGTACGTGTCAGAGGTGGTTGCGTATGCCCAACAGGTGATTCCGGACTGTCCGCCACGTGCTTCTGGCACGTCTGAGAGGTGGTTCCAACATGCCCGGCAGGTCATTTCGGAGAGTCGTCCAAGTGGTTCTGGCGTAGCCCGCAGGTGATTTTGGCGTGTCCGGCAGGTGGTTGCGCCGTGCTCGGCAGGTGGTTCAGGCATGGCCGTCACGTGGTTCCAGTCTGTCCAGGACGTGTTTCCAGCTTCTCCGGCAGGTGGTTCTGGTACGTGTGAGAGGTGGTTCCGCCATGGCTGGCAGGTGATCCCGGACTGTCCCCCAGGTGGTTCTGGCATAGCCAGCAGTTGATATTGGCCTGTCCGGCAGGTGGTTCCAGTGAGTCGAACAGGTGGCTCCGGCGTTCTTGGCAGGTGGTTCCGGTCTGTCCGGTAGGTGTTTCCGGCGTGTCTGGCACGTGCTTCCGGCACGTCTGAGAGGTGGTTCCGCATGCGCGGCAGGTGATTCCGTAGTGTCCGCCAGGTGGTTCTGGCATACCCGGCAGGTGATTTTGGCGTGTCCGGCAGTTGTTTCTGGCGAGTCGAGCAGGTGGCTCCGGCATGCTCGGCAGGTGCTTCCGGCGTCTCCGGCACTTGGTTCTGGTGTGTCTGAGAGCTGGTTCTGGCATGTCCGGCAGATGATTCCGGAGTGTCCGCCAAGTGGTTCTGGCATACCCAGCAGGTGATTTTGACGAGTCAGGGAGGTGGTACCGGTGAGTCGAGCAGGTGGTTCCGGCGTGCTCAGCAGGTGGTTCAGGCGGTTCTGGCAGGTGGTATCCGTCTGTTCGGGGTGTGGTTCCAGCATCTCATGAACACGTTTCTGGCACGTCTGAGATGTGGTTCCAGCTGGCCCGACATTTGTTTCCGCAGTGTCCGCCAAGCGGTTCTGGCGTAGTTGGCAGCTGATTTTGGCATGACTGGCAGGTGGTTCCAGCAAGCCTGGCAGGTGATTCCAAAGTGTTCACCAACTGGTTGTGGCGTAGCCGGCAAGTGATTTTTGCGTGATCGGCAGGTGGTTCTGGCGAGTCGAGCAGGTGGTTCCGGCGTGCTCGGCTGGTGCTTCCGGGGTCATTGGCACGGGGTTCTGGCATGTCTGAGAGGTGGTTCCTGCATGCCCGGCAAGTGATTCCGGAGTGTTCGCCAATTGGTTCTGGCATAGTCGGCAGGTGATTTTGGCATGTCCGGCAGGTGGTTCAGGCGAGTTGAGCAGGTGGTTCCAACGTGCTTGGCAGGTGCTTCCGGCGTCTCCGGCACGTGGTTCTGGTGGGTCTGAGAGCTGGTTCCGGAATGTCCGGCAGATGATTCCGGAGTGTCCGCCAAGTGGTTCTGGCTTACCCAGCAGGTGATTTTGGCGTGTCAGGGAGGTGGTACCGCTGAGTCGAGCAGGTGGTTCCGGCGTGCTCAGCAGGTGGTTCAGGCGGTTCTGGCACGTGGTATCCGTCTGTTCGGGGTGTGGTTCCAGCATCTCATGAACACGTTTCTGGCACGTCTGAGATGTGGTTCCAGCCGGCCCGACAGGTGTTTCCGCAGTGTCCGCTAAGCGGTTCTGGCGTAGTTGGCAGGTGATTTTGGCATGACTGGCAGGTGGTTCCAGCAAGCCTGGCAGGTGATTCCAAAGTGTTCACCAACTGGTTGTGGCGTAGCCGGCAGGTGATTTTTGCGTGATCGGCAGGTGGTTCTGGCGAGTCGAGCAGGTGGTTCCGGCGTGCTCGGCTGGTGCTTCCGGGGTCATTGGCACGGGGTTCTGGCATGTCTGAGATGTGGTTCCTGCGTGCCCGGCAAGTGATTCCGGAGTGTTCGCCAAGTGGTTCTGGCTTACCCAGCAGGTGATTTTGGCGTGTCAGGGAGGTGGTACCGCTGAGTCGAGCAGGTGGTTCCGGCGTGCTCAGCAGGTGGTTCAGGCGGTTCTGGCACGTGGTATCCGTCTGTTCGGGGTGTGGTTCCAGCATCTCATGAACACGTTTCTGGCACGTCTGAGATGTGGTTCCAGCCGGCCCGACAGGTGTGTCCGCAGTGTCCGCTAAGCGGTTCTGGCGTAGTTGGCAGGTGATTTTGGCATGACTGGCAGGTGGTTCCAGCAAGCCTGGCAGGTGATTCCAAAGTGTTCACCAACTGGTTGTGGCGTAGCCGGCAGGTGATTTTTGCGTGATCGGCAGGTGGTTCTGGCGAGTCGAGCAGGTGGTTCCGGCGTGCTCGGCTGGTGCTTCCGGGGTCATTGGCACGGGGTTCTGGCATGTCTGAGAGGTGGTTCCTGCGTGCCCGGCAAGTGATTCCGGAGTGTTCGCCAAGTGGTTCTGGCATAGTCGGCAGGTGATTTTTGCGTGTCCGGCAGGTGGTTCTGGCGAGTCGAGCAGGTGGTTCCGGCGTGCTCGGCAGGTGCTTCTGGGGTCATTGGCACGTGGTTCTGGCATATCTGAGAGGTGGTTCCGGCATGCATGGCAGGTGATTCCGGAGTGTTCGCCATGTGTTTCCGGCGTAGCGGGCAGGTGATATTGCATGTCCAGCGGTCGTTCCGGCGGGTCGAGCCGGTGGTTCCGGCATGTCCGGCAGGTGGTTCCGGTCTGTCCGGCAGGTGGTTCTGTGGTTTCCGTCACGAGGTTCAGTCTGAGAGGCTGTGCCGGCATGCCCCTCACGTGATTCCGTCTTGTCCCCGAAGTGGTGCTGGTGTAGCGGGCAGGTGATTTTGGCGTGTCCGGCAGGTGGTTCAGGCGAGTTGAGCAGGTGTTTGCGACGTGCTCGGCAGGTGCTTCCGGCGTCTCCGGCACGTGTTTCTGGCACATCTGACTGGTGGTTCCGGCATGCCCAAAAGTTGATTCCGGTCTGTCCGGTAGGTGGTTCCGGCGTGCACGGCACGTGGTTCTGGTACGTCTCAGAGGTGGTTGCGTATGCCCAACAGGTGATACCGGACTGTCTGCCACGTGATTCTGGCACGTCTCAGAGGTGGTTCCAACATGCCCGGCAGTCATTTCGGAGAGTCGTCCAAGTGGTTCTGGCGTAGCCCGCAGGTGATTTTGGCGTGTCCGGCAGGTGGTTCCGCCGTGCTCGGCATGTGGTTCAGGCATGGCCGTCACGTGGTTCCAGTCTGTCCAGGATGTGTTTCCAGCTTCTCCAGCAGGTGGTTCTGGTACGTCTGAGAGGTGGTTCCGCCATGGCTGGCAGGTGATTCCGGACCGTCCCCCAGGTGGTTCTGGCATAGCCAGCAGTTGATATTGGCCTGTCCGGCAGGTGGTTCCAGCGAGTCGAACAGGTGGCTCCGGCGTGCTCGGCAGGTGGTTCGGGTCTGTCCGGTAGGTGATTCCGGCGTGTTCGGCACGTGCTTCCGGCACGTCTGAGAGGTGGTTCCGGCATGCGCGACAGGTGGTTTCGGAGTGTCCGCCAGGTGGTTCTGGCGTACCCGGCAGGTGATTTTGGCGTGTCCGGCAGGTGTTTCTGGCGAGTCGAGCAGGTGGCTCCGGCATGCTCGGCAGGTGCTTCCGGCGTCTCCGGCACGTGGTTCTGGTGTGTCTGAGAGCTGGTTCCGGCATGTCCGGCAGATGATTCCGGAGTGTCCGCCACGTGGTTCTGGCATACCCGGCTGGTGATTTGGGCATGTCAGGTAGGTGGTTCCGGCGAGTCGAGCAGGTGGCTCCGGCGTGCTCGGCAGGTTGTTCAGACGGGTCTGGCAGGTGTTTTCCGTCTGTTTGGGGTGTGGTTCCAGCATCTCATGCGCATGGTTCTGGCACGTTTGAGATGTGGTTCCGGCCGGCCCGACAGGTGTTTCCACAGTGTCCGCCAAGTGGTACTGGCGTAGTTGGCAGGTGATTTTGGCATGACCGGCAGGTGGTTCCAGCAAGCCCGGCAGGTGATTCCGAAGTGTTCCCCAACGGGTTGTGGCGTAGCCGGCAGGTGATTTTTGCGTGTCCGGCAGGTGGTTCTGGCGAGTCGAGCAGGTGGTTCCGGCGTGCCCGGCAGGTGCTTCCGGAGTGTTCGCCAAGTGTTTCCGGCGTAGCCGGCAGGTGATTTTGCATGTCCAGCGGTCGTTCCGGCGGGTCGAGCCGGTGGTTCCAGCGTGTCCGGCAGGTGGTTCCGGTCTGTCCGGCAGGTGGTTCTGTGGTGTCCGGCACGAGGTTCAGTCTGAGAGGCTGTGCCGGCATGCCCCTCACGTGATTCCGGCTTGTCCCCGAAGTGGTGCTGGTGTAGCGGGCAGGTGATTTTGGCGTGTCCGGCAGGTGGTTCAGGCGAGTTGAGCAGGTGGTTGCGACGTGCTCGGCAGGTGCTTCCGGCGTCTCCGGCACGTGTTTCTGGCACATCTGACTGGTGGTTCCGGCATGCCCAAAAGTTGATTCCGGTCTGTCCGATAGGTGGTTCCGGCGTGCACGGCACGTGGTTCTGGTACGTGTCAGAGGTGGTTGCGTATGCCCAACAGGTGATTCCGGACTGTCCGCCACGTGCTTCTGGCACGTCTGAGAGGTGGTTCCAACATGCCCGGCAGGTCATTTCGGAGAGTCGTCCAAGTGGTTCTGGCGTAGCCCGCAGGTGATTTTGGCGTGTCCGGCAGGTGGTTCCGCCGTGCTCGGCAGGTGGTTCAGGCATGGCCGTCACGTGGTTCCAGTCTGTCCAGGACGTGTTTCCAGCTTCTCCGGCAGGTGGTTCTGGTACGTCTGAGAGGTGGTTCCGCCATGGCTGGCAGGTGATCCCGGACCGTCCCCCAGGTGGTTCTGGCATAGCCAGCAGTTGATATTGGCCTGTCCGGCAGGTGGTTCCAGCGAGTCGAACAGGTGGCTCCGGCGTTCTTCGCAGGTGGTTCCGGTCTGTCCGGTAGGTGTTTCCGGCGTGTCTGGCACGTGCTTCCGGCACGTCTGAGAGGTGGTTCCGGCATGCGCGGCAGGTGATTCCATAGTGTCCGCCAGGTGGTTCTGGAATACCCGGCAGGTGATTTTGGCGTGTCCGGCAGGTGTTTCTGGCGAGTCGAGCAGGTGGCTCCTGCATGCTCGGCAGGTGCTTCCGGCGTCTCCGGCACTTGGTTCTGGTGTGTCTGAGAGCTGGTTCCGGCATGTCCGGCAGATGATTCCGGAGTGTCCGCCAAGTGGTTCTGGCATACCCAGCAGCTGATTTTGGCGTGTCAGGGAGGTGGTACCGGTAAGTTGAGCAGGTGGTTCCGGCGTGCTCAACAGGTGGTTCAGGCGGTTCTGGCAGGTGGTATCCGTCTGTTCGTGGTGTGGTTCCAGCATCTCATGAACACGTTTCTGGCACGTCTGAGATGTGGTTCCAGCCGGCCCGACAGGTGTTTCCGCAGTGTCCGCCAAGCGGTTCTGGTTTACTTGGCAGGTGATTTTGGCATGACTGGCAGGTGGTTCCAGCAAGCCTGGCAGGTGATTCCAAAGTGTTCACCAACTGGTTGTGGCGTAGCCGGCAGGTGATTTTTGCGTGATCGGCAGGTGGTTCTGGCGAGTCGAACAGGTGGTTCCGGCGTGCTCGGCTGGTGCTTCCGGGGTCATTGGCACGGGGTTCTGGCATGTCTGAGAGGTGGTTCCTGCATGCCCGGCAAGTGATTCCGGAGTGTTCGCCACGTGGTTCTGGCATAGTCGGCAGGTGATTTTGGCATGTCCGGCAGGTGGTTCAGGAGAGTTGAGCAGGTGGTTCCAACGTGCTTGGCAGGTGCTTCCGGCGTCTCCGGCACGTGTTTCTGGCACATCTGACAGGTGGTTCCGGCTTGCCCGAAAGGTGATTCCGGTCTGTCCGGTAGGTGGTTCCAGCCTGCACGGCATGTGGTTCTGGTACGTCTCAGAGGTGGTTGCGCATGCCCAACAGGTGATTCCGGACTGTCCGCCACATGGTTCTGGCACGTCTGAGAGGTGGTTCCGGCATGCCCGGCAGGTCATCCCAGAGAGTCCTCCAAGTGGTTCTGGCATAACACGCAGGTGATTTTGGCGTGTCTGGCAGGTTGTTCCGTTGTGCTTGGCAGGTGGTTCTGGCTTGGCCGGAAGGTGGTTCCAGACTGTCCAGGACGTGTTTCCAGCTTCTCCGGCAGGTGGTTCTGGTACGTCTGAGACGTGGTTCCGCCATGGCTGGCAGGTGATTCCAGACCGTCCCCCAGGTGGTTCTGGCATAGCCAGCAGTTGATATTGGCCTGTCCGGCAGGTGGTTCCAGCGAGTCGAACAGGTGGCTCCGGCGTGCTCGGCAGGTGGTTCCGGTCTGTCCGGTAGGTGATTCCGGCGTGTCCGGCACGTGCTTCCGGCACGTCTGAGAGGTGGTTCCGGCATGCGCGACAGGTGGTTTCGAAGTGTCCGCCACGTGGTTCTGGCGTACCCGGCAGGTGATTTTGGCGTGTCCGGCAGGTGTTTCTGGCGAGTCGAGCAGGTGGCTCCGGAATGCTCGGCAGGTGCTTCCGGCGTCTCCGGCACGTGGTTCTGGTGTGTCTGAGAGCTGGTTCCGGCATGTCCGGCAGATGATTCCGGAGGCTCCGGCAAGTGGTTCTGGCATACCCGGCTGGTGATTTGGGCATGTCAGGTAGGTGGTTCCGGCGAGTCGAGCAGGTGGCTCCGGCGTGCTCGGCAGGTTGTTCAGACGGGTCTGGCAGGTGTTTTCCGTCTGTTCGGGGTGTGGTTCCAGCATCTCATGCACATGGTTCTGGCACGTCTGAGATGTGGTTCCGGCCGGGCCGACAGGTGTTTCCACAGTGTCCGCCAAGTGGTACTGGCGTAGTTGGCAGGTGATTTTGGCATGACCGGCAGGTGGTTCCAGCAAGCCCGGCAGGTGATTCCGAAGTGTTCCCCAACTGGTTGTGGCATAGCCGGCAGGTGATTTTTGCGTGTCCGGCAGGTGGTTCTGGCGAGTCGAGCAGGTGGCTCTGGCGTGCTCGGCAGGTGCTTCCGGCGTCTCCGTCACGTGGTTCTGGCATATCTGAGAGGTGGTTCCGGCATGCCCGGCATGTGATTCCGGAGTGTCCGCCAAGTGGTTCTGGCATACCCGGCTGGTGATTTGGGCATGTCAGGTAGGTGGTTCCGGCGAGTCGAGCAGGTCGCTCCGGCGTGCTCGGCAGGTTGTTCAGGCGGGTCTGGCAGGTGTTTTACGTCTGTTGGGGGTGTGGTTCCAGCATCTCATGCACATGGTTCTGGCACGTCTGAGATGTGGTTCCGGCCGGCCCGACAGGTGTTTCCACTGTGTCCGCCAAGTGGTACTGGCGTAGTTGGCAGGTGATTTTGGCATGACCGGCAGGTGGTTCCAGCAAGCCCGGCAGGTGATTCCGAAGTGTTTCCCAACTGGTTGTGGCGTAGCCGGCAGGTGATTTTTGCGTGTCCGGCAGGTGTTTCTGGCGAGTCGAGCAGGTGGCTCGGGCATGCCTGGCAGGTGATTCCGGAGTGTTCACCAAGTGTTTCCGGCGTAGCCGGCAGGTGATTTTGCATGTCCAGCGGTCGTTCCGGCGGGTCGAGCCGGTGGTTCCGGCGTGTCCGGCATGTGGTTCCGGTCTGTCCGGCAGGTGGTTCTGTGGTGTCCGGCACGAGGTTCAGTCTGAGAGGCTGTGCCGGCATGCCCCTCACGTGATTCCGGCTTGTCCCCGAAGTGGTGCTGGTGTAGCGGGCAGGTGATTTTGGCGTGTCCGGCAGGTGGTTCAGGCGAGTTGAGCAGGTGGTTGCGACGTGCTCGGCAGGTGCTTCCGGCGTCTCCGGCACGTGTTTCTGGCACATCTGACTGGTGGTTCCGGCATGCCCAAAAGTTGATTCCGGTCTGTCCGGTAGGTGGTTCCGGCGTGCACGGCACGTGGTTCTGGTACGTCTCAGAGGTGGTTGCGTATGCCCAACAGGTGATTCTGGACTGTCCGCCACGTGCTTCTGGCACGTCTGAGAGGTGGTTCGAACATGCCCGGCAGGTCATTTCGAAGAGTCGTCCAAGTGGTTCTGGCATAGCCCGCAGGTGATTTTGGCGTGTCCGGCAGGTGGTTCAGCCGAGTTGAGCAGGTGGTTGAGACGTGCTCGGCAGGTGCTTCCGGCGTCTCCGGCACGTGTTTCTGGCACATCTGACTGGTGGTTCCGGCATGCCCAAAAGTTGATTCCGGTCTGTCCGGTAGGTGGTTCCGGCGTGCACGGCACGTGGTTCTGGTACGTCTCAGAGGTGGTTGCGTATGCCCAACAGGTGATTCCGGACTGTCCGCCACGTGCTTCTGGCACGTCTGAGAGGTGGTTCCAACATGCCCGGCAGGTCATTTCGGAGAGTCGTCCAAGTGGTTCTGGCATAGCCCGCAGGTGATTTTGGCGTGTCCGGCAGGTGGTTCCGCCGTGCTCGGCAGGTGGTTCAGGCATGGCCGTCACGTGGTTCCAGTCTGTCCAGGACGTGTTTCCAGCTTCTCCGGCAGGTGGTTCTGGTACGTCTGAGAGGTGGTTCCGCCATGGCTGGCAGGTGATCCCGGACCGTCCCCCAGGTGGTTCTGGCATAGCCAGCAGTTGATATTGGCCTGTCCGGCAGGTGGTTCCAGCGAGTCGAACAGGTGGCTCCGGCGTTCTTCGCAGGTGGTTCCGGTCTGTCCGGTAGGTGTTTCCGGCGTGTGTGGCACGTGCTTCCGGCACGTCTGAGAGGTGGTTCCGGCATGCGCGGCAGGTGATTCCATAGTGTCCGGCAGGTGTTTCTGGCGAGTCGAGCAGGTGGCTCCTGCATGCTCGGCAGGTGCTTCCGGCGTCTCCGGCACTTGGTTCTGGTGTGTCTGAGAGCTGGTTCCGGCATGTCCGGCAGATGATTCCGGAGTGTCCGCCAAGTGGTTCTGGCATACCCAGCAGCTGATTTTGGCGTGTCAGGGAGGTGGTACCGGTAAGTTGAGCAGGTGGTTCCGGCGTGCTCAACAGGTGGTTCAGGCGGTTCTGGCAGGTGGTATCCGTCTGTTCGTGGTGTGGTTCCAGCATCTCATGAACACGTTTCTGGCACGTCTGAGATGTGGTTCCAGCCGGCCCGACAGGTGTTTCCGCAGTGTCCGCCAAGCGGTTCTGGTTTACTTGGCAGGTGATTTTGGCATGACTGGCAGGTGGTTCCAGCAAGCCTCGCAGGTGATTCCAAAGTGTTCACCAACTGGTTGTGGCGTAGCCGGCAGGTGATTTTTGCGTGATCGGCAGGTGGTTATGGCGAGTCGAGCAGGTGGTTCCGGCGTGCTCGGCTGGTGCTTCCGGGGTCATTGGCACGGGGTTCTGGCATGTCTGAGAGGTGGTTCCTGCATGCCCGGCAAGTGATTCCGGAGTGTTCGCCACGTGGTTCTGGCATAGTCGGCAGGTGATTTTGGCATGTCCGGCAGGTGGTTCAGGAGAGTTGAGCAGGTGGTTCCAACGTGCTTGGCAGGTGCTTCCGGCGTCTCCGGCACGTGTTTCTGGCACATCTGACAGGTGGTTCCGGCATGCCCGAAAGGTGATTCCGGTCTGTCCGGTAGGTGGTTCCAGCCTGCACGGCATGTGGTTCTGGTACGTCTCAGAGGTGGTTGCGCATGCCCAACAGGTGATTCCGGACTGTCCGCCACATGGTTCCGGCACGTCTGAGAGGTGGTTCTGGCATGCCCGGCAGGTCATCCCAGAGAGTCCTCCAAGTGGTTCTGGCATAACACGCAGGTGATTCTGGCGTGTCTGGCAGGTTGTTCCGTTGTGCTTGGCAGGTGGTTCAGGCTTGGCCGGCAGGTGGTTCCAGACTGTCCAGGACGTGTTTCCAGCTTCTCCGGCAGGTGGTTCTGGTACGTCTGAGAGGTGGTTCCACCATGGCTGGCAGGTGATTCCGGACCCTCCCCCAGGTGGTTCTGGCATAGCCAGCAGTTGATATTGGCCTGTCCGGCAGGTGGTTCCAGCGAGTCGAACAGGTGGCTCCGGCGTGCTCGGCAGGTGGTTCGGGTCTGTCCGGTAGGTGATTCCGGCGTGTCCGGCACGTGCTTCCGGCACGTCTGAGAGGTGGTTCCGGCATGCGCGACAGGTGATTTCGGAGTGTCCGCCAGGTGGTTCTGGCGTACCCGGCAGGTGATTTTGGCGTGTCCGGCAGGTGTTTCTGGCGAGTCGAGCAGGTGGCTCCGGCATGCTCGGCAGGTGCTTCCGGCGTCTCCGGCACGTGGTTCTGGTGTGTCTGAGAGCTGGTTCCGGCATGTCCGGCAGATGATTCCGGAGTGTCCGCCAAGTGGTTCTGGCATACCCGGCTGGTGATTTGGGCATGTCAGGTAGGTGGTTCCGGCGAGTCGAGCAGGTGGCTCCGGCGTGCTCGGCAGGTTGTTCAGATGGGTGTGGCTGGTGTTTTCCGTCTGTTCGGGGTGTGGTTCCAGCATCTCATGCACATGGTTCTGGCACGTCTGAGATGTGGTTCCGGCCGGCCCGACAGCTGTTTCCACAGTGTCCGCCAAGTGGTACTGGCGTAGTTGGCAGGTGATTTTGGCATGACCGGCAGGTGGTTCCAGCAAGCCCGGCAGGTGATTCCGAAGTGTTCCCAAACTGGTTGTGGCGTAGCCGGCAGGTGATTTTTGCGTGTCCGGCAGGTGGTTCTGGCGAGTCGAGCAGGTGGTTCCGGCGTGCTCGGCAGGTGATTCCGGAGTGTTCGCCAAGTGTTTCCGGCGTAGCCGGCAGGTGATTTTGCATGTCCAGCGGTCGTTCCGGCGCGTCGAGCCGGTGGTTCCGGCGTGTCCGGCAGGTGGTTCCGGTCTGTCCGGCAGGTGGTTCTGTGGTGTCCGGCACGAGGTTCAGTCTGAGAGGCTGTGCCGGCATGCCCCTCACGTGATTCCGGCTTGTCCCCGAAGTGGTGCTGGTGTAGCGGGCAGGTGATTTTGGCGTGTCCGGCAGGTGGTTAAGGCGAGTTGAGCAGGTGGTTGCGACGTGCTCGGCAGGTGCTTCCGTCGTCTCCGGCACGTGTTTCTGGCACATCTGACTGGTGGTTCCGGCATGCCCAAAAGTTGATTCCGGTCTGTCGGGTAGGTGGTTCCGGCGTGCACGGCACGTGGTTCTGGTACATCTCAGAGGTGGTTGCGTATGCCCAACAGGTGATTCCGGACTGTCCGCCACGTGCTTCTGGCACGTCTGAG
This sequence comes from Equus caballus, assembly GCF_041296265.1. Lineage (NCBI taxonomy): Eukaryota > Metazoa > Chordata > Mammalia > Perissodactyla > Equidae > Equus > Equus caballus. The sequence goes on along the minus strand of NC_091711.1, from coordinate 2,911,891 downwards.
AGGTGGTTCCAACATGCCCGGCAGGTCATTTCGGAGAGTCGTCAAAGTGGTTCTGGCGTAGCCCGCAGGTGATTTTGGCGTGTCCGGCAGGTGGTTCCGCCGTGCTCGGCAGGTGGTTCAGGCATGGCCGTCGCGTGGTTCCAGTCTGTCCAGGACGTGTTTCCAGCTTCTCCGGCAGGTGGTTCTGGTACGTCTGAGAGGTGGTTCCGCCATGGCTGGCAGGTGATCCCGGACTGTCCCCCAGGTGGTTCTGGCATAGCCAGCAGTTGATATTGGCCTGTCCGGCAGGTGGTTCCAGCGAGTCGAACAGGTGGCTCCGGCGTTCTTGGCAGGTGGTTCCGGTCTGTCCGGTAGGTGTTTCCGGCGTGTCTGGCACGTGCTTCCGGCACGTCTGAGAGGTGGTTCCGGCATGCGCGACAGGTGGTTTCGGAGTGTCCGCCAGGTGGTTCTGGCGTACCCGGCAGGTGATTTTGGCGTGTCCGGCAGGTGTTTCTGGCGAGTCGAGCAGGTGGCTCCGGCATGCTCGGCAGGTGCTTCCGGCGTCTCCGGCACGTGGTTCTGGTGTGTCTGAGAGCTGGTTCCGGCATGTCCGGCAGATGATTCCGGAGTGTCCGGCAAGTGGTTCTGGCATACCCGGCTGGTGATTTGGGCATGTCAGATAGGTGGTTCCGGCGAGTCGAGCAGGTGGCTCCGGCGTGCTCGGCAGGTTGTTCAGACGGGTCTGGCAGGTGTTTTCCGTCTCTTCGGGGTGTGGTTAAAGCATCTCATGCACATGGTTCTGGCACGTCTGAGATGTGGTTCCGGCCGGCCCGACAGTTGTTTCCACAGTGTCCGCCAAGTGGTACTGGCGTAGTTGGCAGGTGATTTTGGCATGACCGGCAGGTGGTTCCAGCAAGCCCGGCAGGTGATTCCGAAGTGTTCCCCAACTGGTTGTGGCGTAGCCGGCAGGTGATTTTTGCGTGTCCGGCAGGTGGTTCTGGCGAGTCGAGCAGGTGGTTCCGGCGTGCTCGGCAGGTGCTTCCGGGGTCATTGGCACGTGGTTCTGGCATATCTGAGAGGTGGTTCCGGCATGCCCGGCAGGTGATTACGGAGTGTTTGCCAAGTGTTTCTGGCGTAGCCGGCAGGTGATTTTGCATGTCCAGCGGTCGTTCCGGCGGGTCGAGCCGGTGGTTCCGGCGTGTCTGGCAGGTGGTTCCGGTCTGTCCGGCAGGTGGTTCTGTGGTGTCCGGCACGAGGTTCAGTCTGAGAGGCTGTGCCGGCATGCCCCTCATGTGATTCCGGCTTGTCCCCAAATTGGTGCTGGTGTAGCGGGCAGGTGATTTTGGCGTGTCCGGCAGGTGGTTCAGGCGAGTTGAGCAGGTGGTTGCGACGTGCTCGGCAGGTGCTTCCGGCGTCTCCGGCACGTGTTTCTGGCACATCTGACTGGTGGTTCCGGCATGCCCAAAAGTTGATTCCGGTCTGTCTGGTAGGTGGTTCCGGCGTGCACGGCACGTGATTCTGGTACGTCTCAGAGGTGGTTGCGTATGCCCAACAGATGATTCCGGACTGTCCGCCACGTGCTTCTGGCACGACTGACAGGTGGTTCCAACATGCCCGGCAGGTCATTTCGGAGAGTCGTCCAAGTGGTTCTGGCGTAGCCCGCAGGTGATTTTGGCGTGTCCGGCAGGTGGTTCCGCCGTGCTCGGCAGGTGGTTCAGGCATGGCCGTCACGTGGTTCCAGTCTGTCCAGGACGTGTTTCCAGCTTCTCCGGCAGGTGGTTCTGGTACGTCTGAGAGGTGGTTCCGCCATGGCTGGCAGGTGATCCCGGACTGTCCCCCAGGTGGTTCTGGCATAGCCAGCAGTTGATATTGGCCTGTCCGGCAGGTGGTTCCAGCGAGTCGAACAGGTGGCTCCGGCGTGCTCGGCAGGTGGTTCCGGTCTGTCCGGTAGGTGATTCCGGCGTGTCCGGCACGTGCTTCCGGCACGTCTGAGAGGTGGTTCCGGCATGCGCGGCAGGTGATTCCGTAGTGTCCGCCAGGTGGTTCTGGCGTACCCGGCAGGTGATTTTGGCGTGTCCGGCAGGTGTTTCTGGCGAGTCGAGCAGGTGGCTCCGGCATGCTCGGCAGGTGCTTCCGGCGTCTCCGGCACGTGGTTCTGCTGTGTCTGAGAGCTGGTTCCGGCATGTCCGGCAGATGATTCCGGAGTGTCCGCCAAGTGGTTCTGGCATACCCAGCAGGTGATTTTGGCGTGTCAGGGAGGTGGTACCGGTGAGTCGAGCAGGTGGTTCCGGCGTTCTCAGCAGGTGGTTCAGGCGGTTCTGGCAGGTGGTATCCGTCTGTTCGTGGTGTGGTTCCAGCATCTCATGAACACGTTTCTGGCACGTCTGAGATGTGGTTCCAGCCGGCCCGACAGGTGTTTCCGCAGTGTCCGCCAAGCGGTTCTGGCGTAGTTGGCAGGTGATTTTGGCATGACTGGCAGGTGGTTCCAGCAAGCCTGGCAGGTGATTCCAAAGTGTTCACCAACTGGTTGTGGCGTAGCCGGCAGGTGATTTTTGCGTGATCGGCAGGTGATTCTGGCGAGTCGAGCAGGTGGTTCCGGCGTGCTCGGCTGGTGCTTCCGGGGTCATTGGCACGGGGTTCTGGCATGTCTGAGAGGTGGTTCCTGCATGCCCGGCAAGTGATTCCGGAGTGTTCGCCAAGGGGTTCTGGCATAGTCGGCAGGTGATTTTGGCATGTCCGGCAGGTGGTTCAGGCGAGTTGAGCAGGTGGTTCCAACGTGCTTGGCAGGTGCTTCCGGCGTCTCCGGCACGTGTTTCTGGCACATCTGACAGGTGGTTCCGGCATGCCCGAAAGGTGATTCCGGTCTGTCCGGTAGGTGTTTCCAGACTGCACGGCATGTGGTTCTGGTACGTCTCAGAGGTGGTTGCGCATGCCCAACAGGTGATTCCGGACTGTCCGCCACATGGTTCTGGCACGTCTGAGAGGTGGTTCCGGCATGCCCGGCAGGTCATCCCAGAGAGTCCTCCAAGTGGTTCTGGCATAACACGCAGGTGATTTTGGGGTGTCTGGCAGGTTGTTCCGTTGTGCTTGGCAGGTGGTTCAGGCATGGCCGGCAGGTGGTTCCAGACTGTCCAGGACGTGTTTCCAGCTTCTCCGGCAGGTGGTTCTGGTACGTCTGAGAGGTGGTTCCGCCATGGCTGGCAGGTGATTCCGGACCGTCGACCAGGTGGTTCTGGCATAGCCAGCAGTTGATATTGGCCTGTCCGGCAGGTGGTTCCAGCGAGTCGAACAGGTGGCTCCGGCGTGCTCGGCAGGTGGTTCCGGTCTGTCCGGTAGGTGATTCCGGCGTGTCCGGCACGTGCTTCCGGCACGTCTGAGAGGTGGTTCCGGCATGCGCGACAGGTGGTTTCGGAGTGTCCGCCAGGTGGTTCTGGCATACCCGGCAGGTGATTTTGGAGTGTCCGGCAGGTGTTTCTGGCGAGTCGAGCAGGTGGCTCCGGCATGCTCGGCAGGTGCTTCCGGCGTCTCCGGCACGTGGTTCTGGTGTGTCTGAGAGCTGGTTCCGGCATGTCCGGCAGATGATTCCGGAGTGTCCGGCAAGTGGTTCTGGCATACCCGGCTGGTGATTTGGGCATGTCAGGTAGGTGGTTCCGGCGAGTCGAGCAGGTGGCTCCGGCGTGCTCGGCAGGTTGTTCAGACGGGTCTGGCAGGTGTTTTCCGTCTGTTCGGGGTGTGGTTCCAGCATCTCATGCACATGGTTCTGGCACGTCTGAGATGTGGTTCCGGCCGGCCCGACAGGTGTTTCCACAGTGTCCGCCAAGTGGTACTGGCGTAGTTGGCAGGTGATTTTGGCATGACCGGCAGGTGGTTCCAGCAAGCCCGGCAGGTGATTCCGAAGTGTTCCCCAACTGGTTGTGGCGTAGCCGGCAGGTGATTTTTGCGTGTCCGGCAGGTGGTTCTGGCGAGTCGAGCAGGTGGTTCCGGCGTGCTCGGCAGGTGCTTCCGGGGTCATTGGCACGTGGTTCTGGCATATCTGAGAGGTGGTTCCGGCATGCCCGGCAGGTGATTCCGGAGTGTTCGCCAAGTGTTTCTGGCGTAGCCGGCAGGTGATTTTGCATGTCCAGCGGTCGTTCCGGCGGGTCGAGCCGGTGGTTCCGGCGTGTCCGGCAGGTGGTTCCGGTCTGTCCGGCAGGTGGTTCTGTGGTGTCCGGCACGAGGTTCAGTCTGAGAGGCTGTGCCGGCATGCCCCTCACGTGATTCCGGCTTGTCCCCGAAGTGGTGCTGGTGTAGCGGGCAGGTGATTTTGGCGTGTCCGGCAGGTGGTTCAGGCGAGTTGAGCAGGTGGTTGCGACGTGCTCGGCAGGTGCTTCCGGCGTCTCCGGCACGTGTTTCTGGCACATCTGACTGGTGGTTCCGGCATGCCCAAAAGTTGATTCCGGTCTGTCCGGTAGGTGGTTCCGGCGTGCACGGCACGAGGTTCTGGTACGTCTCAGAGGTGGTTGCGTATGCCCAACAGGTGATTCCGGACTGTCCGCCACGTGCTTCTGGCACGTCTGAGAGGTGGTTCCAACATGCCCGGCAGGTCATTTCGGAGAGTCGTCCAAGTGGTTCTGGCGTTGCCCGCAGGTGATTTTGGTGTGTCCGGCAGGTGGTTCCGCCGTGCTCGGCAGGTGGTTCAGGCATGGCCGTCACGTGGTTCCAGTCTGTCCAGGACGTGTTTCCAGCTTCTCCGGCAGGTGGTTCTGGTACATCTGAGAGGTGGTTCCGCCATGGCTGGCAGGTGATCCCGGACGGTCCCCCAGGTGGTTCTGGCATAGCCAGCAGTTGATATTGGCCTGTCCGGCAGGTGGTTCCAGCGAGTCGAACAGGTGGCTCCGGCGTTCTTCGCAGGTGGTTCCGGTCTGTCCGGTAGGTGTTTCCGGCGTGTCTGGCACGTGCTTCCGGCACGTCTGAGAGGTGGTTCCGGCATGTGCGGCATGTGATTCCATAGTGTCCGCCAGGTGGTTCTGGAATACCCGGCAGGTGATTTTGGCGTGTCCGGCAGGTGTTTCTGGCGAGTCGAGCAGGTGGCTCCTGCATGCTCGGCAGGTGCTTCCGGCGTCTCCGGCACTTGGTTCTGGTGTGTCTGAGAGCTGGTTCCGGCATGTCCGGCAGATGATTCCGGAGTGTCCGCCAAGTGGTTCTGGCATACCCAGCAGCTGATTTTGGCGTGTCAGGGAGGTGGTACCGGTAAGTTGAGCAGGTGGTTCCGGCGTGCTCAACAGGTGGTTCAGGCGGTTCTGGCAGGTGGTATCCGTCTGTTCGTGGTGTGGTTCCAGCATCTCATGAACACGTTTCTGGCACGTCTGAGATGTGGTTCCAGCCGGCCCGACAGGTGTTTCCGCAGTGTCCGCCAAGCGGTTCTGGTTTACTTGGCAGGTGATTTTGGCATGACTGGCAGGTGGTTCCAGCAAGCCTGGCAGGTGATTCCAAAGTGTTCACCAACTGGTTGTGGCGTAGCCGGCAGGTGATTTTTGCGTGATCGGCAGGTGGTTCTGGCGAGTCGAGCAGGTGGTTCCGGCGTGCTCGGCTGGTGCTTCCGGGGTCATTGGCACGGGGTTCTGGCATGTCTGAGAGGTGGTTCCTGCATGCCCGGCAAGTGATTCCGGAGTGTTCGCCAAGTGGTTCTGGCATAGTCGGCAGGTGATTTTGGCATGTCCGGCAGGTGGTTCAGGAGAGTTGAGCAGGTGGTTCCAACGTGCTTGGCAGGTGCTTCTGGCGTCTCCGGCACGTGTTTCTGGCACATCTGACAGGTGGTTCCGGCATGCCCGAAAGGTGATTCCGGTCTGTCCGGTAGGTGGTTCCAGCCTGCACGGCATGTGGTTCTGGTACGTCTCAGAGGTGGTTGCGCATGCCCAACAGGTGATTCCGGACTGTCCGCCACATGGTTCTGGCACGTCTGAGAGGTGGTTCCGGCATGCCCGGCAGGTCATCCCAGAGAGTCCTCCAAGTGGTTCTGGCATAACACGCAGGTGATTTTGGCATGTCTGGCAGGTTGTTCCGTTTTGCTTGGCAGGTGGTTCAGGCTTGGCCGGAAGGTGGTTCCAGACTGTCCAGGACGTGTTTCCAGCTTCTCCGGCAGGTGGTTCTGGTACGTCTGAGAGGTGGTTCCGCCATGGCTGGCAGGTGATTCCGGACCGTCCCCCAGGTGGTTCTGGCATAGCCAGCAGTTGATATTGGCCTGTCCGGCAGGTGGTTCCAGCGAGTCGAACAGGTGGCTCCAGCGTGCTCGGCAGGTGGTTCCGGTCTGTCCGGTAGGTGATTCCGGCGTGTCCGGCACGTGCTTCCGGCACGTCTGAGAGGTGGTTCCGGCATGCGCGACAGGTGGTTTCGGAGTGTCCGCCAGGTGGTTCTGGCGTACCCGGCAGGTGATTTTGGCGTGTCCGGCAGGTGTTTCTGGCGAGTCGAGCAGGTGGCTCCGGCATGCTCGGCAGGTGCTTCCGGCGTCTCCGGCACGTGGTTCTGGTGTGTCTGAGAGCTGGTTCCGGCATGTCCGGCAGATGATTCCGGAGGTTCCGGCAAGTGGTTCTGGCATACCCGGCTGGTGATTTGGGCATGTCAGGTAGGTGGTTCCGGCGAGTCGAGCAGGTGGCTCCGGCGTGCTCGGCAGGTTGTTCAGACGGGTCTGGCAGGTGTTTTCCGTCTGTTCGGGGTGTGGTTCCAGCATCTCATGCACATGGTTCTGGCACGTCTGAGATGTGGTTCCGGCCGGGCCGACAGGTGTTTCCACAGTGTCCGCCAAGTGGTACTGGCGTAGTTGGCAGGTGATTTTAGCATAACCGGCAGGTGGTTCCAGCAAGCCCAGCAGGTGATTCCGAAGTGTTCCCCAACTGGTTGTGGCGTAGCCGGCAGGTGATTTTTGCGTGTCCGGCAGGTGGTTCTGGCGAGTCGAGCAGGTGGCTCTGGCGTGCTCGGCAGGTGCTTCCGGCGTCTCCGGCACGTGGTTCTGGCATATCTGAGAGGTGGTTCCGGCAAGCCCGGCAGGTGATTCCGGAGTGTCCGCCAAGTGGTTCTGGCATACCCGGCTGGTGATTTGGGCATGTCAGGTAGGTGGTTCCGGCGAGTCGAGCAGGTGGCTCTGGCGTGCTCGGCAGGTTGTTCAGACGGGTCTGGCAGGTCTTTTCCGTCTGTTGGGGGTGTGGTTCCAGCATCTCATGCACATGGTTCTGGCACGTCTGAGATGTGGTTCCGGCCGGCCCGACAGGTGTTTCCACAGTGTCCGCCAAGTGGTACTGGGGTAGTTGGCAGGTGATTTTGGCATGACCTGCCGGTGATTCCAGCAAGCCCGGCAGGTGATTCCGAAGTGTTTCCCAACTGGTTGTGGCGTAGCCGGCAGGTGACTTTTGCGTGTCCGGCAGGTGGTTCTGGCGAGTCGAGCAGGTGGTTCCGGCGTGCTCGGCAGGTGCTTCTGGGGTCATTGGCACGTGGTTCTGGCATATCTGATATGTGGTTCCGGCATGCCTGGCAGGTGATTCCGGAGTGTTCGCCATGTGTTTCTGGCGTAGCCGGCAGGTGATTTTGCATGTCCATCGGTCGTTCCGGCGGGTCGAGCCGGTGGTTCCGGCGTGTCCGGCAGGTGGTTCCGGTCTGTCCGGCAGGTGGTTCTGTGGTTTCGGTCACGAGGTTCAGTCTGAGAGGCTGTGCCGGCATGCCCCTCACGTGATTCCGTCTTGTCCCCGAAGTGGTGCTGGTGTAGCGGGCAGGTGATTTTGGTGTGTCCGGCAGGTGGTTCAGGCGAGTTGAGCAGGTGTTTGCAACGTGCTCGGCAGGTGCTTCCGGCGTCTCCGGCACGTGGTTCTGGTGTGTCTGAGAGCTGGTTCCGGCATGTCCGGCAGATGATTCCGGAGTGTCCGCCAAGTGGTTCTGGCATACCCGGCTGGTGATTTGGGCATGTCAGGTAGGTGGCTCTGGCGTGCTCGGCAGGTTGTTCAGACGGGTCTGGCAGGTGTTTTCCGTCTGTTCGGGGTGTGGTTCCAGCATCTCATGCACATGGTTCTGGCACGTCTGAGATGTGGTTCCGGCCGGCCCGACAGGTGTTTCCACAGTGTCCGCCAAGTGGTACTGGCGTAGTTGGCAGGTGATTTTGGCATGACCGGCAGGTGGTTCCAGCAAGCCCGGCAGGTGATTCCGAAGTGTTCCCCAACTGGTTGTGGCGTAGCCGGCAGGTGATTTTTGCGTGTCCGGCAGGTGGTTCCGGCGAGTCGAGCAGGTGGTTCCGGCGTGCTCGGCAGGTGCTTCCGGGGTCATTGGCACGTGGTTCTGGCATATCTGAGAGGTGGTTCCGGCATGCCCGGCAGGTGATTCCGGAGTGTTCGCCAAGTGTTTCCGGCGTAGCTGGCAGGTGATTTTGCATGTCCAGCGGTCGTTCCGGCGGGTCGAGCCGGTGGTTCCGGCGTGTCCGGCAGGTGGTTCCGGTCTGTCCGGCAGGTGGTTCTGTGGTGTCCGGCACGAGGTTCAGTCTGAGAGGCTGTGCCGGCATGCCCCTCACGTGATTCCGGCTTGTCCCCGAAGTGGTGCTGGTGTAGCGGGCAGGTGATTTTGGCGTGTCCGGCAGGTGGTTCAGGCGAGTTGAGCAGGTGGTTGCGACGTGCTCGGCAGGTGCTTCCGGCGTCTCCGGCACGTGTTTCTGGCACATCTGACTGGTGGTTCCGGCATGCCCAAAAGTTGATTCCGGTCTGTCCGGTAGGTGGTTCCGGCGTGCACGGCACGTGGTTCTGGTACGTCTCAGAGGTGGTTGCGTATGCCCAACAGGTGATTCCGGACTGTCCGCCACATGGTTCTGGCACGTCTGAGAGGTGGTTCCGGCATGCCCGGCAGGTCATCCCAGAGAGTCCTCCAAGTGGTTCTGGCATAACACGCAGGTGATTTTGGCGTGTCTGGCAGGTTGTTCCGTTGTGCTTGGCAGGTGGTTCAGGCTTGGCCGGCAGGTGGTTCCAGACTGTCCAGGACGTGTTTCCAGCTTCTCCGGCAGGTGGTTCTGGTCCGTCTGAGAGGTGGTTCCGCCATGGCTGGCAGGTGATCCCGGACTGTCCCCCAGGTGGTTCTGGCATAGCCAGCAGTTGATATTGGCCTGTCCGGCAGGTGGTTCCAGCGAGTCGAACAGGTGGCTCCGGCGTTCTTGGCAGGTGGTTCCGGTCTGTCCGGTAGGTGTTTCCGGCGTGTCTGGCACGTGCTTCCGGCACGTCTGAGAGGTGGTTCCGGCATGCGCGGCAGCTGATTCCGTAGTGTCCGCCAGGTGGTTCTGGCATACCCGGCAGGTGATTTTGGCGTGTCCGGCAGGTGTTTCTGGCGAGTCGAGCAGGTGGCTCCGGCATGCTCGGCAGGTGCTTCCGGCGTCTCCGGCACTTGGTTCTGGTGTGTCTGAGAGCTGGTTCCGGCATGTCCGGCAGATGATTCCGGAGTGTCCGCCAAGTGGTTCTGGCATACCCAGCAGGTGATTTTGGCGTGTCAGGGAGGTGGTACCGGTGAGTCGAGCAGGTGGTTCCGGCGTGCTCAGCAGGTGGTTCAGGCGGTTCTGGCAGGTGGTATCCGTCTGTTCGGGGTGTGGTTCCAGCATCTCATGAACACGTTTCTGGCACGTCTGAGATGTGGTTCCAGCCGGCCCGACAGGTGTTTCCGCAGTGTCCGCCAAGCGGTTCTGGCGTAGTTGGCAGGTGATTTTGGCATGACTGGCAGGTGGTTCCAGCAAGCCTGGCAGGTGATTCCAAAGTGTTCACCAACTGGTTGTGGCGTAGCCGGCAGGTGATTTTTGCGTGATCGGCAGGTGGTTCTGGCGAGTCGAGCAGGTGGTTCCGGCGTGCTCGGCTGGTGCTTCCGGGGTCATTGGCACGGGGTTCTGGCATGTCTGAGAGGTGGTTCCTGCATGCCCGGCAAGTGATTCCGGAGTGTTCGCCAAGTGGTTCTGGCATAGTCGGCAGGTGATTTTGGCATGTCCGGCAGGTGGTTCAGGCGAGTTGAGCAGGTGGTTCCAACGTGCTTGGCAGGTGCTTCCGGCATCTCCGGCACGTGTTTCTGGCACATCTGACAGGTGGTTCCGGCATGCCCGAAATGTGATTCCGGTCTGTCCGGTAGGTGGTTCCAGCCTGCACGGCATGTGGTTCTGGTACGTCTCAGAGGTGGTTGCGCATGCCCAACAGGTGATTCCGGACTGTCCGCCACATGGTTCTGGCACGTCTGAGAGGTGGTTCCGGCATGCCCGGCAGGTCATCCCAGAGAGTCCTCCAAGTGGTTCTGGCATAACACGCAGGTGATTTTGGCGTGTCTGGCAGGTTGTTCCGTTGTGCTTGGCAGGTGGTTCAGGCTTGGCCGGCAGGTGGTTCCAGACTGTCCAGGACGTGTTTCCAGCTTCTCCGGCAGGTGGTTCTGGAACGTCTGAGAGGTGGTTCCGCCATGGCTGGCAGGTGATTCCGGACCGTCCCCCAGGTGGTTCTGGCATAGCCAGCAGTTGATATTGGCCTGTCCGGCAGGTGGTTCCAGCGAGTCGAACAGGTGGCTCCGGCGTGCTCGGCAGGTGGTTCCGGTCTGTCCGGTAGGTGATTCCGGCGTGTCCGGCACGTGCTTCCGGCACGTCTGAGAGGTGGTTCCGGCATGCGCGACAGGTGGTTTCGGAGTGTCCGCCAGGTGGTTCTGGCGTACCCGGCAGGTGATTTTGGCGTGTCCGGCAGGTGTTTCTGGCGAGTCGAGCAGGTGGCTCCGGCATGCTCGGCAGGTGCTTCCGGCGTCTCCGGCACGTGGTTCTGGTGTGTCTGAGAGCTGGTTCCGGCATGTCCGGCAGATGATTCCGGAGTGTCCGCCAAGTGGTTCTGGCATACCCGGCTGGTGATTTGGGCATGTCAGGTAGGTGGTTCCGGCGAGTCGAGCAGGTGGCTCCGGCGTGCTCGGCAGTTTGTTCAGACGTGTCTGGCAGGTGTTTTCCGTCTGTTCGGGGTGTGGTTCCAGCATCTCATGCTCATTGTTCTGGCACGTCTGAGATGTGGTTCCGGCCGGCCCGACAGGTGTTTCCACAGTGTCCGCCAAGTGGTACTGGCGTAGTTGGCAGGTGATTTTGGCATGACCGGCAGGTGGTTCCAGCAAGCCCGGCAGGTGATTCCGAAGTGTTCCCCATCTGGTTGTGGCGTAGCCGGCAGGTGATTTTTGCGTGTCCGGCAGGTGGTTCTGGCGAGTCGAGCCGGTGGTTCCGGCGTGTCCGGCAGGTGGTTCCGGTCTGTCCGGCAGGTGGTTCTGTGGTGTCCGGCACGAGGTTCAGTCTGAGAGGCTGTGCCGGCATGCCCCTCACGTGATTCCGGCTTGTCCCCGAAGTGGTGATGGTGTAGCGGGCAGGTGATTTTGGCGTGTCCGGCAGGTGGTTCAGGCGAGTTGAGCAGGTGGTTGCGACGTGCTCGGCAGGTGCTTCCGGCGTCTCCGGCACGTGTTTCTGGCACATCTGACTGGTGGTTCCGGCATGCCCAAAAGTTGATTCCGGTCTGTCCGGTAGGTGGTTCCGGCGTGCACGGCCCGTGGTTCTGGTACGTCTCAGAGGTGTTTGCGTATGCCCAACAGGTGATTCCGGACTGTCCGCCACGTGCTTCTGGCACGTCTGAGAGGTGGTTCCGGCATGCGTGGCAGGTGATTCCGGAGTGTCCGCCAGGTGGTTCTGGCATACCCGGCAGTTGATTTTGGCGTGTCCGGCAGGTGTTTCTGGCGAGTCGAGCAGGTGGCTCCGGCATGCTCGGCAGGTGCTTCCGGCGTCTCCGGCACGTTGTTCTGGTGTGTCTGAGAGCTGGTTCCGGCATGTCCGGCAGATGATTCCGTAGTGTCCGCCAAGTGGTTCTGGCATACCCAGCAGGTGATTTTGGCATGTCAGGGAGGTGGTACCGCTGAGTCGAGCAGGTGGTTCCGGCATGCTCAGCAGGTGGTTCAGGCGGTTCTGGCAGGTGGTATCCGTCTGTTCGGGGTGTGGTTCCAGCATCTCATGAACACGTTTCTGGCACGTCTGAGATGTGGTTCCAGCCGGCCCGACAGGTGTTTCCGCAGTGTCCGCCAAGCGGTTCTGGCGTAGTTGGCAGGTGATTTTGGCATGACCGGCAGGTGGTTCCAGCAAGCCTGGCAGGTGATTCCAAAGTGTTCACCAACTGGTTGTGGCGTAGCCGGCAGGTGATTTTTGCGTGATCGGCAGGTGGTTCTGGCGAGTCGAGCAGGTGGTTCCGGCGTGCTCGGCTGGTGCTTCCGGGGTCATTGGCACGGGGTTCTGGCATGTCTGAGAGGTCGTTCCTGCATGCCCGGCTAGTGATTCCGGAGGGTTCGCCAAGTGGTTCTAGCATAGTCGGCAGGTGATTTTGGCATGTCTGGCAGGAGGTTCAGGCGAGTTGAGCAGGTGTTCCAACGTGCTTGGCAGGTGCTTCCGGCGTCTCCGGCACGTGTTTCTGGCACATCTGACAGGTGGTTCCTGCATGCCCGAAATGTGATTCCGGTCTGTCCGGTAGGTGGTTCCAGCCTGCACGGCATGTGGTTCTGGTACGTCTCAGAGGTGGTTGCGCATGCCCAACAGGTGATTCCGGACTGTCCGCCACATGGTTCTGGCACGTCTGAGAGGTGGTTCCGGCATGCCCGGCAGGTCATCCCAGAGAGTCCTCCAAGTGGTTCTGGCATAACACGCAGGTGATTTTGGCGTGTCCGGCAGGTGGTTCCGCCGTGCTCGGCAGGTGGTTCAGGCATGGCCGTCGCGTGGTTCCAGTCTGTCCAGGACGTGTTTCCAGCTTCTCCGGCAGGTGGTTCTGGTACGTCTGAGAGGTGGTTCCGCCATGGCTGGCAGGTGATCCCGGACTGTCCCCCAGGTGGTTCTGGCATAGCCAGCAGTTGATATTGGCCTGTCCGGCAGGTGGTTCCAGCGAGTCGAACAGGTGGCTCCGGCGTTCTTGGCAGGTGGTTCCGGTCTGTCCGGTAGGTGTTTCCGGCGTGTCTGGCACGTGCTTCCGGCACGTCTGAGAGGTGGTTCCGGCATGCGCGACAGGTGGTTTCGGAGTGTCCGCCAGGTGGTTCTGGCGTACCCGGCAGGTGATTTTGGCGTGTCCGGCAGGTGTTTCTGGCGAGTCGAGCAGGTGGCTCCGGCATGCTCGGCAGGTGCTTCCGGCGTCTCCGGCACGTGGTTCTGGTGTGTCTGAGAGCTGGTTCCGGCATGTCCGGCAGATGATTCCGGAGTGTCCGGCAAGTGGTTCTGGCATACCCGGCTGGTGATTTGGGCATGTCAGATAGGTGGTTCCGGCGAGTCGAGCAGGTGGCTCCGGCGTGCTCGGCAGGTTGTTCAGACGGGTCTGGCAGGTGTTTTCCGTCTCTTCGGGGTGTGGTTAAAGCATCTCATGCACATGGTTCTGGCACGTCTGAGATGTGGTTCCGGCCGGCCCGACAGTTGTTTCCACAGTGTCCGCCAAGTGGTACTGGCGTAGTTGGCAGGTGATTTTGGCATGACCGGCAGGTGGTTCCAGCAAGCCCGGCAGGTGATTCCGAAGTGTTCCCCAACTGGTTGTGGCGTAGCCGGCAGGTGATTTTTGCGTGTCCGGCAGGTGGTTCTGGCGAGTCGAGCAGGTGGTTCCGGCGTGCTCGGCAGGTGCTTCCGGGGTCATTGGCACGTGGTTCTGGCATATCTGAGAGGTGGTTCCGGCATGCCCGGCAGGTGATTACGGAGTGTTTGCCAAGTGTTTCTGGCGTAGCCGGCAGGTGATTTTGCATGTCCAGCGGTCGTTCCGGCGGGTCGAGCCGGTGGTTCCGGCGTGTCTGGCAGGTGGTTCCGGTCTGTCCGGCAGGTGGTTCTGTGGTGTCCGGCACGAGGTTCAGTCTGAGAGGCTGTGCCGGCATGCCCCTCATGTGATTCCGGCTTGTCCCCAAATTGGTGCTGGTGTAGCGGGCAGGTGATTTTGGCGTGTCCGGCAGGTGGTTCAGGCGAGTTGAGCAGGTGGTTGCGACGTGCTCGGCAGGTGCTTCCGGCGTCTCCGGCACGTGTTTCTGGCACATCTGACTGGTGGTTCCGGCATGCCCAAAAGTTGATTCCGGTCTGTCTGGTAGGTGGTTCCGGCGTGCACGGCACGTGATTCTGGTACGTCTCAGAGGTGGTTGCGTATGCCCAACAGATGATTCCGGACTGTCCGCCACGTGCTTCTGGCACGACTGACAGGTGGTTCCAACATGCCCGGCAGGTCATTTCGGAGAGTCGTCCAAGTGGTTCTGGCGTAGCCCGCAGGTGATTTTGGCGTGTCCGGCAGGTGGTTCCGCCGTGCTCGGCAGGTGGTTCAGGCATGGCCGTCACGTGGTTCCAGTCTGTCCAGGACGTGTTTCCAGCTTCTCCGGCAGGTGGTTCTGGTACGTCTGAGAGGTGGTTCCGCCATGGCTGGCAGGTGATCCCGGACTGTCCCCCAGGTGGTTCTGGCATAGCCAGCAGTTGATATTGGCCTGTCCGGCAGGTGGTTCCAGCGAGTCGAACAGGTGGCTCCGGCGTGCTCGGCAGGTGGTTCCGGTCTGTCCGGTAGGTGATTCCGGCGTGTCCGGCACGTGCTTCCGGCACGTCTGAGAGGTGGTTCCGGCATGCGCGGCAGGTGATTCCGTAGTGTCCGCCAGGTGGTTCTGGCGTACCCGGCAGGTGATTTTGGCGTGTCCGGCAGGTGTTTCTGGCGAGTCGAGCAGGTGGCTCCGGCATGCTCGGCAGGTGCTTCCGGCGTCTCCGGCACGTGGTTCTGCTGTGTCTGAGAGCTGGTTCCGGCATGTCCGGCAGATGATTCCGGAGTGTCCGCCAAGTGGTTCTGGCATACCCAGCAGGTGATTTTGGCGTGTCAGGGAGGTGGTACCGGTGAGTCGAGCAGGTGGTTCCGGCGTTCTCAGCAGGTGGTTCAGGCGGTTCTGGCAGGTGGTATCCGTCTGTTCGTGGTGTGGTTCCAGCATCTCATGAACACGTTTCTGGCACGTCTGAGATGTGGTTCCAGCCGGCCCGACAGGTGTTTCCGCAGTGTCCGCCAAGCGGTTCTGGCGTAGTTGGCAGGTGATTTTGGCATGACTGGCAGGTGGTTCCAGCAAGCCTGGCAGGTGATTCCAAAGTGTTCACCAACTGGTTGTGGCGTAGCCGGCAGGTGATTTTTGCGTGATCGGCAGGTGATTCTGGCGAGTCGAGCAGGTGGTTCCGGCGTGCTCGGCTGGTGCTTCCGGGGTCATTGGCACGGGGTTCTGGCATGTCTGAGAGGTGGTTCCTGCATGCCCGGCAAGTGATTCCGGAGTGTTCGCCAAGGGGTTCTGGCATAGTCGGCAGGTGATTTTGGCATGTCCGGCAGGTGGTTCAGGCGAGTTGAGCAGGTGGTTCCAACGTGCTTGGCAGGTGCTTCCGGCGTCTCCGGCACGTGTTTCTGGCACATCTGACAGGTGGTTCCGGCATGCCCGAAAGGTGATTCCGGTCTGTCCGGTAGGTGTTTCCAGACTGCACGGCATGTGGTTCTGGTACGTCTCAGAGGTGGTTGCGCATGCCCAACAGGTGATTCCGGACTGTCCGCCACATGGTTCTGGCACGTCTGAGAGGTGGTTCCGGCATGCCCGGCAGGTCATCCCAGAGAGTCCTCAAAGTGGTTCTGGCATAACACGCAGGTGATTTTGGGGTGTCTGGCAGGTTGTTCCGTTGTGCTTGGCAGGTGGTTCAGGCATGGCCGGCAGGTGGTTCCAGACTGTCCAGGACGTGTTTCCAGCTTCTCCGGCAGGTGGTTCTGGTACGTCTGAGAGGTGGTTCCGCCATGGCTGGCAGGTGATTCCGGACCGTCGACCAGGTGGTTCTGGCATAGCCAGCAGTTGATATTGGCCTGTCCGGCAGGTGGTTCCAGCGAGTCGAACAGGTGGCTCCGGCGTGCTCGGCAGGTGGTTCCGGTCTGTCCGGTAGGTGATTCCGGCGTGTCCGGCACGTGCTTCCGGCACGTCTGAGAGGTGGTTCCGGCATGCGCGACAGGTGGTTTCGGAGTGTCCGCCAGGTGGTTCTGGCATACCCGGCAGGTGATTTTGGAGTGTCCGGCAGGTGTTTCTGGCGAGTCGAGCAGGTGGCTCCGGCATGCTCGGCAGGTGCTTCCGGCGTCTCCGGCACGTGGTTCTGGTGTGTCTGAGAGCTGGTTCCGGCATGTCCGGCAGATGATTCCGGAGTGTCCGGCAAGTGGTTCTGGCATACCCGGCTGGTGATTTGGGCATGTCAGGTAGGTGGTTCCGGCGAGTCGAGCAGGTGGCTCCGGCGTGCTCGGCAGGTTGTTCAGACGGGTCTGGCAGGTGTTTTCCGTCTGTTCGGGGTGTGGTTCCAGCATCTCATGCACATGGTTCTGGCACGTCTGAGATGTGGTTCCGGCCGGCCCGACAGGTGTTTCCACAGTGTCCGCCAAGTGGTACTGGCGTAGTTGGCAGGTGATTTTGGCATGACCGGCAGGTGGTTCCAGCAAGCCCGGCAGGTGATTCCGAAGTGTTCCCCAACTGGTTGTGGCGTAGCCGGCAGGTGATTTTTGCGTGTCCGGCAGGTGGTTCTGGCGAGTCGAGCAGGTGGTTCCGGCGTGCTCGGCAGGTGCTTCCGGGGTCATTGGCACGTGGTTCTGGCATATCTGAGAGGTGGTTCCGGCATGCCCGGCAGGTGATTCCGGAGTGTTCGCCAAGTGTTTCCGGCGTAGCCGGCAGGTGATTTTGCATGTCCAGCGGTCGTTCCGGCGGGTCGAGCCGGTGGTTCCGGCGTGTCCGGCAGGTGGTTCCGGTCTGTCCGGCAGGTGGTTCTGTGGTGTCCGGCACGAGGTTCAGTCTGAGAGGCTGTGCCGGCATGCCCCTCACGTGATTCCGGCTTGTCCCCGAAGTGGTGCTGGTGTAGCGGGCAGGTGATTTTGGCGTGTCCGGCAGGTGGTTCAGGCGAGTTGAGCAGGTGGTTGCGACGTGCTCGGCAGGTGCTTCCGGCGTCTCCGGCACGTGTTTCTGGCACATCTGACTGGTGGTTCCGGCATGCCCAAAAGTTGATTCCGGTCTGTCCGGTAGGTGGTTCCGGCGTGCACGGCACGAGGTTCTGGTACGTCTCAGAGGTGGTTGCGTATGCCCAACAGGTGATTCCGGACTGTCCGCCACGTGCTTCTGGCACGTCTGAGAGGTGGTTCCAACATGCCCGGCAGGTCATTTCGGAGAGTCGTCCAAGTGGTTCTGGCGTTGCCCGCAGGTGATTTTGGTGTGTCCGGCAGGTGGTTCCGCCGTGCTCGGCAGGTGGTTCAGGCATGGCCGTCACGTGGTTCCAGTCTGTCCAGGACGTGTTTCCAGCTTCTCCGGCAGGTGGTTCTGGTACATCTGAGAGGTGGTTCCGCCATGGCTGGCAGGTGATCCCGGACGGTCCCCCAGGTGGTTCTGGCATAGCCAGCAGTTGATATTGGCCTGTCCGGCAGGTGGTTCCAGCGAGTCGAACAGGTGGCTCCGGCGTTCTTCGCAGGTGGTTCCGGTCTGTCCGGTAGGTGTTTCCGGCGTGTCTGGCACGTGCTTCCGGCACGTCTGAGAGGTGGTTCCGGCATGTGCGGCATGTGATTCCATAGTGTCCGCCAGGTGGTTCTGGAATACCCGGCAGGTGATTTTGGCGTGTCCGGCAGGTGTTTCTGGCGAGTCGAGCAGGTGGCTCCTGCATGCTCGGCAGGTGCTTCCGGCGTCTCCGGCACTTGGTTCTGGTGTGTCTGAGAGCTGGTTCCGGCATGTCCGGCAGATGATTCCGGAGTGTCCGCCAAGTGGTTCTGGCATACCCAGCAGCTGATTTTGGCGTGTCAGGGAGGTGGTACCGGTAAGTTGAGCAGGTGGTTCCGGCGTGCTCAACAGGTGGTTCAGGCGGTTCTGGCAGGTGGTATCCGTCTGTTCGTGGTGTGGTTCCAGCATCTCATGAACACGTTTCTGGCACGTCTGAGATGTGGTTCCAGCCGGCCCGACAGGTGTTTCCGCAGTGTCCGCCAAGCGGTTCTGGTTTACTTGGCAGGTGATTTTGGCATGACTGGCAGGTGGTTCCAGCAAGCCTGGCAGGTGATTCCAAAGTGTTCACCAACTGGTTGTGGCGTAGCCGGCAGGTGATTTTTGCGTGATCGGCAGGTGGTTCTGGCGAGTCGAGCAGGTGGTTCCGGCGTGCTCGGCTGGTGCTTCCGGGGTCATTGGCACGGGGTTCTGGCATGTCTGAGAGGTGGTTCCTGCATGCCCGGCAAGTGATTCCGGAGTGTTCGCCAAGTGGTTCTGGCATAGTCGGCAGGTGATTTTGGCATGTCCGGCAGGTGGTTCAGGAGAGTTGAGCAGGTGGTTCCAACGTGCTTGGCAGGTGCTTCTGGCGTCTCCGGCACGTGTTTCTGGCACATCTGACAGGTGGTTCCGGCATGCCCGAAAGGTGATTCCGGTCTGTCCGGTAGGTGGTTCCAGCCTGCACGGCATGTGGTTCTGGTACGTCTCAGAGGTGGTTGCGCATGCCCAACAGGTGATTCCGGACTGTCCGCCACATGGTTCTGGCACGTCTGAGAGGTGGTTCCGGCATGCCCGGCAGGTCATCCCAGAGAGTCCTCCAAGTGGTTCTGGCATAACACGCAGGTGATTTTGGCATGTCTGGCAGGTTGTTCCGTTTTGCTTGGCAGGTGGTTCAGGCTTGGCCGGAAGGTGGTTCCAGACTGTCCAGGACGTGTTTCCAGCTTCTCCGGCAGGTGGTTCTGGTACGTCTGAGAGGTGGTTCCGCCATGGCTGGCAGGTGATTCCGGACCGTCCCCCAGGTGGTTCTGGCATAGCCAGCAGTTGATATTGGCCTGTCCGGCAGGTGGTTCCAGCGAGTCGAACAGGTGGCTCCGGCGTGCTCGGCAGGTGGTTCCGGTCTGTCCGGTAGGTGATTCCGGCGTGTCCGGCACGTGCTTCCGGCACGTCTGAGAGGTGGTTCCGGCATGCGCGACAGGTGGTTTCGGAGTGTCCGCCAGGTGGTTCTGGCGTACCCGGCAGGTGATTTTGGCGTGTCCGGCAGGTGTTTCTGGCGAGTCGAGCAGGTGGCTCCGGCATGCTCGGCAGGTGCTTCCGGCGTCTCCGGCACGTGGTTCTGGTGTGTCTGAGAGCTGGTTCCGGCATGTCCGGCAGATGATTCCGGAGGTTCCGGCAAGTGGTTCTGGCATACCCGGCTGGTGATTTGGGCATGTCAGGTAGGTGGTTCCGGCGAGTCGAGCAGGTGGCTCCGGCGTGCTCGGCAGGTTGTTCAGACGGGTCTGGCAGGTGTTTTCCGTCTGTTCGGGGTGTGGTTCCAGCATCTCATGCACATGGTTCTGGCACGTCTGAGATGTGGTTCCGGCCGGGCCGACAGGTGTTTCCACAGTGTCCGCCAAGTGGTACTGGCGTAGTTGGCAGGTGATTTTGGCATAACCGGCAGGTGGTTCCAGCAAGCCCAGCAGGTGATTCCGAAGTGTTCCCCAACTGGTTGTGGCGTAGCCGGCAGGTGATTTTTGCGTGTCCGGCAGGTGGTTCTGGCGAGTCGAGCAGGTGGCTCTGGCGTGCTCGGCAGGTGCTTCCGGCGTCTCCGGCACGTGGTTCTGGCATATCTGAGAGGTGGTTCCGGCAAGCCCGGCAGGTGATTCCGGAGTGTCCGCCAAGTGGTTCTGGCATACCCGGCTGGTGATTTGGGCATGTCAGGTAGGTGGTTCCGGCGAGTCGAGCAGGTGGCTCTGGCGTGCTCGGCAGGTTGTTCAGACGGGTCTGGCAGGTCTTTTCCGTCTGTTGGGGGTGTGGTTCCAGCATCTCATGCACATGGTTCTGGCACGTCTGAGATGTGGTTCCGGCCGGCCCGACAGGTGTTTCCACAGTGTCCGCCAAGTGGTACTGGGGTAGTTGGCAGGTGATTTTGGCATGACCTGCCGGTGATTCCAGCAAGCCCGGCAGGTGATTCCGAAGTGTTTCCCAACTGGTTGTGGCGTAGCCGGCAGGTGACTTTTGCGTGTCCGGCAGGTGGTTCTGGCGAGTCGAGCAGGTGGTTCCGGCGTGCTCGGCAGGTGCTTCTGGGGTCATTGGCACGTGGTTCTGGCATATCTGATATGTGGTTCCGGCATGCCTGGCAGGTGATTCCGGAGTGTTCGCCATGTGTTTCTGGCGTAGCCGGCAGGTGATTTTGCATGTCCAGCGGTCGTTCCGGCGGGTCGAGCCGGTGGTTCCGGCGTGTCCGGCAGGTGGTTCCGGTCTGTCCGGCAGGTGGTTCTGTGGTTTCGGTCACGAGGTTCAGTCTGAGAGGCTGTGCCGGCATGCCCCTCACGTGATTCCGTCTTGTCCCCGAAGTGGTGCTGGTGTAGCGGGCAGGTGATTTTGGTGTGTCCGGCAGGTGGTTCAGGCGAGTTGAGCAGGTGTTTGCAACGTGCTCGGCAGGTGCTTCCGGCGTCTCCGGCACGTGGTTCTGGTGTGTCTGAGAGCTGGTTCCGGCATGTCCGGCAGATGATTCCGGAGTGTCCGCCAAGTGGTTCTGGCATACCCGGCTGGTGATTTGGGCATGTCAGGTAGGTGGCTCTGGCGTGCTCGGCAGGTTGTTCAGACGGGTCTGGCAGGTGTTTTCCGTCTGTTCGGGGTGTGGTTCCAGCATCTCATGCACATGGTTCTGGCACGTCTGAGATGTGGTTCCGGCCGGCCCGACAGGTGTTTCCACAGTGTCCGCCAAGTGGTACTGGCGTAGTTGGCAGGTGATTTTGGCATGACCGGCAGGTGGTTCCAGCAAGCCCGGCAGGTGATTCCGAAGTGTTCCCCAACTGGTTGTGGCGTAGCCGGCAGGTGATTTTTGCGTGTCCGGCAGGTGGTTCCGGCGAGTCGAGCAGGTGGTTCCGGCGTGCTCGGCAGGTGCTTCCGGGGTCATTGGCACGTGGTTCTGGCATATCTGAGAGGTGGTTCCGGCATGCCCGGCAGGTGATTCCGGAGTGTTCGCCAAGTGTTTCCGGCGTAGCTGGCAGGTGATTTTGCATGTCCAGCGGTCGTTCCGGCGGGTCGAGCCGGTGGTTCCGGCGTGTCCGGCAGGTGGTTCCGGTCTGTCCGGCAGGTGGTTCTGTGGTGTCCGGCACGAGGTTCAGTCTGAGAGGCTGTGCCGGCATGCCCCTCACGTGATTCCGGCTTGTCCCCGAAGTGGTGCTGGTGTAGCGGGCAGGTGATTTTGGCGTGTCCGGCAGGTGGTTCAGGCGAGTTGAGCAGGTGGTTGCGACGTGCTCGGCAGGTGCTTCCGGCGTCTCCGGCACGTGTTTCTGGCACATCTGACTGGTGGTTCCGGCATGCCCAAAAGTTGATTCCGGTCTGTCCGGTAGGTGGTTCCGGCGTGCACGGCACGTGGTTCTGGTACGTCTCAGAGGTGGTTGCGTATGCCCAACAGGTGATTCCGGACTGTCCGCCACATGGTTCTGGCACGTCTGAGAGGTGGTTCCGGCATGCCCGGCAGGTCATCCCAGAGAGTCCTCCAAGTGGTTCTGGCATAACACGCAGGTGATTTTGGCGTGTCTGGCAGGTTGTTCCGTTGTGCTTGGCAGGTGGTTCAGGCTTGGCCGGCAGGTGGTTCCAGACTGTCCAGGACGTGTTTCCAGCTTCTCCGGCAGGTGGTTCTGGTCCGTCTGAGAGGTGGTTCCGCCATGGCTGGCAGGTGATCCCGGACTGTCCCCCAGGTGGTTCTGGCATAGCCAGCAGTTGATATTGGCCTGTCCGGCAGGTGGTTCCAGCGAGTCGAACAGGTGGCTCCGGCGTTCTTGGCAGGTGGTTCCGGTCTGTCCGGTAGGTGTTTCCGGCGTGTCTGGCACGTGCTTCCGGCACGTCTGAGAGGTGGTTCCGGCATGCGCGGCAGCTGATTCCGTAGTGTCCGCCAGGTGGTTCTGGCATACCCGGCAGGTGATTTTGGCGTGTCCGGCAGGTGTTTCTGGCGAGTCGAGCAGGTGGCTCCGGCATGCTCGGCAGGTGCTTCCGGCGTCTCCGGCACTTGGTTCTGGTGTGTTTGAGAGCTGGTTCCGGCATGTCCGGCAGATGATTCCGGAGTGTCCGCCAAGTGGTTCTGGCATACCCAGCAGGTGATTTTGGCGTGTCAGGGAGGTGGTACCGGTGAGTCGAGCAGGTGGTTCCGGCGTGCTCAGCAGGTGGTTCAGGCGGTTCTGGCAGGTGGTATCCGTCTGTTCGGGGTGTGGTTCCAGCATCTCATGAACACGTTTCTGGCACGTCTGAGATGTGGTTCCAGCCGGCCCGACAGGTGTTTCCGCAGTGTCCGCCAAGCGGTTCTGGCGTAGTTGGCAGGTGATTTTGGCATGACCGGCAGGTGGTTCCAGCAAGCCTGGCAGGTGATTCCAAAGTGTTCACCAACTGGTTGTGGCGTAGCCGGCAGGTGATTTTTGCGTGATCGGCAGGTGGTTCTGGCGAGTCGAGCAGGTGGTTCCGGCGTGCTCGGCTGGTGCTTCCGGGGTCATTGGCACGGGGTTCTGGCATGTCTGAGAGGTGGTTCCTGCATGCCCGGCAAGTGATTCCGGAGTGTTCGCCAAGTGGTTCTGGCATAGTCGGCAGGTGATTTTGGCATGTCCGGCAGGTGGTTCAGGCGAGTTGAGCAGGTGGTTCCAACGTGCTTGGCAGGTGCTTCCGGCGTCTCCGGCACGTGTTTCTGGCACATCTGACAGGTGGTTCCGGCATGCCCGAAAGGTGATTCCGGTCTGTCCGGTAGGTGGTTCCAGCCTGCACGGCATGTGGTTCTGGTACGTCTCAGAGGTGGTTGCGCATGCCCAACAGGTGATTCCGGACTGTCCGCCACATGGTTCTGGCACGTCTGAGAGGTGGTTCCGGCATGCCCGGCAGGTCATCCCAGAGAGTCCTCCAAGTGGTTCTGGCATAACACGCAGGTGATTTTGGCGTGTCTGGCAGGTTGTTCCGTTGTGCTTGGCAGGTGGTTCAGGCTTGGCCGGCAGGTGGTTCCAGACTGTCCAGGACGTGTTTCCAGCTTCTCCGGCAGGTGGTTCTGGAACGTCTGAGAGGTGGTTCCGCCATGGCTGGCAGGTGATTCCGGACCGTCCCCCAGGTGGTTCTGGCATAGCCAGCAGTTGATATTGGCCTGTCCGGCAGGTGGTTCCAGCGAGTCGAACAGGTGGCTCCGGCGTGCTCGGCAGGTGGTTCCGGTCTGTCCGGTAGGTGATTCCGGCGTGTCCGGCACGTGCTTCCGGCACGTCTGAGAGGTGGTTCCGGCATGCGCGACAGGTGGTTTCGGAGTGTCCGCCAGGTGGTTCTGGCGTACCCGGCAGGTGATTTTGGCGTGTCCGGCAGGTGTTTCTGGCGAGTCGAGCAGGTGGCTCCGGCATGCTCGGCAGGTGCTTCCGGCGTCTCCGGCACGTGGTTCTGGTGTGTCTGAGAGCTGGTTCCGGCATGTCCGGCAGATGATTCCGGAGTGTCCGCCAAGTGGTTCTGGCATACCCGGCTGGTGATTTGGGCATGTCAGGTAGGTGGTTCCGGCGAGTCGAGCAGGTGGCTCCGGCGTGCTCGGCAGTTTGTTCAGACGTGTCTGGCAGGTGTTTTCCGTCTGTTCGGGGTGTGGTTCCAGCATCTCATGCTCATTGTTCTGGCACGTCTGAGATGTGGTTCCGGCCGGCCCGACAGGTGTTTCCACAGTGTCCGCCAAGTGGTACTGGCGTAGTTGGCAGGTGATTTTGGCATGACCGGCAGGTGGTTCCAGCAAGCCCGGCAGGTGATTCCGAAGTGTTCCCCATCTGGTTGTGGCGTAGCCGGCAGGTGATTTTTGCGTGTCCGGCAGGTGGTTCTGGCGAGTCGAGCCGGTGGTTCCGGCGTGTCCGGCAGGTGGTTCCGGTCTGTCCGGCAGGTGGTTCTGTGGTGTCCGGCACGAGGTTCAGTCTGAGAGGCTGTGCCGGCATGCCCCTCACGTGATTCCGGCTTGTCCCCGAAGTGGTGATGGTGTAGCGGGCAGGTGATTTTGGCGTGTCCGGCAGGTGGTTCAGGCGAGTTGAGCAGGTGGTTGCGACGTGCTCGGCAGGTGCTTCCGGCGTCTCCGGCACGTGTTTCTGGCACATCTGACTGGTGGTTCCGGCATGCCCAAAAGTTGATTCCGGTCTGTCCGGTAGGTGGTTCCGGCGTGCACGGCCCGTGGTTCTGGTACGTCTCAGAGGTGTTTGCGTATGCCCAACAGGTGATTCCGGACTGTCCGCCACGTGCTTCTGGCACGTCTGAGAGGTGGTTCCGGCATGCGTGGCAGGTGATTCCGGAGTGTCCGCCAGGTGGTTCTGGCATACCCGGCAGTTGATTTTGGCGTGTCCGGCAGGTGTTTCTGGCGAGTCGAGCAGGTGGCTCCGGCATGCTCGGCAGGTGCTTCCGGCGTCTCCGGCACGTTGTTCTGGTGTGTCTGAGAGCTGGTTCCGGCATGTCCGGCAGATGATTCCGTAGTGTCCGCCAAGTGGTTCTGGCATACCCAGCAGGTGATTTTGGCATGTCAGGGAGGTGGTACCGCTGAGTCGAGCAGGTGGTTCCGGCGTGCTCAGCAGGTGGTTCAGGCGGTTCTGGCAGGTGGTATCCGTCTGTTCGGGGTGTGGTTCCAGCATCTCATGAACACGTTTCTGGCACGTCTGAGATGTGGTTCCAGCCGGCCCGACAGGTGTTTCCGCAGTGTCCGCCAAGCGGTTCTGGCGTAGTTGGCAGGTGATTTTGGCATGACCGGCAGGTGGTTCCAGCAAGCCTGGCAGGTGATTCCAAAGTGTTCACCAACTGGTTGTGGCGTAGCCGGCAGGTGATTTTTGCGTGATCGGCAGGTGGTTCTGGCGAGTCGAGCAGGTGGTTCCGGCGTGCTCGGCTGGTGCTTCCGGGGTCATTGGCACGGGGTTCTGGCATGTCTGAGAGGTCGTTCCTGCATGCCCGGCTAGTGATTCCGGAGGGTTCGCCAAGTGGTTCTAGCATAGTCGGCAGGTGATTTTGGCATGTCTGGCAGGAGGTTCAGGCGAGTTGAGCAGGTGTTCCAACGTGCTTGGCAGGTGCTTCCGGCGTCTCCGGCACGTGTTTCTGGCACATCTGACAGGTGGTTCCTGCATGCCCGAAAGGTGATTCCGGTCTGTCCGGTAGGTGGTTCCAGCCTGCACGGCATGTGGTTCTGGTACGTCTCAGAGGTGGTTGCGCATGCCCAACAGGTGATTCCGGACTGTCCGCCACATGGTTCTGGCACGTCTGAGAGGTGGTTCCGGCATGCCCGGCAGGTCATCCCAGAGAGTCCTCCAAGTGGTTCTGGCATAACACGCAGGTGATTTTGGCGTGTCTGGCAGGTTGATCCGTTGTGCTGGGCAGGTGGTTCAGGCTTGGCCGGCAGGTGGTACAGACTGTCGAGGACGTGTTTCCAGCTTCTCCGGCAGGTGGTTCTGGTACTTCTGAGAGGTGGTTCCGCCATGGCTGGCAGGTGATCCCGGACTCTCCCCCAGGTGGTTCTGGCATAGCCAGCAGTTGATATTGGCCTGTCCGGCAGGTGGTTCCAGCGAGTCGAACAGGTGGCTCCGGCGTTCTTGGCAGCTGGTTCCGGTCCGTCCGGTAGGTGTTTCCGGCGTGTCTGGCACGTGCTTCCGGCACGTCTGAGAGGTGGTTCCGGCATGCGCGGCAGGTGATTCCGGAGTGTCCGCCAGGTGGTTCTGGCATACCCGGCAGGTGATTTTGGCGTGTCCGGCAGGTGTTTCTGGCGAGTCGAGCAGGTGGCTCCGGCATGCTCGGCAGGTGCTTCCGGCGTCTCCGGCACGTTGTTCTGGTGTGTCTGAGAGCTGGTTCCGGCAGGTCCGGCAGATGATTCCGTACTGTCCGCCAAGTGGTTCTGGCATACCCAGCAGGTGATTTTGGCGTGTCAGGGAGGTGGTACCGCTGAGTCGAGCAGGTGGTTCCGGCGTGCTCAGCAGGTGGTTCAGGCGGTTCTGGCAGGTGGTATCCGTCTGTTCGGGGTGTGGTTCCAGCATCTCATGAACACGTTTCTGGCACGTCTGAGATGTGGTTCCAGCCGGCCCGACAGGTGTTTCCGCAGTGTCCGCCAAGCGGTTCTGGCGTAGTTGGCAGGTGATTTTTGCATGACTGGCAGGTGGTTCCAGCAAGCCTGGCAGGTGATTCCAAAGTGTTCACCAACTGGTTGTGGCGTAGCCGGCAGGTGATTTTTGCGTGATCGGCAGGTGGTTCTGGCGAGTCGAGCAGGTGGTTCCGGCGTGCTCGGCTGGTGCTTCCGGGGTCATTGGCACGGGGTTCTGGCATGTCTGAGATGTCGTTCCTGCATGCCCGGCTAGTGATTCCGGAGGGTTCGCCAAGTGGTTCTAGCATAGTCGGCAGGTGATTTTGGCATGTCTGGCAGGAGGTTCAGGCGAGTTGAGCAGGTGTTCCAACGTGCTTGGCAGGTGCTTCCGGCGTCTCCGGCACGTGTTTCTGGCACATCTGACAGGTGGTTCCTGCATGCCCGAAAGGTGATTCCGGTCTGTCCAGTAGGTGGTTCCAGCCTGCACGGCATGTGGTTCTGGTACGTCTCAGAGGTGGTTGCGCATGCCCAACAGGTGATTCCGGACTGTCCGCCACATGGTTCTGGCACGTCTGAGAGGTGGTTCCGGCATGCCCGGCAGGTCATCCCAGAGAGTCCTCCAAGTGGTTCTGGCATAACACGCAGGTGATTTTGGCGTGTCTGGCAGGTTGATCCGTTGTGCTGGGCAGGTGGTTCAGGCTTGGCCGGCAGGTGGTACAGACTGTCGAGGACGTGTTTCCAGGTTCTCCGGCAGGTGGTTCTGGAACTTCTGAGAGGTGGTTCCGCCATGGCTGGCAGGCGATTCCGGATCGTCCCCCAGGTGGTTCTGGCATAGCCAGCAGTTGATATTGCCATGTCCGGCAGGTGGTTCCAGCGAGTCGAACAGGTGGCTCCGGCGTGCTCGGCAGGTGGTTCCGGTCCGTCCGGGAGGTTATTCCGGTGTGTCCGGCACGTGCTTCCGGCATGTCTGAGAGGTGGTTCCGGCCTGCGCGACAGGTGGTTTCGGAGTATCCGCCAGGTGGTTCTGGCGTACCCGGCAGGTGATTTTGGCGTGTCCGGCAGGTGTTTCTGGCGAGTCGAGCAGGTGGCTCCGGCATGCTCGGCAGGTGCTTCCGGCGTCTCCGGCACTTGGTTCTGGTGTGTCTGAGAGCTGGTTCCGGCATGTCCGGCAGATGATTCCGGAGTGTCCGCCAAGTGGTTCTTGCATACCCGGCTGCTGATTTGGGCATGTCAGGTAGGTGGTTCCGGCGAGTCGAGCAGGTGGCTCCGGCGTGCTCGGCAGGTGGTTCAGGCGGGTCTGGCAGGTGTTTTCCGTCTGTTCGGGGTGTGGTTCCAGCATCTCATGCACATGGTTCTGGCACGTCTGAGATGTGGTTCCGGCCGGCCCGACAGGTGTTTCCACAGTGTCCGCCAAGTGGTACTGGCGTAGTTGGCAGGTGATTTTGGCATGACCGGCAGGTGGTTCCAGCAAGCCCGGCAGGTGATTCCGAAGTGTTCCCCAACTGGTTGTGGCGTAGCCGGCAGGTGATTTTTGCGTGTCCTGCAGGTGGTTCTGGCGAGTCGAGCAGGTGCTTCCGGCATGCTCGGCAGGTGCTTCCGGGGTCATTGGCACGTGGTTCTGGCATATCTGAGAGGTGGTTCCGGCATGCCCGGCAGGTGATTCCAGAGTGTTCGCCAAGTGTTTCCGGCGTAGCCGACAGGTGATTTTGCATGTCCAGCGGTCGTTCCGGCGGGTCGAGCCGGTGGTTCCGGCGTGTCCGGCAGGTGGTTCCGGTCTGTCCGGCAGGTGGTTCTGTGGTGTCCGGCACGAGGTTCAGTCTGAGAGGCTGTGCCGGCATGCCCCTCACGTGATTCCGGCTTGTCCCCGAAGTGGTGCTGGTGTAACGGGCAGGTGATTTTGGCGTGTCCGGCAGGTGGTTCCGGCGAGTTGAGCAGGTGGTTGCGACGTGCTCGGCAGGTGCTTCCGGCGTCTCCGGCACGTGTTTCTGGCACATCTGACTGGTGGTTCCGGCATGCCCAAAAGTTGATTCCGGTCTGTCCGGTAGGTGGTTCCGGCGTGCACGGCACGTGGTTCTGGTACGTGTCACAGGTGGTTGCGTATGCCCAACAGGTGATTCTGGACTGTCCGCCACGTGCTTCTGGCACGTCTGAGAGGTGGTTCCAACATGCCCGGCAGGTCATTTCGGAGAGTCGTCCAAGTGGTTCTGGCGTAGCCCGCAGGTGATTTTGGCGTGTCCGGCACGTGGTTCCGCCGTGCTCGGAAGGTGGTTCAGGCATGGCCGTCACGTGGTTCCAGTCTGTCCAGGACGTGTTTCCAGCTTCTCCGGCAGGTGGTTCTGGTCCGTCTGAGAGGTGGTTCCGCCATGGCTGGCAGGTGATCCCGGACTGTCCCCCAGGTGGTTCTGGCATAGCCAGCAGTTGATATTGGCCTGTCCGGCAGGTGGTTCCAGCGAGTCGAACAGGTGGCTCCGGCGTTCTTGGCAGGTGGTTCCGGTCTGTCCGGTAGGTGTTTCCGGCGTGTCTGGCACGTGCTTCCGGCACGACTGAGAGGTGGTTCCGGCATGTGCGGCAGGTGATTCCGTAGTGTCCGCCAGGTGGTTCTGGCATACCCGGCAGGTGATTTTGGCGTGTCCGGCAGGTGTTTCTGGCGAGTCGAGCAGGTGGCTCCGGCATGCTCGGCAGGTGCTTCCGGCGTCTCCGGCACTTGGTTCTGGTGTGTCTGAGAGCTGGTTCCGGCATGTCCGGCAGATGATTCCGGAGTGTCCGCCAAGTGGTTCTGGCATACCCAGCAGGTGATTTTGGTGTGTCAGGGAGGTGGTAACGGTGAGTCGAGCAGGTGGTTCCGGCGTGCTCAGCAGGTGGTTCAGGCGGTTCTGGCAGGTGGTATCCGTCTGTTCGGGGTGTGGTTCCAGCATCTCATGAACACGTTTCTGGCACGTCTGAGATGTGGTTCCAGCCGGCCCGACAGGTGTTTCCGCAGTGTCCGCCAAGCGGTTCTGGCGTAGTTGGCAGGTGATTTTGGCATGACCGGCAGGTGGTTCCAGCAAGCCTGGCAGGTGATTCCAAAGTGTTCACCAACTGGTTGTGGCGTAGCCGGCAGGTGATTTTTGCGTGATCGGCAGGTGGTTCTGGCGAGTCGAGCAGGTGGTTCCGGCGTGCTCGGCTGGTGCTTCCGGGGTCATTGGCACGGGGTTCTGGCATGTCTGAGAGGTGGTTCCTGCATGCCCGGCAAGTGATTCCGGAGTGTTCGCCAAGTGGTTCTGGCATAGTCGGCAGGTGATTTTGGCATGTCCGGCAGGTGGTTCAGGCGAGTTGAGCAGGTGGTTCCAACGTGCTTGGCAGGTGCTTCCGGCGTCTCCGGCACGTGTTTCTGGCACATCTGACAGGTGGTTCCGGCATGCCCGAAAGGTGATTCCGGTCTGTCCGGTAGGTGGTTCCAGCCTGCACGGCATGTGGTTCTGGTACGTCTCAGAGGTGGTTGCGCATGCCCAACAGGTGATTCCGGACTGTCCGCCACATGGTTCTGGCACGTCTGAGAGGTGGTTCCGGCATGCCCGGCAGGTCATCCCAGAGAGTCCTCCAAGTGGTTCTGGCATAACACGCAGGTGATTTTGGCGTGTCTGGCAGGTTGTTCCGTTGTGCTTGGCAGGTGGTTCAGGCTTGGCCGGCAGGTGGTTCCAGACTGTCCAGGACGTGTTTCCAGGTTCTCCGGCAGGTGGTTCTGGTACGTCTGAGAGGTGGTTCCGCCATGGCTGGCAGGTGATTCCGGACCGTCCCCCAGGTGGTTCTGGCATAGCCAGCAGTTGATATTGGCCTGTCCGGCAGGCGGTTCCAGCGAGTCGAAAAGGTGGTTCCGGCGTGCTCGGCAGGTGGTTCCGGTCTGTCCGATAGGTGATTCCGGCGTGTCCGGCACGTGCTTCCGGCACGTCTGAGAGGTGGTTCCGGCATGAGCGACAGTTGGTTTCGGAGTGTCCGCCAGGTGGTTCTGGCGTACCCGGCAGGTGATTTTGGCGTGTCCGGCAGGTGTTTCTGGCGAGTCGAGCAGGTGGCTCCGGCATGCTCGGCAGGTGCTTCCGGCGTCTCCGGCACGTGGTTCTGGTGTGTCTGAGAGCTGGTTCCGGCATGTCCGGCAGATGATTCCGGAGTGTCCGGCAAGTGGTTCTGGCATACCCGGCAAGGTGATTTGGGCATGTCAGGTAGGTGGCTCCGGCGTGCTCGGCAGGTTGTTCAGACGGGTCTGGCACGTGTTTTCCGTCTGTTCGGGGTGTGGTTCCAGCATCTCATGCACATGGTTCTGGCACGTCTGAGATGTGGTTCCGGCCGGCCCGACAGGTGTTTCCACAGTGTCCGCCAAGTGGTACTGGCGTAGTTGGCAGGTGATTTTGGCATGACCGGCAGGTGGTTCCAGCAAGCCCGGCAGGTGATTCCGAAGTGTTCCCCAACTGGTTGTGGCGTAGCCGGCAGGTGATTTTTGCGTGTCCGGCAGGTGGTTCTGGCGAGTCGAGCAGGTGGTTCCGGCGTGCTCGGCAGGTGCTTCCGGGGTCATTGGCACGTGGTTCTGGCATATCTGAGAGGTGGTTCCGGCATGCCCGGCAGGTGATTCCGGAGTGTTCGCCAAGTGTTTCCGGCGTAGCCGGCAGGTGATTTTGCATGTCCAGCGGTCGTTCCGGCGGGTCGAGCCGGTGGTTCCGGCGTGTCCGGCAGGTGGTTCCGGTCTGTCCGGCAGGTGGTTCTGTGGTGTCCGGCACGAGGTTCAGTCTGAGAGGCTGTGCCGGCATGCCCCTCACGTGATTCCAGCTTGTCCCCGAAGTGGTGCTGGTGTAGCGGGCAGGTGATTTTGGCGTGTCCGGCAGGTGGTTCAGGCGAGTTGAGCAGGTGGTTCCAACGTGCTTGGCAGGTGCTTCCGGCGTCTCCGGCAAGTGTTTCTGGCACATCTGACAGGTGGTTCCGGCATGCCCAAAAGTTGATTCCGGTCTGTCCGGTAGGTGGTTCCGGCGTGCACGGCACGTGGTTCTGGTACGTCTCAGAGGTGGTTGCGTATGCCCAACAGGTGATTCCGGACTGTCCGCCACATGGTTCTGGCACGTCTGAGAGGTGGTTCCGGCATGCCCGGCAGGTCATCCCAGAGAGTCCTCCAAGTGGTTCTGGCATAACACGCAGGTGATTTTGGCGTGTCTGGCAGGTTGTTCCGTTGTGCTTGGCAGGTGGTTCAGGCTTGGCCGGCAGGTGGTTCCAGACTGTCCAGGACGTGTTTCCAGCTTCTCCGGCAGGTGGTTCTGGTACGTCTGAGAGGTGGTTCCGCCATGGCTGGCAGGTGATCCCGGACTGTCCCCCAGGTGGTTCTGGCATAGCCAGCAGTTGATATTGGTCTGTCCGGCAGGTGGTTCCAGCGAGTTGAAAAGGTGGCTCCGGCGTTCTCGGCAGGTGGTTCCGGTCTGTCCGGTAGGTGATTCCGGCGTGTCCGGCACGTGCTTCCGGCACGTCTGAGAGGTGGTTCCGGCGTGCGCGACAGGTGATTTCGGAGTGTCCGCCAGGTGGTTCTGGCGTACCCGGCAGGTGATTTTGGCGTGTCCGGCAGGTGTTTCTGGCGAGTCGAGGAGGTGGCTCCGGCATGCTCGGCAGGTGCTTCCGGCATCTCCGGCACGTGGTTCTGGTGTGTCTGAGAGCTGGTTCCGGCATGTCCGGCAGATGATTCCGGAGTGTGCGCCAAGTGGTTCTGGCATACCCGGCTGGTGATTTGGGCATGTCAGGTAGGTGGCTCCGGCGTGCTCGGCAGGTTGTTCAGACGGGTCTGGCAGGTGTTTTCCGTCTGTTCGGGTTGTGGTTCCAGCATCTCATGCACATGGTTCTGGCACGTCTGAGATGTGGTTCCGGCCGGCCCGACACGT
The DNA here is from genome assembly GCF_041296265.1 of Equus caballus. Classification (NCBI taxonomy): domain Eukaryota; kingdom Metazoa; phylum Chordata; class Mammalia; order Perissodactyla; family Equidae; genus Equus; species Equus caballus. The sequence goes on along the minus strand of NC_091711.1, from coordinate 2,880,025 downwards.
GTTTCCACAGTGTTCGCCAAGTGGTTCTGGCATAGTCGGCAGGTGATTTTGGCATGTCCGGCAGGTGGTTCAGGCGAGTTGAGCAGGTGGTTCCAACGTGCTTGGCAGGTGCTTCCGGCGTCTCCGGCACGTGTTTCTGGCACATCTGACAGGTGGTTCCGGCATGCCCGAAAGGTGATTCCGGTCTGTCCGGTAGGTGGTTCCAGCCGGCACAGCATGTGGTTCTGGTACGTCTCAGAGGTGGTTGCGCATGCCCAACAGGTGATTCCGGACTGTCCGCCACATGGTTCTGGCACGTCTGAGAGGTGGTTCCGGCATGCCCGGCAGGTCATCCCAGAGAGTCCTCCAAGTGGTTCTGGAATAACACGCAGGTGATTTTGGCGTGTCTGGCAGGTTGTTCCGCTGTGCTTGGCAGGTGGTTCAGGCTTGGCCGGCAGGTGGTTCCAGACTGTCCAGGACGTGTTTCCAGCTTCTCCGGCAGGTGGTTCTGGTACGTCTGAGAGGTGGTTCCGCCATGGCTGGCAGGTGATTCCGGACCGTCCCCCAGGTGGTTCTGGCATAGCCAGCAGTTGATATTGGCCTGTCCGGCAGGTGGTTCCAGCGAGTCGAACAGGTGGCTCCGGCGTGCTCGGCAGGTGGTTCCGGTCTGTCCGGTAGGTGATTCCGGGGTGTCCGGCACGTGCTTCCGGCACGTCTGAGAGGTGGTTCCGGCATGCGCGACAGGTGGTTTTGGAGTGTCCGCCAGGTGGTTCTGGCGTACCCGGCAGGTGATTTTGGCATGTCCGGCAGTTGTTTCTGGCGAGTCGAGCAGGTGGCTCCGGCCTGCTCGGCAGGTGCTTCCGGCGTCTCCGGCACGTGGTTGAGGTGTGTCTGAGAGCTGGTTCCGGCATGTCCGGCAGATGATTCCGGAGTGTCCGCCAAGTAGTTCTGGCATACCCGGCTGGTGATTTGGGCATGTCAGGTAGGTGGTTCCGGCGAGTCGAGCAGGTGGCTCCGGCGTGCTCGGCATGTTGTTCAGTCGGGACTGGCAGGTGTTTTCCGTTTGTTCGGGGTGTGGTTCCAGCATCTCATGCACATGGTTCTGGCACGTCTGAGATGTGGTTCCGGCCGGCCCGACAGGTGTTTCCACAGTGTCCGCCAAGTGGTACTGGCGTAGTTGGCAGGTGATTTTGGCATGACCGGCAGGTGGTTCCAGCAAGCCCGGCAGGTGATTCCAAAGTGTTCCCCAACTGGTTGTGGCGTAGCCGGCAGGTGATTTTTGCGTGTCCGGCAGGTGGTTCTGGCGAGTCGAGCAGGTGGTTCCGGCGTGCTCGGCAGGTGCTTCCGGGGTCATTGGCACGTGGTTCTGGCATATCTGAGAGGTGGTTCCGGCATGCCCGGCAGGTGATTCCGGAGTGTTCACCAAGTGTTTCCGGCATAGCCGGCAGGTGATTTTGCATGTCCAGCGGTCGTTCCGGCGGGTCTAGCCGGTGGTTCCGGCGTGTCCGGCAGGTGGTTCCGGTCTGTCCGGCAGGTGGTTCTGTGGTGTCCGGCACGAGGTTCAGTCTGAGAGGCTGTGCCGGCATGCCCCTCACGTGATTCCGGCTTGTCCCCGAAGTGGTGCTGGTGTAGCAGGCAGGTGATTTTGGCGTGTCTGGCAGGTGGTTCAGGCGAGTTGAGCAGGTGGTTGCGACGTGCTCGGCAGGTGCTTCCGGCGTCTCCGGCACGTGTTTCTGGCACATCTGACTGGTGGTTCCTGCACGCCCAAAAGTTGATTCCGGTCTGTCCGGTAGGTGGTTCCGGCGTGCACGGCACGTGGTTCTGGTACGTCTCAGAGGTGGTTGCGTATGCCCAACAGGTGATTCCGGACTGTCCGCCATGTGCTTCTGGCACGTCTGAGAGGTGGTTCCAACATGCCCGGCAGGTCATTTCGGAGAGTCGTCCAAGTGGTTCTGGCGTAGCCCGCAGGTGATTTTGGCGTGTCCGGCAGGTGGTTCCGCCGTGCTCGGCAGGTGGTTCAGGCATGGCCGTCACGTGGTTCCAGTCTGTCCAGGACGTGTTTCCAGCTTCTCCGGCAGGTGGTTCTGGTACGTCTGAGAGGTGGTTCCGCCATGGCTGGCAGGTGATCCCGGACCGTCCCCCAGGTGGTTCTGGCATAGCCAGCAGTTGATATTGGCCTGTCCGGCAGGTGGTTCCAGCGAGTCGAACAGGTGGCTCCGGCGTTCTTGGCAGGTGGTTCCGGTCTGTCCGGTAGGTGTTTCCGGCGTGTCCGGCACGTGCTTCCGGCACGTCTGAGAGGTGGTTCCTGCATGCGCGGCAGATGATTCCGTAGTGTCCGCCAGGTGGTTCTGGCATACCCGGCAGGTGATTTTGGCGTGTCCGGCAGGTGTTTCTGGCGAGTCAAGCAGGTGGCTCCAGCATGCTCGGCAGGTGCTTCCGGCGTCTCCGGCACGTGGTTCTCGTGTGTCTGAGAGCTGGTTCCGGCATGTCCGCCAGATGATTCCGGAGTGTCCGCCAAGTGGTTCTGGCATACCCAGCAGGTGATTTTGGCGTGTCAGGGAGGTGGTACCAGTGAGTCGAGCAGGTGGTTCCGGCGTGCTCAGCAGGTGGTTCAGGCGGTTCTGGCAGGTGGTATCCGTCTGTTCAGGGTGTGGTTCCAGCGTCTCATGAACACGTTTCTGGCACGTCTGAGATGTGGTTCCAGCCGGCCCGACAGGTGTTTCCGCAGTGTCCGCCAAGCGGTTCTGGCGTAGTTGGCAGGTGATTTTGGCATGACTGGCAGGTGGTTCCAGCAAGCCTGGCAGGTGATTCCAAAGTGTTCACCAACTGGTTGTGGCGTAACCAGAAGGTGATTTTTGCGTGATCGGCAGGTGGTTCTGGCCAGTCGAGCAGGTGGTTCCGGCGTGCTCGGCTGGTGCTTCCGGGGTCATTGGCACGGGGTTCTGGCATGTCTGAGAGGTGGTTCCTGCATGCCCGGCAAGTGATTCCGGAGTGTTCGCCAAGTGGTTCTGGCATAGTCGGCAGGTGATTTTGGCATGTCCGGCAGGTGGTTCAGGCGAGTTGAGCAGGTGGTACCAACGTGCTTGGCAGGTGCTTCCGGCGTCTCCGGCACGTGTTTCTGGCACATCTGACAGGTGGTTCCGGCATGCCCGAAAGGTGATTCCGGTCTGTCCGGTAGGTGGTTCCAGCCTGCACGGCATGTGGTTCTGGTACGTCTCAGAGGTGGTTGCGCATGCCCAACAGGTGATTCCGGACTGTCCGCCACATGGTTCTGGCACGTCTGAGAGGTGGTTCCGGCATGCCCGGCAGGTCATCCCAGAGAGTCCTCCAAGTGGTTCTGGCATAACACGCAGGTGATTTTGGCGTGTCTGGCAGGTTGTTCCGTTGTGCTTGGCAGGTGGTTCAGGCTTGGCCGGCAGGTGGTTCCAGACTGTCCAGGACGTGTTTCCAGCTTCTCCGGCAGGTGGTTCTGGTACGTCTGAGAGGTGGTTCCGCCATGTCTGGCAGGAGATTCCGGACCGTCCCCCAGGTGGTTCTGGCATAGCCAGCATTTGATATTGGCCTGTCCGGCAGGTGGTTCCAGCGAGTCGAACAGGTGGCTCCGGCGTGCTCGGCAGGTGGTTCCGGTCTGTCCGGTAGGTGATTCCGGCGTGTCCGGCACGTGCTTCCGGCACGTCTGAGAGGTGGTTCCGGCGTGCGCGACAGGTGATTTCGGAGTGTCCGCCAGGTGGTTCTGGCGTACCCGGCAGGTGATTTTGGCGTGTCCGGCAGGTGTTTCTGGTGAGTCGAGCAGGTGACTCCGGCATGCTCGGCAGGTGCTTCCGGTGTCTCCGGCACTTGGTTCTGGTGTGTCTGAGAGCTGGTTCCGGCATGTCCGGCAGATGATTCCGGAGTGTCCGCCAAGTGGTTCTGGCATACCCAGCAGGTGATTTTGGCGTGTCAGGGAGGTGGTACCGGTGAGTCGAGCAGGTGGTTCCGGCGTGCTCAGCAGGTGGTTCAGGCGGTTCTGGCAGGTGGTATCCGTCTGTTCGGGGTGTGGTTCCAGCATCTCATGAACACGTTTCTGGCAAGTCTGAGATGTGGTTCCAGCCGGCCCGACAGGTGTTTCCGCAGTGTCCGCCAAGCGGTTCTGGCGTAGTTGGCAGGTGATTTTGGCATGACTGGCAGGTGGTTCCAGCAAGCCTGGCAGGTGATTCCAAAGTGGTCACCAACTGGTTGTGGCGTAGCCGGCAGGTGATTTTTGCGTGATCGGCAGGTGGTTCTGGCCAGTCGAGCAGGTGGTTCCGGCGTGCTCGGCTGGTGCTTCCGGGGTCATTGGCACGGGGTTCTGGCATGTCTGAGAGGTGGTTCCTGCATGCCCGGCAAGTGATTCCGGAGTGTTCGCCAAGTGGTTCTGGCATAGTCGGCAGGTGATTTTGGCATGTCCGGCAGGTGGTTCAGGCGAGTTGAGCAGGTGGTTCCAACGTGCTTGGCAGGTGCTTCCGGCGTCTCCGGCACGTGTTTCTGGCACATCTGACAGGTGGTTCCGGCATGCCCGAAAGGTGATTCCGGTCTGTCCGGTAGGTGGTTCCAGCCTGCACGGCATGTGGTTCTGGTACGTCTCAGAGGTGGTTGCGCATGCCCAACAGGTGATTCCGGACTGTCCGCCACATGGTTCTGGCACGTCTGAGAGGTGGTTCCGGCATGCCCGGCAGGTCATCCCAGAGAGTCCTCCAAGTGGTTCTGGCATAACACGCAGGTGATTTTGGCGTGTCTGGCAGGTTGTTCCATTGTGCTTGGCAGGTGGTTCAGGCTTGGCCGGCAGGTGGTTCCAGACTGTCCAGGACGTGTTTCCAGCTTCTCCGGCAGGTGGTTCTGGTACGTCTGAGAGGTGGTTCCGCCATGGCTGGCAGGTGATTCCGGACCGTCCCCCAGGTGGTTCTGGCATAGCCAGCAGTTGATATTGGCCTGTCCGGCAGGTGGTTCCAGCGAGTCGAACAGGTGGCTCCGGCGTGCTCGGCAGGTGGTTCCGGTCTGTCCGGTAGGTGATTCCGGGGTGTCCGGCACGTGCTTCCGGCACGTCTGAGAGGTGGTTCCGGCATGCGCGACAGGTGGTTTTGGAGTGTCCGCCAGGTGGTTCTGGCGTACCCGGCAGGTGATTTTGGCGTGTCCGGCAGGTGTTTCTGGCGAGTCGAGCAGGTGGCTCCGGCATGCTCGGCAGGTGCTTCCGGCGTCTCCGGCACGTGGTTCTGGTGTGTCTAAGAGCTGGTTCCGGCATGTCCGGCAGATGATTCCGGAGTGTCCGCCAAGTGGTTCTGGCATACCCGGCTGGTGATTTGGGCCTGTCAGGTAGGTGGTTCCGGCGAGTCGAGCAGGTGGCTCCGGCGTGCTCGGCAGGTTGTTCAGACGGGTCTGGCAGGTGTTTTCCGTCTCTTCGGGGTGTGGTTCCAGCATCTCATGCACATGGTTCTGGCACGTCTGAGATGGGTTCCGGCCGGCCCGACAGGTGTTTCCACAGTGTCCGCCAAGTGGTACTGGCGTAGTTGGCAGGTGATTTTGGCATGACCGGCAGGTGGTTCCAGCAAGCCCGGCAGGTGATTCCGAAGTGTTCCCCAACTGGTTGTGGCGTAGCCGGCAGGTGATTTTTGCGTGTCCGGCAGGTGGTTCTGGCGAGTCGAGCAGGTGGTTCCGGCGTGCTCAGCAGGTCCTTCCGGGGTCATTGGCACGTGGTTCTGGCATATCTGAGAGGTGGTTCCGGCATGCCCGGCAGGTGATTCCGGAGTGTTCACCAAGTGTTTCCGGCGTAGCCGGCAGGTGATTTTGCATGTCCAGCGGTCGTTCCGGCGGGTCTAGCCGGTGGTTCCGGCGTGTCCGGCTGGTGGTTCCGGTCTGTCCGGGAGGTGGTTCTGTGGTGTCCGGCACGAGGTTCAGTCTGAGAGGCTGTGCCGGCATGCCCCTCACGTGATTCCGGCTTGTCCCCGAAGTGGTGCTGGTGTAGCGGGCAGGTGATTTTGGCGTGTCCGGCAGGTGGTTCAGGCGAGTTGAGCAGGTGGTTGCGACGTGCTCGGCAGGTGCTTCCGGCGTCTCCGGCACGTGTTTCTGGCACATCTGACTGGTGGTTCCTGCACGCCCAAAAGTTGATTCCGGTCTGTCCGGTAGGTGGTTCCGGCGTGCACGGCACGTGTTTCTGGTACGTGTCAGAGGTGGTTGCGTATGCCCAACAGGTGATTCTGGACTGTCCGCCATGTGCTTCTGGCACGTCTGAGAGGTGGTTCCAACATGCCCGGCAGGTCATTTCTGAGAGTCGTCCAAGTGGTTCTGGCGTAGCCCGCAGGTGATTTTGGCGTGTCCGGCAGGTGGTTCCGCCGTGCTCGGCAGGTGGTTCAGGCATGGCCGTCACGTGGTTCCAGTCTGTCCAGGACGTGTTTCCAGCTTCTCCGGCAGGTGGTTCTGGTACGTCTGAGAGGTGGTTCCGCCATGGCTGGCAGGTGATCCCGGACCGTCCCCCAGGTGGTTCTGGCATAGCCAGCAGTTGATATTGGCCTGTCCGGCAGGTGGTTCCAGCGAGTCGAACAGGTGGCTCCGGCGTTCTTGGCAGGTGGTTCCGGTCTGTCCGGTAGGTGATTCCGGCGTGTCCGGCACGTGCTTCCGGCACGTCTGAGAGGTGGTTCCGGCGTGCGCGACAGGTGATTTCGGAGTGTCCGCCAGGTGGTTCTGGCGTACCCGGCAGGTGATTTTGGCGTGGCCGGCAGGTGTTTCTGGCGAGTCGAGCAGGAGGCTCCGGCATGCTCAGCAGGTGCTTCCGGCGTCTCCGGCACGTGGTTCTGGTGTGTCTGAGAGCTGGTTCCGGAATGTCCGGCAGATGATTCCGGAGTGTCCGCCCAGTGGTTCTGGCATACCAGGCTGGTGATTTGGGCCTGTCAGGTAGGTGGTTCCGGCGAGTCGAGCAGGTGGCTCCGGCGTGCTCGGCAGGTTGTTCAGACGGGTCTGGCAGGTGTTTTCCGTCTGTTCGGGGTGTGGTTCCAGCATCTCATGCACATGGTTCTGGCACGTCTGAGTTGTGGTTCCGGCCGGCCCGACAGGTGTTTCCACAGTGTCCGCCAAGTGGTACTGGCGTAGTTGGCAGGTGATTTTGGCATGACCGGCAGGTGGTTCCAGCAAGCCCGGCAGGTGATTCCGAAGTGTTCCCCAACTGGTTGTGGCGTAGCCGGCAGGTGATTTTTGCGTGTCCGGCAGGTGGTTCTGGCGAGTCGAGCAGGTGGTTCCGGCGTGCTCGGCAGGTCCTTCCGGGGTCATTGGCACGTGGTTCTGGCATATCTGAGAGGTGGTTCCGGCATGCCCGGCAGGTGATTCCGGAGTGTTCACCAAGTGTTTCCGGCGTAGCCGGCAGGTGATTTTGCATGTCCAGCGGTCGTTCCGGCGGGTCTAGCCGGTGGTTCCGGCGTGTCCGGCTGGTGGTTCCGGTCTGTCCGGGAGGTGGTTCTGTGGTGTCCGGCACGAGGTTCAGTCTGAGAGGCTGTGCCGGCATGCCCCTCACGTGATTCCGGCTTGTCCCCGAAGTGGTGCTGGTGTAGCGGGCAGGTGATTTTGGCGTGTCCGGCAGGTGGTTCAGGCGAGTTGAGCAGGTGGTTGCGACGTGCTCGGCAGGTGCTTCCGGCGTCTCCGGCACGTGTTTCTGGCACATCTGACTGGTGGTTCCTGCACGCCCAAAAGTTGATTCCGGTCTGTCCGGTAGGTGGTTCCGGCGTGCACGGCACGTGTTTCTGGTACGTCTCAGAGGTGGTTGCGTATGCCCAACAGGTGATTCTGGACTGTCCGCCATGTGCTTCTGGCACGTCTGAGAGGTGGTTCCAACATGCCCGGCAGGTCATTTCTGAGAGTCGTCCAAGTGGTTCTGGCGTAGCCCGCAGGTGATTTTGGCGTGTCCGGCAGGTGGTTCCGCCGTGCTCGGCAGGTGGTTCAGGCATGGCCGTCACGTGGTTCCAGTCTGTCCAGGACGTGTTTCCAGCTTCTCCGGCAGGTGGTTCTGGTACGTCTGAGAGGTGGTTCCGCCATGGCTGGCAGGTGATCCCGGACTGTCCCCCAGGTGGTTCTGGCATAGCCAGCAGTTGATATTGGCCTGTCCGGCAGGTGGTTCCAGCGAGTCGAACAGGTGACTCCGGCGTTCTTGGCAGGTGGTTCCGGTCTGTCCGGTAGGTGTTTCCGGCGTGTCCGGCACGTGCTTCCGGCACGTCTGAGAGGTGGTTCCGGCATGCGCGGCAGGTGATTCCGTAGTGTCCGCCAGGTGGTTCTGGCATACCCGGCAGGTGATTTTGGCGTGTCCGGCAGGTGTTTCTGGCGAGTCGAGCAGGTGGCTCCGGCATGCTCGGCAGGTGCTTCCGGCGTCTCCGGCACGTGGTTCTCGTGTGTCTGAGAGCTGGTTCCGGCATGTCCGGCAGATGATTCCGGAGTGTCCGCCAAGTGGTTCTGGCATACCCAGCAGGTGATTTTGGCGTGTCAGGGAGGTGGTACCGGTGAGTCGAGCAGGTGGTTCCGGCGTGCTCAGCAGGTGGTTCAGGCGGTTCTGGCAGGTGGTATCCGTCTGTTCGGGGTGTGGTTCCAGCATCTCATGAACACGTTTCTGGCAAGTCTGAGATGTGGTTCCAGCCGGCCCGACAGGTGTTTCCGCAGTGTCCGCCAAGCGGTTCTGGCGTAGTTGGCAGGTGATTTTGGCATGACTGGCAGGTGGTTCCAGCAAGCCTGGCAGGTGATTCCAAAGTGGTCACCAACTGGTTGTGGCGTAGCCGGCAGGTGATTTTTGCGTGATCGGCAGGTGGTTCTGGCCAGTCGAGCAGGTGGTTCCGGCGTGCTCGGCTGGTGCTTCCGGGGTCATTGGCACGGGGTTCTGGCATGTCTGAGAGGTGGTTCCTGCATGCCCGGCAAGTGATTCCGGAGTGTTCGCCAAGTGGTTCTGGCATAGTCGGCAGGTGATTTTGGCATGTCCGGCAGGTGGTTCAGGCGAGTTGAGCAGGTGGTTCCAACGTGCTTGGCAGGTGCTTCCGGCGTCTCCGGCACGTGTTTCTGGCACATCTGACAGGTGGTTCCGGCATGCCCGAAAGGTGATTCCGGTCTGTCCGGTAGGTGGTTCCAGCCTGCACGGCATGTGGTTCTGGTACGTCTCAGAGGTGGTTGCGCATGCCCAACAGGTGATTCCGGACTGTCCGCCACATGGTTCTGGCACGTCTGAGAGGTGGTTCCGGCATGCCCGGCAGGTCATCCCAGAGAGTCCTCCAAGTGGTTCTGGCATAACACGCAGGTGATTTTGGCGTGTCTGGCAGGTTGTTCCGTTGTGCTTGGCAGGTGGTTCAGGCTTGGCCGGCAGGTGGTTCCAGACTGTCCAGGACGTGTTTCCAGCTTCTCCGGCAGGTGGTTCTGGTACGTCTGAGAGGTGGTTCCGCCATGGCTGGCAGGTGATTCCGGACCGTCCCCCAGGTGGTTCTGGCATAGCCAGCAGTTGATATTGGCCTGTCCGGCAGGTGGTTCCAGCGAGTCGAACAGGTGGCTCCGGCGTGCTCGGCAGGTGGTTCCGGTCTGTCCGGTAGGTGATTCCGGGGTGTCCGGCACGTGCTTCCGGCACGTCTGAGAGGTGGTTCCGGCATGCGCGACAGGTGGTTTTGGAGTGTCCGCCAGGTGGTTCTGGCGTACCCGGCAGGTGATTTTGGCGTGTCCGGCAGGTGTTTCTGGCGAGTCGAGCAGGTGGCTCCGGCATGCTCGGCAGGTGCTTCCGGCGTCTCCGGCACGTGGTTCTGGTGTGTCTGAGAGCTGGTTCCGGCATGTCCGGCAGATGATTCCGGAGTGTCCGCCAAGTGGTTCTGGCATACCCGGCTGGTGATTTGGGCCTGTCAGGTAGGTGGTTCCGGCGAGTCGAGCAGGTGGCTCCGGCGTGCTCGGCAGGTTGTTCAGACGGGTCTGGCAGGTGTTTTCCGTCTCTTCGGGGTGTGGTTCCAGCATCTCATGCACATGGTTCTGGCACGTCTGAGATGGGTTCCGGCCGGCCCGACAGGTGTTTCCACAGTGTCCGCCAAGTGGTACTGGCGTAGTTGGCAGGTGATTTTGGCATGACCGGCAGGTGGTTCCAGCAAGCCCGGCAGGTGATTCCGAAGTGTTCCCCAACTGGTTGTGGCGTAGCCGGCAGGTGATTTTTGCGTGTCCGGCAGGTGGTTCTGGCGAGTCGAGCAGGTGGTTCCGGCGTGCTCAGCAGGTCCTTCCGGGGTCATTGGCACGTGGTTCTGGCATATCTGAGAGGTGGTTCCGGCATGCCCGGCAGGTGATTCCGGAGTGTTCACCAAGTGTTTCCGGCGTAGCCGGCAGGTGATTTTGCATGTCCAGCGGTCGTTCCGGCGGGTCTAGCCGGTGGTTCCGGCGTGTCCGGCTGGTGGTTCCGGTCTGTCCGGGAGGTGGTTCTGTGGTGTCCGGCACGAGGTTCAGTCTGAGAGGCTGTGCCGGCATGCCCCTCACGTGATTCCGGCTTGTCCCCGAAGTGGTGCTGGTGTAGCGGGCAGGTGATTTTGGCGTGTCCGGCAGGTGGTTCAGGCGAGTTGAGCAGGTGGTTGCGACGTGCTCGGCAGGTGCTTCCGGCGTCTCCGGCACGTGTTTCTGGCACATCTGACTGGTGGTTCCTGCACGCCCAAAAGTTGATTCCGGTCTGTCCGGTAGGTGGTTCCGGCGTGCACGGCACGTGTTTCTGGTACGTCTCAGAGGTGGTTGCGTATGCCCAACAGGTGATTCTGGACTGTCCGCCATGTGCTTCTGGCACGTCTGAGAGGTGGTTCCAACATGCCCGGCAGGTCATTTCTGAGAGTCGTCCAAGTGGTTCTGGCGTAGCCCGCAGGTGATTTTGGCGTGTCCGGCAGGTGGTTCCGCCGTGCTCGGCAGGTGGTTCAGGCATGGCCGTCACGTGGTTCCAGTCTGTCCAGGACGTGTTTCCAGCTTCTCCGGCAGGTGGTTCTGGTACGTCTGAGAGGTGGTTCCGCCATGGCTGGCAGGTGATCCCGGACTGTCCCCCAGGTGGTTCTGGCATAGCCAGCAGTTGATATTGGCCTGTCCGGCAGGTGGTTCCAGCGAGTCGAACAGGTGACTCCGGCGTTCTTGGCAGGTGGTTCCGGTCTGTCCGGTAGGTGTTTCCGGCGTGTCCGGCACGTGCTTCCGGCACGTCTGAGAGGTGGTTCCGGCATGCGCGGCAGGTGATTCCGTAGTGTCCGCCAGGTGGTTCTGGCATACCCGGCAGGTGATTTTGGCGTGTCCGGCAGGTGTTTCTGGCGAGTCGAGCAGGTGGCTCCGGCATGCTCGGCAGGTGCTTCCGGCGTCTCCGGCACGTGGTTCTCGTGTGTCTGAGAGCTGGTTCCGGCATGTCCGGCAGATGATTCCGGAGTGTCCGCCAAGTGGTTCTGGCATACCCAGCAGGTGATTTTGGCGTGTCAGGGAGGTGGTACCGGTGAGTCGAGCAGGTGGTTCCGGCGTGCTCAGCAGGTGGTTCAGGCGGTTCTGGCAGGTGGTATCCGTCTGTTCGGGGTGTGGTTCCAGCATCTCATGAACACGTTTCTGGCAAGTCTGAGATGTGGTTCCAGCCGGCCCGACAGGTGTTTCCGCAGTGTCCGCCAAGCGGTTCTGGCGTAGTTGGCAGGTGATTTTGGCATGACTGGCAGGTGGTTCCAGCAAGCCTGGCAGGTGATTCCAAAGTGTTCACCAACTGGTTGTGGCGTAGCCGGCAGGTGATTTTTGCGTGATCGGCAGGTGGTTCTGGCGAGTCGAGCAGGTGGTTCCGGCGTGCTCGGCTGGTGCTTCCGGGGTCATTGGCATGGGGTTCTGGCATGTCTGAGAGGTGGTTCCTGCATGCCCGGCAAGTGATTCCGGAGTGTTCGCCAAGTGGTTCTGGCATAGTCGGCAGGTGATTTTGGCATGTCCGGCAGGTGGTTCAGGCGAGTTGAGCAGGTGGTTCCAACGTGCTTGGCAGGTGCTTCCGGCGTCTCCGGCACGTGTTTCTGGCACATCTGACAGGTGGTTCCGGCATGCCCAAAAGGTGATTCCGGTCTGTCCGGTAGGTGGTTCCAGCCTGCACGGCATGTGGTTCTGGTACGTCTCAGAGGTGGTTGCGCATGCCCAACAGGTGATTCCGGACTGTCCGCCACATGGTTCTGGCACTTCTGAGAGGTGGTTCCGGCATGCCCGGCAGGTCATCCCAGAGAGTCCTCCAAGTGGTTCTGGCATAACACGCAGGTGATTTTGGCGTGTCTGGAGGGTTGTTCCGTTGTGCTTGGCAGGTGGTTCAGGCTTGGCCGGCAGGTGGTTCCAGACTGTCCAGGACGTGTTTCCAGCTTCTCCGGCAGGTGGTTCTGGTACGTCTGAGAGGTGGTTCCGCCATGGCTGGCAGGTGATTCCGGACCGTCCCCCAGGTGGTTCTGGCATAGCCAGCATTTGATATTGGCCTGTCCGGCAGGTGGTTCCAGCGAGTCGAACAGGTGGCTCCGGCGTGCTCGGCAGGTGGTTCCGGTCTGTCCGGTAGGTGATTCCGGCGTGTCCGGCACGTGCTTCCGGCACGTCTGAGAGGTGGTTCCGGCGTGCGCGACAGGTGATTTCGGAGTGTCCGCCAGGTGGTTCTGGCGTACCCGGCAGGTGATTTTGGCGTGTCCGGCAGGTGTTTCTGGCGAGTCGAGCAGGTGACTCCGGCATGCTCGGCAGGTGCTTCCGGCGTCTCCGGCACTTGGTTCTGGTGTGTCTGAGAGCTGGTTCCGGCATGTCCGTCAGATGATTCCGGAGGGTCCGCCAAGTGGTTCTGGCATACCCAGCAGGTGATTTTGGCGTGTCAGGGAGGTGGTACCGGTGAGTCGAGCAGGTGGTTCCGGCGTGCTCAGCAGGTGGTTCAGGCGGTTCTGGCAGGTGGTATCCGTCTGTTCCGGGTGTGGTTCCAGCATCTCATGAACACGTTTCTGGCAAGTCTGAGATGTGGTTCCAGCCGGCCCGACAGGTGTTTCCGCAGTGTCCGCCAAGCGGTTCTGGCGTAGTTGGCAGGTGATTTTGGCATGACTGGCAGGTGGTTCCAGCAAGCCTGGCAGGTGATTCCAAAGTGTTCACCAACTGGTTGTGGCGTAGCCGGCAGGTGATTTTTGCGTGATCGGCAGGTGGTTCTGGCGAGTCGAGCCGGTGGTTCCGGCGTGTCCGGCAGGTGGTTCCGGTCTGTCCGGGAGGTGGTTCTGTGGTGTCCGGCACGAGGTTCAGTCTGAGAGGCTGTGCCGGCATGCCCCTCACGTGATTCCGGCTTGTCCCCGAAGTGGTGCTGGTGTAGCGGGCAGGTGATTTTGGCGTGTCCGGCAGGTGGTTCAGGCGAGTTGAGCAGGTGGTTGCGACGTGCTCGGCAGGTGCTTCCGGCGTCTCCGGCACGTGTTTCTGGCACATCTGACTGGTGGTTCCTGCACGCCCAAAAGTTGATTCCGGTCTGTCCGGTAGGTGGTTCCGGCGTGCACGGCACGTGTTTCTGGTACGTTTCAGAGGTGGTTGCGTATGCCCAACAGGTGATTCTGGACTGTCCGCCATGTGCTTCTGGCACGTCTGAGAGGTGGTTCCAACATGCCCGGCAGGTCATTTCGGAGAGTCGTCCAAGTGGTTCTGGCGTAGCCCGCAGGTGATTTTGGCGTGTCCGGCAGGTGGTTCCGCCGTGCTCGGCAGGTGGTTCCGGCATGGCAGTCACGTGGTTCCAGTCTGTCTAGGACGTGTTTCCAGCTTCTCCGGCAGGTGGTTCTGGTACGTCTGAGAGGTGGTTCCGCCATGGCTGGCAGGTGATCCCGGACTGTCCCCCAGGTGGTTCTGGCATAGCCAGCAGTTGATATTGGCCTGTCCGGCAGGTGGTTCCAGCGAGCCCAACAGGTGGCTCCGGCGTTCTTGGCAGGTGGTTCCGGTCTGTCCGGTAGGTGTTTCCGGCGTGTCCGGCACGTGCTTCCGGCACGTCTGAGAGGTGGTTCCGGCATGCGCGGCAGGTGATTCCGTAGTGTCCGCCAAGTGGTTCTGGCGTACCCGGCAGGTGATTTTGGCGTGTCCGGCAGGTGTTTCTGGCGAGTCGAGCAGGTGACTCCGGCATGCTCGGCAGGTGCTTCCGGTGTCTCCGGCACTTGGTTCTGGTGTGTCTGAGAGCTGGTTCCGGCATGTCCGTCAGATGATTCCGGAGTGTCCGCCAAGTGGTTCTGGCATACCCAGCAGGTGATTTTGGCGTGTCAGGGAGGTGGTACCGGTGAGTCGAGCAGGTGGTTCCGGCGTGCTCAGCAGGTGGTTCAGGCGGTTCTGGCACGTGGTATCCGTCTGTTCGGGGTGTGGTTCCAGCATCTCATGAACACGTTTCTTGCACGTGTGAGATGTGGTTCCAGCCGGCCCGACAGGTGTTTCCGCAGTGTCCGCCAAGCGGTTCTGGCGTAGTTGGCAGGTGATTTTGGCATGACTGGCAGGTGGTTCCAGCAAGCCTGGCAGGTGATTCCAAAGTGTTCACCAACTGGTTGTGGCGTAGCCGGCAGGTGATTTTTGCGTGATCGGCAGGTGGTTCTGGCGAGTCGAGCAGGTGGTTCCGGCGTGCTCGGCTGGTGCTTCCGGGGTCATTGGCACGGGGTTCTGGCATGTCTGAGAGGTGGTTCCTGCATGCCCGGCAAGTGATTCCGGAGTGTTCGCCTAGTGGTTCTGGCATAGTCGGCAGGTGATTTTGGCATGTCCGGGAGGTGGTTCAGGCGAGTTGAGCAGGTGGTTCCAACGTGCTTGGCAGGTGCTTCCGGCATCTCCGGCACGTGTTTCTGGCACATCTGACAGGTGGTTCCGGCATGCCCGAAAGGTGATTCCGGTCTGTCCGGTAGGTGGTTCCAGCCTGCACGGCATGTGGTTCTGGTACGTCTCAGAGGTGGTTGCGCATGCCAAACAGGTGATTCCGGACTGTCCGCCACATGGTTCTGGCACGTCTGAGAGTTGGTTCCGGCATGCCCGGCAGGTCATCCCAGAGAGTCCTCCAAGTGGTTCTGGCATAACACGCAGGTGATTTTGGCGTGTCTGGCAGGTTGTTCCGTTGTGCTTGGCAGGTGGTTCAGACTTGGCCGGCAGGTGGTTCCAGACTGTCCAGGACGTGTTTCCAGCTTCTCCGGCAGGTGGTTCTGGTACGTCTGAGAGGTGGTTCCGCCATGGCTGGCAGGTGATTCCGGACCGTCCCCCAGGTGGTTCTGGCATAGCCAGCAGTTGATATTGGCCTGTCCGGCAGGTGGTTCCGGCGAGTCGAACAGGTGGCTCCGGCGTGCTCGGCAGGTGCTTCCGGTCTGTCCGGTAGGTGATTCCGGGGTGTCCGGCACGTGCTTCCGGCACGTATGAGAGGTGGTTCCGGCATGCGCGGCAGGTGATTTCGGAGTGTCCGCCAGGTGGTTCTGGCGTACCCGGCAGGTGATTTTGGCGTGGCCGGCAGGTGTTTCTGGCGAGTCGAGCAGGAGGCTCCGGCATGCTCAGCAGGTGCTTCCGGCGTCTCCGGCACGTGGTTCTGGTGTGTCTGAGAGCTGGTTCCGGAATGTCCGGCAGATGATTCCGGAGTGTCCGCCCAGTGGTTCTGGCATACCAGGCTGGTGATTTGGGCCTGTCAGGTAGGTGGTTCCGGCGAGTCGAGCAGGTGGCTCCGGCGTGCTCGGCAGGTTGTTCAGACGGGTCTGGCAGGTGTTTTCCGTCTGTTCGGGGTGTGGTTCCAGCATCTCATGCACATGGTTCTGGCACGTCTGAGTTGTGGTTCCGGCCGGCCCGACAGGTGTTTCCACAGTGTCCGCCAAGTGGTACTGGCGTAGTTGGCAGGTGATTTTGGCATGACCGGCAGGTGGTTCCAGCAAGCCCGGCAGGTGATTCCGAAGTGTTCCCCAACTGGTTGTGGCGTAGCCGGCAGGTGATTTTTGCGTGTCCGGCAGGTGGTTCTGGCGAGTCGAGCAGGTGGTTCCGGCGTGCTCGGCAGGTCCTTCCGGGGTCATTGGCACGTGGTTCTGGCATATCTGAGAGGTGGTTCCGGCATGCCCGGCAGGTGATTCCGGAGTGTTCACCAAGTGTTTCCGGCGTAGCCGGCAGGTGATTTTGCATGTCCAGCGGTCGTTCCGGCGGGTCTAGCCGGTGGTTCCGGCGTGTCCGGCTGGTGGTTCCGGTCTGTCCGGGAGGTGGTTCTGTGGTGTCCGGCACGAGGTTCAGTCTGAGAGGCTGTGCCGGCATGCCCCTCACGTGATTCCGGCTTGTCCCCGAAGTGGTGCTGGTGTAGCGGGCAGGTGATTTTGGCGTGTCCGGCAGGTGGTTCAGGCGAGTTGAGCAGGTGGTTGCGACGTGCTCGGCAGGTGCTTCCGGCGTCTCCGGCACGTGTTTCTGGCACATCTGACTGGTGGTTCCTGCACGCCCAAAAGTTGATTCCGGTCTGTCCGGTAGGTGGTTCCGGCGTGCACGGCACGTGTTTCTGGTACGTCTCAGAGGTGGTTGCGTATGCCCAACAGGTGATTCTGGACTGTCCGCCATGTGCTTCTGGCACGTCTGAGAGGTGGTTCCAACATGCCCGGCAGGTCATTTCTGAGAGTCGTCCAAGTGGTTCTGGCGTAGCCCGCAGGTGATTTTGGCGTGTCCGGCAGGTGGTTCCGCCGTGCTCGGCAGGTGGTTCAGGCATGGCCGTCACGTGGTTCCAGTCTGTCCAGGACGTGTTTCCAGCTTCTCCGGCAGGTGGTTCTGGTACGTCTGAGAGGTGGTTCCGCCATGGCTGGCAGGTGATCCCGGACTGTCCCCCAGGTGGTTCTGGCATAGCCAGCAGTTGATATTGGCCTGTCCGGCAGGTGGTTCCAGCGAGTCCAACAGGTGGCTCCGGCGTTCTTGGCAGGTGGTTCCGGTCTGTCCGGTAGGTGTTTCCGGCGTGTCCGGCACGTGCTTCCGGCACGTCTGAGAGGTGGTTCCGGCATGCGCGGCAGGTGATTCCGTAGTGTCCGCCAGGTGGTTCTGGCATACCCGGCAGGTGATTTTGGCGTGTCCGGCAGGTGTTTCTGGCGAGTCGAGCAGGTGGCTCCGGCATGCTCGGCAGGTGCTTCCGGCGTCTCCGGCACGTGGTTCTCGTGTGTCTGAGAGCTGGTTCCGGCATGTCCGGCAGATGATTCCGGAGTGTCCGCCAAGTGGTTCTGGCATACCCAGCAGGTGATTTTGGCGTGTCAGGGAGGTGGTACCGGTGAGTCGAGCAGGTGGTTCCGGCGTGCTCAGCAGGTGGTTCAGGCGGTTCTGGCAGGTGGTATCCGTCTGTTCGGGGTGTGGTTCCAGCATCTCATGAACACGTTTCTGGCAAGTCTGAGATGTGGTTCCAGCCGGCCCGACAGGTGTTTCCGCAGTGTCCGCCAAGCGGTTCTGGCGTAGTTGGCAGGTGATTTTGGCATGACTGGCAGGTGGTTCCAGCAAGCCTGGCAGGTGATTCCAAAGTGTTCACCAACTGGTTGTGGCGTAGCCGGCAGGTGATTTTTGCGTGATCGGCAGGTGGTTCTGGCCAGTCGAGCAGGTGGTTCCGGCGTGCTCGGCTGGTGCTTCCGGGGTCATTGGCATGGGGTTCTGGCATGTCTGAGAGGTGGTTCCTGCATGCCCGGCAAGTGATTCCGGAGTGTTCGCCAAGTGGTTCTGGCATAGTCGGCAGGTGATTTTGGCATGTCCGGCAGGTGGTTCAGGCGAGTTGAGCAGGTGGTTCCAACGTGCTTGGCAGGTGCTTCCGGCGTCTCCGGCACGTGTTTCTGGCACATCTGACAGGTGGTTCCGGCATGCCCAAAAGGTGATTCCGGTCTGTCCGGTAGGTGGTTCCAGCCTGCACGGCATGTGGTTCTGGTACGTCTCAGAGGTGGTTGCGCATGCCAAACAGGTGATTCCGGACTGTCCGCCACATGGTTCTGGCACGTCTGAGAGTTGGTTCCGGCATGCCCGGCAGGTCATCCCAGAGAGTCCTCCAAGTGGTTCTGGCATAACACGCAGGTGATTTTGGCGTGTCTGGAGGGTTGTTCCGTTGTGCTTGGCAGGTGGTTCAGGCTTGGCCGGCAGGTGGTTCCAGACTGTCCAGGACGTGTTTCCAGCTTCTCCGGCAGGTGGTTCTGGTACGTCTGAGAGGTGGTTCCGCCATGGCTGGCAGGTGATTCCGGACCGTCCCCCAGGTGGTTCTGGCATAGCCAGCATTTGATATTGGCCTGTCCGGCAGGTGGTTCCAGCGAGTCGAACAGGTGGCTCCGGCGTGCTCGGCAGGTGGTTCCGGTCTGTCCGGTAGGTGATTCCGGCGTGTCCGGCACGTGCTTCCGGCACGTCTGAGAGGTGGTTCCGGCGTGCGCGACAGGTGATTTCGGAGTGTCCGCCAGGTGGTTCTGGCGTACCCGGCAGGTGATTTTGGCGTGTCCGGCAGGTGTTTCTGGCGAGTCGAGCAGGTGACTCCGGCATGCTCGGCAGGTGCTTCCGGCGTCTCCGGCACTTGGTTCTGGTGTGTCTGAGAGCTGGTTCCGGCATGTCCGTCAGATGATTCCGGAGGGTCCGCCAAGTGGTTCTGGCATACCCAGCAGGTGATTTTGGCGTGTCAGGGAGGTGGTACCGGTGAGTCGAGCAGGTGGTTCCGGCGTGCTCAGCAGGTGGTTCAGGCGGTTCTGGCAGGTGGTATCCGTCTGTTCCGGGTGTGGTTCCAGCATCTCATGAACACGTTTCTGGCAAGTCTGAGATGTGGTTCCAGCCGGCCCGACAGGTGTTTCCGCAGTGTCCGCCAAGCGGTTCTGGCGTAGTTGGCAGGTGATTTTGGCATGACTGGCAGGTGGTTCCAGCAAGCCTGGCAGGTGATTCCAAAGTGTTCACCAACTGGTTGTGGCGTAGCCGGCAGGTGATTTTTGCGTGATCGGCAGGTGGTTCTGGCGAGTCGAGCCGGTGGTTCCGGCGTGTCCGGCAGGTGGTTCCGGTCTGTCCGGGAGGTGGTTCTGTGGTGTCCGGCACGAGGTTCAGTCTGAGAGGCTGTGCCGGCATGCCCCTCACGTGATTCCGGCTTGTCCCCGAAGTGGTGCTGGTGTAGCGGGCAGGTGATTTTGGCGTGTCCGGCAGGTGGTTCAGGCGAGTTGAGCAGGTGGTTGCGACGTGCTCGGCAGGTGCTTCCGGCGTCTCCGGCACGTGTTTCTGGCACATCTGACTGGTGGTTCCTGCACGCCCAAAAGTTGATTCCGGTCTGTCCGGTAGGTGGTTCCGGCGTGCACGGCACGTGTTTCTGGTACGTTTCAGAGGTGGTTGCGTATGCCCAACAGGTGATTCTGGACTGTCCGCCATGTGCTTCTGGCACGTCTGAGAGGTGGTTCCAACATGCCCGGCAGGTCATTTCGGAGAGTCGTCCAAGTGGTTCTGGCGTAGCCCGCAGGTGATTTTGGCGTGTCCGGCAGGTGGTTCCGCCGTGCTCGGCAGGTGGTTCCGGCATGGCAGTCACGTGGTTCCAGTCTGTCTAGGACGTGTTTCCAGCTTCTCCGGCAGGTGGTTCTGGTACGTCTGAGAGGTGGTTCCGCCATGGCTGGCAGGTGATCCCGGACTGTCCCCCAGGTGGTTCTGGCATAGCCAGCAGTTGATATTGGCCTGTCCGGCAGGTGGTTCCAGCGAGCCCAACAGGTGGCTCCGGCGTTCTTGGCAGGTGGTTCCGGTCTGTCCGGTAGGTGTTTCCGGCGTGTCCGGCACGTGCTTCCGGCACGTCTGAGAGGTGGTTCCGGCATGCGCGGCAGGTGATTCCGTAGTGTCCGCCAAGTGGTTCTGGCGTACCCGGCAGGTGATTTTGGCGTGTCCGGCAGGTGTTTCTGGCGAGTCGAGCAGGTGACTCCGGCATGCTCGGCAGGTGCTTCCGGTGTCTCCGGCACTTGGTTCTGGTGTGTCTGAGAGCTGGTTCCGGCATGTCCGTCAGATGATTCCGGAGTGTCCGCCAAGTGGTTCTGGCATACCCAGCAGGTGATTTTGGCGTGTCAGGGAGGTGGTACCGGTGAGTCGAGCAGGTGGTTCCGGCGTGCTCAGCAGGTGGTTCAGGCGGTTCTGGCACGTGGTATCCGTCTGTTCGGGGTGTGGTTGCAGCATCTCATGAACACGTTTCTTGCACGTGTGAGATGTGGTTCCAGCCGGCCCGACAGGTGTTTCCGCAGTGTCCGCCAAGCGGTTCTGGCGTAGTTGGCAGGTGATTTTGGCATGACTGGCAGGTGGTTCCAGCAAGCCTGGCAGGTGATTCCAAAGTGTTCACCAACTGGTTGTGGCGTAGCCGGCAGGTGATTTTTGCGTGATCGGCAGGTGGTTCTGGCGAGTCGAGCAGGTGGTTCCGGCGTGCTCGGCTGGTGCTTCCGGGGTCATTGGCACGGGGTTCTGGCATGTCTGAGAGGTGGTTCCTGCATGCCCGGCAAGTGATTCCGGAGTGTTCGCCTAGTGGTTCTGGCATAGTCGGCAGGTGATTTTGGCATGTCCGGGAGGTGGTTCAGGCGAGTTGAGCAGGTGGTTCCAACGTGCTTGGCAGGTGCTTCCGGCATCTCCGGCACGTGTTTCTGGCACATCTGACAGGTGGTTCCGGCATGCCCGAAAGGTGATTCCGGTCTGTCCGGTAGGTGGTTCCAGCCTGCACGGCATGTGGTTCTGGTACGTCTCAGAGGTGGTTGCGCATGCCAAACAGGTGATTCCGGACTGTCCGCCACATGGTTCTGGCACGTCTGAGAGGTGGTTCCGGCATGCCCGGCAGGTCATCCCAGAGAGTCCTCCAAGTGGTTCTGGCATAACACGCAGGTGATTTTGGCGTGTCTGGCAGGTTGTTCCGTTGTG
Source organism: Equus caballus (assembly GCF_041296265.1). Classification (NCBI taxonomy): domain Eukaryota; kingdom Metazoa; phylum Chordata; class Mammalia; order Perissodactyla; family Equidae; genus Equus; species Equus caballus. The sequence continues at coordinate 2,859,241 of NC_091711.1, read as the reverse complement.
CTTGGCAGGTGGTTCAGACTTGGCCGGCAGGTGGTTCCAGACTGTCCAGGACGTGTTTCCAGCTTCTCCGGCAGGTGGTTCTGGTACGTCTGAGAGGTGGTTCCGCCATGGCTGGCAGGTGATTCCGGACCGTCCCCCAGGTGGTTCTGGCATAGCCAGCAGTTGATATTGGCCTGTCCGGCAGGTGGTTCCGGCGAGTCGAACAGGTGGCTCCGGCGTGCTCGGCAGGTGCTTCCGGTCTGTCCGGTAGGTGATTCCGGGGTGTCCGGCACGTGCTTCCGGCACGTATGAGAGGTGGTTCCGGCATGCGCGGCAGGTGATTTCGGAGTGTCCGCCAGGTGGTTCTGGCGTACCCGGCAGGTGATTTTGGCGTGGCCGGCAGGTGTTTCTGGCGAGTCGAGCAGGAGGCTCCGGCATGCTCAGCAGGTGCTTCCGGCGTCTCCGGCACGTGGTTCTGGTGTGTCTGAGAGCTGGTTCCGGAATGTCCGGCAGATGATTCCGGAGTGTCCGCCCAGTGGTTCTGGCATACCAGGCTGGTGATTTGGGCCTGTCAGGTAGGTGGTTCCGGCGAGTCGAGCAGGTGGCTCCGGCGTGCTCGGCAGGTTGTTCAGACGGGTCTGGCAGGTGTTTTCCGTCTGTTCGGGGTGTGGTTCCAGCATCTCATGCACATGGTTCTGGCACGTCTGAGTTGTGGTTCCGGCCGGCCCGACAGGTGTTTCCACAGTGTCCGCCAAGTGGTACTGGCGTAGTTGGCAGGTGATTTTGGCATGACCGGCAGGTGGTTCCAGCAAGCCCGGCAGGTGATTCCGAAGTGTTCCCCAACTGGTTGTGGCGTAGCCGGCAGGTGATTTTTGCGTGTCCGGCAGGTGGTTCTGGCGAGTCGAGCAGGTGGTTCCGGCGTGCTCGGCAGGTGCTTCCGGGGTCATTGGCACGTGGTTCTGGCATATCTGAGAGGTGGTTCCGGCATGCCCGGCAGGTGATTCCGGAGTGTTCGCCAAGTGTTTCCGGCGTAGCCGGCAGGTGATTTTGCATGTCCAGCGGTCGTTCCGGCGGGTCGAGCCGGTGGTTCCGGCGTGTCCGGCAGGTGGTTCCGGTCTGTCCGGGAGGTGGTTCTGTGGTGTCCGGCACGAGGTTCAGTCTGAGAGGCTGTGCCGGCATGCCCCTCACGTGATTCCGGCTTGTCCCCGAAGTGGTGCTGGTGTAGCGGGCAGGTGATTTTGGCGTGTCCGGCAGGTGGTTCAGGCGAGTTGAGCAGGTGGTTGCGACGTGCTCGGCAGGTGCTTCCGGCGTCTCCAGCACGTGTTTCTGGCACATCTGACTGGTGGTTCCGGCATGCCCAAAAGTTGATTCCGGTCTGTCCGATAGGTGGTTCCGGCGTGAACGGCACGTGGTTCTGGTACGTCTTAGAGGTGATTGCGCATGCCCAACTGGTGATTCCGGACTGTCCGCCACGTGCTTCTGGCACGTCTGAGAGGTGGTTCCAACATGCCCGGCAGGTCATTTCGGAGAGTCGTCCAAGTGGTTCTGGCGTAGCCCGCAGGTGATTTTGGCGTGTCCGGCAGGTGGTTCCGCCGTGCTCGGCAGGTGGTTCAGGCATGGCCGTCACGTGGTTCCAGTCTGTCCAGGACGTGTTTCCAGCTTCTCCGGCAGGTGGTTCTGGTACGTCTGAGAGGTGGTTCCGCCATGGCTGGCAGGTGATTCCGGACCGTCCCCCAGGTGGTTCTGGCATAGCCAGCATTTGATATTGGCCTGTCCGGCAGGTGGTTCCAGCGAGTCGAACAGGTGGCTCCGGCGTGCTCGGCAGGTGGTTCCGGTCTGTCCGGTAGGTGATTCCGGCGTGTCCGGCACGTGCTTCCGGCACGTCTGAGAGGTGGTTCCGGCATGCGCGGCAGGTGATTCCGTAGTGTCCGCCAGGTGGTTCTGGCATACCCGGCAGGTGCTTTTGGCGTGTCCGGCAGGTGTTTCTGGCGAGTCGAGCAGGTGGCTCCGGCATGCTCGGCAGGTGCTTCCGGCGTCTCCGGCACTTGGTTCTGGTGTGTCTGAGAGCTGGTTCCGGCATGTCCGGCAGATGATTCCGGAGTGTCCGCCAAGTGGTTCTGGCATACCCAGCAGGTGATTTTGGCGTGTCAGGGAGGTGGTACCGGTGAGTCGAGCAGGTGGTTCCGGCGTGCTCGGCAGGTGGTTCAGGCGGTTCTGGCAGGTGGTATCCGTCTGTTCAGGGTGTGGTTCCAGCGTCTCATGAACACGTTTCTGGCACGTCTGAGATGTGGTTCCAGCCGGCCCGACAGGTGTTTCCGCAGTGTCCGCCAAGCGGTTCTGGCGTAGTTGGCCGGTGATTTTGGCATGACTGGCAGGTGGTTCCAGCAAGCCTGGCAGGTGATTCCAAAGTGTTCCCCAACTGGTTTTGGCGTAGCCGGCAGGTGATTTTTGCGTGTCCGGCAGGTGGTTCTGGCGAGTCGAGCAGGTGGTTCCGGCGTGCTCGGCAGGTGCTTCCGGGGTCATTGGCACGTGGTTCTGGCATATCTGAGAGGTGGTTCCGGCATGCCCGGCAGGTGATTCCGGAGTGTTCGCCAAGTGTTTCCGGCGTAGCCGGCAGGTGATTTTGCATGTCCAGCGGTCGTTCCGGCGGGTCGAGCCGGTGGTTCCGGCGTGTCCGGCAGGTGGTTCCGGTCTGTCCGGCAGGTGGTTCTGTGGTGTCCGGCACGAGGTTCAGTCTGAGAGGCTGTGCCGGCATGCCCCTCACGTGATTCCGGCTTGTCCCCGAAGTGGTGCTGGTGTAGCGGGCAGGTGATTTTGGCGTGTCCGGCAGGTGGGTCAGGCGAGTTGAGCAGGTGGTTGCGACGTGCTCGGCAGGTGCTTCCGGCGTCTCCGGCACGTGTTTCTGGCACATCTGACTGGTGGTTCCGGCATGCCCAAAAGTTGATTCCGGTCTGTCCGGTAAGTGGTTCCGGCGTGCACGGCACGTGGTTCTGGTTCGTGTCAGAGGTGGTTGCGTATGCCCAACAGGTGATTCCGGACTGTCCGCCACGTGCTTCTGGCACGTCTGAGAGGTGGTTCCAACATGCCCGGCAGGTCATTTCGGAGAGTCGTCCAAGTGGTTCTGGCGTAGACCGCAGGTGATTTTGGCGTGTCCGGCAGGTGGTTCTGCCGTGCTCGGCAGGTGGTTCAGGCATGGCCGTCACGTGGTTCCAGTCTGTCCAGGACGTGTTTCCAGCTTCTCCGGCAGGTGGTTCTGGTACGTCTGAGAGGTGGTTCCGCCATGGCTGGCAGGTGATCCCGGACTGTCCCCCAGGTGGTTCTGGCATAGCCAGCAGTTGATATTGGCCTGTCCGGCAGGTGGTTCCAGCGAGTCGAACAGGTGGCCCCGGCGTTCTTGGCAGGTGGTTCCGGTCTGTCCGGTAGTTGTTTCCGGCGTGCCTGGCACGTGCTTCCGGCACGTCTGAGAGGTGGTTCCGTCATGCGCGGCAGGTGATTCTGGAGTGTCCGCCAGGTGGTTCTGGCGTACCCGGCAGGTGATTTTGGCGTGTCCGGCAGGCTTTTCTGGCGAGTCGAGCAGGTGGCTCCGGCATGCTCGGCAGGTGCTTCCGGCGTCTCCGGCACTTGGTTCTGGTGTGTCTGAGAGCTGGTTCCGGCATGTCCGGCAGATGATTCCGGAGTGTCCGCCAAGTGTTTGGCATACCCAGCAGGTGATTTTGGCGTGTCAGGGAGGTGGTACCGGTGAGTCGAGCAGGTGGTTCCGGCGTGCTCAGCAGGTGGTTCAGGCGGTTCTGGCACGTGGTATCCGTCTGTTCGGGGTGTGGTTCCAGCATCTCATGAACACGTTTCTTGCACGTGTGAGATGTGGTTCCAGCCGGCCCGACAGGTGTTTCCGCAGTGTCCGCCAAGCGGTTCTGGCGTAGTTGGCAGGTGATTTTGGCATGACTGGCAGGTGGTTCCAGCAAGCCTGGCAGGTGATTCCAAAGTGTTCACCAACTGGTTGTGGCGTAGCCGGCAGGTGATTTTTGCGTGATCGGCAGGTGGTTCTGGCGAGTCGAGCAGGTGGTTCCGGCGTGCTCGGCTGGTGCTTCCGGGGTCATTGGCACGGGGTTCTGGCATGTCTGAGAGGTGGTTCCTGCATGCCCGGCAAGTGATTCCGGAGTGTTCGCCAAGTGGTTCTGGCATAGTCGGCAGGTGATTTTGGCATGTCCGGCAGGTGGTTCAGGCGAGTTGAGCAGGTGGTTCCAACGTGCTTGGCAGGTGCTTCCCGCGTCTCCGGCACGTGTTTCTGGCACATCTGACAGGTGGTTCCGGCATGCCCGAAAGGTGATTCCGGTCTGTCCGGTAGGTGGTACGAGCCTGCACGGCATGTGGTTCTGGTACGTCTCAGAGGTGGTTGCGCATGCCCAACAGGTGATTCCGGACTGTCCGCCACATGGTTCTGGCACGTCTGAGAGGTGGTTCCAGCATGCCCGGCAGGTCATCCCAGAGAGTCCTCCAAGTGGTTCTGGCATGACACGCAGGTGATTTTGGCGTGTCTGGCAGGTTGTTCCGTTGTGCTTGGCAGGTGGTTCAGGCTTGGCCGGCAGGTGGTTCCAGACTGTCCAGGACGTGTTTCCAGCTTCTCCGGCAGGTGGTTCTGGTACGTCTGAGAGGTGGTTCCGCCATGGCTGGCAGGTGATTCCGGACCGTCCCCCAGGTGGTTCTGGCATAGCCAGCAGTTGATATTGGCCTGTCCGGCAGGTGGTTCCAGCGAGTCGAACAGGTGGCTCCGGCGTGCTCGGCAGGTGGTTCCGGTCTGTCCGGTAGGTGATTCCGGCATGTCCGGCACGTGCTTCCGGCACGTCTGAGAGGTGGTTCCGGCATGCGCGACAGGTGGTTTCGGAGTGTCCGCCATGTGGTTCTGGCGTACCCGGCAGGTGATTTTGGCGTGTCCGGCAGGTGTTTCTGGCGAGTCGAGCAGGTGGCTCCAGCATGCTCGGCATGTGCTTCCAGCGTCTCCGGCACGTGGTTCTGGTGTGTCTGAGAGCTGGATCCGGCATGTCCGGCAGATGTTTCCGGAGTGTCCGCCAAGTGGTTCTGGAATACCCGGCTGGTGATTTGGGCCTGTCAGGTAGGTGGTTCCGGCGAGTCGAGCAGGTGGCTCCGGCGTGCTCGGCAGTTTGTTCAGACGGGTCTGGCAGGTGTTTTCCGTCTGTTCGGGGTGTGGTTCCAGCATCTCATGCACATGGTTCTGGCACGTCTGAGATGTGGTTCCGGCCGGCCCGACAGGTGTTTCCACAGTGTCCGCCAAGTGGTACTGGCGTAGTTGGCAGGTGATTTTGGCATGACCAGCAGGTGGTTCCAGCAAGCCCGGCAGGTGATTCCGAAGTGTTCCCCAACTGGTTGTGGCGTAGCCGGCAGGTGATTTCTGTGTGTCCGGCAGGTGGTTCTGGCGAGTCGAGCTGGTGGTTCCGGCGTGCTCGGCAGGTGCTTCCGGGGTCATTGGCACGTGGTTCTGGCATATCTGAGAGGTGGTTCCGGCATGCCCGGCAGGTGATTCCGGAGTGTTCGCCAAGTGTTTCCGGCGTAGCCGGCAGGTGATTTTGCATGTCCAGCGGTCGTTCCGGCGGGTCGAGCCGGTGGTTCCGGCGTGTCCGGCAGGTGGTTCCGGTCTGTCCGGCAGGTGGTTCTGTGGTGTCCGGCACGAGGTTCAGTCTGAGAGGCTGTGCCGGCATGCCCCTCACGTGATTCCGGCTTGTCCCCGAAGTGGTGCTGGTGTAGCGGGCAGGTGATTTTGGCGTGTCCGGCAGGTGGTTCAGGCGAGTTGAGCAGGTGGTTGCGAGGTGCTCGGCAGGTGCTTCCAGCGTCTCCAGCACGTGTTTCTGGCACATCTGACTGGTGGTTCCGGCATGCCCAAAAGTTGATTCCGGTCTGTCCGATAGGTGGTTCCGGCGTGAACGGCACGTGGTTCTGGTACGTCTTAGAGGTGATTGCGCATGCCCAACAGGTGATTCCGGACTGTCCGCCACGTGCTTCTGGCACGTCTGAGAGGTGGTTCCAACATGCCCGGCAGGTCATTTCGGAGAGTCGTCCAAGTGGTTCTGGCGTAGCCCGCAGGTGATTTTGGCGTGTCCGGCAGGTGTTTCTGGCGAGTCGAGCAGGTGGCTCCGGCATGCTCGGCAGGTGCTTCCGGCGTCTCCGGCACGTGGTTCTGGTGTGTCTGAGAGCTGGTTCCGGCATGTCCGGCAGATGATTCCGGAGTGTCCGCCAAGTGGTTCTGGCATACCCAGCAGGTGATTTTGGCGTGTCAGGGAGGTGGTACCGGTGAGTCGAGCAGGTGGTTCCGGCGTGCTCAGCAGGTGGTTCAGGCGGTTCTGGCAGGTGGTATCCGTCTGTTCAGGGTGTGGTTCCAGCGTCTCATGAACACGTTTCTGGCACGTCTGAGATGTGGTTCCAGCCGGCCCGACAGGTGTTTCCGCAGTGTCCGCCAAGCGGTTCTGGCGTAGTTGGCCGGTGATTTTGGCATGACTGGCAGGTGGTTCCAGCAAGACTGGCAGGTGATTCCAAAGTGTTCCCCAACTGGTTGTGGCGTAGCCGGCAGGTGATTTTTGCGTGTCCGGCAGGTGGTTCTGGCGAGTCGAGCAGGTGGTTCCGGCGTGCTCGGCAGGTGCTTCCGGGGTCATTGGCACGTGGTTCTGGCATATCTGAGAGGTGGTTCCGGCATGCCCGGCAGGTGATTCCGGAGTGTTCGCCAAGTGTTTCCGGCGTAGCCGGCAGGTGATTTTGCATGTCCAGCGGTCGTTCCGGCGGGTCGAGCCGGTGGTTCCGGCGTGTCCGGCAGGTGGTTCCGGTCTGTCCGGCAGGTGGTTCTGTGGTGTCCGGCACGAGGTTCAGTCTGAGAGGCTGTGCCGGCATGCCCCTCACGTGATTCCGGCTTGTCCCCGAAGTGGTGCTGGTGTAGCGGGCAGGTGATTTTGGCGTGTCCGGCAGGTGGGTCAGGCGAGTTGAGCAGGTGGTTGCGACGTGCTCGGCAGGTGCTTCCGGCGTCTCCGGCACGTGTTTCTGGCACATCTGACTGGTGGTTCCGGCATGCCCAAAAGTTGATTCCGGTCTGTCCGGTAGGTGGTTCCGGCGTGCACGGCACGTGGTTCTGGTACGTCTCAGAGGTGGTTGCGTATGCACAACAGGTGATTCCGGACTGTCCGCCACGTGCTTCTGGCACGTCTGAGAGGTGGTTCCAACATGCCCGGCAGGTCATTTCGGAGAGTCGTCCAAGTGGTTCTGGCGTAGACCGCAGGTGATTTTGGCGTGTCCGGCAGGTGGTTCCGCCGTGCTCGGCAGGTGGTTCAGGCATGGCCGTCACGTGGTTCCAGTCTGTCCAGGACGTGTTTCCAGCTTCTCCGGCAGGTGGTTCTGGTACGTCTGAGAGGTGGTTCCGCCACGGCTGGCAGGTGATTCCGGACCGTCCCCCAGGTGGTTCTGGCATAGCCAGCATTTGATATTGGCCTGTCCGGCAGGTGGTTCCAGCGAGTCGAACAGGTGGCTCCGGCGTGCTCGGCAGGTGGTTCCGGTCTGTCCGGTAGGTGATTCCGGCGTGTCCGGCACGTGCTTCCGGCACGTCTGAGAGGTGGTTCCGGCATGCGCGGCAGGTGATTCCGTAGTGTCCGCCAGGTGGTTCTGGCATACCCGGCAGGTGATTTTGGCGTGTCCGGCAGGTGTTTCTGGCGAGTCGAGCAGGTGGCTCCGGCATGCTCGGCAGGTGCTTCCGGCGTCTCCGGCACTTGGTTCTGGTGTGTCTGAGAGCTGGTTCCGGCATGTCCGGCAGATGATTCCGGAGTGTCCGCCAAGTGGTTCTGGCATACCCAGCAGGTGATTTTGGCGTGTCAGGGAGGTGGTACCGGTGAGTCGAGCAGGTGGTTCCGGCGTGCTCAGCAGGTGGTTCAGGCGGTTCTGGCAGGTGGTATCCGTCTGTTCAGGGTGTGGTTCCAGCGTCTCATGAACACGTTTCTGGCACGTCTGAGATGTGGTTCCAGCTGGCCCGACAGGTGTTTCCGCAGTGTCCGCCAAGCGGTTCTGGCGTAGTTGGCAGGTGATTTTGGCATGACTGGCAGGTGGTTACAGCAAGCCTGGCAGGTGATTCCAAAGTGTTCACCAACTGGTTGTGGCGTAGCCGGCAGGTGATTTTTGCCTGATCGGCAGGTGGTTCTGGCCAGTCGAGCAGGTGGTTCCGGCGTGCTCGGCTGGTGCTTCCGGGGTCATTGGCACGGGGTTCTGGCATGTCTGAGAGGTGGTTCCTGCATGCCCGGCAAGTGATTCCGGAGTGTTCGCCAAGTGGTTCTGGCATAGTCGGCAGGTGATTTTGGCAGGTCCGGCAGGTGGTTCAGGCGAGTTGAGCAGGTGGTTCCAACGTGCTTGGCAGGTGCTTCCGGCGTGTCCGGCACGTGTTTCTGGCACATCTGACAGGTGGTTCCGGCATGCCCAAAAGGTGATTCCGGTCTGTCCGGTAGGTGGTTCCAGCCTGCACGGCATGTGGTTCTGGTACGTCTCAGAGTTGGTTGCGCATGCCCAACCGGTGACTCCGGACTGTCCGCCACATGGTTCTGGCACGTCTGAGAGGTGGTTCCGGCATGCCCGGCAGGTCATCCCAGAGAGTCCTCCAAGTGGTTCTGGCATATCACGCAGGTGATTTTGGCATGTCTGGCAGGTTGTTCCATTGTGCTTGGCAGGTGGTTCAGGCTTGGCCGGCAGGTGGTTCCAGACTGTCCAGGACGTGTTTCCAGCTTCTCCGGCAGGTGGTTCTGGTACGTCTGAGAGGTGGTTCCGCCATGCCTGACAGGTGATTCTGGACCGTCCCCCAGGTGGTTCTGGCATAGCCAGCACTTAATATTGGCCTGTCCGGCAGGTGGTTCCAGCGAGTCGAACAGGTGGCTCCGGCGTGCTCGGCAGGTGGTTCCGGTCTGTCCGGTAGGTGATTCCGGCGTGTCCGGCACGTGCTTCCGGCACGTCTGAGAGGTGGTTCCGGCATGCGCGACAGGTGGTTTCGGAGTGTCCGCCATGTGGTTCTGGCGTACCCGGCAGGTGATTTTGGCGTGTCCGGCAGGTGTTTCTGGCGAGACGAGCAGGTGGCTCCGGCCTGCTCGGCAGGTGCTTCCGGCGTCTCCGGCACCTGGTTGAGGTGTGTCTGAGAGCTGGTTCCGGCATGTCCGGCAGATGATTCCGGAGTGTCCGCCAAGTGGTTCTGGCATACCCGGCTGGTGATTTGGGCATGTCAGGTAGGTGGTTCCGGCGAGTCGAGCAGGTGGCTCCGGCGTGCTCGGCATGTTGTTCAGTCGGGACTGGCAGGTGTTTTCCGTCTGTTCGGGGTGTGGTTCCAGCATCTCATGCACATGGTTCTGGCACGTCTGAGATGTGGTTCCGGCCGGCCCGACAGGTGTTTCCACAGTGTCCGCCAAGTGGTACTGGCGTAGTTGGCAGGTGATTTTGGCATGACCGGCAGGTGGTTCCAGCAAGCCCGGCAGGTGATTCCGAAGTGTTCCCCAACTGGTTGTGGCGTAGCCGGCAGGTGATTTTTGCATGTCCGGCAGGTGGTTCTGGCGAGTCGAGCAGGTGGTTCCGGCGTGCTCGGCAGGTGCTTCCGGGGTCATTGGCACGTGGTTCTGGCATATCTGAGAGGTGGTTCCGGCATGCCCGGCAGGTGATTCCGGAGTGTTCGCCAAGTGTTTCCGGCGTAGCCGGCAGGTGATTTTGCATGTCCAGCGGTCGTTCCGGCGGGTCGAGCCGGTGGTTCCGGCGTGTCCGGCAGGTGGTTCCGGTCTGTCCGGCAGGTGGTTCTGTGGTGTCCGGCACGAGGTTCAGTCTGAGAGGCTGTGCCGGCATGCCCCTCACGTGATTCCGGCTTGTCCCCGAAGTGGTGCTGGTGTAGCGGGCAGGTGATTTTGGCGTGTCCGGCAGGTGGTTCAGGCGAGTTGAGCAGGTGGTTGCGACGTGCTTGTCAGGTGCTTCCGGCGTCTGCGGCACGTGTTTCTGGCACATCTGACTGGTGGTTCTGGCATGCCCAAAAGTTTATTCCGGTCTGTCCGGTAGGTGGTTCCGGCGTGCACGGCACGTGGTTCTGGTACGTGTCAGAGGTGGTTGCGTATGCCCATCAGGTGATTCCGGACTGTCCGCCACGTGCTTCTGGCACGTCTGAGAGGTGGTTCCAACATGCCCGGCAGGTCATTTCGGAGAGTCGTCCAAGTGGTTCTGGCGTAGCCCGCAGGTGATTTTGGCGTGTCCGGCAGGTGGTTCCGCCGTGCTCGGCAGGTGGATCAGGCATGGCCGCCACTTGGTTCCAGTCTGTCCAGGACGTGTTTCCAGCTTCTCCGGCAGGTGGTTCTGGTACGTCTGAGACGTGGTTCCGCCATGGCTGGCAGGTGATCCCGGACTGTCCCCCAGGTGGTTGTGGCATAGCCAGCAGTTGATATTGGCCTGTCCGGCAGGTGGTTCCAGCGAGTCGAACAGGTGGCTCCGGCGTTCTTGGCAGGTGGTTCCGGTCTGTCCGGTAGGTGTTTCCGGCGTTTCTGGCACGTGCTTCCGGCACGTCTGATAGGTGGTCCCCGTAATGAGAGACAGGTGATTCCGGAGTGTCCGCCATGTGGTTCTGGCGTACCCGGCAGGTGATTTTGGGGTGTCCGGCAGGTGTTTCTGGCGAGTCGAGCAGGTGGCTCCGGTATGCTCGGCAGGTGCTTCCGGCGTCTCCGGCACTTGGTTCTGGTGTGTCTGAGAGCTGGTTCCGGCATGTCCGGCAGATGATTCCGGAGTGTCCACCAAGTGGTTCTGGCATACCCAGCAGGTGATTTTGGCGTGTCAGGGAGGTGGTACCGGTGAGTCGAGCAGGTGGTTCCGGCGTGCTCAGCAGGTGGTTCAGGCGGTTCTGGCAGGTGGTATCCGTCTGTTCGGGGTGTGGTTCCAGCATCTCATGAACACGTTTCTGGCACGTCTGAGATGTGGTTCCAGCCGGCCAGACAGGTGTTTCCGCAGTGTCCACCAAGCGGTTCTGGCGTAGTTGGCAGGTGATTTTGGCATGACTGGCAGGTGGTTCCAGCAAGCCTGGCAGGTGATTCCAAAGTGTTCACCAACTGGTTGTGGTGTAGCCGGCAGGTGATTTTTGCGTGATCGGCAGGTGGTTATTGCCAGTCGAGCAGGTGGTTCCGGCGTGCTCGGCTGGTTCTTCCGGGGTCATTGGCACGGGGTTCTGGCATGTCTGAGAGGTGGTTCCTGCATGCCCGGCAAGTGATTCCGGAGTGTTCGCCAAGTGGTTCTGGCATAGTCGGCAGGTGATTTTGGCATGTCCGGCAGGTGGTTCAGGCGAGTTGAGCAGGTGGTTCCAACGTGCTAGGCAGGTGCTTCCGGCGTCTCCGGCACGTGTTTCTGGCACATCTGACAGGTGGTTCCGGCATGCCCGAAAGGTGATTCCGGTCTGTCCGGTAGGTGGTTCCAGCCTGCACGGCATGTGGTTCTGGTACGTCTCAGAGGTGGTTGCGCATGCCCAACAGGTGATTCCGGACTGTCCGCCACATGGTTCTGGCACGTCTGAGAGGTGGTTCCGGCATGCCCGGCAGGTCATCCCAGAGAGTCCTCCAAGTGGTTCTGGCATAACACGCAGGTGATTTTGGCGTGTCTGGCAGGTTGTTCCGTGGTGCTTGGCAGGTGGTTCAGGCTTGGCCGGCAGGTGGTTCCAGACTGTCCAGGACGTGTTTCCAGCTTCTCCGGCAGGTGGTTCTGGTACGTCTGAGAGGTGGTTCCGCCATGGCTGGCAGGTGATTCCGGACCGTCCCCCAGGTGGTTCTGGCATAGCCAGCAGTTGATATTGGCCTGTCCGGCAGGTGGTTCCAGCGAGTCGAACAGGTGGCTCCGGCGTGCTCGGCAGGTGGTTCAGGTCTGTCCGGTAGGTGATTCCGGCGTGTCCGGCACGTGCTTCCGGCACGTCTGAGAGCTGGTTCCGGCATGTCCGGCAGATGATTCCGGAGTGTCCGCCAAGTGGTTCTGGCATACCCGGCTGGTGATTTGGGCATGTCAGGTAGGTGGTTCCGGCGAGTCGAGCAGGTGGCTCCGGCGTGCTCGGCATGTTGTTCAGTCGGGACTGGCAGGTGTTTTCCGTCTGTTCGGGTTGTGTTTCCCGCATCTCATGCACATGGTTCTGGCACGTCTGAGATGTGGTTCCGGCCGGCCCGACAGGTGTTTCCGCAGTGTCCGCCAAGTGGTACTGGCGTAGTTGGCAGTTGATTTTGGCATGACCGGCAGGTGGTTCCAGCAAGCCCGGCAGGTGATTCCAAAGTGTTCCCCAACTGGTTGTGGCGTAGCCGGCAGGTGATTTTTGCGTGTCCGGCAGGTGGTTCTGGCGAGTCGAGCAGGTGGTTCCGGCGTGCTCGGCAGGTGCTTCCGGGGTCATTGGCACGTGGTTCTGGCATATCTGAGAGGTGGTTCCGGCATGCCCGGCAGGTGATTCCGGAGTGTTCGCCAAGTGTTTCAGGCGTAGACGGCAGGTGATTTTGCATGTCCAGCGGTCGTTCCGGCGGGTCGAGCCGGTGGTTCCGGTGTGTCCGGCAGGTGGTTCCGGTCTGTCCGGCAGGTGGTTCTGTGGTGTCCGGCACGAGGTTCAGTCTGAGAGGCTGTGCCGGCATGCCCCTCACGTGATTCCGGCTTGTCCCCGAAGTGGTGCTGGTGTAGCGGGCAGGTGATTTTGGCGTGTCCGGCAGGTGGTTCAGGCGAGTTGAGCAGGTGGTTGCGACGTGCTCGGCAGGTGCTTCCGGCGTCTCCGGCACATGTTTCTGGCACATCTGACTGGTGGTTCCGGCATGCCCAAAAGTTGATTCCGGTCTGTCCGGTAGGTGGTTCCGGCGTGCACGGCACGTGGTTCTGGTACGTGTCAGAGGTGGTTGCGTATGCCCAACAGGTGATTCCGGACTGTCCGCCACGTGCTTCTGGCACGTCTGAGAGGTGGTTCCAACATGCCCGGCAGGTCATTTCGGAGAGTCGTCCAAGTGGTTCTGGCGTAGCCCGCAGGTGATTTTGGCGTGTCCGGCAGGTGGTTCCGCCGTGCTCGGCAGGTGGTTCAGGCATGGCCGTCACGTGGTTCCAGTCTGTCCAGGACGTGTTTCCAGCTTCTCCGGCAGGTGGTTCTGGTACGTCTGAGAGGTGGTTCCGCCATGGCTGGCAGATGATCCCGGACTGTCCCCCAGGTGGTTCTGGTATAGCCAGCAGTTGATATTGGCCTGTCCGGCAGGTGGTTCCAGCGAGTCGAACAGGTGGCTCCGGCGTGCTCGGCAGGTGGTTCCGGTCTGTCCGGTAGGTGATTCCGGCGTGTCCGGCACGTGCTTCCGGCACGTCTGAGAGGTGGTTCCGGCATGCGTAACAGGTGATTTCGGAGTGTCCGCCAGGTGGTTCTGGCGTACCCGGCAGGTGATTTTGGCGTGTCCGGCAGGTGTTTCTGGCGAGTCGAGCAGGTGGCTCCGGCATGCTCGGCAGGTGCTTCCGGCGTCTCCGGCACGTGGTTGAGGTGTGTCTGAGAGCTGGTTCCGGCATGTCCGGCAGATGATTCCGGAGTGTCCGCCAAGTGGTTCTGGCATACCCGGCTGGTGATTTGGGCCTACCAGGTAGGTGGTTCCGGCGAGTCGAGCAGGTGGCTCCGGCGTGCTCGGCATGTTGTTCAGTCGGGACTGGCAGGTGTTTTCCGTCTGTTCGGGTTGTGGTTCCAGCATCTCATGCACATGGTTCTGGCACGTCTGAGATGTGGTTCCGGCCGGCCCGACAGGTGTTTCCACAGTGTCCGCCAAGTGGTACTGGCGTAGTTGGCAGGTGATTTTGGCATGACCGGCAGGTGGTTCCAGCAAGCCCGGCAGGTGATTCCAAAGTGCTCCCCAACTGGTTGTGGCGTAGCCGGCAGGTGATTTTTGCCTGTCCGGCAGGTGGTTCTGGCGAGTCGAGCAGGTGGTTCTGTGGTGTCCGGCACGAGGTTCAGTCTGAGAGGCTGTGCCGGCATGCCCCTCACGTGATTCCGGCTTGTCCCCGAAGTGGTGCTGGTGTAGCGGGCAGGTGATTTTGGCGTGTCCGGCAGGTGGTTCAGGCGAGTTGAGCAGGTGGTTGCGACGTGCTCGGCAGGTGCCTCCGGCGTCTCCGGCATGTGTTTCTGGCACATCTGACTGGTGGTTCCAGCATGCCCAAAAGTTGATTCCGGTCTGTCCGGTAGGTGGTTCCGGCGTGCACGGCACGTGGTTCTGGTAGGTCTCAGAGGTGGTTGCGTATGCCCAACAGGTGATTCCGGACTGTCCGCCACGTGCTTCTGGCACGTCTGAGGGGTGGTTCCAACATGCCCGGCAGGTCTTTTCGGAGAGCCGTCCAAGGAGTTCTGGCGTAGCCCGCAGGTGATTTTGGCGTGTCCGGCAGGTGGTTCCGCCATGCTCGGCAGGTGGATCAGGCATGGCCGCCACTTGGTTCCAGTCTGTCCAGGACGTGTTTCCAGCTTCTCCGGCAGGTGGTTCTGGTACGTCTGAGAGGTGGTTCCGCCATGGCTGGCAGGTGATCCCGGACTGTCCCCCAGGTGGTTCTGGCATAGCCAGCAGTTGATATTGGCCTGTCCGGCAGGTGGTTCCAGCGAGTCGAACAGGTGGCTCCGGCGTTCTTGGCAGGTGGTTCCGGTCTGTCCGGTAGGTGTTTCCGGCGTGTCTGGCACGTGCTTCCGGCACGTCTGATAGGTGGTTCCGTAATGAGCGACAGGTGATTCCGGAGTGTCCGCCATGTGGTTCTGGCGTACCCGGCAGGTGATTTTGGGGTGTCCGGCAGGTGTTTCTGGCGAGTCGAGCAGGTGGCTCCGGTATGCTCGGCAGGTGCTTCCGGCGTCTCCGGCACTTGGTTTTGGTGTGTCTGAGAGCTGGTTCCGGCATGTCCGGCAGATGATTCCGGAGTGTCCGCCAAGTGGTTCTGGCATACCCAGCAGGTGATTTTGGCGTGTCAGGGAGGTGGTACCGGTGAGTCGAGCAGGTGGTTCCGGCGTGCTCAGCAGGTGGTTCAGGCGGTTCTGGCAGGTGGTATCCGTCTGTTCGGGGTGTGGTTCCAGCATCTCATGAACACGTTTCTGGCACGTCTGAGATGTGGTTCCAGCCGGCCCGACAGGTGTTTCCGCAGTGTCCACCAAGCGGTTCTGGCGTAGTTGGCAGGTGATTTTGGCATGACTGGCAGGTGGTTCCAGCAAGCCTGGCAGGTGATTCCAAAGTGTTCACCAACTGGTTGTGGCGTAGCCAGCAGGTGATTTTTGCGTGATCGGCAGGTGGTTCTTGCCAGTCGAGCAGGTGGTTCCGGCGTGCTCGGCTGGTGCTTCCGGGGTCATTGGCACGGGGTTCTGGCATGTCTGAGAGGTGGTTCCTGCATGCCCGGCAAGTGATTCCGGAGTGTTCGCCAAGTGGTTCTGGCATAGTCGGCAGGTGATTTTGGCATGTCCGGCAGGTGGTTCAGGCGAGTTGAGCAGGTTGTTCCAACGTTCTTGGCAGGTGCTTCCGGCGTCTCCGGCACGTGTTTCTGGCACATCTGACAGGTGGTTCCGGCATGCCCGAAAGGTGATTCCGGTCTGTTCGGTAGGTGGTTCCAGCCTGCACGGCATGTGGTTCTGGTACGTCTCAGAGGTGGTTGCGCATGCCCAACAGGTGATTCCGGACTGTCCGCCACATGGTTCTGGCACGTCTGAGAGGTGGTTCCGGCATGCCCGGCAGGTCATCCCAGAGAGTCCACCAAGTGGTTCTGGCATAACACGCAGGTGATTTTGGCGTGTCTGGCAGGTTGTTCCGTTGTGCTTGGCAGGTGGTTCAGGCTTGGCCGGCAGGTGGTTCCAGACTGTCCAGGACGTGTTTCCAGCTTCTCCGGCAGGTGGTTCTGGTACGTCTGAGAGGTGGTTCCGCCATGGCTGGCAGGTGATTCCGGACCGTCCCCCAGGTGGTTCTGGCATAGCCAGCATTTGATATTGGCCTGTCCGGCAGGTGGTTCCAGGGAGTCAAACAGGTGGCTCCGGCGTGCTCGGCAGGTGGTTCCGGTCTGTCCGGTAGGTGATTCCGGCGTGTCCGCCAAGTGGTTCTGGCATACCCGGCTGGTGATTTGGGCATGTCATGTAGGTGGTTCCGGCGAGTCGAGCAGGTGGCTCCGGCGTGCTCGGCAGGTTGTTCAGACGGGTCTGGCAGGTGTTTTCCGTCTGTTCGGGGTGTGGTTCCAGCATCTCATGTACATGGTTCTGGCACGTCTGAGATGGGTTCCGGCCGGCCCGACAGGTGTTTCCACAGTGTCCGCCAAGTGGTACTGGCGTAGTTGGCAGGTGATTTTGGCATGACCGGCAGGTGGTTCCAGCAAGCCCGGCAGGTGATTCCGAAGTGTTCCCCAACTGGTTGTGGCGTAGCCGGCAGGTGATTTTTGCGTGTCCGGCAGGTGGTTCTGGCGAGTCGAGCAGGTGGTTCCGGCGTGCTCGGCAGGTCCTTCCGGGGTCATTGGCACGTGGTTCTGGCATATCTGAGAGGGGGTTCCGGCATGCCCGGCAGGTGATTCCGGAGTGTTCACCAAGTGTTTCCGGCGTAGCCGGCAGGTGATTTTGCATGTCCAGCGGTCGTTCCGGCGGGTCGAGCCGGTGGTTCCGGCGTGTCCGGCAGGTGGTTCCGGTCTGTCCGGCAGGTGCTTCTGTGGTGTCCGGCACGAGGTTCAGTCTGAGAGGCTGTGCCGGCATGCCCCTCACGTGATTCCGGCTTGTCCCCGAAGTGGTGCTGGTGTAGCGGGCAGGTGATTTTGGCGTGTCCGGCAGGTGGTTCAGGCGAGTTGAGCAGGTGGTTGCGACGTGCTCGGCAGGTGCTTCCGGCGTCTCCGGCACGTGTTTCTGGCACATCTGACTGGTGGTTCCGGCACGCCCAAAAGTTGATTCCGGTCTGTCCGGTAGGTGGTTCCGGCGTGCACGGCACGTGGTTCTGGTACGTGTCAGAGGTGGTTGCGTATGCCCAAGAGGTGATTCCGGACTGTCCGCCACGTGCTTCTGGCACGTCTGAGAGGTGGTTCCAACATGCCCGGCAGGTCATTTCGGAGAGTCGTCCAAGTGGTTCTGGCGTAGCCCGCAGGTGATTTTGGCGTGTCCGGCAGGTGGTTCCGCCGTGCTCGGCAGGTGGTTCAGGCATGGCCGTCACGTGGTTCCAGTCTGTCCAGGACGTGTTTCCAGCTTCTCCGGCAGGTGGTTCTGGTACGTCTGAGAGGTGGTTCCGCCATGGCTGGCAGATGATCCCGGACTGTCCCCCAGGTGGTTCTGGTATAGCCAGCAGTTGATATTGGCCTGTCCGGCAGGTGGTTCCAGCGAGTCGAACAGGTGGCTCCGGCGTGCTCGGCAGGTGGTTCCGGTCTGTCCGGTAGGTGATTCCGGCGTGTCCGGCACGTGCTTCCGGCACGTCTGAGAGGTGGTTCCGGCATGCGTGACAGGTGATTTCGGAGTGTCCGCCAGGTGGTTCTGGCGTACCCGGCAGGTGATTTTGGCGTGTCCGGCAGGTGTTTCTGGTGAGTCGAGCAGGTGGCTCCGGCATGCTCGGCAGGTGCTTCCGGCGTCTCCGGCACGTGGTTGAGGTGTGTCTGAGAGCTGGTTCCGGCATGTCCGGCAGATGATTCCGGAGTGTCCGCCAAGTGGTTCTGGCATACCCGGCTGGTGATTTGGGCCTATCAGGTAGGTGGTTCCGGCGAGTCGAGCAGGTGGCTCCGGCGTGCTCGGCATGTTGTTCAGTCGGGACTGGCAGGTGTTTTCCGTCTGTTCGGGTTGTGGTTCCAGCATCTCATGCACATGGTTCTGGCACGTCTGAGATGTGGTTCCGGCCGGCCCGACAGGTGTTTCCACAGTGTCCGCCAAGTGGTACTGGCGTAGTTGGCAGGTGATTTTGGCATGACCGGCAGGTGGTTCCAGCAAGCCCGGCAGGTGATTCCAAAGTGCTCCCCAACTGGTTGTGGCGTAGCCGGCAGGTGATTTTTGCCTGTCCGGCAGGTGGTTCTGGCGAGTCGAGCAGGTGGTTCCGGCGTGCTCGGCAGGTGCTTCCGGGGTCATTGGCACGTGGTTCTGGCATATCTGAGAGGTGGTTCCGGCATGCCCGGCAGGTGATTCCGGAGTGTTCGCCAAGTGTTTCCGGCGTAGCCGGCAGGTGATTTTGCATGTCCAGCGGTCGTTCCGGCGGGTCGAGCCGGTGGTTCCGGCGTGTCCGGCAGGTGGTTCCGGTCTGTCCGGCAGGTGGTTCTGTGGTGTCCGGCACGAGGTTCAGTCTGAGAGGCTGTGCCGGCATGCCCCTCACGTGATTCCGGCTTGTCCCCGAAGTGGTGCTGGTGTAGCGGGCAGGTGATTTTGGCGTGTCCGGCAGGTGGTTCAGGCGAGTTGAGCAGGTGGTTGCGACGTGCTCGGCAGGTGCTTCCGGCGTCTCCGGCACGTGTTTCTGGCACATCTGACTGGTGGTTCCGGCATGCCCAAAAGTTGATTCCGGTCTGTCCGGTAGGTGGTTCCGGCGTGCACGGCACGTGGTTCTGGTACGTCTCAGAGGTGGTTGCGTATGCCCAACAGGTGATTCCGGACTGTCCGCCACGTGCTTCTGGCACGTCTGAGAGGTGGTTCCAACATGCCCGGCAGGTCATTTCGGAGAGTCGTCCAAGTGGTTCTGGCGTAGCCCGCAGGTGATTTTGGCGTGTCCGGCAGGTGGTTCCGCCGTGCTCGGCAGGTGGTTCAGGCATGGCCGTCACGTGGTTCCAGTCTGTCCAGGACGTGTTTCCAGCTTCTCCGGCAGGTGGTTCTGGTACGTCTGAGAGGTGGTTCCACCATGGCTGGCAGGTGATCCCGGACTGTCCCCCAGGTGGTTGTGGCATAGCCAGCAGTTGATATTGGCCTGTCCGGCAGGTGGTTCCAGAGAGTCGAACAGGTGGCTCCGGTGTTCTTGGCAGGTGGTTCCGGTCTGTCCGGTAGGTGTTTCCGGCGTGTCCGGCACGTGCTTCCGGCACGTCTGAGAGGTGGTTCCGGCATGCGCTGCAGGTGATTCCGTAGTGTCCGCCACGTGGTTCTGGCATACCCGGCAGGTGATTTTGGGGTGTCCGGCAGGTGTTTCCGGCAAGTCGAGCAGGTGGCTCCGGTATGCTCGGCAGGTGCTTCCGGCGTCTCCGGCACTTGGTTCTGGTGTGTCTGAGAGCTGGTTCCGGCATGTCCGGCAGATGATTCCGGAGTGTCCGCCAAGTGGTTCTGGCATACCCAGCAGGTGATTTTGGCGTGTCAGGGAGGTGGTACCGGTGAGTCGAGCAGGTGGTTCCAGCGTGCTCAGCAGGTGGTTCAGGCGGTTCTGGCAGGTGGTATCCGTCTGTTCGGGGTGTGGTTCCAGCATCTCATGAACACGTTTCTGGCACGTCTGAGATGTGGTTCCAGCCGGCCCGACAGGTGTTTCCGCAGTGTCCACCAAGCGGTTCTGACGTAGTTGGCAGGTGATTTTGGCATGACTGGCAGGTGGTTCCAGCAAGCCTGGCAGGTGATTCCAAAGTGTTCACCAACTGGTTGTGGCGTAGCCGGCAGGTGATTTTTGCGTGATCGGCAGGTGGTTCTGGCCAGTCGAGCAGGTGGTTCCGGCGTGCTCGGCTGGTGCTTCCGGGGTCATTGGCACGGGGTTCTGGCATGTCTGAGAGGTGGTTCCTGCATGCCCGGCAAGTGATTCCGGAGTGTTCGCCAAGTGGTTCTGGCATAGTCGGCAGGTGATTTTGGCATGTCCGGCAGGTGGTTCAGGCGAGTTGAGCAGGTGGTTCCAACGTGCTTGGCAGGTGCTTCCGGCGTCTCCGGCACGTGTTTCTGGCACATCTGACAGGTGGTTCCGGCATGCCCGAAAGGTGATTCCGGACTGTCCGGTAGGTGGCTCCAGCCGGCACGGCATGTGGTTCTGGTACGTCTCAGAGGTGGTTGCGCATGCCCAACAGGTGATTCCGGACTGTCCGCCACATGGTTCTGGCACGTCTGAGAGGTGGTTCCGGCATGCCCGGCAGGTCATCCCAGAGAGTCCTCCAAGTGGTTCTGGCATAACACGCAGGTGATTTTGGCGTGTCTGGCAGGTTGTTCCGTTGTGCTTGGCAGGTGGTTCAGGCTTGGCCGGCAGGTGGTTCCAGACTGTGCAGGACGTGTTTCCAGCTTCTCCGGCAGGTGGTTCTGGTACGTCTGAGAGGTGGTTCCGCCATGGCTGGCAGGTGATTCCGGACCGTCCCCCAGGTGGTTCTGGCATAGCCAGCAGTTGATATTGGCCTGTCCGGCAGGTGGTTCCAGCGAGTCGAACAGGTGGCTCTGGCGTGCTCGGCAGGTGGTTCCGGTCTGTCCGGTAGGTGATTCCGGCGTGTCCGGCACGTGCTTCAGGCACGTCTGAGAGGTGGTTCCGGCATGCGCGACAGGTGGTTTCGGAGTGTCCGCCAGTTGGTTCTGGCGTACCCGGCAGGTGATTTTGGCGTGTCCGGCAGGTGTTTCTGGCGAGTCGAGCAGGTGGCTCCGGCAGGCTCGGCAGGTGCTTCCGGCGTCTCCGGCACGTGGTTCTGGTGTGTCTGAGAGCTGGTTCCGGCATGTCCGGCAGATGATTCCGGAGTGTCCGCCAAGTGGTTCTGGCATACCCGGCTGGTGATTTGGGCATGTCAGGTAGGTGGCTCCGGCGTGCTCGGCAGGTTGTTCAGACGGGTCTGGCAGGTGTTTTCCGTCTTTTCGGGGTGTGGTTCCAGCATCTCATGCACATGGTTCTGGCACGTCTGAGATGTGGTTCCGGCCGGCCCGACAGGTGTTTCCACAGTGTCCGCCAAGTGGTACTGGCGTAGTTGGCAGGTGATTTTGGCATGACCGGCAGGTGGTTCCAGCAAGCCCGGCAGGTGATTCCGAAGTGTTCCCCAACTGGTTGTGGCGTAGCCGGCAGGTGATTTTTGCGTGTCCGGCAGGTGGTTCTGGCGAGTCGAGCAGGTGGTTCCGGCGTGCTCGGCAGGTGCTTCCGGGGTCATTGGCACGTGGTTCTGGCATATCTGAGAGGTGGTTCCGGCATGCCCGGCAGGTGATTCCGGAGTGTTCGCCAAGTGTTTCCGGCGTAGCCGGCAGGTGATTTTGCATGTCCAGCGGTCGTTCCGGCGGGTCAAGCCGGTGGTTCCGGCGTGTCTGGCAGGTGGTTCCGGTCTGTCCGGCAGGTGGTTCTGTGGTGTCCGGCACGAGGTTCAGTCTGAGAGGCTGTGCCGGCATGCCCCTCACGTGATTCCGGCTTGTCCCCGAAGTGGTGCTGGTGTAGCGGGCAGGTGATTTTGGCGTGTCCGGCAGGTGGTTCAGGCGAGTTGAGCAGGTGGTTGCGACGTGCTCGGCAGGTGCCTCCGGCGTCTCCGGCATGTGTTTCTGGCACATCTGACTGGTGGTTCCAGCATGCCCAAAAGTTGATTCCGGTCTGTCCGGTAGGTGGTTCCGGCGTGCACGGCACGTGGTTCTGGTAGGTCTCAGAGGTGGTTGCGTATGCCCAACAGGTGATTCCGGACTGTCCGCCACGTGCTTCTGGCACGTCTGAGGGGTGGTTCCAACATGCCCGGCAGGTCTTTTCGGAGAGCCGTCCAAGGAGTTCTGGCGTAGCCCGCAGGTGATTTTGGCGTGTCCGGCAGGTGGTTCCGCCATGCTCGGCAGGTGGATCAGGCATGGCCGCCACTTGGTTCCAGTCTGTCCAGGACGTGTTTCCAGCTTCTCCGGCAGGTGGTTCTGGTACGTCTGAGAGGTGGTTCCGCCATGGCTGGCAGGTGATCCCGGACTGTCCCCCAGGTGGTTGTGGCATAGCCAGCAGTTGATATTGGCCTGTCCGGCAGGTGGTTCCAGCGAGTCGAACAGGTGGCTCCGGCGTTCTTGGCAGGTGGTTCCGGTCTGTCCGGTAGGTGTTTCCGGCGTGTCTGGCACGTGCTTCCGGCACGTCTGATAGGTGGTTCCGTAATGAGCGACAGGTGATTCCGGAGTGTCCGCCATGTGGTTCTGGCGTACCCGGCAGGTGATTTTGGGGTGTTCGGCAGGTGTTTCTGGCGAGTCGAGCAGGTGGCTCCGGTATGCTCGGCAGGTGCTTCCGGCGTCTCCGGCACTTGGTTTTGGTGTGTCTGAGAGCTGGTTCCGGCATGTCCGGCAGATGATTCCGGAGTGTCCGCCAAGTGGTTCTGGCATACCCAGCAGGTGATTTTGGCGTGTCAGGGAGGTGGTACCGGTGAGTCGAGCAGGTGGTTCCGGCGTGCTCAGCAGGTGGTTCAGGCGGTTCTGGCAGGTGGTATCCGTCTGTTCGGGGTGTGGTTCCAGCATCTCATGAACACGTTTCTGGCACGTCTGAGATGTGGTTCCAGCCGGCCCGACAGGTGTTTCCGCAGTGTCCGCCAAGCGGTTCTGGCGTAGTTGGCAGGTGATTTTGGCATGACTGGCAGGTGGTTCCAGCAAGCCTGGCAGGTGATTCCAAAGTGTTCACCAACTGGTTGTGGCGTAGCCGGCAGGTGATTTTTGCGTGATCGGCAGGTGGTTCTGGCCAGTCCAGCAGGTGGTTCCGGCGTGCTCGGCTGGTGCTTCCGGGGTCATTGGCACGGGGTTCTGGCATGTCTGAGAGGTGGTTCCTGCATGCCCGGCAAGTGATTCCGGAGTGTTCGCCAAGTGGTTCTGGCATAGTCGGCAGGTGATTTTGGCATGTCCGGCAGGTGGTTCAGGCGAGTTGAGCAGGTGGTTCCAACGTTCTTGGCAGGTGCTTCCGGCGTCTCCGGCACGTGTTTCTGGCACATCTGACAGGTGGTTCCGGCATGCCCGAAAGGTGATTCCGGTCTGTTCGGTAGGTGGTTCCAGCCTGCACGGCATGTGGTTCTGGTACGTCTCAGAGGTGGTTGCGCATGCCCAACAGGTGATTCCGGACTGTCCGCCACATGGTTCTGGCACGTCTGAGAGGTGGTTCCGGCATGCCCGGCAGGTCATCCCAGAGAGTCCACCAAGTGGTTCTGGCATAACACGCAGGTGATTTTGGCGTGTCTGGCAGGTTGTTCCGTTGTGCTTGGCAGGTGGTTCAGGCTTGGCCGGCAGGTGGTTCCAGACTGTCCAGGACGTGTTTCCAGCTTCTCCGGCAGGTGGTTCTGGTACGTCTGAGAGGTGGTTCCGCCATGGCTGGCAGGTGATTCCGGACCGTCCCCCAGGTGGTTCTGGCATAGCCAGCATTTGATATTGGCCTGTCCGGCAGGTGGTTCCAGGGAGTCAAACAGGTGGCTCCGGCGTGCTCGGCAGGTGGTTCCGGTCTGTCCGGTAGGTGATTCCGGCGTGTCCGCCAAGTGGTTCTGGCATACCCGGCTGGTGATTTGGGCATGTCAGGTAGGTGGTTCCGGCGAGTCGAGCAGGTGGCTCCGGCGTGCTCGGCAGGTTGTTCAGACGGGTCTGGCAGGTGTTTTCCGTCTGTTCGGGGTGTGGTTCCAGCATCTCATGCACATGGTTCTGGCACGTCTGAGATGGGTTCCGGCCGGCCCGACAGGTGTTTCCACAGTGTCCGCCAAATGGTACTGGCGTAGTTGGCAGGTGATTTTGGCATGACCGGCAGGTGGTTCCAGCAAGCCCGGCAGGTGATTCCGAAGTGTTCCCCAACTGGTTGTGGCGTAGCCGGCAGGTGATTTTTGCGTGTCCGGCAGGTGGTTCTGGCGAGTCGAGCAGGTGGTTCCGGCGTGCTCGGCAGGTCCTTCCGGGGTCATTGGCTCGTGGTTCTGGCATATCTGAGAGGGGGTTCCAGCATGCCCGGCAGGTGATTCCGGAGTGTTCACCAAGTGTTTCCGGCGTAGCCGGCAGGTGATTTTGCATGTCCAGCGGTCGTTCCGGCGGGTCGAGCCGGTGGTTCCGGCGTGTCCGGCAGGTGGTTCCGGTCTGTCCGGCAGGTGGTTCTGTGGTGTCCGGCACGAGGTTCAGTCTGAGAGGCTGTGCCGGCATGCCCCTCACGTGATTCCGGCTTGTCCCCGAAGTGGTGCTGGTGTAGCGGGCAGGTGATTTTGGCGTGTCCGGCAGGTGGTTCAGGCGAGTTGAGCAGGTGGTTGCGACGTGCTCGGCAGGTGCTTCCGGCGTCTCCGGCACGTGTTTCTGGCACATCTGACTGGTGGTTCCGGCACGCCCAAAAGTTGATTCCGGTCTGTCCGGTAGGTGGTTCCGGCGTGCACGGCACGTGGTTCTGGTACGTGTCAGAGGTGGTTGCGTATGCCCAACAGGTGATTCCGGACTGTCCGCCACGTGCTTCTGGCACGTCTGAGAGGTGGTTCCAACATGCCCGGCAGGTCATTTCGGAGAGTCGTCCAAGTGGTTCTGGCGTAGCCCGCAGGTGATTTTGGCGTGTCCGGCAGGTGGTTCCGCCGTGCTCGGCAGGTGGTTCAGGCATGGCCGTCACGTGGTTCCAGTCTGTCCAGGACGTGTTTCCAGCTTCTCCGGCAGGTGGTTCTGGTACGTCTGAGAGGTGGTTCCGCCATGGCTGGCAGATGATCCCGGACTGTCCCCCAGGTGGTTCTGGTATAGCCAGCAGTTGATATTGGCCTGTCCGGCAGGTGGTTCCAGCGAGTCGAACAGGTGGCTCCGGCGTGCTCGGCAGGTGGTTCCGGTCTGTCCGGTAGGTGATTCCGGCGTGTCCGGCACGTGCTTCCGGCACGTCTGAGAGGTGGTTCCGGCATGCGTGACAGGTGATTTCGGAGTGTCCGCCAGGTGGTTCTGGCGTACCCGGCAGGTGATTTTGGCGTGTCCGGCAGGTGTTTCTGGTGAGTCGAGCAGGTGGCTCCGGCATGCTCGGCAGGTGCTTCCGGCGTCTCCGGCACGTGGTTGAGGTGTGTCTGAGAGCTGGTTCCGGCATGTCCGGCAGATGATTCCGGAGTGTCCGCCAAGTGGTTCTGGCATACCCGGCTGGTGATTTGGGCCTATCAGGTAGGTGGTTCCGGCGAGTCGAGCAGGTGGCTCCGGCGTGCTCGGCATGTTGTTCAGTCGGGACTGGCAGGTGTTTTCCGTCTGTTCGGGTTGTGGTTCCAGCATCTCATGCACATGGTTCTGGCACGTCTGAGATGTGGTTCCGGCCGGCCCGACAGGTGTTTCCACAGTGTCCGCCAAGTGGTACTGGCGTAGTTGGCAGGTGATTTTGGCATGACCGGCAGGTGGTTCCAGCAAGCCCGGCAGGTGATTCCAAAGTGCTCCCCAACTGGTTGTGGCGTAGCCGGCAGGTGATTTTCGCCTGTCCGGCAGGTGGTTCTGGCGAGTCGAGCAGGTGGTTCCGGCGTGCTCGGCAGGTGCTTCCGGGGTCATTGGCACGTGGTTCTGGCATATCTGAGAGGTGGTTCCGGCATGCCCGGCAGGTGATTCCGGAGTGTTCGCCAAGTGTTTCCGGCGTAGCCGGCAGGTGATTTTGCATGTCCAGCGGTCGTTCCGGCGGGTCGAGCCGGTGGTTCCGGCGTGTCCGGCAGGTGGTTCCGGTCTGTCCGGCAGGTGGTTCTGTGGTGTCCGGCACGAGGTTCAGTCTGAGAGGCTGTGCCGGCATGCCCCTCACGTGATTCCGGCTTGTCCCCGAAGTGGTGCTGGTGTAGCGGGCAGGTGATTTTGGCGTGTCCGGCAGGTGGTTCAGGCGAGTTGAGCAGGTGGTTGCGACGTGCTCGGCAGGTGCTTCCGGCGTCTCCGGCACGTGTTTCTGGCACATCTGACTGGTGGTTCCGGCATGCCCAAAAGTTGATTCCGGTCTGTCCGGTAGGTGGTTCCGGCGTGCACGGCACGTGGTTCTGGTACGTCTCAGAGGTGGTTGCGTATGCCCAACAGGTGATTCCGGACTGTCCGCCACGTGCTTCTGGCACGTCTGAGAGGTGGTTCCAACATGCCCGGCAGGTCATTTCGGAGAGTCGTCCAAGTGGTTCTGGCGTAGCCCGCAGGTGATTTTGGCGTGTCCGGCAGGTGGTTCCGCCGTGCTCGGCAGGTGGTTCAGGCATGGCCGTCACGTGGTTCCAGTCTGTCCAGGACGTGTTTCCAGCTTCTCCGGCAGGTGGTTCTGGTACGTCTGAGAGGTGGTTCCACCATGGCTGGCAGGTGATCCCGGACTGTCCCCCAGGTGGTTGTGGCATAGCCAGCAGTTGATATTGGCCTGTCCGGCAGGTGGTTCCAGAGAGTCGAACAGGTGGCTCCGGTGTTCTTGGCAGGTGGTTCCGGTCTGTCCGGTAGGTGTTTCCGGCGTGTCCGGCACGTGCTTCCGGCACGTCTGAGAGGTGGTTCCGGCATGCGCTGCAGGTGATTCCGTAGTGTCCGCCACGTGGTTCTGGCATACCAGGCAGGTGATTTTGGGGTGTCCGGCAGGTGTTTCCGGCAAGTCGAGCAGGTGGCTCCGGTATGCTCGGCAGGTGCTTCCGGCGTCTCCGGCACTTGGTTCTGGTGTGTCTGAGAGCTGGTTCCGGCATGTCCGGCAGATGATTCCGGAGTGTCCGCCAAGTGGTTCTGGCATACCCAGCAGGTGATTTTGGCGTGTCAGGGAGGTGGTACCGGTGAGTCGAGCAGGTGGTTCCAGCGTGCTCAGCAGGTGGTTCAGGCGGTTCTGGCAGGTGGTATCCGTCTGTTCGGGGTGTGGTTCCAGCATCTCATGAACACGTTTCTGGCACGTCTGAGATGTGGTTCCAGCCGGCCCGACAGGTGTTTCCGCAGTGTCCACCAAGCGGTTCTGACGTAGTTGGCAGGTGATTTTGGCATGACTGGCAGGTGGTTCCAGCAAGCCTGGCAGGTGATTCCAAAGTGTTCACCAACTGGTTGTGGCGTAGCCGGCAGGTGATTTTTGCGTGATCGGCAGGTGGTTCTGGCCAGTCGAGCAGGTGGTTCCGGCGTGCTCGGTTGGTGCTTCCGGGGTCATTGGCACGGGGTTCTGGCATGTCTGAGAGGTGGTTCCTGCATGCCCGGCAAGTGATTCCGGAGTGTTCGCCAAGTGGTTCTGGCATAGTCGGCAGGTGATTTTGGCATGTCCGGCAGGTGGTTCAGGCGAGTTGAGCAGGTGGTTCCAACGTGCTTGGCAGGTGCTTCCGGCGTCTCCGGCACGTGTTTCTGGCACATCTGACAGGTGGTTCCGGCATGCCCGAAAGGTGATTCCGGACTGTCCGGTAGGTGGCTCCAGCCGGCACGGCATGTGGTTCTGGTACGTCTCAGAGGTGGTTGCGCATGCCCAACAGGTGATTCCGTACTGTCCGCCACATGGTTCTGGCACGTCTGAGAGGTGGTTCCGGCATGCCCGGCAGGTCATCCCAGAGAGTCCTCCAAGTGGTTCTGGCATAACACGCAGGTGATTTTGGCGTGTCTGGCAGGTTGTTCCGTTGTGCTTGGCAGGTGGTTCAGGCTTGGCCGGCAGGTGGTTCCAGACTGTGCAGGACGTGTTTCCAGCTTCTCCGGCAGGTGGTTCTGGTACGTCTGAGAGGTGGTTCCGCCATGGCTGGCAGGTGATTCCGGACCGTCCCCCAGGTGGTTCTGGCATAGCCAGCAGTTGATATTGGCCTGTCCGGCAGGTGGTTCCAGCGAGTCGAACAGGTGGCTCTGGCGTGCTCGGCAGGTGGTTCCGGTCTGTCCGGTAGGTGATTCCGGCGTGTCCGGCACGTGCTTCAGGCACGTCTGAGAGGTGGTTCCGGCATGCGCGACAGGTGGTTTCGGAGTGTCCGCCAGTTGGTTCTGGCGTACCCGGCAGGTGATTTTGGCGTGTCCGGCAGGTGTTTCTGGCGAGTCGAGCAGGTGGCTCCGGCAGGCTCGGCAGGTGCTTCCGGCGTCTCCGGCACGTGGTTCTGGTGTGTCTGAGAGCTGGTTCCGGCATGTCCGGCAGATGATTCCGGAGTGTCCGCCAAGTGGTTCTGGCATACCCGGCTGGTGATTTGGGCATGTCAGGTAGGTGGCTCCGGCGTGCTCGGCAGGTTGTTCAGACGGGTCTGGCAGGTGTTTTCCGTCTTTTCGGGGTGTGGTTCCAGCATCTCATGCACATGGTTCTGGCACGTCTGAGATGTGGTTCCGGCCGGCCCGACAGGTGTTTCCACAGTGTCCGCCAAGTGGTACTGGCGTAGTTGGCAGGTGATTTTGGCATGACCGGCAGGTGGTTCCAGCAAGCCCGGCAGGTGATTCCGAAGTGTTCCCCAACTGGTTGTGGCGTAGCCGGCAGGTGATTTTTGCGTGTCCGGCAGGTGGTTCTGGCGAGTCGAGCAGGTGGTTCCGGCGTGCTCGGCAGGTGCTTCCGGGGTCATTGGCACGTGGTTCTGGCATATCTGAGAGGTGGTTCCGGCATGCCCGGCAGGTGATTCCGGAGTGTTCGCCAAGTGTTTCCGGCGTAGCCGGCAGGTGATTTTGCATGTCCAGCGGTCGTTCCGGCGGGTCAAGCCGGTGGTTCCGGCGTGTCTGGCAGGTGGTTCCGGTCTGTCCGGCAGGTGGTTCTGTGGTGTCCGGCACGAGGTTCAGTCTGAGAGGCTGTGCCGGCATGCCCCTCACGTGATTCCGGCTTGTCCCCGAAGTGGTGCTGGTGTAGCGGGCAGGTGATTTTGGCGTGTCCGGCAGGTGGTTCAG
Source organism: Equus caballus (assembly GCF_041296265.1). Classification (NCBI taxonomy): domain Eukaryota; kingdom Metazoa; phylum Chordata; class Mammalia; order Perissodactyla; family Equidae; genus Equus; species Equus caballus. The sequence goes on along the minus strand of NC_091711.1, from coordinate 2,830,713 downwards.
GCGAGTTGAGCAGGTGGTTGCGACGTGCTCGGCAGGTGCCTCCGGCGTCTCCGGCATGTGTTTCTGGCACATCTGACTGGTGGTTCCAGCATGCCCAAAAGTTGATTCCGGTCTGTCCGGTAGGTGGTTCCGGCGTGCACGGCACGTGGTTCTGGTAGGTTTCAGAGGTGGTTGCGTATGCCCAACAGGTGATTCCGGACTGTCCGCCACGTGCTTCTGGCACGTCTGAGGGGTGGTTCCAACATGCCCGGCAGGTCTTTTCGGAGAGTCGTCCAAGGGGTTCTGGCGTAGCCCGCAGGTGATTTTGGCGTGTCCGGGAGGTGGTTCCGCCGTGCTCGGCAGGTGGATCAGGCATGGCCGCCACTTGGTTCCAGTCTGTCCAGGACGTGTTTCCAGCTTCTCCGGCAGGTGGTTCTGGTACGTCTGAGAGGTGGTTCCGCCATGGCTGGCAGGTGATCCCGGACTGTCCCCCAGGTGGTTGTGGCATAGCCAGCAGTTGATATTGGCCTGTCCGGCAGGTGGTTCCAGCGAGTCGAACAAGTGGCTCCGGCGTTCTTGGCAGGTGGTTCCGGTCTGTCCGGTAGGTGTTTCCGGCGTGTCTGGCACGTGCTTCCGGCACGTCTGATAGGTGGTTCCGTAATGAGCGACAGGTGATTCCGGAGTGTCCGCCATGTGGTTCTGGCGTACCCGGCAGGTGATTTTGGGGTGTCCGGCAGGTGTTTCTGGCGAGTCGAGCAGGTGGCTCCGGTATGCTCGGCAGGTGCTTCCGGCGTCTCCGGCACTTGGTTCTGGTGTGTCTGAGAGCTGGTTCCGGCATGTCCGGCAGATGATTCCGGAGTGTCCGCCAAGTGGTTCTGGCATACCCAGCAGGTGATTTTGGCGTGTCAGGGAGGTGGTACCGGTGAGTCGAGCAGGTGGTTCCGGCGTGCTCAGCAGGTGGTTCAGGCGGTTCTGGCAGGTGGTATCCGTCTGTTCGGGGTGTGGTTCCAGCATCTCATGAACACGTTTCTGGCACGTCTGAGATGTGGTTCCAGCCGGCCCGACAGGTGTTTCCGCAGTGTCCGCCAAGCGGTTCTGGCGTAGTTGGCAGGTGATTTTGGCATGACTGGCAGGTGGTTCCAGCAAGCCTGGCAGGTGATTCCAAAGTGTTCACCAACTGGTTGTGGCGTAGCCGGCAGGTGATTTTTGCGTGATCGGCAGGTGGTTCTGGCCAGTCGAGCAGGTGGTTCCGGCGTGCTCGGCTGGTGCTTCCGGGGTCATTGGCACGGGGTTCTGGCATGTCTGAGAGGTGGTTCCTGCATGCCCGGCAAGTGATTCCGGAGTGTTCGCCAAGTGGTTCTGGCATAGTCGGCAGGTGATTTTGGCATGTCCGGCAGGTGGTTCAGGCGAGTTGAGCAGGTGGTTCCAACGTTCTTGGCAGGTGCTTCCGGCGTCTCCGGCACGTGTTTCTGGCACATCTGACAGGTGGTTCCGGCATGCCCGAAAGGTGATTCCGGTCTGTTCGGTAGGTGGTTCCAGCCTGCACGGCATGTGGTTCTGGTACGTCTCAGAGGTGGTTGCGCATGCCCAACAGGTGATTCCGGACTGTCCGCCACATGGTTCTGGCACGTCTGAGAGGTGGTTCCGGCATGCCCGGCAGGTCATCCCAGAGAGTCCACCAAGTGGTTCTGGCATAACACGCAGGTGATTTTGGCGTGTCTGGCAGGTTGTTCCGTTGTGCTTGGCAGGTGGTTCAGGCTTGGCCGGCAGGTGGTTCCAGACTGTCCAGGACGTGTTTCCAGCTTCTCCGGCAGGTGGTTCTGGTACGTCTGAGAGGTGGTTCCGCCATGGCTGGCAGGTGATTCCGGACCGTCCCCCAGGTGGTTCTGGCATAGCCAGCATTTGATATTGGCCTGTCCGGCAGGTGGTTCCAGGGAGTCAAACAGGTGGCTCCGGCGTGCTCGGCAGGTGGTTCCGGTCTGTCCGGTAGGTGATTCCGGCGTGTCCGCCAAGTGGTTCTGGCATACCCGGCTGGTGATTTGGGCATGTCAGGTAGGTGGTTCCGGCGAGTCGAGCAGGTGGCTCCGGCGTGCTCGGCAGGTTGTTCAGACGGGTCTGGCAGGTGTTTTCCGTCTGTTCGGGGTGTGGTTCCAGCATCTCATGCACATGGTTCTGGCACGTCTGAGATGGGTTCCGGCCGGCCCGACAGGTGTTTCCACAGTGTCCGCCAAATGGTACTGGCGTAGTTGGCAGGTGATTTTGGCATCACCGGCAGGTGGTTCCAGCAAGCCCGGCAGGTGATTCCGAAGTGTTCCCCAACTGGTTGTGGCGTAGCCGGCAGGTGATTTTTGCGTGTCCGGCAGGTGGTTCTGGCGAGTCGAGCAGGTGGTTCCGGCGTGCTCGGCAGGTCCTTCCGGGGTCATTGGCTCGTGGTTCTGGCATATCTGAGAGGGGGTTCCAGCATGCCCGGCACGTGATTCCGGAGTGTTCACCAAGTGTTTCCGGCGTAGCCGGCAGGTGATTTTGCATGTCCAGCGGTCGTTCCGGCGGGTCGAGCCGGTGGTTCCGGCGTGTCCGGCAGGTGGTTCCGGTCTGTCCGGCAGGTGGTTCTGTGGTGTCCGGCACGAGGTTCAGTCTGAGAGGCTGTGCCGGCATGCCCCTCACGTGATTCCGGCTTGTCCCCGAAGTGGTGCTGGTGTAGCGGGCAGGTGATTTTGGCGTGTCCGGCAGGTGGTTCAGGCGAGTTGAGCAGGTGCTTGCGACGTGCTCGGCAGGTGCTTCCGGCGTCTCCGGCACGTGTTTCTGGCACATCTGACTGGTGGTTCCGGCACGCCCAAAAGTTGATTCCGGTCTGTCCGGTAGGTGGTTCCGGCGTGCACGGCACGTGGTTCTGGTACGTGTCAGAGGTGGTTGCGTATGCCCAACAGGTGATTCCGGACTGTCCGCCACGTGCTTCTGGCACGTCTGAGAGGTGGTTCCAACATGCCCGGCAGGTCATTTCGGAGAGTCGTCCAAGTGGTTCTGGCGTAGACCGCAGGTGATTTTGGCGTGTCCGGCAGGTGGTTCCGCCGTGCTCGGCAGGTGGTTCAGGCATGGCCGTCACGTGGTTCCAGTCTGTCCAGGACGTGTTTCCAGCTTCTCCGGCAGGTGGTTCTGGTACGTCTGAGAGGTGGTTCCGCCATGGCTGGCAGGTGATCCCGGACTGTCCCCCAGGTGGTTCTGGCATAGCCAGCAGTTGATATTGGCCTGTCCGGCAGGTGGTTCCAGCGAGTCCAACAGGTGGCTCCGGCGTTCTTGGCAGGTGGTTCCGATCTGTCCGGTAGGTGTTTCCGGCGAGTCTGGCACGTGCTTCAGGCACGTCTGAGAGGTGGTTCCGTCATGCGCGACAGGTGATTCCGGAGTGTCCGCCAGGTGGTTCTGGCGTACCCGGCAGGTGATTTTGGCGTGTCCGGCAGGTGTTTCTGGCGAGTCGAGCAGTTGGCTCCGGCATGCTCGGCAGGTGCTTCCGGCGTCTCCGGCACGTGTTTCTGGCACATCTGACAGGTGGTTCCGGCATGCCCGAAAGGTGATTCCGGTCTGTCCGGTAGGTGGTTCCAGCCGGCACGGCATGTGGTTCTGGTACGTCTCAGAGGTGGTTGCGCATGCCCAACAGGTGATTCCGGACTGTCCGCCACGTGCTTCTGGCACGTCTGAGAGGTGGTTCCAACATGCCCGGCAGGTCATTTCGGAGAGTCGTCCAAGTGGTTCTGGCATAACACGCAGGTGATTTTGGCGTGTCCGGCAGGTGGTTCCGCCGTGCTCAGCAGGTGGTTCAGGCATGGCCGTCACGTGGTTCCAGTCTGTCCAGGACGTGTTTCCAGCTTCTCCGGCAGGTGGTTCTGGTACGTCTGAGAGGTGGTTCCGCCATGGCTGGCAGGTGATCCCGGACTGTCCCCCAGGTGGTTCTGGCATAGCCAGCAGTTGATATTGGCCTGTCCGGCAGGTGGTTTCAGCGAGTCGAACAGGTGGCTCCGGCGTTCTTGGCAGGTGGTTCCGGTCTGTCCGGTAGGTGTTTCCGGCGTGTCTGGCACGTGCTTCCGGCACGTCTGAGATTTGGTTCCGTCATGCGCGGCAGGTGATTCCGGAGTGTCCGCCAGGTGGTTCTGGCGTACTCGGCAGGTGATTTTGGCGTGTCCGGCAGGTGTTTCTGGCGAGTCGAGCAGGTGGCTCCGGCATGCTCGGCAGGTGCTTCCGGCGTCTCCGGCACTTGCTTCTGGTGTGTCTGAGAGCTGGTTCCGGCATGTCCGGCAGATGATTCCGGAGTGTCCGCCAAGTGGTTCTGGCATACCCAGCAGGTGATTTTGGCGTGTCAGGGAGGTGGTACCGGTGAGTCGAGCAGGTGGTTCCGGCGTGCTCAGCAGGTGGTTCAGGCGGTTCTGGCACGTGGTATCCGTCTGTTCGGGTTGTGGTTCCAGCATCTCATGAACACGTTTCTGGCAAGTCTGAGATGTGGTTCCAGCCGGCCCGACAGGTGTTTCCGCAGTGTCCGCCAAGCGGTTCTGGCGTAGTTGGCAGGTGATTTTGGCATGACTGGCAGGTGGTTCCAGCAAGCCTGGCAGGTGATTCCAAAGTGTTCACCAACTGGTTGTGGCGTAGAAGGCAGGTGATTTTTGCGTGATCGGCAGATGGTTCTGGCGAGTCGAGCAGGTGGTTCCGGCGTGCTCGGCTGGTGCTTCCGGGGTCATTGGCACGGGGTTCTGGCATGCCTGAGAGGTGGTTCCTGCATGCCCGGCAAGTGATTCCGGAGTGTTCGCCAAGTGGTTCTGGCATAGTCGGCAGGTGATTTTGGCATGTCCGGCAGGTGGTTCAGGCGAGTTGAGCAGGTGGTTCCAACGTGCTTGGCAGGTGGTTCCGGCGTCTCCGGCACGTGTTTCTGGCACATCTGACAGGTGGTTCCGGCATGCCCGAAAGGTGATTCCGGTCTGTCCGGTAGGTGGTTCCAGCCGGCACAGCATGTGGTTCTGGTACGTCTCAGAGGTGGTTGCGCATGCCCAACAGGTGATTCCAGACTGTCCGCCACATGGTTCTGGCACGTCTGAGAGGTGGTTCCGGCATGCCCGGCAGGTCATCCCAGAGAGTCCTCCAAGTGGTTCTGGCATAACACGCAGGTGATTTTGGCGTGTCTGGCAGGTTGTTCCGTTGTGCTTGGCAGGTGGTTCAGGCTTGGCCGGCAGGTGGTTCCAGACTGTCCAGGACGTGTTTCCTGCTTCTCCGGCAGGTGGTTCTGGTACGTCTGAGAGGTGGTTCCGCCATGGCTGGCAGGTGATTCGAGACCGTCCCCCAGGTGGTTCTGGCATAGCCAGCAGTTGATATTGGCCTGTCCGGCAGGTGGTTCCAGCGAGTCGAACAGGTGGCTCCGGCGTGCTCGGCAGGTGGTTCCGGTCTGTCCGGTAGGTGATTTCAGCGTGTCCGGCACGTGCTTCCGGCACGTCGGAGAGGTGGTTCCGGCATGCGCGACAGGTGATTTCGGAGTGTCCGCCAGGTGGTTCTGGCGTACCCGGCAGGTGATTTTGGCGTGTCCGGCAGGTGTTTCTGGCGAGTCGAGCAGGTGGCTCCGGCATGCTCGGCAGGTGCTTCCGGCGTCTCCGGCACGTGGTTCTGGTGTGTCTGAGAGCTGGTTCCGGCATGTCCGGCAGATGATTCCGGAGTGTCCGCCAAGTGGTTCTGGCATACCCGGCTGGTGATTTCGGCATGTCAGGTAGGTGGTTCCGGCGAGTCGAGCATGTGGCTCCGGCGTGCTCGGCAGGTTGTTCAGACGGGTCTGGCAGGTGTTTTCCGTCTGTTCGGGGTGTGGTTCCAGCATCTCATGCACATGGTTCTGGCACGTCTGAGATGTGGTTCCGGCCGGCCCGACAGGTGTTTCCACAGTGTCCGCCAAGTGGTACTGGCGTAGTTGGCAGGTGATTTTGGCATGACCGGCAGGTGGTTCCAGCAAGCCCGGCAGGTGATTCCGAAGTGTTCCCCAACTGGTTGTGGCGTAGCCGGCAGGTGATTTTTGCGTGTCCGGCAGGTGGTTCTGGCGAGTCGAGCAGGTGGTTCCGGCGTGCTCGGCAGGTGCTTCCGGGGTCATTGGCACGTGGTTCTGGCATATCTGAGAGGTGGTTCCGGCATGCCCGGCAGGTGATTCCGGAGTGTTCGCCAAGTGTTTCCGGCGTAGCCGGCAGGTGATTTTGCATGTCCAGCGGTCGTTCCGGCGGGTCGAGCCGGTGGTTCCGGCGTGTCCAGCAGCTGGTTCCGGTCTGTCCGGCAGGTGGTTCTGTGGTGTCCGGCACGAGGTTCAGTCTGAGAGGCTGTGCCGGCATGCCCCTCACGTGATTCCGGCTTGTCCCCGAAGTGGTGCTGGTGTAGCGGGCAGGTGATTTTGGCGTGTCCGGCAGGTGGTTCAGGCGAGTTGAGCAGGTGGTTGCGACGTGCTCGGCAGGTGCTTCCGGCGTCTGCGGCACGTGTTTCTGGCACATCTGACTGGTGGTTCCGGCATGCCCGAAAGGTGATTCCGGTCTGTCCGGTAGGTGGTTCCAGCCTGCACGGCATGTGGTTCTGGTACGTCTCAGAGGTGGTTGCGCATGCCCAACAGGTGATTCCGGACTGTCCGCCACATGGTTCAGGCACGTCTGAGAGGTGGTTCCGGCATGCCCGGCAGGTCATCCCATAGAGTCCTCCAAGTGGTTCTGGCATAACACGCAGGTGATTTTGGCGTGTCTGGCAGGTTGTTCCGTTGTGCTTGGCAGGTGGTTCAGGCTTGGCCGGCAGGTGGTTCCAGACTGTCCAGGACGTGTTTCCAGCTTCTCCGGCAGGTGGTTCTGGTACGTCTGAGAGGTGGTTCCGCCATGGCTGGCAGGTGATTCCGGACCGTCCCCCAGGTGGTTCTGGCATAGCCAGCAGTTGATATTGGCCTGTCCGGCAGGTGGTTCCGGCGAGTCGAACAGGTGGCTCCGGCGTGCTCGGCAGGTGCTTCCGGTCTGTCCGGTAGGTGATTCCGGGGTGTCCGGCACGTGCTTCCGGCACGTCTGAGAGGTGGTTCCGGCATGCGCGGCAGGTGATTTTGGCGTGTCCGGCAGGTGTTTCTGGCGATCGAGCAGGTGGCTCCGGCATGCTCGGCAGGTGCTTCCGGCGTCTGCAGCACGTGGTTCTGGTGTGTCTGAGAGCTGGTTCCGGCTTGTCCGGCAGATGATTCCGGAGTGTCCGCCAAGTGGTTCTGGCATACCCGGCTGGTGATTTGGGCCTGTCAGGTAGGTGGTTCCGGCGAGTCGAGCAGGTGGCTCCGGCGTGCTCGGCAGGTTGTTCAGACGCTTCTGGCAGGTGTTTTCCGTCTTTTCGAGGTGTGGTTCCAGCATCTCATGCACATGGTTCTGGCACGTCTGAGATGTGGTTCCGGCCGGCCCGACAGGTGTTTCCACAGTGTCCGCCAAGTGGTACTGGCGTAGTTGGCAGGTGATTTTGGCATGACCGGCAGGTGGTTCCAGCAAGCCCGGCAGGTGATTCCAAAGTGTTCCCCAACTGGTTGTGGCGTAGCCGGCAGGTGATTTTTGCGTGTCCGGCAGGAGGTTCTGGCGAGTCGAGCAGGTGGTTCCGGCGTGCTCGGCAGGTGCTTCCGGGGTCATTGGCGCGTGGTTCTGGTATATCTGAGAGGTGGTTCCGGCATGCCCGGCAGGTGATTCCGGAGTGTTCGCCAAGTGTTTCCGGCGTAGCCGGCAGGTGATTTTGCATGTCCAGCGGTCGTTCCGGCGGGTCGAGCCGGTGGTTCCGGCGTGTCCGGCAGGTGGTTCCGGTCTGTCCGGCAGGTGGTTCTGTGGTGTCCGGCACGAGGTTCAGTCTGAGAGGCTGTGCCGGCATGCCCCTCACGTGATTCCGGCTTGTCCCCGAAGTGGTGCTGGTGTAGCGGGCAGGTGATTTTGGCGTGTCCGGCAGGTGGTTCAGGCGAGTTGAGCAGGTGGTTGCGACGTGCTCGGCAGGTGCTTCCGGCGTCTGCGGCACGTGTTTCTGGCACATCTGACTGGTGGTTCCGGCATGCCCAAAAGTTGATTCCGGTCTGTCCGGTAGGTGGTTCCGGCGTGCACGGCACGTGGTTCTGGTACGTGTCAGAGGTGGTTGCGTATGCCCAACAGGTGATTCCGGACTGTCCGCCACGTGCTTCTGGCATGTCTGAGAGGTGGTTCCAACATGCCCGGCAGGTCATTTCGGAGAGTCGTCCAAGTGGTTCTGGCGTACCCCGCAGGTGATTTTGGCGTGTCCGTCAGGTGGTTCCGCCGTGCTCGGCAGGTGGTTCAGGCATGGCCGTCACGTGGTTCCAGTCTGTCCAGGACGTGTTTCCAGCTTCTCCGGCAGGTGGTTCTGGTACGTCTGAGAGGTGGTTCCGCCATGGCTGGCAGATGATCCCGGACTGTCCCCCAGGTGGTTCTGGCATAGCCAGCAGTTGATATTGGCCTGTCCGGCAGGTGGTTCCAGCGAGTCGAACAGGTGGCTCCGGCGTTCGTGGCAGGTGGTTCCGGTCTGTCCGGTAGGTGTTTCCGGCGTGTCTGGCACGTGCTTCCGGCACGTCTTAGAGGTGGTTCCGTCATGCGCGGCAGGTGATTCCGGAGTGTCCGCCAGGTGGTTCTGGCGTACCCGGCAGGTGATTTTGGCGTGTCCGGCAGGTGTTTCTGGCGAGTCGAGCAGGTGGCTCCGGCATGCTCGGCAGGTGCTTCCGGCGTCTCCGGCACTTGCTTCTGGTGTGTCTGAGAGCTGGTTCCGGCATGTCCGGCAGATGATTCCGGAGTGTCCGCCAAGTGGTTCTGGCATACCCAGCAGGTGATTTTGGCGTGTCAGGGAGGTGGTACCGGTGAGTCGAGCAGGTGGTTCCGGCGTGCTCAGCAGGTGGTTCAGGCGGTTCTGGCAGGTGGTATCCGTCTGTTCGGGGTGTGGTTCCAGCATCTCATGAACACGTTTCTGGCAAGTCTGAGATGTGGTTCCAGCCGGCCCGACAGGTGTTTCCGCAGTGTCCGCCAAGCGGTTCTGGCGTAGTTGGCAGGTGATTTTGGCATGACTGGCAGGTGGTTCCAGCAAGCCTGGCAGGTGATTCCAAAGTGTTCACCAACTGGTTGTGGCGTAGCCGGCAGGTGATTTTTGCGTGATCGGCAGGTGGTTCTGGCGAGTCTAGCAGGTGGTTCCGGCGTGCTCGGCTGGTGCTTCCGGGGTCATTGGCACGGGGTTCTGGCATGTCTGAGAGGTGGTTCCTGCATGCCCGGCAAGTGATTCCGGAGTGTTCGCCAAGTGGTTCTGGCATAGTCGGCAGGTGATTTTGGCATGTCCGGCAGGTGGTTCAGGCGAGTTGAGCAGGTGGTTCCAACGTGCTTGGCACGTGCTTCCGGCGTCTCCGGCACGTGTTTCTGGCACATCTGACAGGTGGTTCCGGCATGCCCGAAAGGTGATTCCGGTCTGTCCGGTAGGTGGTTCCAGGCGGCACGGCATGTGGTTCTGGTACGTCTCAGAGGTGGTTGCGCATGCCCAACAGGTGATTCCGGACTGTCCGCCACATGGTTCTGGCACGTCTGAGAGGTGGTTCCGGCATGCCCGGCAGGTCATCCCAGAGAGTCCTCCAAGTGGTTCTGGCATAACACGCAGGTGATTTTGGCGTGTCTGGCAGGTTGTTCCGTTGTGCTTGGCAGGTGGTTCAGGCTTGGCCGGCAGGTGGTTCCAGACTGTCCAGGACGTGTTTCCAGCTTCTCCGGCAGGTGGTTCTGGAACGTCTGAGAGGTGGTTCCGCCATGGCTGGCAGGTGATTCCGGACCGTCCCCCAAGTGGTTCTGGCTTAGCCAGCACTTAATATTGGCCTGTCCGGCAGGTGGTTCCAGCGAGTCGAACAGGTGGCTCCGGCGTGCTCGGCAGGTGGTTCCGGTCTGTCCGGTAGGTGATTCTGGCGTGTCCGGCACGTGCTTCCGGCACGTCTGAGAGGTGGTTCCGGCATGCGCGACAGGTGGTTTCGGAGTGTCCGCCAGGTGGTTCTGGCGTACCCGGCAGGTGATTATGGCGTGTCCGGCAGGTGTTTCTGGCGAGTCGAGCAGGTGGCTCCGGCATGCTCGGCAGGTGCTTCCGGCTTCTCCGGCACGTGGTTCTGGTGTGTCTGAGAGCTGGTTCCGGCATGTCCGGCAGATGATTCTGGAGTGTCCGCCAAGTGGTTCTGGCATACCCGGCTGGTGATTTGGGCATGTCAGGTAGGTGGTTCCGGCGAGTCGAGCAGGTGGCTCCGGCGTGCTCGGCAGGTTGTTCAGTCGGGACTGGCAGGTGTTTTCCGTCTGTTCGGGGTGTGGTTCCAGCATCTCATGCACATGGTTCTGGCACGTCTGAGATGTGGTTCCGGCCGGCCCGACAGGTGTTTCCACAGTGTCCGCCAAGTGCTACTGGCGTAGTTGGCAGGTGATTTTGGCATGACCGGCAGTTGGTTCCAGCAAGCCCGGCAGGTGATTCCGAAGTGTTCCCCAACTCGTTGTGGCGTAGCCGGCAGGTGATTTCTGCGTGTCCGGCAGGTGGTTCTGGCGAGTCGAGCAGGTGGTTCCGGCGTGCTCGGCAGGTGCTTCCGGGGTCATTGGCACGTGGTTCTGGCATATCTGAGAGGTGGTTCCGGCATGCCCGGCAGGTGATTCCGGAGTGTTCGCCAAGTGTTTCCGGCGTAGCCGGCAGGTGATTTTGCATGTCCAGCTGTCGTTCCGGCGGGTCGAGCCGGTGGTTCCGGCGTGTCCGGCAGGTGGTTCCGGTCTGTCCGGCAGGTGGTTCTGTGGTGTCCGGCACGAGGTTCAGTCTGAGAGGCTGTGCCGGCATGCCCCTCACGTGATTCCGGCTTGTCCCCGAAGTGGTGCTGGTGTAGCGGGCAGGTGATTTTGGCGTGTCCGGCAGGTGGTTCAGGCGAGTTGAGCAGGTGGTTGCGACGTGCTCGGCAGGTGCTTCCGGCGTCTGCGGCACGTGTTTCTGGCACATCTGACTGGTGGTTCCGGCATGCCCAAAAGTTGATTCCGGTCTGTCCGGTAGGTGGTTCCGGCGTGCACGGCACGTGGTTCTGGTACGTGTCAGAGGTGGTTGCGTATGCCCAACAGGTGATTCCGGACTGTCCGCCACGTGCTTCTGGCACGTCTGAGAGGTGGTTCCAACATGCCCGGCAGGTCATTTCGGAGAGTCGTCCAAGTGGTTCTGGCGTAGCCCGCAGGTGATTTTGGCGTGTCCGGCAGGTGGTTCCGCCGTGCTCGGCAGGTGGTTCAGGCATGGCCGTCACGTGGTTCCAGTCTGTCCAGGACGTGTTTCCAGCTTCTCCGGCAGGTGGTTCTGGTACGTCTGAGAGGTGGTTCCGCCATGGCTGGCAGGTGATCCCGGACTGTCCCCCAGGTGGTTCTGGCATAGCCAGCAGTTGATATTGGCCTGTCCGGCAGGTGGTTCCAGCGAGTCGAACAGGTGGCTCCGGCGTTCTTGGCAGGTGGTTCCGGTCTGTCCGGTAGGTGTTTCTGTCGTGTCCGGCACGTGCTTCCGGCACGTCTGAGAGGTGGTTCCGTCATGCGCGGCAGGTGATTCCGTAGTGTCCGCCAGGTGGTTCTATCATACCCTGCAGGTGATTTGGGCGTGTCCGGCAGGTGTTTCTGGCGAGTCGAGCAGGTGGCTCCGGCATGCTCGGCAGGTGCTTCCGGCGTCTCCGGCACGTGGGTCTGGTGTGTCTGAGAGCTGGTTCCTGCATGTCCGTCAGATGATTCCAGAGTGTCCGCCAAGTGGTTCTGGCATACCCAGCAGGTGATTTTGGCGTGTCAGGGAGGTGGTACCGGTGTGTCGAGCAGGTGGTTCCGGCGTGCTCAGCAGGTGGTTCAGGCGGTTCTGGCAGGTGGTATCCGTCTGTTCGGGGTGTGGTTCCAGCATCTCATGAACACGTTTCTGGCACGTCTGAGATGTGGTTCCAGCCGGCCCGACAGGTGTTTCCGCAGTGTCCGCCAAGTGGTTCTGGCGTAGCTGGCAGGTGATTTTGGCATGACTGGCAGGTGGTTCCAGCAAGCCTGGCAGGTGATTCCAAAGTGTTCACCAACTGGTTGTGGCGTAGCCGGCAGGTGATTTTTGCGTGATCGGCAGGTGGTTCTGGCGAGTCGAGCAGGTGGTTCCGGCGTCCTCGGCTGGTGCTTCTGGGGTCATTGGCACGGGGTTCTGGCATGTCTGAGAGGTGGTTCCTGCATGCCCGGCAAGTGATTCCAGTGTGTTCGCCAAGTGGTTCTGGCATAGTCGGCAGGTGATTTTGGCATGTCCGGCAGGTGGTTCAGGCGAGTTGAGCAGGTGGTTCCAACGTGCTTGGCAGGTGCTTCCGGAGTCTCCGGCACGTGTTTCTGGCACATCTGACAGGTGGTTCCGGCATGCCCGAAAGGTGATTCCGGTCTGTCCGGTAGGTGGTTCCAGCCGGCACGGCATGTGGTTCTGGTACGTCTCAGAGGTGGTTGCGCATGCCCAACAGGTGATTCCGGACTGTCCGCCACATGGTTCAGGCACGTCTGAGAGGTGGTTCCGGCATGCCCGGCAGGTCATCCCAGAGAGTCCTCCAAGTGGTTCTGGCATAACACGCAGGTGATTTTGGCGTGTCTGGCAGGTTGTTCCGTTGTGCTTGGCAGGTGGTTCAGGCTTGGCCGGCAGGTGGTTCCAGACTGTCCAGGACGTGTTTCCAGCTTCTCCGGCAGGTGGTTCTGGAACGTCTCAGAGGTGGTTCCGCCATGGCTGGCAGGTGATTCCGGACCGTCCCCCAGGTGGTTCTGGCTTAGCCAGCACTTAATATTGGCCTGTCCGGCAGGTGGTTCCAGCGAGTCGAACAGGTGGCTCCGGCGTGCTCGGCAGGTGGTTCCGGTCTGTCCGGTAGGTGATTCTGGCGTGTCCGGCACGTGCTTCCGGCACGTCTGAGAGGTGGTTCCGGCATGCGCGACAGGTGGTTTCGGAGTGTCCGCCAGGTGGTTCTGGCGTACCCGGCAGGTGATTTTGGCGTGTCCGGCAGGTGTTTCTGGCGAGTCGAGCAGGTGGCTCCGGCATGCTCGGCAGGTGCTTCCGGCGTCTCCGGCACGTGGTTCTGGTGTGTCTGAGAGCTGGTTCCGGCATGTCCGGCAGATGATTCTGGAGTGTCCGCCAAGTGGTTCTGGCATACCCGGCTGGTGATTTGGGCATGTCAGGTAGGTGGTTCCGGCGAGTCGAGCAGGTGGCTCCGGCGTGCTCGGCATGTTGTTCAGTCGGGACTGGCAGGTGTTTTCCGTCTGTTCGGGGTGTGGTTCCAGCATCTCATGCACATGGTTCTGGCACGTCTGAGATGTGGTTCCGGCCGGCCCGACAGGTGTTTCCACAGTGTCCGCCAAGTGGTACTGGCGTAGTTGGCAGGTGATTTTGGCATGACCGGCAGTTGGTTCCAGCAAGCCCGGCAGGTGATTCCGAAGTGTTCCCCAACTCGTTGTGGCGTAGCCGGCAGGTGATTTCTGAGTGTCCGGCAGGTGGTTCTGGCGAGTCGAGCAGGTGGTTCCGGCGTGCTCGGCAGGTGCTTCCGGGGTCATTGGCACGTGGTTCTGGCATATCTGAGAGGTGGTTCCGGCATGCCCGGCAGGTGATTCCGCAGTGTTCGCCAAGTGTTTCCGGCGTAGCCGGCAGGTGATTTTGCATGTCCAGCGGTCGTTCCGGCGGGTCGAGCCGGTGGTTCCGGCGTGTCCGGCAGGTGGTTCCGGTCTGTCCGGCAGGTGGTACTGTGGTGTCCGGCACGAGGTTCAGTCTGAGAGGCTGTGCCGGCATGCCCCTCACGTGATTCCGGCTTGTCCCCGAAGTGGTGCTGGTGTAGCGGGCAGGTGATTTTGGCGTGTCCGGCAGGTGGTTCAGGCGAGTTGAGCAGGTGGTTGCGACGTGCTCGGCAGGTGCTTCCGGCGTCTGCGGCACGTGTTTCTGGCACATCTGACTGGTGGTTCCGGCATGCCCAAAAGTTGATTCCGGTCTGTCCGGTAGGTGGTTCCGGCGTGCACGGCACGTGGTTCTGGTACGTCTCAGAGGTGGTTGCGTATGCCCAACAGGTGATTCCGGACTGTCCGCCACGTGCTTCTGGCACGTCTGAGAGGTGGTTCCAACATGCCCGGCAGGTCATTTCGGAGAGTCGTCCAAGTGGTTCTGGCGTAGCCCGCAGGTGATTTTGGCGTGTCCGGCAGGTGGTTCCGCCGTGCTCGGCAGGTGGTTCAGGCATGGCCGTCACGTGGTTCCAGTCTGTCCAGGACGTGTTTCCAGCTTCTCCGGCAGGTGGTTCTGGTACGTCTGAGAGGTGGATCCGCCATGGCTGGCTGGTGATCCCGGACTGTCCCCCAGGTGGTTCTGGCATAGCCAGCAGTTGATATTGGCCTGTCCGGCAGGTGGTTCCAGCGAGTCGAACAGGTGGCTCCGGCGTTCGTGGCAGGTGGTTCCGGTCTGTCCGGTAGGTGTTTCCAGCGTGTCTGGCACGTGCTTCCGGCACGTCTGAGAGGTGGTTCCGTCATGCGCGGCAGGTGATTCCGGAGTGTCCGCCAGGTGGTTCTGGCGTACCCGGCAGGTGATTTTGGCGTGTCCGGCAGGTGTTTCTGGCGAGTCGAGCAGGTGGCTCCGGCATGCTCGGCAGGTGCTTCCGGCGTCTCCGGCACTTGGTTCTGGTGTGTCTGAGAGCTGGTTCCGGCATGTCCGGCAGATGATTCCGGAGTGTCCGCCAAGTGGTTCTGGCATACCCAGCAGGTGATTTTGGCGTGTCAGGGAGGTGGTACCGGTGAGTCGAGCAGGTGGTTCCGGCGTGCTCAGCAGGTGGTTCAGGCGGTTCTGGCAGGTGGTATCCGTCTCTTTGGGGTGTGGTTCCAGCATCTCATGAACTCGTTTCTGGCAAGTCTGAGATGTGGTTCCAGCCGGCCCGACAGGTGTTTCCGCAGTGTCCGCCAAGCGGTTCTGGCGTAGTTGGCCGGTGATTTTGGCATGACTGGCAGGTGGTTCCAGCAAGCCTGGCAGGTGATTCCAAAGTGTTCACCAACTGGTTGTGGCGTAGCCGGCAGGTGATTTTTGCGTGATCGGCAGGTGGTTCTGGCGAGTCGAGCAGGTGGTTCCGGCGTGCTCGGCTGGTGCTTCCGGGGTCATTGGCACGGGGTTCTGGCATGTCTGAGAGGTGGTTCCTGCATGCCCGGCAAGTGATTCCGGAGTGTTCGCCAAGTGGTTCTGGCATAGTCGGCAGGTGATTTTGGCATGTCCGGCAGGTGGTTCAGGCGAGTTGAGCAGGTGGTTCCAACGTGCTTGGCAGGTGCTTCCGGCGTCTCCGGCACGTGTTTCTGGCACATCTGACAGGTGGTTCCGGCATGCCCGAAAGGTGATTCCGGTCTGTCATGTAGGTGGTTCCAGCCTGCACGGCATGTGGTTCTGGTACGTCTCAGAGGTGGTTGCGCATGCCCAACAGGTGATTCCGGACTGTCCGCCACATGGTTCTGGCACGTCTGAGAGGTGGTTCCGGCATGCCCGGCAGGTCATCCCAGAGAGTCCTCCAAGTGGTTCTGGCATAACACGCAGGTGATATTGGCGTGTCTGGCAGGTTGTTCCGTTGTGCTTGGCAGGTGGTTCTGGCTTGGCCGGCAGGTGGTTCAAGACTGTCCAGGACGTGTTTCCAGCTTCTCCGGCAGGTGGTTCTGGTACGTCTGAGAGGTGGTTCCGCCATGGCTGGCAGGTGATTCCGGACCGTCCCCCAGGTGGTTCTGGCATAGCCAGCAGTTGATATTGGCCTGTCCGGCAGGTGGTTCCAGCGAGTCGAACAGGTGGCTCCGGCGTGCTCGGCAGGTGGTTCCGGTCTGTCCGGTAGGTGATTCCGGCATGTCCGGCACGTGCTTCCGGCACGTCTGAGAGGTGGTTCCGGCATGCGCGACAGGTGGTTTCGGAGTGTCCTCCAGGTGGTTCTGGCGTACCCGGCAGGTGATTTTGGCGTGTCCGGCAGGTGTTTCTGGCGAGTCTAGCAGGTGGCTCCAGCATGCTCGGCATGTGCTTCCAGCGTCTCCGGCACGTGGTTCTGGTGTGTCTGAGAGCTGGATCCGGCATGTCCGGCAGATGTTTCCGGAGTGTCCGCCAAGTGGGCCTGGCATACCCGGCTGGTGATTTGGGCATGTCAGGTAGGTGGCTCCGGCATGCTCGGCAGGTTGTTCAGACGGGTCTGGCAGGTGTTTTCCGTCTGTTCGGGGTGTGGTTCCAGCATCTCATGCACATGGTTCTGGTACGTCTGAGATGTGGTTCCGGCCGGCCCGACAGGTGTTTCCACAGTGTCCGCCAAGTGGTACTGGCGTAGTTGGCAGGTGATTTTGGCATGACCGGCAGGTGGTTCCAGCAAGCCCGGCAGGTGATTCCGAAGTGTTCCCCAACTGGTTGTGGCGTAGCCGGCAGGTGATTTTTGCGTGTCCGGCAGGTGGTTCTGGCGAGTCGAGCAGGTGGTTCCGGCGTGCTCGGCAGGTGCTTCCGGGGTCATTGGCACGTGGTTCTGGCATATCTGAGAGGTGGTTCCGGCATGCCCGGCAGGTGATTCCGGAGTGTTTGCCAAGTGTTTCCGGCGTAGCCGGCAGGTGATTTTGCATGTCCAGCGGTCGTTCCGGCGGGTCGAGCCGGTGGTTCCGGCGTGTCCGGCAGGTGGTTCCGGTCTGTCCGGCAGGTGGTTCTGTGGTGTCCGGCACGAGGTTCAGTCTGAGAGGCTGTGCCGGCATGCCCCTCACGTGATTCCGGCTTGTCCCCGAAGTGGTGCTGGTGTAGCGGGCAGGTGATTTTGGCGTGTCCGGCAGGTGGTTCAGGCGAGTTGAGCAGGTGGTTACGACGTGCTCGGCAGGTGCTTCCGGCGTCTCCGGCACGTGTTTCTGGCACATCTGACTGGTGGTTCCGGCATGCCCAAAAGTTGATTCCGGTCTGTCCGGTAGGTGGTTCCGGCGTGCACGGCACGTGGTTCTGGTACGTCTCAGAGGTGGTTGCGTATGCCCAACAGGTGATTCCGGACTGTCCGCCACGTGCTTCTGGCACGTCTGAGAGGTGGTTCCAACATGCCCGGCAGGTCATTTCGGAGAGTCGTCCAAGTGGTTCTGGCGTAGCCCGCAGGTGATTTTGTCGTGTCCGGCAGGTGGTTCCGCCGTGCTCGGCAGGTGGTTCAGGCATGGCCGTCACGTGGTTCCAGTCTGTCCAGGACGTGTTTCCAGATTCTCCGGCAGGTGGTTCTGGTACGTCTGAGAGGTGGTTCCGCCATGGCTGGCAGGTGATCCCGGACTGTCCCCCAGGTGGTTCTGGCATAGCCAGCAGTTGATATTGGCCTGTCCAGCAGGTGGTTCCAGCGAGTCGAACAGGTGGCTCCGGCGTTCTTGGCAGGTGGTTCCGGTCTGTCCGGTGGGTGTTTCCGGCGTGTCTGGCACGTGCTTCCGGCACGTCTGAGAGGTGGTTCCGTCATGCGCGGCAGGTGATTCTGGAGTGTCCGCAAGGTGGTTCTGGCGTACACGGCAGGTGATTTTGGTGTGTCCGGCAGGTGTTTCTGGCGAGTCGAGCAGGTGGCTCCGGCATGCTTGGCAGGTGCTTCCGGCGTCTCCGGCACTTGGCTCTGGTGTGTCTGAGAGCTGGTTCCGGCATGTCCGGCAGATGATTCCGGAGTGTCCGCCAAGTGGTTCTGGCATACCCAGCAGGAGATTTTGGCGTGTCAGGGAGGTGGTACCGGTGAGTCGAGCAGGTGGTTCCGGCGTGCTCAGCAGGTGGTTCATGCGGTTCTGGCAGGTGGTATCCGTCTGTTCGGGGTGTGGTTCCAGCATCTCATGAACACGTTTCTGGCACGTCTGAGATGTGGTTCCAGCCGGCCCGACAGGTGTTTCCGCAGTGTCCGCCAAGCGGTTCTGTCGTAGTTGGCAGGTGATTTTGGCATGACTGGCAGGTGGTTCCAGCAAGCCTGGCAGGTGATTCCAAAGTGTTCACCAACTGGTTGTGGCGTAGCCGGCAGGTGATTTTTGCGTGATCGGCAGGTGGTTCTGGCGAGTCGAGCAGCTGGTTCCGGCGTGC
Organism: Equus caballus; assembly: GCF_041296265.1. Classification (NCBI taxonomy): domain Eukaryota; kingdom Metazoa; phylum Chordata; class Mammalia; order Perissodactyla; family Equidae; genus Equus; species Equus caballus. Next base: position 2,812,680 of record NC_091711.1, on the reverse strand, counting down.
TCAGCTGGTGCTTCCGGGGTCATTGGCACGGGGTTCTGGCATGTCTGAGTGGTGGTTCCTGCATGCTCGTCAAGTGATTCTGGAGTGTTCGCCAAGTGGTTCTGGCATAGTCGGCAGGTGATTTTGGCATGTCCGGCAGGTGGTTCAGGCGAGTTGAGCAGGTGGTTCCAACGTGCTTCGCAGGTTCTTCCGGCGTCTCCGGCACGTGTTTCTGGCACATCTGACAGGTGGTTCCGGCATGCCCGAAAGGTGATTCCGGTCTGTCCGGTAGGTGGTTCCAGCCGGCACGGCATGTGGTTCTGGTACGTCTCAGAGGTGGTTGCGCATGCCCAACAGGTGATTCCGGACTGTCCGCCACATGGTTCTGGCACGTCTGAGAGGTGGTTCCGGCATGCCCGGCAGGTCATCCCAGAGAGTCCTCCAAGTGGTTCTGGCATAACACGCAGGTGATTTTGGCGTGTCTGGCAGGTTGTTCCGTTGTGCTTGGCAGGTGGTTCAGGCTTGGCCGGCAGGTGGTTCCAGACTGTCCAGGACGTGTTTCCAGCTTCTCCGGCAGGTGGTTCTGGAACGTCTGAGAGGTGGTTCCGCCATGGCTGGCAGGTGATTCCGGACCGTCCCCCAGGTGGTTCTGGCATAGCCAGCATTTGATATTGGCCTGTCCGGCAGGTGGTTCCAGCGAGTCGAACAGGTGGCTCCGGCGTGCTCGGCAGGTGGTTCCGGTCTGTCCGGTAGGTGATTCCGGGGTGTCCGGCACGTGCTTCCGGCACGTCTGAGAGGTGGTTCCGGCATGCGCTACAGGTGGTTTCGGAGTGTCCGCCAGGTGGTTCTGGCGTACCCGGCAGGTGATTTTGGCGTGTCCGGCAGGTGTTTCTGGCGAGTCGAGCAGGTGGCTCTTGCATGCTCGGCAGGTGCTTCCGGCGTCTCCGGCACGTGGTTCTGGTGTGTCTGAGAGCTGGTTCCGGCATGTCCGGCAGATGATTCCGGAGTGTCCGCCAAGTGGTTCTGGCATTCCCGGCTGGTGATTTGGGCATGTCAGGTAGGTGGTTCCGGCGAGTCGAGCAGGTGGCTCCGGAGTGCTCGGCAGGTTGTTCAGACGGGTCTGGCAGGTGTTTTCCGTCTGTTCGGGGTGTGGTTCCAGCATCTCATGCACATGGTTCTGGCACGTCTGAGATGTGGTTCCGGCCGGCCCGACAGGTGTTTCCACAGTGTCCGCCAAGTGGTACTGGCGTAGTTGGCAGGTGATTTTGGCATGACCGGCAGGAGGTTCCAGCAAGCCCGGCAGGTGATTCAGAAGTGTTCCCCAACTGGTTGTGGCGTAGCCGGCAGGTGATTTCTGCGTGTCCGGCAGGTTGTTCTGGCGAGTCGAGCAGGTGGTTCCGGCGTGCTCGGCAGGTGCTTCCAGGGTCATTGGCACGTGGTTCTGGCATATCTGAGAGGTGGTTCCGGCATGCCCGGCAGGTGATTCCGGAGTGTTCGCCAAGTGTTTCCGGCGTAGCCGGCAGGTGATTTTGCATGTCCAGCGGTCGTTCCGGCGGGTCGAGCCGGTGGTTCCGGAGTGTCCGGCAGGTGGTTCCGGTCTCTCCGGCAGGTGGTTCTGTGGTGTCCGGCACGAGGTTCAGTCTGAGAGGCTGTGCTGGCATGCCCCTCACGTGATTCCGGCTTGTCCCCGAAGTGGTGCTGGTGTAGCGGGCAGGTGATTTTGGCGTGTCCGGCAGGTGGTTCAGGCGAGTTGAGCAGGTGGTTGCGACGTGCTCGGCAGGTGCTTCCGGCGTCTGCGGCACGTGTTTCTGGCACATCTGACTGGTGGTTCCGGCATGCCCAAAAGTTGATTCCGGTCTGTCCGGTAGGTGGTTCCGGCGTGCACGGCACGTGGTTCTGGTACGTATCAGAGGTGGTTGCGTATGCCCAACAGGTGATTCCGGACTGTCCGCCACGTGCTTCTGGCACGTCTGAGAGGTGGTTCCAACATGCCCGGCAGGTCATTTCGGAGAGTCGTCCAAGTGGTTCTGGCGTAGCCCGCAGGTGATTTTGGCGTGTCCGGCAGGTGGTTCCGCCGTGCTCGGCAGGTGGTTCAGGCATGGCCGTCACGTGGTTCCAGTCTGTCCAGGACGTGTTTCCAGCTTCTCCGGCAGGTGGTTCTGGTACGTCTGAGAGGTGGTTCCGCCATGGCTGGCAGGTGATCCCGGACTGTCCCCCAGGTGGTTGTGGCATAGCCAGCAGTTGATATTGGCCTGTCCGGCAGGTGGTTCCAGCGAGTCGAACAGGTGGCTCCGGCGTTCTTGGCAGGTGGTTCCGGTCTGTCCGGTAGGTGTTTCCGGCGTGTCTGGCACGTGCTTCCGGCACGTCTGAGAGGTGGTTCCGTCATGCGCGGCAGGTGATTCCGGAGTGTCCGCCAGGTGGTTCTGGCGTACCCGGCAGGTGATTTTGGCGTGTCCGGCAGGTTTTTCTGGCGAGTCGAGCAGGTGGCTCCGGCATGCTCGGCAGGTGCTTCCGGCGTCTCCGGCACTTGGTTCTGGTGTGTCTGAGAGCTGGTTCCGGCATGTCCGGCAGATGATTCCGGAGTGTCCGCCAAGTGGTTCTGGCATACCCAGCAGGTGATTTTGGCGTGTCAGGGAGGTGGTACCGGTGAGTCGAGCAGGTGGTTCTGGCGTGCTCAGCAGGTGGTTCAGGCGGTTCTGGCAGGTGGTATCCGTCTGTTCGGGGTGTGGTTCCAGCATCTCATGAACACGTTTCTGGCACGTCTGAGATGTGGTTCCAGCCGGCCCGACAGGTGTTTCCGCAGTGTCCGCCAAGCGGTTCTGGCGTAGTTGGCAGGTGATTTTGGCATGACTGGCAGGTGGCTCCAGCAAGCCTGGCAGGTGATTCCAAAGTGTTCACCAACTGGTTGTGGCGTAGCCGGCAGGTGATTTTTGCGTGATCGGCAGGTGGTTCTGGCGAGTCGAGCAGGTGGTTCCGGCGTGCTCGGCTGGTGCTTCCGGGGTCATTGGCACGGGGTTCTGGCATGTCTGAGAGGTGGTTCCTGCATGCCCGGCAAGTGATTCCGGAGTGTTCGCCAAGTGGTTCTGGCATAGTCGGCAGGTGATTTTGGCATGTCCGGCAGGTGGTTCAGGCGAGTTGAGCAGGCGGTTCCAACGTGCTTGGCAGGTGCTTCCGGCGTCTCCGGCACGTGTTTCTGGCACATCTGACAGGTGGTTCCGGCATGCCCGAAAGGTGATTCCGGTCTGTCCGGTAGGTGGTTCCAGCCTGCACGGCATGTGGTTCTGGTACGTCTCAGAGGTGGTTGCGCATGCCCAACAGGTGATTCCGGACTGTCCGCCACATGGTTCTGGCACGTCTGAGAGGTGGTTCCGGCATGCCCGGCAGGTCATCCCAGAGAGTCCTCCAAGTGGTTCTGGCATAACACGCAGGTGATTTTGGCGTGTCTGGCAGGTTGTTCCGTTGTGCTTGGCAGGTGGTTCAGGCTTGGCCGGCAGGTGGTTCCAGACTGTCCAGGACGTGTTTCCAGCTTCTCCGGCAGGTGGTTCTGGTACGTCTGAGAGGTGGTTCCGCCATGGCTGGCAGGTGATTCCGGACCGTCCCCCAGGTGGTTCTGGCATAGCCAGCAGTTGATATTGGCCTGTCCGGCAGGTGGTTCCAGCGAGTCGAACAGGTGGCTCCGGCGTGCTCGGCAGGTGGTTCCGGTCTGTCAGGTAGGTGATTCCGGCGTGTCCGGCACGTGCTTCCGGCACGTCTGAGAGGTGGTTCCGGCATGCGCGACAGGTGGTTTCGGAGTGTCCGCCAGGTGGTTCTGGCGTACCCGGCAGGTGATTTTGGCGTGTCCGGCAGGTGTTTCTAGCGAGTCGAGCAGGTGGCTCCAGCATGCTCGGCATGTGCTTCCAGCGTCTCCGGCACGTGGTTCTGGTGTGTCTGAGAGCTGGTTCCGGCATGTCCGGCAGATGATTCCTGAGTGTCCGCCAAGTGGTTCTGGCATACCCGGCAGGTGCTTTGGGCATGTCAGGTAGGTGGTTCCGGCGAGTCGAGCAGGTGGCTCCGGCGTGCTCGGCATGTTGTTCAGTCGGGACTGGCAGGTGTTTCCGTCTGTTCGGGTTGTGGTTCCAGCATCTCATGCACATGGCTCTGGCACGTCTGAGATGTGGTTCCGGCCGGGCCGACAGGTGTTTCCACAGTGTCCGCCAAGTGGTACTGGCGTAGTTGGCAGGTGATTTTGGCATGACCGGCAGGTGGTTCCAGCCTGCACGGCATGTGGTTTTGGTACATCTCAGAGTTGGTTGCGCATGCCCTACCGGTGACTCCGGACTGTCCGCCACATGGTTCTGGCACGTCTGAGAGGTGGTTCCGGCATGCCCGGCAGGTCATCCCAGAGAGTCCTCCAAGTGGTTCTGGCATATCACGCAGGTGATTTTGGCATGTCTGGCAGGTTGTTCCGTTGTGCTTGGCAGGTGGTTCAGGCTTGGCCGGCAGGTGGTTCCAGACTGTCCAGGACGTGTTTCCAGCTTCTCCGGCAGGTGGTTCTGGTACGTCTGAGAGGTGGTTCCGCCATGGCTGGCAGGTGATTCCGGACCGTCCCCCAGGTGGTTCTGGCATAGCCAGCACTTGATATTGGCCTGTCCGGCAGGTGGTTCCGGCGAGTCGAACAGGTGGCTCCGGCGTGCTCGGCAGGTGGTTCCGGTCTGTCCGGTAGGTGATTCCGGCATGTCCGGCACGTGCTTCCGGCACGTCTGAGAGGTGGTTCCGGCATGCGCGACAGGTGGTTTCGGAGTGTCCGCCAGGTGGTTCTGGCGTACCCGGCAGGTGATTTTGGCGTGTCCGGCAGGTGTTTCTGGCGAGTCGAGCAGGTGGCTCCGGCCTGCTCGGCAGGTGCTTCCGGCGTCTCCGGCACGTGGTTGAGGTGTGTCTGAGAGCTGGTTCCGGCATGTCCGGCAGATGATTCCGGAGTGTCCGCCAAGTGGTTCTGGCATACCCGGCTGGTGATTTGGGCATGTCAGGTAGGTGGTTCCGGCGAGTCGAGCAGGTGGCTCCGGCGTGCTGGGCAGGTTGTTCAGACGGGTCTGGCAGGTGTTTTCGGTCTGTTCTGGTTGTGGTTCCAGCATCTCATGCACATGGTTCTGGCACGTCTGAGATGTGGTTCCGGCCAGCCCGACAGGTGTTTCCACAGTGTCCGCCAAGTGGTACTGGCGTAGTTGGCAGGTCATTTTGGCATGACCGGCAGGTGGTTCCAGCAAGCCCGGCAGGTGATTCCGAAGTGTTCCCCAACTGGTTGTGGCGTAGCCGGCAGGTGATTTCTGCGTGTCCGGCAGGTGGTTCTGGCGAGTCGAGCAGGTGGTTCCGGCGTGCTCGGCAGGTGCTTCCGGGGTCATTGGCACGTGGTTCTGGCATATCTGAGAGGTGGTTCCGGCATGCCCGGCAGGTGATTCCGGAGTGTTCGCCAAGTGTTTCTGGCGTAGCCGGCAGGTGATTTTGCATGTCCAGCGGTCGTTCCGGCGGGTCGAGCCGCTGGTTCCGGCGTGTCCGGCAGGTGGTTCCGGCGAGTCGAGCAGGTGGCTCCGGTATGCTCGGCAGGTGCTTCCTGCGTCTCCGGCACTTGGTTCTGGTGTGTCTGAGAGCTGGTTCCGGCATGTCCGGCAGATGATTCCGGAGTGTCCGCCAAGTGGTTCTGGCATACCCGGCAGGTGATTTTGGCGTGTCAGGGAGGTGGTACCGGTGAGTCGAGCAGGTGGTTCCGGCGTGCTCAGCAGGTGGTTCAGGCGGTTCTGGCAGGTGGTATCCGTCTGTTCGGGGTGTGGTTCCAGCATCTCATGAACACGTTTCTGGCACGTCTGAGATGTGGTTCCAGCCGGCCCGACAGGTGTTTCCGCAGTGTCCGCCAAGCGGTTCTGGCGTAGTTGGCAGGTGATTTTGGCATGACTGGCAGGTGGTTACAGCAAGCCTGGCAGGTGATTCCAAAGTGTTCACCAACTGGTTGTGGCGTAGCCGGCAGGTGATTTTTGCGTGATCGGCAGGTGGTTCTGGCCAGTCGAGCAGGTGGTTCCGGCGTGCTCAGCTGGTGCTTCCGGGGTCATTGGCACAGGGTTCTGGCATGTCTGAGAGGTGGTTCCTGCATGCCCGGCGAGTGATTCCGGAGTGTTCGCCAAGTGGTTCTGGCATAGTCGGCAGGTGATTTTGGCATGTCCAGCAGGTGGTTCAGGCGAGTTGAGCAGGTGGTTCCAACGTGCTTGGCACGTGCTTCCGGCGTCTCCGGCACGTGTTTCTGGCACATCTGACAGGTGCTTCTGGCATGCCCGAAAGGTGATTCCGGTCTGTCCGGTAGGTGGTTCGAGCCTGCACGGCATGTGGTTCTGGTACGTCTCAGAGGTGGTTGCGCATGCCCAACAGGTGATTCCGGACTGTCCGCCACATGGTTCTGGCACGTCTGAGAGGTGGTTCCGGCATGCCCGGCAGGTCATCCCAGAGAGTCCTCCAAGTGGTTCTGGCATAACACGCAGGTGATTTTGGCGTGTCTGGCAGGTTGTTCCGTTGTGCTTGGCAGGTGGTTCAGGCTTGGCCGGCAGGTGGTTCCAGACTGTCCAGGACGTGTTTCCAGCTTCTCCGGCAGGTGGTTCTGGTATGTCTGAGAGGTGGTTCCGCCATGGCTGGCAGGTGATTCCGGACCGTCCCCCAGGTGGTTCTTGCATAGCCAGCAGTTGATATTGGCCTGTCCGGCAGGTGGTTCCAGCGAGTCGAACAGGTGGCTCTGGCGTGCTCGGCAGGTGCTTCCGGTCTGTCCGGTAGGTGATTCCGGCGTGTCCGGCATGTGCTTCCGGCACGTCTGAGAGGTGGTTCCGGCATGCGCGACAGGTGGTTTCGGAGTGTCCGCCAGTTGGTTCTGGCGTACCCGGCAGGTGATTTTGGCGTGTCCGGCAGGTGTTTCTGGCGAGTCGAGCAGGTGGCTCCGGCAGGCTCGGCAGGTGCTTCCGGTGTCTCCGGCACGTGGTTGTGGTGTGTCTGAGAGCTGGTTCCGTCATGTCCGGCAGATGATTCCGGAGTGTTCGCCAAGTGTTTCCGGCGTAGCCGGCAGGTGATTTTGCATGTCCAGCGGTCGTTCCGGCGGGTCGAGCCGGTGGTTCCGGCGTGTCCGGCAGGTGGTTCCGGTCTGTCCGGCAGGTGGTTCTGTGGTGTCCGGCACGAGGTTCAGTCTGACAGGCTGTGCCGGCATGCCCCTCACGTGATTCCGGCTTGTCCCCGAAGTGGTGCTGGTGTAGCGGGCAGGTGATTTTGGCGTGTCCGGCAGGTGGTTCAGGCGAGTTGAGCAGGTGGTTGCGACGTGCTCGGCAGGTGCTTCCGGCGTCTCCGGCACGTGTTTCTGGCACATCTGACTGGTGGTTCCGGCACGCCCAAAAGTTGGTTCCGGTCTGTCCGGTAGGTGGTTCCGGCGTGCACGGCACGTGGTTCTGGTACGTCTCAGAGGTGGTTGCGCATGCCCAACAGGTGATTCCGGACTGTCCGCCACATGCTTCTGGCACGTCTGAGAGGTGGTTCCAACATGCCCGGCAGGTCATTTCGGAGAGTCGTCCAAGTGGTTCTGGCGTAGCCCGCAGGTGATTTTGGCGTGTCCGGCAGGTGGTTCCGCCGTGCTCGGCAGGTGGTTCAGGCATGGCCGTCACGTGGTTCCAGTCTGTCCAGGACGTGTTTCCAGCTTCTCCGGCAGGTGGTTCTGGTACGTCTGAGAGGTGGTTCCGCCATGGCTGGCAGGTGATCCCGGACTGTCCCCCAGGTGGTTCTGGTATAGCCAGCAGTTGATATTGGCCTGTCCGGCAGGTGGTTCCAGCGAGTCGAACAGGTGGCTCCGGCGTTCTTGGCAGGTGGTTCCGGTCTGTCAGGTAGGTGTTTCCGGCGTGTCCGGCACGTGCTTCCGGCACGTCTGAGAGGTGTTTCCGGCATGGGCGGCAGGTGATTCCGTAGTGTCCGCCAGGTGGTTCTGGCATATCCGGCAGGTGATTTTCGCGTGTCAGGGAGGTGGTACCGGTGAGTCGAGCAGGTGGTTCCGGCGTGCTCAGCAGGTGGTTCAGGCGGTTCTGGCAGTTGGTATCCGTCTATTCGGGGTGTGTTTCCAGCATCTCATGAACACGTTTCTGGCACGTCTGAGATGTGGTTCCAGCCGGCCCGACAGGTGTTTCCGCAGTGTCCGCCAAGCTGTTCTGGCGTAGTTGGCAGTTGATTTTGGGATGACTGGCTGGTGGTTCCAGCAAGCCTGGCAGGTGATTCCAAAGTGTTCACCAACTGGTTGTGGCGTAGCCGGCAGGTGATTTTTGCGTGATCGGCAGGTGGTTCTGGCGAGTCGAGCAGGTGGTTCCGGCGTGCTCGGCTGGTGCTTCCGGGGTCATTGGCATGGGGTTCTGGCATGTCTGAGAGGTGGTTCCTGCATGCCCGGCAAGTGATTCCAGAGTGTTCGCCAAGTGGTTCTGGCATAGTCGGCAGGTGATTTTGGCATTTCTGGCAGGTGGTTCAGGCGAGTTGAGCAGGTGGTTCCAACGTGCTTGGCAGGTGGTTCGGGCGTCTCCGGCACGTGTTTCTGGCACATCTGACAGGTGGTTCCGGCATGCCCGAAAGGTGATTCCGGTCTGTCCGGTAGGTGGTTCCAGCCTGCACGGCATGTGGTTCTGGTACGTCTCAGAGGTGGTTGCGTATGCCCAACAGGTGACTTCGGACTGTCCGCCACATGGTTCTGGCACTTCTGAGAGGTGGTTCCGGCATGCCCGGCAGGTGATTCCGGAGTGTTCGCCAAGTGTTTCCGGCGTAGCCGGCAGGAGATTTTGCATGTCCAGCGGTCGTTCGGGCGGGTCGAGCCGGTGGTTCCGGCGTGTCCGGCAGGTGGTTCCGGTCTGTCCGGCAGGTGGTTCTGTGGTGTCCGGCACGAGGTTCAGTCTGAGAGGCTGTGCCGGCATGCCCCTCACGTGATTCCGGCTTGTCCCCGAAGTGGTGCTGGTGTAGCGGGCAGGTGATTTTGGCGTGTCCGGCAGGTGGTTCAGGCGAGTTGAGCAGGTGGTTGCGACGTGCTCGGCAGGTGCTTCCGGCGTCTGCGGCACGTGTTTCTGGCACATCTGACTGGTGGTTCCGGCATGCCCAAAAGTTGATTCCGGTCTGTCCGGTAGGTGGTTCCGGCGTGCACGGCACGTGGTTCTGGTACGTCTCAGAGGTGGTTGCGTATGCCCAACAGGTGATTCCGGACTGTCCGCCACGTGCTTCTGGCACGTCTGAGAGGTGGTTCCAACATGCCCGGCAGGTCATTTCTGAGAGTCGTCCAAGTGGTTCTGGCGTAGCCCGCAGGTGATTTTGGCGTGTCCGGCAGGTGGTTCCGCCGTGCTCGGCAGGTGGTTCAGGCATGGCCGTCACGTGGTTCCAGTCTGTCCAGGACGTGTTTCCAGCTTCTCCGGCAGGTGGTTCTGGTACGTCTGAGAGGTGGTTCCGCCATGGCTGGCAGGTGATCGCGGACTGTCCCCCAGGTGGTTCTGGCATAGCCAGCAGTTGATATTGGCCTGTCCGGCAGGTGGTTCCAGCGAGTCGAACAGGTGGCTCCGGCGTTCTTGGCAGGTGGTTCCGGTCTGTCCGGTAGGTGTTTCCGGCGTCTCTGGCACGTGCTTCCTGCACGTCTGAGAGGTGGTTCCGGCATGAGCAGCAGGTGATTCGGTAGTGTCCGCCAGGTTGTTCTGGCATACCCGGCAGGTGATTTTGGCGTGTCCGGCAGGTGTTTCTGGCGAGTCGAGCAGGTGGCTCCGGCATTCTCGGCAGGTGCTTCCGGCGTCTCCGGCACTTGGTTCTGGTGTGTCTGAGAGCTGGTTCCGGCATGTCCGGCAGATGATTCCGGAGTGTCCGCCAAGTGTTTCCGGCGTAGCCGGCAGGTGATTTTGCATGTCCAGCGGTCGTTCCGGCAGGTCGAGCCGGTGGTTCCGGCGTGTCCGGCAGGTGGTTCCGGTCTGTCCGGCAGGTGGTTCTGTGGTGTCCGGCACGAGGTTCAGTCTGAGAGGCTGTGCCGGCATGCCCCTCACGTGATTCCGGCTTGTCCCCAAAGTGGTGCTGGTGTAGCGGACAGGTGATTTTGGCGTGTCCGGCAGGTGGTTCAGGCGAGTTGAGCAGGTGGTTGCGACGTGCTCGGCAGGTGCTTCCGGCGTCTCCGGCACGTGTTTCTGGCACATCTGACTGGTGGTTCCGGCATGCCCAAAAGTTGATTCCGGTCTGTCCGGTAGGTGGTTCCGGCGTGCACGGCACGTGGTTCTGGTACGTGTCAGAGGTGGTTGCGTATGCCCAACAGGTGATTCCGGACTGTCCGCCACGTGCTTCTGGCACGTCTGAGAGGTGGTTCCAACATGCCCGGCAGGTCATTTTGGAGAGTCGTCCAAGTGGTTCTGGCGTAGCCCGCAGGTGATTTTGGCGTGTCCGGCAGGTGGTTTACCCGTGCTCGGCAGGTGGTTCAGGCATGGCCGTCACGTGGTTCCAGTCTGTCCAGGACGTGTTTCCAGCTTCTCCGGCAGGTGGTTCTGGTACGTCTGAGAGGTGGTTCCGCCATGGCTGGCAGGTGATCCCGGACAGTCCCCCAGGTGGTTCTGGCATAGCCAGCAGTTGATATTGGCCTGTCCGGCAGGTGGTTCCAGCGAGTCGAACAGGTGGCTCCGGCGTTCTTGGCAGGTGGTTCCGGTCTGTCCGGTAGGTGTTTCCGGCGTGTCTTGCACGTGCTTCTGGCACGTCTGAGAGGTGGTTCCGGCATGCGCGGCAGGTGATTTTGGTGTGTCCCGCAGGTGTTTCTGGCGAGTCGAGCAGGTGGCTCCGGCATGCTCGGCAGGTGCTTCCGGCGTCTCCGGCACTTGGTTCTGGTGTGTCTGAGAGCTGGTTCCGGCATGTCCGGCAGATGACGCCGGAGTGTCCGCCAAGTGGTTCTGGCATACCCAGCAGGTGATTTTGGTGTGTCAGGGAGGTGGTACCGGTGAGTCGAGCAGGTGGTTCCGGCGTGCTCAGCAGGTGGTTCAGGCGGTTCTGGCAGGTGGTATCCGTCTGTTCGGGGTGTGGTTCCAGCATCTCATGAACACGTTTCTGGCACTTTTGAGATGTGGTTCCAGCCGGCCCGACAGGTGTTTCCGCAGTGTCCGCCAAGCGGTTCTGGCGTAGTTGGCAGGTGATTTTGGCATGACTGGCAGGTGGTTCCAGCAAGCCTGGCAGGTGATTCCGAAGTGTTCCCCAACTGGTTTTGGCGTAGCCGGCAGGTGATTTTTGCATGTCCGGCAGGTGGTTCTGGCGAGTCGAGCAGGTGGTTCCGGCGTGCTCGGCAGGTCCTTCCGGGGTCATTGGCACGTGGTTCTGGCATATCTGAGAGGTGGTTCCGGCATGCCCGGCAGGTGATTCCGGAGTGTTCACCAAGTGTTTCCGGCGTAGCCGGCAGGAGATTTTGCATGTCCAGCGGTCGTTCGGGCGGGTCGAGCCGGTGGTTCCGGCGTGTCCGGCAGGTGGTTCCGGTCTGTCCGGCAGGTGGTTCTGTGGTGTCCGGCACGAGGTTCAGTCTGACAGGCTGTGCCGGCATGCCCCTCACGTGATTCCGGCTTGTCCCCGAAGTGGTGCTGGTGTAGCGGGCAGGTGATTTTGGCGTGTCCGGCAGGTGGTTCAGGCGAGTTGAGCAGGTGGTTGCGACGTGCTCGGCAGGTGCTTCCGGCATCTGCGGCACGTGTTTCTGGCACATCTGACTGGTGGTTCCGGCACGCCCAAAAGTTGATTCCGGTCTGTCCGGTAGGTGGTTCCGGCGTGCACGGCACGTGGTTCTGGTACGTCTCAGAGGTGGTTGCGTATGCCCAACAGGTGATTCCGGACTGTCCGCCACGTGCTTCTGGCACGTCTGAGAGGTGGTTCCAACATGCCCGGCAGGTCATTTCTGAGAGTCGTCCAAGTGGTTCTGGCGTAGCCCGCAGGTGATTTTGGCGTGTCCGGCAGGTGGTTCCGCCGTGCTCGGCAGGTGGTTCAGGCATGGCCGTCACGTGGTTCCAGTCTGTCCAGGACGTGTTTCCAGCTTCTCCGGCAGGTGGTTCTGGTACGTCTGAGAGGTGGTTCCGCCATGGCTGGCAGGTGATCGCGGACTGTCCCCCAGGTGGTTCTGGCATAGCCAGCAGTTGATATTGGCCTGTCCGGCAGGTGGTTCCAGCGAGTCGAACAGGTGGCTCCGGCGTTCTTGGCAGGTGGTTCCGGTCTGTCCGGTAGGTGTTTCCGGCGTCTCTGGCACGTGCTTCCTGCACGTCTGAGAGGTGGTTCCGGCATGAGCAGCAGGTGATTCGGTAGTGTCCGCCAGGTTGTTCTGGCATACCCGGCAGGTGATTTTGGCGTGTCCGGCAGGTGTTTCTGGCGAGTCGAGCAGGTGGCTCCGGCATTCTCGGCAGGTGCTTCCGGCGTCTCCGGCACTTGGTTCTGGTGTGTCTGAGAGCTGGTTCCGGCATGTCCGGCAGATGATTCCGGAGTGTCCGCCAAGTGTTTCCGGCGTAGCCGGCAGGTGATTTTGCATGTCCAGCGGTCGTTCCGGCAGGTCGAGCCGGTGGTTCCGGCGTGTCCGGCAGGTGGTTCCGGTCTGTCCGGCAGGTGGTTCTGTGGTGTCCGGCACGAGGTTCAGTCTGAGAGGCTGTGCCGGCATGCCCCTCACGTGATTCCGGCTTGTCCCCAAAGTGGTGCTGGTGTAGCGGACAGGTGATTTTGGCGTGTCCGGCAGGTGGTTCAGGCGAGTTGAGCAGGTGGTTGCGACGTGCTCGGCAGGTGCTTCCGGCGTCTCCGGCACGTGTTTCTGGCACATCTGACTGGTGGTTCCGGCATGCCCAAAAGTTGATTCCGGTCTGTCCGGTAGGTGGTTCCGGCGTGCACGGCACGTGGTTCTGGTACGTGTCAGAGGTGGTTGCGTATGCCCAACAGGTGATTCCGGACTGTCCGCCACGTGCTTCTGGCACGTCTGAGAGGTGGTTCCAACATGCCCGGCAGGTCATTTTGGAGAGTCGTCCAAGTGGTTCTGGCGTAGCCCGCAGGTGATTTTGGCGTGTCCGGCAGGTGGTTTACCCGTGCTCGGCAGGTGGTTCAGGCATGGCCGTCACGTGGTTCCAGTCTGTCCAGGACGTGTTTCCAGCTTCTCCGGCAGGTGGTTCTGGTACGTCTGAGAGGTGGTTCCGCCATGGCTGGCAGGTGATCCCGGACAGTCCCCCAGGTGGTTCTGGCATAGCCAGCAGTTGATATTGGCCTGTCCGGCAGGTGGTTCCAGCGAGTCGAACAGGTGGCTCCGGCGTTCTTGGCAGGTGGTTCCGGTCTGTCCGGTAGGTGTTTCCGGCGTGTCTTGCACGTGCTTCTGGCACGTCTGAGAGGTGGTTCCGGCATGCGCGGCAGGTGATTTTGGTGTGTCCCGCAGGTGTTTCTGGCGAGTCGAGCAGGTGGCTCCGGCATGCTCGGCAGGTGCTTCCGGCGTCTCCGGCACGTGGTTCTGGTGTGTCTGAGAGCTGGTTCCGGCATGTCCGGCAGATGACGCCGGAGTGTCCGCCAAGTGGTTCTGGCATACCCAGCAGGTGATTTTGGTGTGTCAGGGAGGTGGTACCGGTGAGTCGAGCAGGTGGTTCCGGCGTGCTCAGCAGGTGGTTCAGGCGGTTCTGGCAGGTGGTATCCGTCTGTTCGGGGTGTGGTTCCAGCATCTCATGAACACGTTTCTGGCACTTTTGAGATGTGGTTCCAGCCGGCCCGACAGGTGTTTCCGCAGTGTCCGCCAAGCGGTTCTGGCGTAGTTGGCAGGTGATTTTGGCATGACTGGCAGGTGGTTCCAGCAAGCCTGGCAGGTGATTCCGAAGTGTTCCCCAACTGGTTTTGGCGTAGCCGGCAGGTGATTTTTGCATGTCCGGCAGGTGGTTCTGGCGAGTCGAGCAGGTGGTTCCGGCGTGCTCGGCAGGTCCTTCCGGGGTCATTGGCACGTGGTTCTGGCATATCTGAGAGGTGGTTCCGGCATGCCCGGCAGGTGATTCCGGAGTGTTCACCAAGTGTTTCCGGCGTAGCCGGCAGGAGATTTTGCATGTCCAGCGGTCGTTCGGGCGGGTCGAGCCGGTGGTTCCGGCGTGTCCGGCAGGTGGTTCCGGTCTGTCCGGCAGGTGGTTCTGTGGTGTCCGGCACGAGGTTCAGTCTGAGAGGCTGTGCCGGCATGCCCCTCACGTGATTCCGGCTTGTCCCCGAAGTGGTGCTGGTGTAGCGGGCAGGTGATTTTGGCGTGTCCGGCAGGTGGTTCAGGCGAGTTGAGCAGGTGGTTGCGACGTGCTCGGCAGGTGCTTCCGGCGTCTCCGGCACGTGTTTCTGGCACATCTGACTGGTGGTTCCGGCACGCCCAAAAGTTGATTCCGGTCTGTCCGGTAGGTGGTTCCGGCGTGCACGGCACGTGGTTCTGGTACGTCTCAGAGGTGGTTGCGTATGCCCAACAGGTGATTCCGGACTGTCCGCCACGTGCTTCTGGCACGTCTGAGAGGTGGTTCCAACATGCCCGGCAGGTCATTTTGGAGAGTCGTCCAAGTGGTTCTGGCGTAGCCCGCAGGTGATTTTGGCGTGTCCGGCAGGTGGTTCCGCCGTGCTCGGCAGGTGGTTCAGGCATGGCCGTCACGTGGTTCCAGTCTGTCCAGGACGTGTTTCCAGCTTCTCCGGCAGGTGGTTCTGGTACGTCTGAGAGGTGGTTCCGCCATGGCTGGCAGGTGATCCCGGACTGTCCCCCAGGTGGTTCTGGCATAGCCAGCAGTTGATATTGGCCTGTCCGGCAGGTGGTTCCAGCGAGTCCAACAGGTGGCTCCGGCGTTCTTGGCAGGTGGTTCCGGTCTGTCCGGTAGGTGTTTCCGGCGTGTCCGGCACGTGCTTCCGGCACGTCTGAGAGGTCGTTCCGGCATGCGCGGCAGGTGATTCCGTAGTGTCCGCCAGGTGGTTCTGGCATACCCGGCAGGTGATTTTGGCGTGTCCGGCAGGTGTTTCTGGCGAGTCGAGCAGGTGGCCCCGGCATGCTCGGCAGGTGCTTCCGGCGTCTCCGGCACGTGGTTCTGGTGTGTCTGAGAGCTGGTTCCGGCATGTCCGGCAGATGACGTTGGAGTGTACGCCAAGTGGTTCTAGCATACCCAGCAGGTGATTTTGGTGTGTCAGGGAGGTGGTACCGGTGAGTCGAGCAGGTGGTTCCGGCGTGCTCAGCAGGTGGTTCAGGCGGTTCTGGCAGGTGGTATCCGTCTGTTCGGGGTGTGGTTCCAGCATCTCATGAACACGTTTCTGGCACGTCTGAGATGTGGTTCCAGCCGGCCCGACAGGTGTTTCCGCAGTGTCCGCCAAGCGGTTCTGGCGTAGTTGGCAGGTGATTTTGGCATGACTGGCAGGTGGTTCCAGCAAGCCTGGCAGGTGATTCCAAAGTGTTCACCAACTGGTTGTGGCGTAGCCGGCAGGTGATTTTTGCGTGATCGGCAGGTGGTTCTGGCGAGTCGAGCAGGTGGTTCCGGCGTGCTCGGCTGGTGCTTCCGGGGTCATTGGCACGGGGTTCTGGCATGTCTGAGAGGTGGTTCCTGCATGCCCGGCAAGTGATTCCAGAGTGTTCGCCAAGTGGTTCTGGCATAGTCGGCAGGTGATTTTGGCATTTCTGGCAGGTGGTTCAGGCGAGTTGAGCAGGTGGTTCCAACGTGCTTGGCAGGTGCTTCCGGCGTCTCCGGCACGTGTTTCTGGCACATCTGACAGGTGGTTCCGGCATGGCCGAAAGGTGATTCCGGTCTGTCCGGTAGGTGGTTCCAGCCTGCACGGCATGTGGTTCTGGTACGTCTCAGAGGTGGTTGCGCATGCCCAACAGGTGATTCCGGACTGTCCGCCACATGGTTCTGGCACGTCTGAGAGGTGGTTCCGGCATGCCCGGCAGGTCATCCCAGAGAGTCCTCCAAGTGGTTCTGGCATAACACGCAGGTGATTTTGGCGTGTCTGGCAGGTTGTTCCGTTGTGCTTGGCAGGTGCTTCCGGCATCTCCGGCACGTGGTTCTGGTGTGTCTGAGAGCTGGTTCCGGCATGTCCGGCAGATGATTCCGGAGTGTCCGCCAAGTGGTTCTGGGATACCCGGCTGGTGATTTGGGCATGTCAGGTAGGTGGCTCCGGCGTGCTCGGCAGGTTGTTCAGACGGGTCTGGCAGGTGTTTTCCGTCTGTTCGGGGTGTGGTTCCAGCATCTCATGCACATGGTTCTGGCACGTCTGAGATGTGGTTCCGGCCGGCCCGACAGGTGTTTCCACAGTGTCCGCCAAGTGGTACTGGCGTAGTTGGCAGGTGATTTTGGCATGACCGGCAGGTGGTTCCAGCTAGCCCGGCAGGTGATTCCGAAGTGTTCCCCAACTGGTTGTGGCATAGCCGGCAGGTTATTTTTGCGTGTCCGGCAGGTGGTTCTGGCGAGTCGGGCAGGTGGTTCCGGCGTGCTCGGCAGGTGCTTCCGGGGTCATTGGCACGTGGTTCTGGCATATCTGATAGGTGGTTCCGGCATGCCCGGCAGGTGATTCCGGAGTGTTCACCAAGTGTTTCCGGCGTAGCCGGCAGGTGATTTTGCATGTCCAGCGGTCGTTCCGGCGGGTCGAGCCGGTGGTTCCGGCGTGTCCGGCAGGTGGTTCCGGTCTGTCCGGCAGGTGGTTCTGTGGTGTCCGGCACGAGGTTCAGTCTGAGAGGCTGTGCCGGCATTCCCCTCACGTGATTCCGGCTTGTCCCCGAAGTGGTGCTGGTGTAGCGGGCAGGTGATTTTGGCGTGTCCGGCAGGTGGTTCAGGCGAGTTGAGCAGGTGGTTGCGACGTGCTCGGCAGGTGCTTCCGGCGTCTCCGGCACGTGTTTCTGGCACATCTGACTGGTGGTTCCGGCACGCCCAAAAGTTGATTCCGGTCTGTCCGGTAGGTGGTTCCGGCGTGCACGGCACGTGGTTCTGGTACGTCTCAGAGGTGGTTGCGCATGCCCAACAGGTGATTCCGGACTGTCCGCCACGTGCTTCTGGCACGTCTGAGAGGTGGTTCCAACATGCCCGGCAGGTCATTTCGGAGAGTCGTCCAAGTGGTTCTGGCGTAGCCCGCAGGTGATTTTGGCGTGTCCGGCAGGTGGTTCCGCCGTGCTCGGCAGGTGGTTCAGGCATGGCCGTCACGTGGTTCCAGTCTGTCCAGGACGTGTTTCCAGCTTCTCCGGCAGGTGGTTCTGGTACGTCTGAGAGGTGGTTCCGCCATGGCTGGCAGGTGATCCCGGACTGTCCCCCAGGTGGTTCTGGTATAGCCAGCAGTTGATATTGGCCTGTCCGGCAGGTGGTTCCAGCGAGTCGAACAGGTGGCTCCGGCGTTCTTCGCAGGTGGTTCCGGTCTGTCAGGTAGGTGTTTCCGGCGTGTCCGGCACGTGCTTCCGGCACGTCTGAGAGGTGTTTCCGGCATGGGCGGCAGGTGATTCCGTAGTGTCCGCCAGGTGGTTCTGGCATATCCGGCAGGTGATTTTCGCGTGTCAGGGAGGTGGTACCGGTGAGTCGAGCAGGTGGTTCCGGCGTGCTCAGCAGGTGGTTCAGGCGGTTCTGGCAGGTGGTATCCGTCTATTCGGGGTGTGTTTCCAGCATCTCATGAACACGTTTCTGGCACTTTTGAGATGTGGTTCCAGCCGGCCCGACAGGTGTTTCCGCAGTGTCCGCCAAGCTGTTCTGGCGTAGTTGGCAGTTGATTTTGGGATGACTGGCAGGTGGTTCCAGCAAGCCTGGCAGGTGATTCCAAAGTGTTCACCAACTGGTTGTGGCGTAGCCGGCAGGTGATTTTTGCGTGATCGGCAGGTGGTTCTGGCGAGTCGAGCAGGTGGTTCCGGCGTGCTCGGCTGGTGCTTCCGGGGTCATTGGCACGGGGTTCTGGCATGTCTGAGAGGTGGTTCCTGCATGCCCGGCAAGTGATTCCAGAGTGTTCGCCAAGTGGTTCTGGCATAGTCGGCAGGTGATTTTGGCATTTCTGGCAGGTGGTTCAGGCGAGTTGAGCAGGTGGTTCCAACGTGCTTGGCAGGTGGTTCGGGCGTCTCCGGCACGTGTTTCTGGCACATCTGACAGGTGGTTCCGGCATGCCCGAAAGGTGATTCCGGTCTGTCCGGTAGGTGGTTCCAGCCTGCACGGCATGTGGTTCTGGTACGTCTCAGAGGTGGTTGCGTATGCCCAACAGGTGACTTCGGACTGTCCGCCACATGGTTCTGGCACTTCTGAGAGGTGGTTCCGGCATGCCCGGCAGGTGATTCCGGAGTGTTCGCCAAGTGTTTCCGGCGTAGCCGGCAGGTGATTTTGCATGTCCAGCGGTCGTTCCGGCGGGTCGAGCCGGTGGTTCCGGCGTGTCCGGCAGGTGGTTCCGGTCTGTCCGGCAGGTGGTTCTGTGGTGTCCGGCACGAGGTTCAGTCTGAGAGGCTGTGCCGGCATGCCCCTCACGTGATTCCGGCTTGTCCCCGAAGTGGTGCTGGTGTAGCGGGCAGGTGATTTTGGCGTGTCCGGCAGGTGGTTCAGGCGAGTTGAGCAGGTGGTTGCGACGTGCTCGGCAGGTGCTTCCGGCGTCTGCGGCACGTGTTTCTGGCACATCTGACTGGTGGTTCCGGCATGCCCAAAAGTTGATTCCGGTCTGTCCGGTAGGTGGTTCCGGCGTGCACGTCACGTGGTTCTGGTACGTCTCAGAGGTGGTTGCGTATGCCCAACAGGTGATTCCGGACTGTCCGCCACGTGCTTCTGGCACGTCTGAGAGGTGGTTCCAACATGCCCGGCAGGTCATTTCTGAGAGTCGTCCAAGTGGTTCTGGCGTAGCCCGCAGGTGATTTTGGCGTGTCCGGCAGGTGGTTCCGCCGTGCTCGGCAGGTGGTTCAGGCATGGCCGTCACGTGGTTCCAGTCTGTCCAGGACGTGTTTCCAGCTTCTCCGGCAGGTGGTTCTGGTACGTCTGAGAGGTGGTTCCGCCATGGCTGGCAGGTGATCGCGGACTGTCCCCCAGGTGGTTCTGGCATAGCCAGCAGTTGATATTGGCCTGTCCGGCAGGTGGTTCCAGCGAGTCGAACAGGTGGCTCCGGCGTTCTTGGCAGGTGGTTCCGGTCTGTCCGGTAGGTGTTTCCGGCGTCTCTGGCACGTGCTTCCTGCACGTCTGAGATGTGGTTCCGGCATGAGCAGCAGGTGATTTTGGTGTGTCCCGCAGGTGTTTCTGGCGAGTCGAGCAGGTGGCTCCGGCATGCTCGGCAGGTGCTTCCGGCGTCTCCGGCACTTGGTTCTGGTGTGTCTGAGAGCTGGTTCCGGCATGTCCGGCAGATGACGCCGGAGTGTCCGCCAAGTGGTTCTGGCATACCCAGCAGGTGATTTTGGTGTGTCAGGGAGGTGGTACCGGTGAGTCGAGCAGGTGGTTCCGGCGTGCTCAGCAGGTGGTTCAGGCGGTTCTGGCAGGTGGTATTCGTCTGTTCGGGGTGTGGTTCCAGCATCTCATGAACACGTTTCTGGCACTTTTGAGATGTGGTTCCAGCCGGCCCGACAGGTGTTTCCGCAGTGTCCGCCAAGCGGTTCTGGCGTAGTTGGCAGGTGATTTTGGCATGACTGGCAGGTGGTTCCAGCAAGCCTGGCAGGTGATTCCGAAGTGTTCCCCAACTGGTTTTGGCGTAGCCGGCAGGTGATTTTTGCATGTCCGGCAGGTGGTTCTGGCGAGTCGAGCAGGTGGTTCCGGCGTGCTCGGCAGGTCCTTCCGGGGTCATTGGCACGTGGTTCTGGCATATCTGAGAGGTGGTTCCGGCATGCCCGGCAGGTGATTCCGGAGTGTTCACCAAGTGTTTCCGGCGTAGCCGGCAGGAGATTTTGCATGTCCAGCGGTCGTTCGGGCGGGTCGAGCCGGTGGTTCCGGCGTGTCCGGCAGGTGGTTCCGGTCTGTCCGGCAGGTGGTTCTGTGGTGTCCGGCACGAGGTTCAGTCTGAGAGGCTGTGCCGGTATGCCCCTCACGTGATTCCGGCTTGTCCCCGAAGTGGTGCTGGTGTAGCGGGCAGGTGATTTTGGCGTGTCTGGCAGGTGGTTCAGGCGAGTTGAGCAGGTGGTTGCGACGTGCTCGGCAGGTGCTTCCGGCGTCTCCGGCACGTGTTTCTGGCACATCTGACTGGTGGTTCCGGCACGCCCAAAATTTGATTCCGGTCTGTCCGGTAGGTGGTTCCGGCGTGCACGGCACGTGGTTCTGGTACGTCTCAGAGGTGGTTGCGCATGCCCAACAGGTGATTCCGGACTGTCCGCCACGTGCTTCTGGCACGTCTGAGAGGTGGTTCCAACATGCCCGGCAGGTCATTTCGGAGAGTCGTCCAAGTGGTTCTGGCGTAGCCCGCAGGTGATTTTGGCGTGTCCGGCAGGTGGTTCCGCCGTGCTCGGCAGGTGGTTCAGGCATGGCCGTCACGTGGTTCCAGTCTGTCCAGGACGTGTTTCCAGCTTCTCCGGCAGGTGGTTCTGGTACGTCTGAGAGGTGGTTCCGCCATGGCTGGCAGGTGATCCCGGACTGTCCCCCAGGTGGTTCTGGCATAGCCAGCAGTTGATATTGGCCTGTCCGGCAGGTGGTTCCAGCGAGTCCAACAGGTGGCTCCGGCGTTCTTGGCAGGTGGTTCCGGTCTGTCCGGTAGGTGTTTCCGGCGTGTCCGGCACGTGCTTCCGGCACGTCTGAGAGGTCGTTCCGGCATGCGCGGCAGGTGATTCCGTAGTGTCCGCCAGGTGGTTCTGGCATACCCGGCAGGTGATTTTGGCGTGTCCGGCAGGTGTTTCTGGCGAGTCGAGCAGGTGGCCCCGGCATGCTCGGCAGGTGCTTCCGGCGTCTCCGGCACGTGGTTCTGGTGTGTCTGAGAGCTGGTTCCGGCATGTCCGGCAGATGACGTTGGAGTGTACGCCAAGTGGTTCTAGCATACCCAGCAGGTGATTTTGGTGTGTCAGGGAGGTGGTACCGGTGAGTCGAGCAGGTGGTTCCGGCGTGCTCAGCAGGTGGTTCAGGCGGTTCTGGCAGGTGGTATCCGTCTATTCGGGGTGTGTTTCCAGCATCTCATGAACACGTTTCTGGCACGTCTGAGATGTGGTTCCAGCCGGCCCGACAGGTGTTTCCGCAGTGTCCGCCAAGCTGTTCTGGCGTAGTTGGCAGTTGATTTTGGGATGACTGGCAGGTGGTTCCAGCAAGCCTGGCAGGTGATTCCAAAGTGTTCACCAAGTGGTTGTGGCGTAGCCGGCAGGTGATTTTTGCGTGATCGGCAGGTGGTTCTGGCGAGTCGAGCAGGTGGTTCCGGCGTGCTCGGCTGGTGCTTCCGGGGTCATTGGCACGGGGTTCTGGCATGTCTGAGAGGTGGTTCCTGCATGCCCGGCAAGTGATTCCAGAGTGTTCGCCAAGTGGTTCTGGCATAGTCGGCAGGTGATTTTGGCATTTCTGGCAGGTGGTTCAGGCGAGTTGAGCAGGTGGTTCCAACGTGCTTGGCAGGTGGTTCGGGCGTCTCCGGCACGTGTTTCTGGCACATCTGACAGGTGGTTCCGGCATGCCCGAAAGGTGATTCCGGTCTGTCCGGTAGGTGGTTCCAGCCTGCACGGCATGTGGTTCTGGTACGTCTCAGAGGTGGTTGCGTATGCCCAACAGGTGACTTCGGACTGTCCGCCACATGGTTCTGGCACTTCTGAGAGGTGGTTCCGGCATGCCCGGCAGGTCATCCCAGAGAGTCCTCCAAGTGGTTCTGGCATAACACGCAGGTGATTTTGGCGTGTCTGGCAGGTTGTTCCGTTGTGCTTGGCAGGTGGTTCAGGCTTGGTCGGCAGGTGGTTCCAGACTGTCCAGGACGTGTTTCCAGCTTCTCTGGCAGGTGGTTCTGGTACGTCTGAGAGGTGGTTCCGCCATGGCTGACAGGTGATTCGAGACCGTCCCCCAGGTGGTTCTGGCATAGCCAGCAGTTGATATTGCCCTGTCCGGCAGTTGGTTCCAGCGAGTCGAACAGGTGGCTCTGGCGTTCTTGGCAGGAGGTTCCGGTCTGTCCGGTAGGTGTTTCCGGTGTGTCTGGCACGTGCTTCCGGCACGTCGGAGAGGTGGTTCCGGCATGCGCGACAGGTGATTTCGGAGTGTCCGCCAGGTGGTTCTGGCGTACCCGGCAGGTGATTTTGGCGTGTCCGGCAGGTGTTTCTGGCGAGTCGAGCAGGTGGCTCCGGCATGCTCGGCAGGTGCTTCCGGCGTCTCCGGCACGTGGTTCTGGTGTGTCTGAGAGCTGGTTCCGGCATGTCCGGCAGATGATTCCGGAGTGTCCGCCAAGTGGTTCTGGCATACCCGGCTGGTGATTTGGGCATGTCAGGTAGGTGGTTCCGGCGAGTCGAGCAGGTGGCTCCGGCGTGCTCGGCAGGTTGTTCAGACGGGTCTGGCAGGTGTTTTCCGTCTGTTCGGGGTGTGGTTCCAGCATCTCATGCACATGGTTCTGGCACGTCTGAGATGTGGTTCGGGCCGGCCCGACAGGTGTTTCCACAGTGTCCACCAAGTGGTACTGGCGTAGTTGGCAGGTGATTTTGGCATGACCGGCAGGTGGTTCCAGCAAGCCCGGCAGGTGATTCCGAAGTGTTCCCCAACTGGTTGTGGCGTAGCCGGCAGGTGATTTTTGCGTGTCCGGCAGGTGGTTCTGGCGAGTCGAGCAGGTGGTTCCGGCGTGCTCGGCAGGTGCTTCCGGGGTCATTGGCACGTGGTTCTGGCATATCTGAGAGGTGGTTCCGGCATGCCCGGCAGGTGATTCCGGAGTGTTCGCCAAGTGTTTCCGGCGTAGCCGGCAGGTGATTTTGCATGTCCAGCGGTCGTTCCGGCGGGTCGAGCCGGTGGTTCCGGCGTGTCCGGCAGGTGGTTCCGGTCTGTCCGGCAGGTGGTTCTGTGGTGTCCGGCACGAGGTTCAGTCTGAGAGGCTGTGCCGGCATGCCCCTCACGTGATTCCGGCTTGTCCCCGAAGTGGTGCTGGTGTAGCGGGCAGGTGATTTTGGCGTGTCCGGCAGGTGGTTCAGGCGAGTTGAGCAGGTGGTTGCGACGTGCTCGGCAGGTGCTTCCGGCGTCTGCGGCACGTGTTTCTGGCACATCTGACTGGTGGTTCCGGCATGCCCAAAAGTTGATTCCGGTCTGTCCGGTAGGTGGTTCCGGCGTGCACGGCACGTGGTTCTGGTACGTCTCAGAGGTGGTTGCGTATGCCCAACAGGTGATTCCGGACTGTCCGCCACGTGCTTCTGGCACGTCTGAGAGGTGGTTCCAACATGCCCGGCAGGTCATTTCGGAGAGTCGTCCAAGTGGTTCTGGCGTAGCCCGCAGGTGATTTTGGCGTGTCCGGCAGTGGTTCCGCCGTGCTCGGCAGGTGGTTCAGGCATGGCCGTCACGTGGTTCCAGTCTGTCCAGGACGTGTTTCCAGCTTCTCCGGCAGGTGGTTCTGGTACGTCTGAGAGGTGGTTCCGCCATGGCTGGCAGGTGATCGCGGACTGTCCCCCAGGTGGTTCTGGCATAGCCAGCAGTTGATATTGGCCTGTCCGGCAGGTGGTTCCAGCGAGTCGAACAGGTGGCTCCGGCGTTCTTGGCAGGTGGTTCCGGTCTGTCCGGTAGGTGTTTCCGGCGTCTCTGGCACGTGCTTCCGGCACGTCTGAGAGGTGGTTCCGGCATGAGCAGCAGGTGATTCCGTAGTGTCCGCCAGGTTGTTCTGGCATACCCGGCAGGTGATTTTGGCGTGTCCGGCAGGTGTTTCTGGCGAGTCGAGCAGGTGGCTCCGGCATTCTCGGCAGGTGCTTCCGGCGTCTCCGGCACTTGGTTCTGGTGTGTCTGAGAGCTGGTTCCGGCATGTCCGGCAGATGATTCCGGAGTGTCCGCCAAGTGTTTCCGGCGTAGCCGGCAGGTGATTTTGCATGTCCAGCGGTCGTTCCGGCGGGTCGAGCCGGTGGTTCCGGCGTGTCCGGCAGGTGGTTCCGGTCTGTCCGGCAGGTGGTTCTGTGGTGTCCGGCACGAGGTTCAGTCTGAGAGGCTGTGCCGGCATGCCCCTCACGTGATTCCGGCTTGTCCCCAAAGTGGTGCTGGTGTAGCGGACAGGTGATTTTGGCGTGTCCGGCAGGTGGTTCAGGCGAGTTGAGCAGGTGGTTGTGACGTGCTCGGCAGGTGCTTCCGGCGTCTCCGGCACGTGTTTCTGGCACATCTGACTGGTGGTTCCGGCATGCCCAAAAGTTGATTCCGGTCTGTCCGGTAGGTGGTTCCGGCGTGCACGGCACGTGGTTCTGGTACGTGTCAGAGGTGGTTGCGTATGCCCAACAGGTGATTCCGGACTGTCCGCCACGTGCTTCTGGCACGTCTGAGAGGTGGTTCCAACATGCCCGGCAGGTCATTTTGGAGAGTCGTCCAAGTGGTTCTGGCGTAGCCCGCAGGTGATTTTGGCGTGTCCGGCAGGTGGTTTCCCCGTGCTCGGCAGGTGGTTCAGGCATGGCCGTCACGTGGTTCCAGTCTGTCCAGGACGTGTTTCCAGCTACTCCGGCAGGTGGTTCTGGTACGTCTGAGATGTGGTTCCGCCATGGCTGGCAGGTGATCCCGGACTGTCCCCCAGGTGGTTGTGGCATAGCCAGCAGTTGATATTGGCCTGTCCGGCAGGTGGTTCCAGCGAGTCGAACAGGTGGCTCCGGCGTTCTTGGCAGGTGGTTCCGGTCTGTCCGGTAGGTGTTTCCGGCGTGTCTTGCACGTGCTTCTGGCACGTCTGAGAGGTGGTTCCGGCATGCGCGGCAGGTGATTTTGGCGTGTCCGACAGGTGTTTCTGGCGAGTCGAGCAGGTGGCTCCGGCATGCTCGGCAGGTGCTTCCGGCGTCTCCGGCACTTGTTTCTGGTGTGTCTGAGAGCTGGTTCCGGCATGTCCGGCAGATGATTCCGGAGTGTCCGCCAAGTGGTTCTGGCATACCCAGCAGGTGATTTTGGCGTGTCAGGGAGGTGGTACCGGTGAGTCGAGCAGGTGGTTCCGGCGTGCTCAGCAGGTGGTTCAGGCGGTTCTGGCAGGTGGTATCCGTCTGTTCGGGGTGTGGTTCCAGCATCTCATGAACACGTTTCTGGCACGTCTGAGATGTGGTTCCAGCCGGCCCGACAGGTGTTTCCGCAGTGTCCGCCAAGCGGTTCTGTCGTAGTTGGCAGGTGATTTTGGCATGACTGGCAGGTGGTTCCAGCAAGCCTGGCAGGTGATTCCAAAGTGTTCACCAACTGGTTGTGGCGTAGCCGGCAGGTGATTTTTGCGTGATCGGCAGGTGGTTCTGGCGAGTCGAGCAGGTGGTTCCGGCGTGCTCGGCTGGTGCTTCCGGGGTCATTGGCACGGGGTTCTGGCATGTCTGAGAGGTGGTTCCTGCATGCCCGGCAAGTGATTCCGGAGTGTTCGCCAAGTGGTTCTGGCATAGTCGGCAGGTGATTTTGGCATGTCCGGCAGGGGGTTCAGGCGAGTTGAGCAGGTGGTTCCAACGTGCTTGGCAGGTGCTTCCGGAGTCTCCGGCACGTGTTTCTGGCACATCTGACAGGTGGTTCCGGCATGCCCGAAAGGTGATTCCGGTCTGTCCGATAGGTGGTTCCAGCCTGCACGGCATGTGGTTCTGGTACGTCTCAGAGGTGGTTGCGCATGCCCAACAGGTGACTTCGGACTGTCCGCCACATGGTTCTGGCACGTCTGAGAGGTGGTTCCGGCATGCCCGGCAGGTCATCCCAGAGAGTCCTCCAAGTGATTCCGGCATAACACGCAGGTGATTTTGGCGTGTCTGGCAGGTTGTTCCGTTGTGCTTGGCAGGTGGTTCAGGCTTGGCCGGCAGGTGGTTCCAGACTGTCCAGGACGTGTTTCCAGCTTCTCCGGCAGGTGGTTCTGGTACGTCTGAGAGGTGGTTCCGCCATGGCTGGCAGGTGATTCCGGACCGTCCCCCAGGTGGTTCTGGCATAGCCAGCATTTGATATTGGCCTGTCCGGCAGGTGGTTCCAGCGAGTCGAACAGGTGGCTCCGGCGTGCTCGGCAGGTGGTTCCGGTCTGTCCGGTAGGTGATTCCGGCGTGTCCGGCACGTGCTTCCGGCACGTCTGAGAGGTGGTTCCGGCATGCGCGACAGGTGGTTTCGGAGTGTCCGCCAGGTGGTTCTGGCGTAGCCGGCAGGTGATTTTGGCGTGTCCGGCAGGTGTTTCGGGCGAGTCGAGCAGGTGGCTCCGGGATGCTCGGCAGGTGCTTCCGGCGTCTCCGGCACGTGGTTCTGGTGTGTCTGAGAGCTGGTTCCGGCATGTCCGGCAGATGATTCCGGAGTGTCCGCCAAGTGGTTCTGGCATACCCGGCTGGTGATTTGGGCCTGTCAGGTAGGTGGTTCCGGCGAGTCGAGCAGGTGGCTCCGGCGTGCTCGGCAGGTTGTTCAGACGGGTCTGGCAGGTGTTTTTCGTCTGTTCGGGGTGTGGTTCCAGCATCTCATGCACATGGTTCTGGCACGTCTGAGATGTGGTTCCGGCCGGCCCGACAGGTGTTTCCACAGTGTCCGCCAAGTGGTACTGGCGTAGTTGGCAGGTGATTTTGGCATGACCGGCAGGTGGTTCCAGCAAGCCCGGCAGGTGATTCCGAAGTGTTCCCCAACTGGTTGTGGCGTAGCCGGCAGGTGATTTTTGCGTGTCCTGCAGGTGGTTCTGGCGAGTCGAGCAGGTGGTTCCGGCGTGCTCGGCAGGTGCTTCCGGGGTCATTGGCACGTGGTTCTGGCATATCTGAGGTGGTTCCGGCATGCCCGGCAGGTGATTCCGGAGTGTTCGCCAAGTGTTTCCGGCGTAGCCGGCAGGTGATTTTGCATGTCCAGCGGTCGTTCCGGTGGGTCGAGCCGGTGGTTCCGGCGTGTCCGGCAGGTGGTTCCGGTCTGTCCGGCAGGTCGTTCTGTGGTGTCCGGCACGAGGTTCAGTCTGAGAGGCTGTGCCGGCATTCCCCTCACGTGATTCCGGCTTGTCCCCGAAGTGGTGCTGGTGTAGCGGGCAGGTGATTTTGGCGTGTCCGGCAGGTGGTTCAGGCGAGTTGAGCAGGTGGTTGCCACGTGCTCGGCAGGTGCTTCCGGCGTCTGCGGCACGTGTTTCTGGCACATCTGACTGGTGGTTCCGGCACGCCCAAAAGTTGATTCCGGTCTGTCCGGTAGGTGGTTCCGGCGTGCACGGCACGGGGTTCTGGTACGTCTCAGAGGTGGTTGCGTATGCCCAACAGGTGATTCCGGACTGTCCGCCACGTGCTTCTGGCACGTCTGAGAGGTGGTTCCAACATGCCCGGCAGGTCATTTCGGAGAGTCGTCCAAGTGGTTCTGGCGTAGCCCGCAGGTGATTTTGGCGTGTCCGGCAGGTGGTTCCGCCGTGCTCGGCAGGTGGTTCAGGCATGGCCGTCACGTGGTTCCAGTCTGTCCAGGACGTGTTTCCAGCTTCTCCGGCAGGTGGTTCTGGTACGTCTGAGAGGTGGTTCCGCCATGGCTGGCAGGTGATCCCGGACTGTCCCCCAGGTGGTTCTGGCATAGCCAGCAGTTGATATTGGCCTGTCCTGAAGGTGGTTCCAGCGAGTCGAACAGGTGGCTCCGGCGTTCTTGGCAGGTGGTTCCGGTCTGTCCGGTAGGTGTTTCCGGCGTCTCTGGCACGTGCTTCCGGCACGTCTGAGAGGTGGTTCCGGCATGAGCAGCAGGTGATTCCGTAGTGTCCGCCAGGTGGTTCTGGCGTACCCGGCAGGTGATTTTGGCGTGTCCGGTAGGTTTTTCCTGCGAGTCAAGCAGGTGGCTCCGGCATGCTCGGCAGGTGCTTCCGGCGTCTCCGGCACGTGGTTCTGGTGTGTCTGAGAGCTGGTTCCGGCATGTCCGGCAGATGACGTTGGAGTGTACGCCAAGTGGTTCTAGCATACCCAGCAGGTGATTTTGGTGTGTCAGGGAGGTGGTACCGGTGAGTCGAGCAGGTGGTTCCGGCGTGCTCAGCAGGTGGTTCAGGCGGTTCTGGCACGTGGTATCCGTCTGTTCGGGGTGTGGTTCCAGCATCTCATGAACACGTTTCTGGCACGTCTGAGATGTGGTTCCAGCCGGCCCGACAGGTGTTTCCGCAGTGTCCGCCAAGCGGTTCTGGCGTAGTTGGCAGGTGATTTTGGCATGACTGGCAGGTGGTTCCAGCAAGCCTGGCAGGTGATTCCAAAGTGTTCACCAACTGGTTGTGGCGTAGCCGGCAGGTGATTTTTGCGTGATCGGCAGGTGGTTCTGGCGAGTCGAGCAGGTGGTTCCGGCGTGCTCGGCTGGTGCTTCCGGGGTCATTGGCACGGGGTTCTGGCATGTCTGAGAGGTGGTTCCTGCATGCCCGGCAAGTGATTCCGGAGTGTTCGCCAAGTGGTTCTGGCATAGTCGGCAGGTGATTTTGGCATGTCCGGCAGGTGGTTCAGGCGAGTTGAGCAGGTGGTTCCAACGTGCTTGGCAGGTGGTTCCGGCGTCTCCGGCACGTGTTTCTGGCACATCTGACAGGTGGTTCCGGCATGCCCGAAAGGTGATTCCGGTCTGTCCGGTAGGTGGTTCCAGCCTGCACGGCATGTGGTTCTGGTACGTCTCAGAGGTGGTTGCGCATGCCCAACAGGTGATTCCGGACTGTCCGCCACATGGTTCTGGCACGTCTGAGAGGTGGTTCCGGCATGCCCGGCAGGTCATCCCAGAGAGTCCTCCAAGTGGTTCTGGCATAACACGCAGGTGATTTTGGCGTGTCTGGCAGGTTGTTCCGTTGTGCTTGGCAGGTGGTTCAGGCTTGGCCGGCAGGTGGTTCCAGACTGTCCAGGACGTGTTTCCAGCTTCTCCGGCTGGTGGTTCTGGTACGTTTGAGAGGTGGTTCCGCCATGGCTGGCAGGTGACTCCGGACCGTCCCCCAGGTGGTTCTGGCATAGCCAGCAGTTGATATTGGCCTGTCCGGCAGGTGGTTCCGGCGAGTCGAACAGGTGGCTCCGGCGTGCTCGGCAGGTGGTTCCGGTCTGTCCGGTAGGTGATTCCGGCGTGTCCGGCACGTGCTTCCGGCATGTCTGAGAGGTGGTTCCGGCATGCGCGACAGGTGATTTCGGAGTGTCCTCCAGGTGGTTCTGGCGTACCCGGCAGGTGATTTTGGCGTGTCCGGCAGGTGTTTCTGGCGAGTCGAGCAGGTGGCTCCGGCATGCTCGGCAGGTGGTTCCGGCATCTCCGGCACGTGGTTCTGGTGTGTCTGAGAGCTGGTTCCGGCATGTCCGGCAGATGATTCCGGAGTGTCCGCCAAGTGGTTCTGGCATACCCGGCTGGTGATTTGGGCATGTCAGGTAGGTGGCTCCGGCGTGCTCGGCAGGTTGTTCAGACGGGTCTGGCAGGTGTTTTCCGTCTGTTCGGGGTGTGGTTCCAGCATCTCATGCACATGGTTCTGGCACGTCTGAGATGTGGTTCCGGCCGGCCCGACAGGTGTTTCCACAGTGTCCGCCAAGTGGTACTGGCGTAGTTGGCAGGTGATTTTGGCATGACCGGCAGGTGGTTCCAGCTAGCCCGGCAGGTGATTCCAAAGTGTTCCCCAACTGGTTGTGGCGTAGCCGGCAGGTGATTTTTGCGTGTCCGGCAGGTGGTTCTGGCGAGTCGGGCAGGTGGTTCCGGCGTGCTCGGCAGGTGCTTCCGGGGTCATTGGCACGTGGTTCTGGCATATCTGATAGGTGGTTCCGGCATGCCCGGCAGGTGATTCCGGAGTGTTCGCCAAGTGTTTCCGGCGTAGCCGGCATGTGATTTTGCATGTCCAGCGGTCGTTCCGGCGGGTCGAGCCGGTGGTTCCGGCGTGTCCGGCAGGTGGTTCCGGTCTGTCCGGCAGGTGGTTCTGTGGTGTCCGGCACGAGGTTCAGTCTGAGAGGCTGTGCCAGCATTCCCCTCACGTGATTCCGGCTTGTCCCCGAAGTGGTGCTGGTGTAGCGGGCAGGTGATTTTGGCGTGTCCGGCAGGTGGTTCAGGCGAGTTGAGCAGGTGGTTGCAACGTGCTCGGCAGGTGCTTCCGGCGTCTCCGGCACGTGTTTCTGGCACAACTGACTGGTGGTTCCCGCATGCCCAAAAGTTGATTCCGGTCTGTCCGGTAGGTGGTTCCGGCGTGCACGGCACGGGGTTCTGGTACGTCTCAGAGGTGGTTGCGTATGCCCAACAGGTGATTCCGGACTGTCCGCCACGTGCTTCTGGCACGTCTGAGAGGTGGTTCCAACATGCCCGGCAGGTCATTTCGGAGAGTCGTCCAAGTGGTTCTGGCGTAGCCCGCAGGTGATTTTGGCGTGTCCGGCAGGTGGTTCCGCCGTGCTCGGCAGGTGGTTCAGGCATGGCCGTCACGTGGTTCCAGTCTGTCCAGGACGTGTTTCCAGCTTCTCCGGCAGGTGGTTCTGGTACGTCTGAGAGGTGGTTCCGCCATGGCTGGCAGGTGATCGCGGACTGTCCCCCAGGTGGTTCTGGCATAGCCAGCAGTTGATATTGGCCTGTCCGGCAGGTGGTTCCAGCGAGTCCAACAGGTGGCTCCGGCGTTCTTGGCAGGTGGTTCCGGTCTGTCCGGTAGGTGTTTCCGGCGTGTCCGGCACGTGCTTCCGGCACGTCTGAGAGGTGGTTCCGTCATGCGCGGCAGGTGATTCCGTAGTGTCCGCCAGGTGGTTCTGGCATACCCGGCAGGTGATTTTGGCGTGTCCGGCAGGTGTTTCTGGCGAGTCGAGCAGGTGGCTCCGGCATGCTCGGCAGGTGCTTCCGGCGTCTCCGGCACTTGGTTCTGGTGTGTCTGAGAGCTGGTTCCGGCATGTCCAGCAGATGATTCCGGAGTGTCCGCCAAGTGGTTCTGGCATAGCCAGCAGGTGATTTTGGCGTGTCAGGGAGGTGGTACCGGTGAGTCGAGCAGGTGGTTCCGGCGTGCTCAGCAGGTGGTTCAGGCGGTTCTGTCAGGTGGTATCCGTCTGTTTGGGGTGTGGTTCCAGCATCTCATGAACACGTTTCTGGCACGTCTGAGATGTGGTTCCAGCAGGCCCGACAGGTGATTCCGCAGTGTCCGCCAAGCGGTTCTGGCGTAGTTGGCAGGTGATTTTGGCATGACCGGCAGGTGGTTCCAGCAAGCCCGGCAGGTGATTCCGAAGTGTTCCCCAACTGGTTTTGGCGTAGCCGGCAGGTGATTTCTGCGTGTCCGGCAGGTGGTTCTGGCGAGTCGAGCAGGTGGTTCCGGCGTGCTCGGCAGGTGCTTCCGGGGTCATTGGCACGTGGTTCTGGCATATCTGAGAGGTGGTTCCTGCATGCCCGGCAAATGATTCCGGAGTGTTCGCCAAGTGTTTCCGGCGTAGCCGGCAGGTGATTTTGCATGTCCAGCGGTCGTTCCGGCGGGTCGAGCCGGTGGTTCCGGCGTGTCCGGCAGGTGGTTCCGGTCTGTCCGGCAGGTCGTTCTGTGGTGTCCGGCACGAGGTTCAGTCTGAGAGGCTGTGCCGGCATTCCCCTCACGTGATTCCGGCTTGTCCCCGAAGTGGTGCTGGTGTAGCGGGCAGGTGATTTTGGCGTGTCCGGCAGGTGGTTCAGGCGAGTTGAGCAGGTGGTTGCAACGTGCTCGGCAGGTGCTTCCGGCGTCTGCGGCACGTGTTTCTGGCACATCTGACTGGTGGTTCCGGCACGCCCAAAAGTTGATTCCGGTCTGTCCGGTAGGTGGTTCCGGCGTGCACGGCACGGGGTTCTGGTACGTCTCAGAGGTGGTTGCGTATGCCCAACAGGTGATTCCGGACTGTCCGCCACGTGCTTCTGGCACGTCTGAGAGGTGGTTCCAACATGCCCGGCAGGTCATTTCGGAGAGTCGTCCAAGTGGTTCTGGCGTAGCCCGCAGGTGATTTTGGCGTGTCCGGCAGGTGGTTCCGCCGTGCTCGGCAGGTGGTTCAGGCATGGCCGTCACGTGGTTCCAGTCTGTCCAGGACGTGTTTCCAGCTTCTCCGGCAGGTGGTTCTGGTACGTCTGAGAGGTGGTTCCGCCATGGCTGGCAGGTGATCCCGGACTGTCCCCCAGGTGGTTCTGGCATAGCCAGCAGTTGATATTGGCCTGTCCGGCAGGTGGTTCCAGCGAGTCCAACAGGTGGCTCCGGCGTTCTTGGCAGGTGGTTCCGGTCTGTCCGGTAGGTGTTTCCGGCGTGTCCGGCACGTGCTTCCGGCACGTCTGAGAGGTCATTCCGGCATGCGCGGCAGGTGATTCCGTAGTGTCCGCCAGGTGGTTCTGGCATACCCGGCAGGTGATTTTGGCGTGTCCGGCAGGTGTTTCTGGCGAGTCGAGCAGGTGGCTCCGGCATGCTCGGCAGGTGCTTCCGGCGTCTCCGGCACGTGGTTCTGGTGTGTCTGAGAGCTGGTTCCGGCATGTCCGGCAGATGACGTTGGAGTGTACGCCAAGTGGTTCTAGCATACCCAGCAGGTGATTTTGGTGTGTCAGGGAGGTGGTACCGGTGAGTCGAGCAGGTGGTTCCGGCGTGCTCAGCAGGTGGTTCAGGCGGTTCTGGCAGGTGGTATCCGTCTGTTCGGGGTGTGGTTCCAGCATCTCATGAACACGTTTCTGGCACGTCTGAGATGTGGTTCCAGCCGGCCCGACAGGTGTTTCCGCAGTGTCCGCCAAGCGGTTCTGGCGTAGTTGGCAGGTGATTTTGGCATGACTGGCAGGTGGTTCCAGCAAGCCTGGCAGGTGATTCCAAAGTGTTCACCAACTGGTTGTGGCGTAGCCGGCAGGTGATTTTTGCGTGATCGGCAGGTGGTTCTGGCGAGTCGAGCAGGTGGTTCCGGCGTGCTCGGCTGGTGCTTCCGGGGTCATTGGCACGGGGTTCTGGCATGTCTGAGAGGTGGTTCCTGCATGCCCGGCAAGTGATTCCGGAGTGTTCGCCAAGTGGTTCTGGCATAGTCGGCAGGTGATTTTGGCATGTCCGGCAGGTGGTTCAGGCGAGTTGAGCAGGTGGTTCCAACGTGCTTGGCAGGTGGTTCCGGCGTCTCCGGCACGTGTTTCTGGCACATCTGACAGGTGGTTCCGGCATGCCCGAAAGGTGATTCCGGTCTGTCCGGTAGGTGGTTCCAGCCTGCACGGCATGTGGTTCTGGTACGTCTCAGAGGTGGTTGCGCATGCCCAACAGGTGATTCCGGACTGTCCGCCACATGGTTCTGGCACGTCTGAGAGGTGGTTCCGGCATGCCCGGCAGGTCATCCCAGAGAGTCCTCCAAGTGGTTCTGGCATAACACGCAGGTGATTTTGGCGTGTCTGGCAGGTTGTTCCGTTGTGCTTGGCAGGTGGTTCAGGCTTGGCCGGCAGGTGGTTCCAGACTGTCCAGGACGTGTTTCCAGCTTCTCCGGCTGGTGGTTCTGGTACGTTTGAGAGGTGGTTCCGCCATGGCTGGCAGGTGACTCCGGACCGTCCCCCAGGTGGTTCTGGCATAGCCAGCAGTTGATATTGGCCTGTCCGGCAGGTGGTTCCGGCGAGTCGAACAGGTGGCTCCGGCGTGCTCGGCAGGTGGTTCCGGTCTGTCCGGTAGGTGATTCCGGCGTGTCCGGCACGTGCTTCCGGCATGTCTGAGAGGTGGTTCCGGCATGCGCGACAGGTGATTTCGGAGTGTCCTCCAGGTGGTTCTGGCGTACCCGGCAGGTGATTTTGGCGTGTCCGGCAGGTGTTTCTGGCGAGTCGAGCAGGTGGCTCCGGCATGCTCGGCAGGTGGTTCCGGCATCTCCGGCACGTGGTTCTGGTGTGTCTGAGAGCTGGTTCCGGCATGTCCGGCAGATGATTCCGGAGTGTCCGCCAAGTGGTTCTGGCATACCCGGCTGGTGATTTGGGCATGTCAGGTAGGTGGCTCCGGCGTGCTCGGCAGGTTGTTCAGACGGGTCTGGCAGGTGTTTTCCGTCTGTTCGGGGTGTGGTTCCAGCATCTCATGCACATGGTTCTGGCACGTCTGAGATGTGGTTCCGGCCGGCCCGACAGGTGTTTCCACAGTGTCCGCCAAGTGGTACTGGCGTAGTTGGCAGGTGATTTTGGCATGACCGGCAGGTGGTTCCAGCTAGCCCGGCAGGTGATTCCAAAGTGTTCCCCAACTGGTTGTGGCGTAGCCGGCAGGTGATTTTTGCGTGTCCGGCAGGTGGTTCTGGCGAGTCGGGCAGGTGGTTCCGGCGTGCTCGGCAGGTGCTTCCGGGGTCATTGGCACGTGGTTCTGGCATATCTGAGAGGTGGTTCCGGCATGCCCGGCAGGTGATTCCGGAGTGTTCGCCAAGTGTTTCCGGCGTAGCCGGCAGGTGATTTTGCATGTCCAGCGGTCGTTCCGGCGGGTCGAGCCGGTGGTTCCGGCGTGTCCAGCAGGTGGTTCCAGTCTGTCCGGCAGGTGGTTCTGTGGTGTCCGGCACGAGGTTCAGTCTGAGAGGCTGTGCCAGCATTCCCCTCACGTGATTCCGGCTTGTCCCCGAAGTGGTGCTGGTGTAGCGGGCAGGTGATTTTGGCGTGTCCGGCAGGTGGTTCAGGCGAGTTGAGCAGGTGGTTGCAACGTGCTCGGCAGGTGCTTCCGGCGTCTCCGGCACGTGTTTCTGGCACAACTGACTGGTGGTTCCCGCATGCCCAAAAGTTGATTCCGGTCTGTCCGGTAGGTGGTTCCGGCGTGCACGGCACGGGGTTCTGGTACGTCTCAGAGGTGGTTGCGTATGCCCAACAGGTGATTCCGGACTGTCCGCCACGTGCTTCTGGCACGTCTGAGAGGTGGTTCCAACATGCCCGGCAGGTCATTTCGGAGAGTCGTCCAAGTGGTTCTGGCGTAGCCCGCAGGTGATTTTGGCGTGTCCGGCAGGTGGTTCCGCCGTGCTCGGCAGGTGGTTCAGGCATGGCCGTCACGTGGTTCCAGTCTGTCCAGGACGTGTTTCCAGCTTCTCCGGCAGGTGGTTCTGGTACGTCTGAGAGGTGGTTCCGCCATGGCTGGCAGGTGATCGCGGACTGTCCCCCAGGTGGTTCTGGCATAGCCAGCAGTTGATATTGGCCTGTCCGGCAGGTGGTTCCAGTGAGTCCAACAGGTGGCTCCGGCGTTCTTGGCAGGTGGTTCCGGTCTGTCCGGTAGGTGTTTCCGGCGTGTCCGGCACGTGCTTCCGGCACGTCTGAGAGGTGGTTCCGTCATGCACGGCAGGTGATTCCGTAGTGTCCGCCAGGTGGTTCTGGCATACCCGGCAGGTGATTTTGGCGTGTCCGGCAGGTGTTTCTGGCGAGTCGAGCAGGTGGCTCCGGCATGCTCGGCAGGTGCTTCCGGCGTCTCCGGCACTTGGTTCTGGTGTGTCTGAGAGCTGGTTCCGGCATGTCCAGCAGATGATTCCGGAGTGTCCGCCAAGTGGTTCTGGCATAGCCAGCAGGTGATTTTGGCGTGTCAGGGAGGTGGTACCGGTGAGTCGAGCAGGTGGTTCCGGCGTGCTCAGCAGGTGGTTCAGGCGGTTCTGTCAGGTGGTATCCGTCTGTTTGGGGTGTGGTTCCAGCATCTCATGAACACGTTTCTGGCACGTCTGAGATGTGGTTCCAGCAGGCCCGACAGGTGATTCCGCAGTGTCCGCCAAGCGGTTCTGGCGTAGTTGGCAGGTGATTTTGTCATGACCGGCAGGTGGTTCCAGCAAGCCCGGCAGGTGATTCCGAAGTGTTCCCCAACTGGTTTTGGCGTAGCCGGCAGGTGATTTCTGCGTGTCCGGCAGGTGGTTCTGGCGAGTCGAGCAGGTGGTTCCGGCGTGCTCGGCAGGTGCTTCCGGGGTCATTGGCACGTGGTTCTGGCATATCTGAGAGGTGGTTCCTGCATGCCCGGCAAATGATTCCGGAGTGTTCGCCAAGTGTTTCCGGCGTAGCCGGCAGGTGATTTTGCATGTCCAGCGGTCGTTCCGGCGGGTCGAGCCGGTGGTTCCGGCGTGTCCGGCAGGTGGTTCCGGTCTGTCCGGCAGGTCGTTCTGTGGTGTCCGGCACGAGGTTCAGTCTGAGAGGCTGTGCCGGCATTCCCCTCACGTGATTCCGGCTTGTCCCCGAAGTGGTGCTGGTGTAGCGGGCAGGTGATTTTGGCGTGTCCGGCAGGTGGTTCAGGCGAGTTGAGCAGGTGGTTGCAACGTGCTCGGCAGGTGCTTCCGGCGTCTGCGGCACGTGTTTCTGGCACATCTGACTGGTGGTTCCGGCACGCCCAAAAGTTGATTCCGGTCTGTCCGGTAGGTGGTTCCGGCGTGCACGGCACGGGGTTCTGGTACGTCTCAGAGGTGGTTGCGTATGCCCAACAGGTGATTCCGGACTGTCCGCCACGTGCTTCTGGCACGTCTGAGAGGTGGTTCCAACATGCCCGGCAGGTCATTTCGGAGAGTCGTCCAAGTGGTTCTGGCGTAGCCCGCAGGTGATTTTGGCGTGTCCGGCAGGTGGTTCCGCCGTGCTCGGCAGGTGGTTCAGGCATGGCCGTCACGTGGTTCCAGTCTGTCCAGGACGTGTTTCCAGCTTCTCCGGCAGGTGGTTCTGGTACGTCTGAGAGGTGGTTCCGCCATGGCTGGCAGGTGATCCCGGACTGTCCCCCAGGTGGTTCTGGCATAGCCAGCAGTTGATATTGGCCTGTCCGGCAGGTGGTTCCAGCGAGTCGAACAGGTGGCTCCGGCGTTCTTGGCAGGTGGTTCCGGTCTGTCCGGTAGGTGTTTCCGGCGTGTCCGGCACGTGCTTCCGGCACGTCTGAGAGGTCATTCCGGCATGCGCGGCAGGTGATTCCGTAGTGTCCGCCAGGTGGTTCTGGCATACCCGGCAGGTGATTTTGGCGTGTCCGGCAGGTGTTTCTGGCGAGTCGAGCAGGTGGCTCCGGCATGCTCGGCAGGTGCTTCCGGCGTCTCCGGCACGTGGTTCTGGTGTGTCTGAGAGCTGGTTCCGGCATGTCCGGCAGATGACGTTGGAGTGTACGCCAAGTGGTTCTAGCATACCCAGCAGGTGATTTTGGTGTGTCAGGGAGGTGGTACCGGTGAGTCGAGCAGGTGGTTCCGGCGTGCTCAGCAGGTGGTTCAGGCGGTTCTGGCAGGTGGTATCCGTCTGTTCGGGGTGTGGTTCCAGCATCTCATGAACACGTTTCTGGCACGTCTGAGATGTGGTTCCAGCCGGCCCGACAGGTGTTTCCGCAGTGTCCGCCAAGCGGTTCTGGCGTAGTTGGCAGGTGATTTTGGCATGACTGGCAGGTGGTTCCAGCAAGCCTGGCAGGTGATTCCAAAGTGTTCACCAACTGGTTGTGGCGTAGCCGGCAGGTGATTTTTGCGTGATCGGCAGGTGGTTCTGGCGAGTCGAGCAGGTGGTTCCGGCGTGCTCGGCTGGTGCTTCCGGGGTCATTGGCACGGGGTTCTGGCATGTCTGAGAGGTGGTTCCTGCATGCCCGGCAAGTGATTCCGGAGTGTTCGCCAAGTGGTTCTGGCATAGTCGGCAGGTGATTTTGGCATGTCCGGCAGGTGGTTCAGGCGAGTTGAGCAGGTGGTTCCAACGTGCTTGGCAGGTGGTTCCGGCGTCTCCGGCACGTGTTTCTGGCACATCTGACAGGTGGTTCCGGCATGCCCGAAAGGTGATTCCGGTCTGTCCGGTAGGTGGTTCCAGCCTGCACGGCATGTGGTTCTGGTACGTCTCAGAGGTGGTTGGCCATGCCCAACAGGTGATTCCGGACTGTCCGCCACATGGTTCTGGCACGTCTGAGAGGTGGTTCCGGCATGCCCGGCAGGTCATCCCAGAGAGTCCTCCAAGTGGTTCTGGCATAACACGCAGGTGATTTTGGCGTGTCTGGCAGGTTGTTCCGTTGTGCTTGGCAGGTGGTTCAGGCTTGGCCGGCAGGTGGTTCCAGACTGTCCAGGACGTGTTTCCAGCTTCTCCGGCTGGTGGTTCTGGTACGTTTGAGAGGTGGTTCCGCCATGGCTGGCAGGTGACTCCGGACCGTCCCCCAGGTGGTTCTGGCATAGCCAGCAGTTGATATTGGCCTGTCCGGCAGGTGGTTCCGGCGAGTCGAACAGGTGGCTCCGGCGTGCTCGGCAGGTGGTTCCGGTCTGTCCGGTAGGTGATTCCGGCGTGTCCGGCACGTGCTTCCGGCATGTCTGAGAGGTGGTTCCGGCATGCGCGACAGGTGATTTCGGAGTGTCCTCCAGGTGGTTCTGGCGTACCCGGCAGGTGATTTTGGCGTGTCCGGCAGGTGTTTCTGGCGAGTCGAGCAGGTGGCTCCGGCATGCTCGGCAGGTGGTTCCGGCATCTCCGGCACGTGGTTCTGGTGTGTCTGAGAGCTGGTTCCGGCATGTCCGGCAGATGATTCCGGAGTGTCCGCCAAGTGGTTCTGGCATACCCGGCTGGTGATTTGGGCATGTCAGGTAGGTGGCTCCGGCGTGCTCGGCAGGTTGTTCAGACGGGTCTGGCAGGTGTTTTCCGTCTGTTCGGGGTGTGGTTCCAGCATCTCATGCACATGGTTCTGGCACGTCTGAGATGTGGTTCCGGCCGGCCCGACAGGTGTTTCCACAGTGTCCGCCAAGTGGTACTGGCGTAGTTGGCAGGTGATTTTGGCATGACCGGCAGGTGGTTCCAGCTAGCCCGGCAGGTGATTCCAAAGTGTTCCCCAACTGGTTGTGGCGTAGCCGGCAGGTGATTTTTGCGTGTCCGGCAGGTGGTTCTGGCGAGTCGGGCAGGTGGTTCCGGCGTGCTCGGCAGGTGCTTCCGGGGTCATTGGCACGTGGTTCTGGCATATCTGAGAGGTGGTTCCGGCATGCCCGGCAGGTGATTCCGGACTGTTCGCCAAGTGTTTCCGGCGTAGCCGGCAGGTGATTTTGCATGTCCAGCGGTCGTTCCGGCGGGTCGAGCCGGTGGTTCCGGC
Organism: Equus caballus; assembly: GCF_041296265.1. NCBI lineage: Eukaryota > Metazoa > Chordata > Mammalia > Perissodactyla > Equidae > Equus > Equus caballus. The sequence goes on along the minus strand of NC_091711.1, from coordinate 2,773,878 downwards.
GTGTCCAGCAGGTGGTTCCAGTCTGTCCGGCAGGTGGTTCTGTGGTGTCCGGCACGAGGTTCAGTCTGAGAGGCTGTGCCAGCATTCCCCTCACGTGATTCCGGCTTGTCCCCGAAGTGGTGCTGGTGTAGCGGGCAGGTGATTTTGGCGTGTCCGGCAGGTGGTTCAGGCGAGTTGAGCAGGTGGTTGCAACGTGCTCGGCAGGTGCTTCCGGCGTCTCCGGCACGTGTTTCTGGCACAACTGACTGGTGGTTCCCGCATGCCCAAAAGTTGATTCCGGTCTGTCCGGTAGGTGGTTCCGGCGTGCACGGCACGGGGTTCTGGTACGTCTCAGAGGTGGTTGCGTATGCCCAACAGGTGATTCCGGACTGTCCGCCACGTGCTTCTGGCACGTCTGAGAGGTGGTTCCAACATGCCCGGCAGGTCATTTCGGAGAGTCGTCCAAGTGGTTCTGGCGTAGCCCGCAGGTGATTTTGGCGTGTCCGGCAGGTGGTTCCGCCGTGCTCGGCAGGTGGTTCAGGCATGGCCGTCACGTGGTTCCAGTCTGTCCAGGACGTGTTTCCAGCTTCTCCGGCAGGTGGTTCTGGTACGTCTGAGAGGTGGTTCCGCCATGGCTGGCAGGTGATCGCGGACTGTCCCCCAGGTGGTTCTGGCATAGCCAGCAGTTGATATTGGCCTGTCCGGCAGGTGGTTCCAGTGAGTCCAACAGGTGGCTCCGGCGTTCTTGGCAGGTGGTTCCGGTCTGTCCGGTAGGTGTTTCCGGCGTGTCCGGCACGTGCTTCCGGCACGTCTGAGAGGTGGTTCCGTCATGCACGGCAGGTGATTCCGTAGTGTCCGCCAGGTGGTTCTGGCATACCCGGCAGGTGATTTTGGCGTGTCCGGCAGGTGTTTCTGGCGAGTCGAGCAGGTGGCTCCGGCATGCTCGGCAGGTGCTTCCGGCGTCTCCGGCACTTGGTTCTGGTGTGTCTGAGAGCTGGTTCCGGCATGTCCAGCAGATGATTCCGGAGTGTCCGCCAAGTGGTTCTGGCATAGCCAGCAGGTGATTTTGGCGTGTCAGGGAGGTGGTACCGGTGAGTCGAGCAGGTGGTTCCGGCGTGCTCAGCAGGTGGTTCAGGCGGTTCTGTCAGGTGGTATCCGTCTGTTTGGGGTGTGGTTCCAGCATCTCATGAACACGTTTCTGGCACGTCTGAGATGTGGTTCCAGCAGGCCCGACAGGTGATTCCGCAGTGTCCGCCAAGCGGTTCTGGCGTAGTTGGCAGGTGATTTTGTCATGACCGGCAGGTGGTTCCAGCAAGCCCGGCAGGTGATTCCGAAGTGTTCCCCAACTGGTTTTGGCGTAGCCGGCAGGTGATTTCTGCGTGTCCGGCAGGTGGTTCTGGCGAGTCGAGCAGGTGGTTCCGGCGTGCTCGGCAGGTGCTTCCGGGGTCATTGGCACGTGGTTCTGGCATATCTGAGAGGTGGTTCCTGCATGCCCGGCAAATGATTCCGGAGTGTTCGCCAAGTGTTTCCGGCGTAGCCGGCAGGTGATTTTGCATGTCCAGCGGTCGTTCCGGCGGGTCGAGCCGGTGGTTCCGGCGTGTCCGGCAGGTGGTTCCGGTCTGTCCGGCAGGTCGTTCTGTGGTGTCCGGCACGAGGTTCAGTCGGAGAGGCTGTGCCGGCATTCCCCTCACGTGATTCCGGCTTGTCCCCGAAGTGGTGCTGGTGTAGCGGGCAGGTGATTTTGGCGTGTCCGGCAGGTGGTTCAGGCGAGTTGAGCAGGTGGTTGCCACGTGCTCGGCAGGTGCTTCCGGCGTCTGCGGCACGTGTTTCTGGCACATCTGACTGGTGGTTCCGGCACGCCCAAAAGTTGATTCCGGTCTGTCCGGTAGGTGGTTCCGGCGTGCACGGCACGGGGTTCTGGTACGTCTCAGAGGTGGTTGCGTATGCCCAACAGGTGATTCCGGACTGTCCGCCACGTGCTTCTGGCACGTCTGAGAGGTGGTTCCAACATGCCCGGCAGGTCATTTCGGAGAGTCGTCCAAGTGGTTCTGGCGTAGCCCGCAGGTGATTTTGGCGTGTCCGGCAGGTGGTTCCGCCGTGCTCGGCAGGTGGTTCAGGCATGGCCGTCACGTGGTTCCAGTCTGTCCAGGACGTGTTTCCAGCTTCTCCGGCAGGTGGTTCTGGTACGTCTGAGAGGTGGTTCCGCCATGGCTGGCAGGTGATCCCGGACTGTCCCCCAGGTGGTTCTGGCATAGCCAGCAGTTGATATTGGCCTGTCCGGCACGTGGTTCCAGCGAGTCGAACAGGTGGCTCCGGCGTTCTTGGCAGGTGGTTCCGGTCTGTCCGGTAGGTGTTTCCGGCGTGTCCGGCACGTGCTTCCGGCACGTCTGAGAGGTCGTTCCGGCATGCGCGGCAGGTGATTCCGTAGTGTCCGCCAGGTGGTTCTGGCATACCCGGCAGGTGATTTTGGCGTGTCCGGCAGGTGTTTCTGGCGAGTCGAGCAGGTGGCTCCGGCATGCTCGGCAGGTGCTTCCGGCGTCTCCGGCACGTGGTTCTGGTGTGTCTGAGAGCTGGTTCCGGCATGTCCGGCAGATGACGTTGGAGTGTACGCCAAGTGGTTCTAGCATACCCAGCAGGTGATTTTGGTGTGTCAGGGAGGTGGTACCGGTGAGTCGAGCAGGTGGTTCCGGCGTGCTCAGCAGGTGGTTCAGGCGGTTCTGGCAGGTGGTATCCGTCTGTTCGGGGTGTGGTTCCAGCATCTCATGAACACGTTTCTGGCACGTCTGAGATGTGGTTCCAGCCGGCCCGACAGGTGTTTCCGCAGTGTCCGCCAAGCGGTTCTGGCGTAGTTGGCAGGTGATTTTGGCATGACTGGCAGGTGGTTCCAGCAAGCCTGGCAGGTGATTCCAAAGTGTTCACCAACTGGTTGTGGCGTAGCCGGCAGGTGATTTTTGCGTGATCGGCAGGTGGTTCTGGCGAGTCGAGCAGGTGGTTCCGGCGTGCTCGGCTGGTGCTTCCGGGGTCATTGGCACGGGGTTCTGGCATGTCTGAGAGGTGGTTCCTGCATGCCCGGCAAGTGATTCCGGAGTGTTCGCCAAGTGGTTCTGGCATAGTCGGCAGGTGATTTTGGCATGTCCGGCAGGTGGTTCAGGCGAGTTGAGCAGGTGGTTCCAACGTGCTTGGCAGGTGGTTCCGGCGTCTCCGGCACGTGTTTCTGGCACATCTGACAGGTGGTTCCGGCATGCCCAAAAGGTGATTCCGGTCTGTCCGGTAGGTGGTTCCAGCCTGCACGGCATGTGGTTCTGGTACGTCTCAGAGGTGGTTGCGCATGCCCAACAGGTGATTCCGGACTGTCCGCCACATGGTTCTGGCACGTCTGAGAGGTGGTTCCGGCATGCCCGGCAGGTCATCCCAGAGAGTCCTCCAAGTGGTTCTGGCATAACACGCAGGTGATTTTGGCGTGTCTGGCAGGTTGTTCCGTTTTGCTTGGCAGGTGGTTCAGGCTTGGCCGGCAGGTGGTTCCAGACTGTCCAGGACGTGTTTCCAGCTTCTCCGGCTGGTGGTTCTGGTACGTTTGAGAGGTGGTTCCGCCATGGCTGGCAGGTGACTCCGGACCGTCCCCCAGGTGGTTCTGGCATAGCCAGCAGTTGATATTGGCCTGTCCGGCAGGTGGTTCCGGCGAGTCGAACAGGTGGCTCCGGCGTGCTCGGCAGGTGGTTCCGGTCTGTCCGGTAGGTGATTCCGGCGTGTCCGGCACGTGCTTCCGGCATGTCTGAGAGGTGGTTCCGGCATGCGCGACAGGTGATTTCGGAGTGTCCTCCAGGTGGTTCTGGCGTACCCGGCAGGTGATTTTGGCGTTTCCGGCAGGTGTTTCTGGCGAGTCGAGCAGGTGGCTCCGGCATGCTCGGCAGGTGGTTCCGGCATCTCCGGCACGTGGTTCTGGTGTGTCTGAGAGCTGGTTCCGGCATGTCCGGCAGATGATTCCGGAGTGTCCGCCAAGTGGTTCTGGCATACCCGGCTGGTGATTTGGGCATGTCAGGTAGGTGGCTCCGGCGTGCTCGGCAGGTTGTTCAGACGGGTCTGGCAGGTGTTTTCCGTCTGTTCGGGGTGTGGTTCCAGCATCTCATGCACATGGTTCTGGCACGTCTGAGATGTGGTTCCGGCCGGCCCGACAGGTGTTTCCACAGTGTCCGCCAAGTGGTACTGGCGTAGTTGGCAGGTGATTTTGGCATGACCGGCAGGTGGTTCCAGCTAGCCCGGCAGGTGATTCCAAAGTGTTCCCCAACTGGTTGTGGCGTAGCCGGCAGGTGATTTTTGCGTGTCCGGCAGGTGGTTCTGGCGAGTCGGGCAGGTGGTTCCGGCGTGCTCGGCAGGTGCTTCCGGGGTCATTGGCACGTGGTTCTGGCATATCTGAGAGGTGGTTCCGGCATGCCCGGCAGGTGATTCCGGAGTGTTCGCCAAGTGTTTCCGGCGTAGCCGGCAGGTGATTTTGCATGTCCAGCGGTCGTTCCGGCGGGTCGAGCCGGTGGTTCCGGCGTGTCCGGCAGGTGGTTCCGGTCTGTCCGGCAGGTGGTTCTGTGGTGTCCGGCACGAGGTTCAGTCTGAGAGGCTGTGCCAGCATTCCCCTCACGTGATTCCGGCTTGTCCCCGAAGTGGTGCTGGTGTAGCGGGCAGGTGATTTTGGCGTGTCCGGCAGGTGGTTCAGGCGAGTTGAGCAGGTGGTTGCAACGTGCTCGGCAGGTGCTTCCGGCGTCTCCGGCACGTGTTTCTGGCACAACTGACTGGTGGTTCCCGCATGCCCAAAAGTTGATTCCGGTCTGTCCGGTAGGTGGTTCCGGCGTGCACGGCACGGGGTTCTGGTACGTCTCAGAGGTGGTTGCGTATGCCCAACAGGTGATTCCGGACTGTCCGCCACGTGCTTCTGGCACGTCTGAGAGGTGGTTCCAACATGCCCGGCAGGTCATTTCGGAGAGTCGTCCAAGTGGTTCTGGCGTAGCCCGCAGGTGATTTTGGCGTGTCCGGCAGGTGGTTCCGCCGTGCTCGGCAGGTGGTTCAGGCATGGCCGTCACGTGGTTCCAGTCTGTCCAGGACGTGTTTCCAGCTTCTCCGGCAGGTGGTTCTGGTACGTCTGAGAGGTGGTTCCGCCATGGCTGGCAGGTGATCGCGGACTGTCCCCCAGGTGGTTCTGGCATAGCCAGCAGTTGATATTGGCCTGTCCGGCAGGTGGTTCCAGCGAGTCCAACAGGTGGCTCCGGCGTTCTTGGCAGGTGGTTCCGGTCTGTCCGGTAGGTGTTTCCGGCGTGTCCGGCACGTGCTTCCGGCACGTCTGAGAGGTCGTTCCGGCATGCGCGGCAGGTGATTCCGTAGTGTCCGCCAGGTGGTTCTGGCATACCCGGCAGGTGATTTTGGCGTGTCCGGCAGGTGTTTCTGGCGAGTCGAGCAGGTGGCTCCGGCATGCTCGGCAGGTGCTTCCGGCGTCTCCGGCACTTGGTTCTGGTGTGTCTGAGAGCTGGTTCCGGCATGTCCGGCAGATGACGCCGGAGTGTCCGCCAAGTGGTTCTGGCATACCCAGCAGGTGATTTTGGTGTGTCAGGGAGGTGGTACCGGTGAGTCGAGCAGGTGGTTCCGGCGTGCTCAGCAGGTGGTTCAGGCGGTTCTGGCAGGTGGTATCCGTCTGTTCGGGGTGTGTTTCCAGCATCTCATGAACACGTTTCTGGCACGTCTGAGATGTGGTTCCAGCCGGCCCGACAGGTGTTTCCGCAGTGTCCGCCAAGCTGTTCTGGCGTAGTTGGCAGGTGATTTTGGGATGACTGGCAGGTGGTTCCAGCAAGCATGGCAGGTGATTCCAAAGTGTTCACCAACTGGTTGTGGCGTAGCCGGCAGGTGATTTTTGCGTGATCGGCAGGTGGTTCTGGCGAGTCGAGCAGGTGGTTCCGGCGTGCTCGGCTGGTGCTTCCCGGGTCATTGGCACGGGGTTCTGGCATGTCTGAGAGGTGGTTCCTGCATGCCCGGCAAGTGATTCCAGAGTGTTCGCCAAGTGGTTCTGGCATAGTCGGCAGGTGATTTTGGCATTTCTGGCAGGTGGTTCAGGCGAGTTGAGCAGGTGGTTCCAACGTGCTTGGCAGGTGGTTCGGGCGTCTCCGGCACGTGTTTCTGGCACATCTGACAGGTGGTTCCGGCATGCCCGAAAGGTGATTCCGGTCTGTCCGGTAGGTGGTTCCAGCCTGCACGGCATGTGGTTCTGGTACGTCTCAGAGGTGGTTGCGTATGCCCAACAGGTGACTTCGGACTGTCCGCCACATGGTTCTGGCACTTCTGAGAGGTGGTTCCGGCATGCCCGGCAGGTCATCCCAGAGAGTCCTCCAAGTGGTTCTGGCATAACACGCAGGTGATTTTGGCGTGTCTGGCAGGTTGTTCCGTTGTGCTTGGCAGGTGGTTCAGGCTTGGTCGGCAGGTGGTTCCAGACTGTCCAGGACGTGTTTCCAGCTTCTCCGGCAGGTGGTTCTGGTACGTCTGAGAGGTGGTTCCGCCATGGCTGGCAGGTGATTCGAGACCGTCCCCCAGGTGGTTCTGGCATAGCCAGCAGTTGATATTGGCCTGTCCGGCAGTTGGTTCCAGCGAGTCGAACAGGTGGCTCTGGCGTTCTTGGCAGGAGGTTCCGGTCTGTCCGGTAGGTGTTTCCGGTGTGTCTGGCACGTGCTTCCGGCACGTCGGAGAGGTGGTTCCGGCATGCGCGACAGGTGATTTCGGAGTGTCCGCCAGGTGGTTCTGGCGTACCCGGCAGGTGATTTTGGCGTGTCCGGCAGGTGTTTCTGGCGAGTCGAGCAGGTGGCTCCGGCATGCTCGGCAGGTGCTTCCGGCGTCTCCGGCACGTGGTTCTGGTGTGTCTGAGAGCTGGTTCCGGCATGTCCGGCAGATGATTCCGGAGTGTCCGCCAAGTGGTTCTGGCATACCCGGCTGGTGATTTGGGCCTGTCAGGTAGGTGGTTCCGGCGAGTCGAGCAGGTGGCTCCGGCGTGCTCGGCAGGTTGTTCAGACTGGTCTGGCAGGTGTGTTCCGTCAGTTCGGGGTGTGGTTCCAGCATCTCATGCACATGGTTCTGGCACGTCTGAGATGTGGTTCGGGCCGGCCCGACAGGTGTTTCCACAGTGTCCACCAAGTGGTACTGGCGTAGTTGGCAGGTGATTTTGGCATGACCGGCAGGTGGTTCCAGCAAGCCCGGCAGGTGATTCCGAAGTGTTCCCCAACTGGTTGTGGCGTAGCCGGCAGGTGATTTTTGCGTGTCCGGCAGGTGGTTCTGGCGAGTCGAGCAGGTGGTTCCGGCGTGCTCGGCAGGTGCTTCCGGGGTCATTGGCACGTGGTTCTGGCATATCTGAGAGGTGGTTCCGGCATGCCCGGCAGGTGATTCCGGACTGTTCGCCAAGTGTTTCCGGCATAGCCGGCAGGTGATTTTGCATGTCCAGCGGTCGTTCCGGCGGGTCGAGCCGGTGGTTCCGGCGTGTCCGGCAGGTGGTTCCGGTCTGTCCGGCAGGTGGTTCTGTGGTGTCCGGCACGAGGTTCAGTCTGAGAGGCTGTGCCGGCATGCCCCTCACGTGATTCCGGCTTGTCCCCGAAGTGGTGCTGGTGTAGCGGGCAGGTGATTTTGGCGTGTCCGGCAGGTGGTTCAGGCGAGTTGAGCAGGTGGTTGCGACGTGCTCGGCAGGTGCTTCCGGCGTCTGCGGCACGTGTTTCCGGCACATCTGACTGGTGGTTCCGGCATGCCCAAAAGTTGATTCCGGTCTGTCCAGTAGGTGGTTCCGGCGTGCACGGCACGTGGTTCTGGTACGTCTCAGAGGTGGTTGCGTATGCCCAACAGGTGATTCCGGACTGTCCGCCACGTGCTTCTGGCACGTCTGAGAGGTGGTTCCAACATGCCCGGCAGGTCATTTCGGAGAGTCGTCCAAGTGGTTCTGGCGTAGCCCGCAGGTGATTTTGGCGTGTCCGGCAGGTGGTTCCGCCGTGCTCGGCAGGTGGTTCAGGCATGGCCGTCACGTGGTTCCAGTCTGTCCAGGACGTGTTTCCAGCTTCTCCGGCAGGTGGTTCTGGTACGTCTGAGAGGTGGTTCCGCCATGGTTGGCAGGTGATCCCGGACTGTCCCCCAGGTGGTTCTGGCATAGCCAGCAGTTGATATTGGCCTGTCCGGCAGGTGGTTCCAGCGAGTCCAACAGGTGGCTCCGGCGTTCTTGGCAGGTGGTTCCGGTCTGTCCGGTAGGTGTTTCCGGCGTGTCTGGCACGTGCTTCCGGCACGTCTGAGAGGTGGTTCCGGCATGCGCGGAAGGTGATTCCGTAGTGTCCGCCAGGTGGTTCTGGCATACCCGGCAGGTGATTTTGGCGTGTCCGGCAGGTGTTTCTGGCGAGTCGAGCAGGTGGCTCCGGCATGCTCGGCAGGTGCTTCCGGCGTCTCCGGCACTTGGTTCTGGTGTGTCTGAGAGCTGGTTCCGGCATGTCCGGCAGATGATTCCGGAGTGTCCGCCAAGTGGTTCTGGCATAGCCAGCAGGTGATTTTGGCGTGTCAGGGAGGTGGTACCAGTGAGTCGAGCAGGAGGTTCCGGCGTGCTCAGCAGGTGGTTCAGGCGGTTCTGGCAGGTGGTATCCGTCTGTTCGGGGTGTGGTTCCAGCATCTCATGAACACGTTTCTGGCACGTCTGAGATGTGGTTCCAGCCGGCCCGACAGGTGTTTCCGCAGTGTCCGCCAAGCGGTTCTGGCGTAGTTGGCAGGTGATTTTGGCATGACTGGCAGGTGGTTCCAGCAAGCCTGGCAGGTGATTCCAAAGTGTTCACCAACTGGTTGTGGCGTAGCCGGCAGGTGATTTTTGTGTGATCGGCAGGTGGTTCTGGCGAGTCGAGCAGGTGGTTCCGGCGTGCTCGGCTGGTGCTTCCGGGGTCATTGGCACGGGGTTCTGGCATGTCTGAGAGGTGGTTCCTGCATGCCCGGCAAGTGATTCCGGAGTGTTCGCCAAGTGGTTCTGGCATAGTCGGCAGGTGATTTTGGCATGTCCGGCAGGTGGTTCAGGCGAGTTGAGCAGGTGGTTCCAACGTGCTTGGCAGGTGCTTCCGGCGTCTCCGGCACGTGTTTCTGGCACATCTGACAGGTGGTTCCGGCATGCCCGAAAGGTGATTCCGGTCTGTCCGGTAGGTGGTTCGAGCCTGCACGGCATGTGGTTCTGGTACGTCTCAGAGGTGGTTGCGCATGCCCAACAGGTGATTCCGGACTGTCCGCCACATGGTTCTGGCACGTCTGAGAGGTGGTTCCGGCATGCCCGGCAGGTCATCCCAGAGAGTCCTCCAAGTGGTTCTGGCATAACACGCAGGTGATTTTGGCGTGTCTGGCAGGTTGTTCCGTTGTGCTTGGCAGGTGGTTCAGGCTTGGCCGGCAGGTGGTTCCAGACTGTCCAGGACGTGTTTCCAGCTTCTCCGGCAGTTGGTTCTGGTACGTCTGAGAGGTGGTTCCGCCATGGCTGGCAGGTGATTCCGGACCGTCCCCCAGGTGGTTCTGGCATAGCCAGCATTTGATATTGGCCTGTCCGGCAGGTGGTTCCAGCGAGTCGAACAGGTGGCTCCGGCGTGCTCGGCAGGTGGTTCCGGTCTGTCCGGTAGGTGATTCCGGCGTGTCCGGCACGTGCTTCCGGCACGTCTGAGAGGTGGTTCCGGCGTGCGCGACAGGTGATTTCGGAGTGTCCTCCAGGTGGTTCTGGCGTACCCGGCAGGTGATTTTGGCGTGTCCGGCAGGTGTTTCTGGCGAGTCGAGCAGGTGGCTCCGGCATGCTCGGCAGGTGCTTCCGGCGTCTCCGGCACGTGGTTCTGGTGTGTCTGAGAGCTGGTTCCGGCATGTCCGGCAGATGATTCCGGAGTGTCCGCCAAGTGGTTCTGGCATACCCGGCTGGTGATTTGGGCCTGTCAGGTAGGTGGTTCCGGCGAGTCGAGCAGGTGGCTCCGGCGTGCTCGGCAGGTTGTTCAGACGGGTCTGGCAGGTGTTTTTCGTCTGTTCGGGGTGTGGTTCCAGCATCTCATGCACATGGTTCTGGCACGTCTGAGATGTGGTTCCGGCCGGCCCGACAGGTGTTTCCACAGTGTCCGCCAAGTGGTACTGGCGTAGTTGGCAGGTGATTTTGGCATGACCGGCAGGTGGTTCCAGCAAGACCGGCAGGTGATTCCGAAGTGTTCCCCAACTGGTTGTGGCGTAGCCGGCAGGTGATTTTTGCGTGTCCGGCAGGTGGTTCTGGCGAGTCGAGCAGGTGGTTCCGGCGTGCTCGGCAGGTGCTTCCGGGGTCATTGGCACGTGGTTCTGGCATATCTGAGGTGGTTCCGGCATGCCCGGCAGGTGATTCCGGAGTGTTCGCCAAGTGTTTACGGCGTAGCCGGCAGGTGATTTTGCATGTCCAGCGGTCGTTCCGGTGGGTCGAGCCGGTGGTTGCGGCGTGTCCGGCAGGTGGTTCCGGTCTCTCCGGCAGGTGGTTCTGTGGTGTCCAGCACGAGGTTCAATCTGAGAGGCTGTGCCGGCATGCCCCTCACGTGATTCCGGCTTGTCCCCGAAGTGGTGCTGGTGTAGCGGGCAGGTGATTTTGGCGTGTCCGGCAGGTGGTTCAGGCGAGTTGAGCAGGTGGTTGCGACGTGCTCGGCAGGTGCTTCCGGCGTCTCCGGCACGTGTTTCTGGCACATCTGACTGGTGGTTCCGGCATGCCCAAAAGTTGATTCCGGTCTGTCCGGTAGGTGGTTCCGGCGTGCACGGTACGTGGTTCTGGTACGTCTCAGAGGTGGTTGCGTATGCCCAACAGGTGATTCCGGACTGTCCGCCACGTGCTTCTGGCACGTCTGAGAGGTGGTTCCAACATGCCCAGCAGGTCATTTCGGAGAGTCGTCCACGTGGTTCTGGGGTAGTCCGCAGGTGATTTTGGCGTGTCCGGCAGGTGGTTCCGCCGTGCTCGGCAGTTGGTTCAGGCATGGCCGTCACGTGGTTCCAGTCTGTCCAGGACGTGTTTCCAACTTGTCCGGCAGGTGGTTCTGGTACGTGTGAGAGGTGGTTCCGCCATGGCTGCCAGGTGATCCCGGACTCTCCCCCAGGTGTTTCTGGCATTGCCAGCAGTTGATATTGGCCTGTCCGGCAGGTGGTTCCAGCGAGTCGAACAGGTGGCTCCGGCGTTCTTGGCAGGTGGTTCCGGTCTGTCCGGTAGATGTTTCCGTCGTGTCTGGTACGTGCTTCCGGCACGTCTGAGAGGTGGTTCCGGCATGCGTGTCAGGTGACTCCGTAGTGTCCCCCAGGTGGTTCTGGCATACCCGGCAGGTGATTTTGGCGTGTCCGGCAGGTGTTTCTGGCGAGTCGAGAAGGTGGCTCCGGCATGCTCGGCAGGTGCTTCCGGCGTCTCCGGCACTTGGTTCTGGTGTGTCTGAGAGCTGGTTCCAGCATGTCCAGCAGATGATTCCGGAGTGTTCGCCAAGTGGTTCTGGCATAGCCAGCAGGTGATTTTGGCGTGTCAGGGAGGTGGTACCGGTGAGTCGAGCAGGTGGTTCCGGCGTGCTCAGCAGGTGGTTCAGGCGGTTCTGTCAGGTGTTATCCGTCTGTTTGGGGTGTGGTTCCAGCATCTCATGAACACGTTTCTGGCACGTCTGAGATGTGGTTCCAGTCGGCCCGACAGTTGTGTCCGCAGTGTCCGCCAAGCGGTTCTGGCGTAGTTGGCAGGTGATTTTGGCATGACTGGCAGGTGGTTCCAGCAAGCCTGGCAGGTGATTCCAAAGTGTTCCCCAACTGGTTGTGGCGTAGCCGGCAGGTGATTTTTGCGTGTCCGGCAGGTGGTTCTGGCGGGTAGAGCAGGTGGTTCCGGCGTGCTCGGCAGGTCCTTCCGGGGTCATTGGCACGTGGTTCTGGCATATCTGAGAGGGGGTTCCGGCATGCCCGGCAGGTGATTCCGGAGTGTTCACCAAGTGTTTCCGGCGTAGCCGGCAGGTGATTTTGCATGTCCAGCGGTCGTTCCGGCGGGTCGAGCCGGTGGTTCCGGCGTGTCCGGCAGGTGGTTCCGGTCTGTCCGGCAGGTGGTTCTGTGGTGTCCGGCACGAGGTTCAGTCTGAGAGGCTGTGCCGGCATGCCCCTCACGTGATTCCGGCTTGTCCCCGAAGTGGTGCTGGTGTAGCGGGCAGGTGATTTTGGCGTGTCCGGCAGGTGGTTCAGGCGAGTTGAGCAGGTGGTTGCGACGTGCTCGGCAGGTGCTTCCGGCGTCTGCGGCACGTGTTTCTGGCACATCTGACTGGTGGTTCCGGCATGCCCAAAAGTTGATTCCGGTCTGTCCGGTAGGTGGTTCCGGCGTGCACGGCACGTGGTTCTGGTACGTCTCAGAGGTGGTTGCGTATGCCCAACAGGTGATTCCGGACTGTCCGCCACGTGCTTCTGGCACGTCTGAGAGGTGGTTCCAACATGCCCGGCAGGTCATTTCGGAGAGTCGTCCAAGTGGTTCTGGCGTAGCCCGCAGGTGATTTTGGCGTGTCCGGCAGGTGGTTCCGCCGTGCTCGGCAGGTGGTTCAGGCATGGCCGTCACGTGGTTCCAGTCTGTCCAGGACGTGTTTCCAGCTTCTCCGGCAGGTGGTTCTGGTACGTCTGAGAGGTGGTTCCGCCATGGCTGGCAGGTGATCCCGGACTGTCCCCCAGGTGGTTCTGGCATAGCCAGCAGTTGATATTGGCCTGTCCGGCAGGTGGTTCCAGCGAGTCCAACAGGTGGCTCCGGCGTTCTTGGCAGGTGGTTCCGGTCTGTCCGGTAGGTGTTTCCGGCGTGTCTTGCACGTGCTTCCGGCACGTGTGAGAGGTGGTTCCGGCATGCGCGGCAGGTGATTCCGTAGTTTCCGCCAGGTGGTTCCGGCATGCCCGGCAGGTCATCGCAGAGAGTCCTCCAAGTGGTTCTGGCATAACACGCAGGTGATTTTGGCGTGTCTGGCAGGTTGTTCCGTTGTGCTTGGCAGGTGGTTCAGGCTTGGCCGGCAGGTGGTTCCAGACTGTCCAGGACGTGTTTCCAGCTTCTCCGGCAGGTGGTTCTGGTACGTCTGAGAGGTGGTTCCGCCATGGCTGGCAGGTGATTCCGGACCGTCCCCCAGGTGGTTCTGGCATAGCCAGCATTTGATATTGGCCTGTCCGGCAGGTGGTTCCAGCGAGTCGAACAGGTGGCTCCGGCGTGCTCGGCAGGTGGTTCCGGTCTGTCCGGTAGGTGATTCCGGCGTGTCCGGCACGTGCTTCCGGCACGTCTGAGAGGTGGTTCCGGCATGCGCGACAGGTGATTTCGGAGTGTCCTCCAGGTGGTTCTGGCGTACCCGGCAGGTGATTTTGGCGTGTCCGGCAGGTGTTTCTGGCGAGTCGAGCAGGTGGCTCCGGCATGCTCGGCAGGTGCTTCCGGCGTCTCCGGCACGTGGTTCTGGTGTGTCTGAGAGCTGGTTCCGGCATGTCCGGCAGATGATTCCGGAGTGTCCGCCAAGTGGTTCTGGCATACCCGGCTGGTGATTTGGGCCTGTCAGGTAGGTGGTTCCGGCGAGTCGAGCAGGTGGCTCCGGCGTGCTCGGCAGGTTGTTCAGACGGGTCTGGCAGGTGTTTTTCGTCTGTTCGGGGTGTGGTTCCAGGATCTCATGCACATGGTTCTGGCACGTCTGAGATGTGGTTCCGGCCGGCCCGACAGGTGTTTCCACAGTGTCCGCCAAGTGGTACTGGCGTAGTTGGCAGGTGATTTTGGCATGACCGGCAGGTGGTTCCAGCAAGCCCGGCAGGTGATTCCGAAGTGTTCCCCAACTGGTTGTGGCGTAGCCGGCAGGTGATTTTTGCGTGTCCGGCAGGTGGTTCTGGCGAGTCGAGCAGGTGGTTCCGGCGTGCTCGGCAGGTGCTTCCGGGGTCATTGGCACATGGTTCTGGCATATCTGAGGTGTTCCGGCATGCCCGGCAGGTGATTCCGGAGTGTTCGCCAAGTGTTTACGGCGTAGCCGGCAGGTGATTTTGCATGTCCAGCGGTCGTTCCGGTGGGTCGAGCCGGTGGTTGCGGCGTGTCCGGCAGGTGGTTCCGGTCTCTCCGGCAGGTGGTTCTGTGGTGTCCAGCACGAGGTTCAATCTGAGAGGCTGTGCCGGCATGCCCCTCACGTGATTCCGGCTTGTCCCCGAAGTGGTGCTGGTGTAGCGGGCAGGTGATTTTGGCGTGTCCGGCAGGTGGTTCATGCGAGTTGAGCAGGTGGTTGCGACGTGCTCGGCAGGTGCTTCCGGCGTCTGCGGCACGTGTTTCTGGCACTTCTGACTGGTGGTTCCGGCATGCCCAAAAGTTGATTCCGGTCTGTCCGGTAGGTGGTTCCGGCGTGCACGGTACGTGGTTCTGGTACGTCTCAGAGGTGTTTGCGTATGCCCAACAGGTGATTCCGGACTGTCCGCCACGTGCTTCTGGCACGTCTGAGAGGTGGTTCCAACATGCCCAGCAGGTCATTTCGGAGAGTCGTCCACGTGGTTCTGGGGTAGTCCTCAGGTGATTTTGGCGTGTCCGGCAGGTGGTTCCGCCGTGCTCGGCAGTTGGTTCAGGCATGGCCGTCACGTGGTTCCAGCCTGTCCAGGACGTGTTTCCAGCTTGTCCGGCAGGTGGTTCTGGTACGTCTGAGAGGTGGTTCCGCCATGGCTGCCAGGTGATCCCGGACTCTCCTCCAGGTGTTTCTGGCATTGCCAGCAGTTGATATTGGCCTGTCCGGCAGGTGGTTCCAGCGAGTCGAACAGGTGGCTCCGGCGTTCTTGGCAGGTGGTTCCAGTCTGTCCGGTAGGTGTTTCCGGCGTGTCTGGCACGTGCTTCCGGCACGTCTGAGCGGTGGTTCCAACATGCCCGGCAGGTCATTTCGGAGAGTCGTCCAAGTGGTTCTGGCGTAGCCCGCAGGTGATTTTGGCGTGTCCGGCAGGTGGTTCCGCCGTGCTCGGCAGGTGGTTCAGGCATGGCCGTCACGTGGTTCCAGTCTGTCCAGGACGTGTTTCCAGCTTCTCCGGCAGGTGGTTCTGGTACGTCTGAGAGGTGGTTCCTCCATGGCTGGCAGGTGATCCCGGACTGTCCCCCAGGTGGTTCTGGCATAGCCAGGAGTTGATATTGGCCTGTCCGGCAGGTGGTTCCAGCGAGTCCAACAGGTGGCTCCGGCGTTCTTGGCAGGTGGTTCCGGTCTGTCCGGTAGGTGTTTCCGGCGTGTCCGGCACGTGCTTCCGGCACGTCTGAGAGGTGGTTCCGGCATGCGCGGCAGGTGATTCCGTAGTGTCCGCCAGGTGGTTCTGGCATACCCGGCAGGTGATTTTGGCGTGTCCGGCAGGTGTTTCTGGCGAGTCGAGCAGGTGGCTCCGGCATGCTCGGCAGGTGCTTCCGGCGTCTCCGGCACGTGGTTCTGGTGTGTCTGAGAGCTGGTTCCGGCATGTCCGGCAGATGATTCCGGAGTGTCCTCCAAGTGGTTCTGGCATACCCAACAGGTGATTTTGGCGTGTCAGGGAGGTGTTACCGGTGAGTCGAGCAGGTGGTTCCGGCATGCTCAGCAGGTGGTTCAGGCGGTTCTGGCAGGTGGTATCCGTCTGTTCGGGGTGTGGTTCCAGCATCTCATGAACGCGTTTCTGTCACGTCTGAGATGTGGTTCCAGCCGGCCCGACAGGTGTTTCCGCAGTGTCCGCCAAGCGGTTCTGGCGTAGTTGGCAGGTGATTTTGGCATGACTGGCAGGTGGTTCCAGCAAGCCTGGCAGGTGATTCCAAAGTGTTCACCAACTGGTTGTGGCGTAGCCGGCAGGTGATTTTTGCGTGATCGGCAGGTGGTTCTGGCGAGTCGAGCAGGTGGTTCCGGCGTGCTCGGCTGGTGCTTCCGGGGTCATTGGCACGGGCTTCTGGCATGTCTGAGAGGTGGTTCCTGCATGCCCGGCAAGTGATTCCGGAGTGTTCGCCAAGTGGTTCTGGCATAGTCGGCAGGTGATTTTGGCATGTCCGGCAGGTGGTTCAGGCGAGTTGAGCAGGTGGTTCCAACGTGCTTGGCAGGTGCTTCCGGCGTCTCCGGCACGTGTTTCTGGCACATCTGACAGGTGGTTCCGGCATTCCCGAAAGGTGATTCCGGTCTGTCCGGTAGGTGGTTCCAGCCTGCATGGCATGTGGTTCTGGTACGTCTCAGAGGTGGTTGCGCATGCCCAACAGGTGATTCCGGACTGTCCGCCACATGGTTCTGGCACGTCTGAGAGGTGGTTCCGGCATGCACGGCAGGTCATCCCAGAGAGTCCTCCAAGTGGTTCTGGCATAACACGCAGGTGATTTTGGCGTGTCTGGCAGGTTGTTCCGTTGTGCTTGGCAGGTGGTTCAGGCTTGGTCGGCAGGTGGTTCCAGACTGTCCAGGACGTGTTTCCTGCTTCTCCGGCAGGTGGTTCTGGTACGTCTGAGAGGTGGTTCCGCCATGGCTGGCAGGTGATTCGAGACCGTCCCCCAGGTGGTTCTGGCATAGCCAGCAGTTGATATTGGCCTGTCCGGCAGGTGGTTCCAGCGAGTCGAACAGGTGGCTCCGGCGTGCTCGGCAGGTGGTTCCGGTCTGTCCGGTAGGTGTTTCCGGCGTGTCCGGCACGTGCTTCCGGCACGTCGGAGAGGTGGTTCCGGCATGCGCGACAGGTGATTTCGGAGTGTCCGCCAGGTGGTTCTGGCGTACCCGGCAGGTGATTTTGGCATGTCCGGCAGGTGTTTCTGGCGAGTCGAGCAGGTGGCTCCGGCATGCTCGGCAGGTGCTTCCGGCGTCTCCTGCACGTGGCTTTGGTGTGTCTGAGAGCTGGTTCCGGCATGTCCGGCAGATGATTCTGGAGTGTCCGCCAGGTGGTTCTGGCATACCCGGCTGGTGATTTGGGCCTGTCAGGTAGGTGGTTCCGGCGAGTCGAGCAGGTGGCTCCGGCGTGCTCGGCAGGTTGTTCAGACGGGTCTGGAAGGTGTTTTCCGTCTGTTCGGGGTGTGGTTCCAGCATCTCATGCACATGGTTCTGGCACGTCTGAGATGTTGTTCCGGCTGGCCCGACAGGTGTTTCCACAGTGTCCGCCAAGTGGTACTGGCGTAGTTGGCAGGTGATTTTGGCATGACCGGCAGTTGGTTCCAGCAAGCCCGGCAGGTGATTCCGAAGTGTTCCCCAACTGATTGTGGCGTAGCCGGCAGGTGATTTTTGCGTGTCCGGCAGGTGGTTCTGGCGAGTCGAGCAGGTGGTTCCGGCGTGCTCGGCAGGTGCTTCCGGGGTCATTGGCACGTGGTTCTGGCATATCTGAGAGGTGGTTCCGGCATGCCCGGCAGGTGACTCCGGATTGTTCGCCAAGTGTTTCCGGCATGGCCGGCAGTTGATTTTGCATGTCCAGCGGTCGTTCCGGTGGGTCGAGCCGGTGGTTCCGGCGTGTCCGGCAGGTGGTTCCGGTCTGTCCGGCAGGTGGTTCTGTGGTGTCCGGCACGAGGTTCAGTCTGAAAGGCTGTGCCGGCATGCCCCTCACGTGATTCCGGCTTGTCCCCGAAGTGGTGCTGGTGTAGCGGGCAGGTGATTTTGGCGTGTCCGGCAGGTGGTTCAGGCGAGTTGAGCAGGTGGTTGCGACGTGCTCGGCAGGTGCTTCCGGCGTCTCCGGCACGTGTTTCTGGCACACCTGACTGGTGGTTCCTGCATGCCCAAAAGTTGATTCCGGTCTGTCCGGTAGGTGGTTCCGGCGTGCACGGCACGTGGTTCTGGTACGTGTCAGAGGTGGTTGCGTATGCCCAACAGGTGATTCCGGACTGTCCGCCACGTGCTTCTGGCACGTCTGAGAGGTGGTTCCAAAATGCCCAGCAGGTCATTTCGGAGAGTCGTCCAAGTGGTTCTGGCGTAGCCCGCAGGTGATTTTGGCGTGTCTGGCAGGTGGTTCCGCCGTGCTCGGCAGGTGGTTCAGGCATGGCCGTCACGTGGTTCCAGTCTGTCCAGGACGTGTTTCCAGATTCTCCGGCAGGTGGTCCTGGTACGTCTGAGATGTGGTTCCGCCATGGCTGGCAGGTGATCCCGGACTGTCCCCCAGGTGGTTCTGGCATAGCCAGCAGTTGATATTGGCCTGTCCGGCAGGTGGTTCCAGCGAGTCGAACAGGTGGCTCCGGCGTTCTTGGCAGGTGGTTCCGGTCTGTCCGGTAGGTGTTTCCGGCGTGTCCGGCACGTGCTTCCGGCACGTCTGAGAGGTGGTTCCGGCATGGGCGGCAGGTGATTCCGTAGTGTCCGCCAGGTGGTTCTGGCATACCCGGCAGGTGATTTTCGCGTGTCAGGGAGGTGGTTCCGGTGAGTCGATCAGGTGTTTCCGGCGTGCTCAGCAGGTGGTTCAGGCGGTTCTGGCAGGTGGTATCCGTCTATTCGGGGTGTGTTTCCAGCATCTCATGAACACGTTTCTGGCACGTCTGAGATGTGGTTCCAGCCGGCCCGACAGGTGTTTCCGCAGTGTCCGCCAAGCGGTTCTGTCGTAGTTGGCAGTTGATTTTGGGATGACTGGCAGGTGGTTCCAGCAAGCCTGGCAGGTGATTCCAAAGTGTTCACCAACTGGTTGTGGCGTAGCCGGCAGGTGATTTTTGCGTGATCGGCAGGTGGTTCTGGCGAGTCGAGCAGGTGGTTCCGGCGTGCTCGGCTGGTGCTTCCGGGGTCATTGGCACGGGGTTCTGGCATGTCTGAGAGGTGGTTCCTGCATGCCCGGCAAGTGATTCCAGAGTGTTCGCCAAGTGGTTCTGGCATAGTCGGCAGGTGATTTTGGCATTTCTGGCAGGTGGTTCAGGCGAGTTGAGCAGGTGGTTCCAACGTGCTTGGCAGGTGGTTCGGGCGTCTCCGGCACGTGTTTCTGGCACATCTGACAGGTGGTTCCGGCATGCCCGAAAGGTGATTCCGGTCTGTCCGGTAGGTGGTTCCAGCCTGCACGGCATGTGGTTCTGGTACGTCTCAGAGGTGGTTGCGTATGCCCAACAGGTGACTTCGGACTGTCCGCCACATGGTTCTGGCACTTCTGAGAGGTGGTTCCGGCATGCCCGGCAGGTCATCCCAGAGAGTCCTCCAAGTGGTTCTGGCGTAGCCCGCAGGTGATTTTGGCGTGTCCGGCAGGTGGTTCCGCCGTGCTCGGCAGGTGGTTCAGGCATGGCCGTCACGTGGTTCCAGTCTGTCCAGGACGTGTTTCCAGCTTCTCCGGCAGGTGGTTCTGGTACGTCTGAGAGGTGGTTCCGCCATGGCTGGCAGGTGATCCCGGACTGTCCCCCAGGTGGTTCTGGCATAGCCAGCAGTTGATATTGGCCTGTCCGGCAGGTGGTTCCAGCGAGTCGAACAGGTGGCTCCGGCGTTCTTGGCAGGTGGTTCCGGTCTGTCCGGTAGGTGTTTCCGGCGTGTCTGGCACGTGCTTCCGGCACGTCTGAGAGGTGGTTCCGGCATGCGCAGCAGGTGATTCCGTAGTGTCCGCCAGGTTGTTCTGGCATACCCGGCAGGTGATTTTGGCGTGTCCGGCAGGTGTTTCTGGCGAGTCGAGCAGGTGGCTCCGGCATGCTCGGCAGGTGCTTCCGGCGTCTCCGGCACTTGGTTCTGGTGTGTCTGAGAGCTGGTTCCGGCATGTCCGGCAGATGATTCCGGAGTGTCCGCCAAGTGTTTCCGGCGTAGCCGGCAGGTGATTTTGCATGTCCAGCGGTCGTTCCGGCGGGTCGAGCCGGTGGTTCCGGCGTGTCCGGCAGGTGGTTCCGGTCTGTCCGGCAGGTGGTTCTGTGGTGTCCGGCACGAGGTTCAGTCTGAGAGGCTGTGCCGGCATGCCCCTCACGTGATTCCGGCTTGTCCCCAAAGTGGTGCTGGTGTAGCGGGCAGGTGATTTTGGCGTGTCCGGCAGGTGGTTCAGGCGAGTAGAGCAGGTGGTTGCGACGTGCTCGGCAGGTGCTTCCGGCGTCTCCGGCACGTGTTTCTGGCACATCTGACTGGTGGTTCCGGCATGCCAAAAAGTTGATTCCGGTCTGTCCGGTAGGTGGTTCCGGCGTGCACGGCACGTGGTTCTGGTACGTCTCAGAGGTGGTTGCGTATGCCCAACAGGTGATTCCGGACTGTCCGCCACGTGCTTCTGGCACGTCTGAGAGGTGGTTCCAACATGCCCGGCAGGTCATTTCGGAGAGTCGTCCAAGTGGTTCTGGCGTAGCCCGCAGGTGATTTTGGCGTGTCCAGCAGGTGGTTTCCCCGTGCTCGGCAGGTGGTTCAGGCATGGCCGTCACGTGGTTCCAGTCTGTCCAGGACGTGTTTCCAGCTTCTCCGGCAGGTGGTTCTGGTACGTCTGAGAGGTCGTTCCGCCATGGCTGGCAGGTGATCCCGGACTGTCCCCCAGGTGGTTCTGGCATAGCCAGCAGTTGATATTGGCCTGTCCGGCAGGTGGTTCCAGCGAGTCGAACAGGTGGCTCCGGCGTTCTTGGCAGGTGGTTCCGGTCTGTCCGGTAGGTGTTTCCGGCGTGTCTGGCACTTGCTTCCGGCACGTCTGAGAGGTGGTTCCGGCATGCGCGGCAGGTGATTCCGTAGTGTCCGCCAGGTGGTTCTGGCATACCCGGCAGGTGATTTTGGCGTGTCCGGCAGGTGTTTCTGGCGAGTCGAGCAGGTGGCTCCGGCATGCTCGGCAGGTGCTTCCGGCGTCTCCGGCACGTGGTTCTGGTGTGTCTGAGAGCTGGTTCCGGCATGTCCGGCAGATGATTCCGGAGTGTCCTCCAAGTGGTTCTGGCATACCCAGCAGGTGATTTTGGCGTGTCAGGGAGGTGTTACCGGTGAGTCGAGCAGGTGGTTCCGGCATGCTCAGCAGGTGGTTCAGGCGGTTCTGGCAGGTGGTATCCGTCTGTTCGGGGTGTGGTTCCAGCATCTCATGAACGCGTTTCTGTCACGTCTGAGATGTGGTTCCAGCCGGCCCGACAGGTGTTTCCGCAGTGTCCGCCAAGCGGTTCTGGCGTAGTTGGCAGGTGATTTTGGCATGACTGGCAGGTGGTTCCAGCAAGCCTGGCAGGTGATTCCAAAGTGTTCACCAACTGGTTGTGGCGTAGCCGGCAGGTGATTTTTGCGTGATCGGCAGGTGGTTCTGGCGAGTTGAGCAGGTGGTTCCGGCGTGCTCGGCTGGTGCTTCCGGGGTCATTGGCACGGGGTTCTGGCATGTCTGAGAGGTGGTTCCTGCATGCCCGGCAAGTGATTCCGGAGTGTTTGCCAAGTGGTTCTGGCATAGTCGGCAGGTGATTTTGGCATGTCCGGCAGGTGGTTCAGGCGAGTTGAGCAGGTGGTTCCAAAGTGCTTGGCAGGTGCTTCCGGCGTCTCCGGCACGTGTTTCTGGCACATCAGACAGGTGGTTCCGGCATGTCCGGCAGATGATTCCGGAGTGTCCGCCAAGTGGTTCTGGCATACCCGGCTGGTGATTTGGGCCTGTCAGGTAGGTGGTTCCGGCGAGTCGAGCAGGTGGCTCCGGCGTGCTCGGCAGGTTGTTCAGACGGGTCTGGCAGGTGTTTTCCGTCTGTTCGGGGTGTGGTTCCAGCATCTCATGCACATGGTTCTGGCACGTCTGAGATGTGGTTCGGGCCGGCCCGACAGGTGTTTCCACAGTGTCCACCAAGTGGTACTGGCGTAGTTGGCAGGTGATTTTGGCATGACCGGCAGGTGGTTCCAGCAAGCCCGGCAGGTGATTCCGAAGTGTTCCCCAACTGGTTGTGGCGTAGCCGGCAGGTGATTTTTGCGTGTCCGGCAGGTGGTTCTGGCGAGTCGAGCAGGTGGTTCCGGCGTGCTCGGCAGGTGCTTCCGGGGTCATTGGCACGTGGTTCTGGCATATCTGAGAGGTGGTTCCGGCATGTCCGG
This sequence comes from Equus caballus, assembly GCF_041296265.1. Classification (NCBI taxonomy): domain Eukaryota; kingdom Metazoa; phylum Chordata; class Mammalia; order Perissodactyla; family Equidae; genus Equus; species Equus caballus. The sequence goes on along the minus strand of NC_091711.1, from coordinate 2,752,060 downwards.
CAGATGATTCCGGAGTGTCCGCCAAGTGTTTCCGGCGTAGCCGGCAGGTGATTTTGCATGTCCAGCGGTCGTTCCGGCGGGTCGAGCCGGTGGTTCCGGCGTGTCCGGCAGGTGGTTCCGGTCTGTCCGGCAGGTGGTTCTGTGGTGTCCGGCACGAGGTTCAGTCTGAGAGGCTGTGCCGGCATGCCCCTCACGTGATTCCGGCTTGTCCCCAAAGTGGTGCTGGTGTAGCGGGCAGGTGATTTTGGCGTGTCCGGCAGGTGGTTCAGGCGAGTTGAGCAGGTGGTTGCGACGTGCTCGGCAGGTGCTTCCGGCGTCTGCGGCACGTCTTTCTGGCACATCTGACTGGTGGTTCCGGCATGCCCAAAAGTTGATTCCGGTCTGTCCGGTAGGTGGTTCCGGCGTGCACGGCACGTGGTTCTGGTACGTGTCAGAGGTGGTTGCGTATGCCCAACAGGTGATTCCGGACTGTCCGCCACGTGCTTCTGGCACGTCTGAGAGGTGGTTCCAACATGCCCGGCAGGTCATTTCGGAGAGTCGTCCAAGTGGTTCTGGCCTAGCCCGCAGGTGATTTTGGCGTGTCCAGCAGGTGGTTTCCCCGTGCTCGGCAGGTGGTTCAGGCATGGCCGTCACGTGGTTCCAGTCTGTCCAGGACGTGTTTCCAGCTTCTCCGGCAGGTGGTTCTGGTACGTCTGAGAGGTCGTTCCGCCATGGCTGGCAGGTGATCCCGGACTGTCCCCCAGGTGGTTCTGGCATAGCCAGCAGTTGATATTGGCCTGTCCGGCAGGTGGTTCCAGCGAGTCGAACAGGTGGCTCCGGCGTTCTTGGCAGGTGGTTCCGGTCTGTCCGGTAGGTGTTTCCGGCGTGTCTGGCACTTGCTTCCGGCACGTCTGAGAGGTGGTTCCGGCATGCGCGGCAGGTGATTCCGTAGTGTCCGCCAGGTGGTTCTGGCATACCCGGCAGGTGATTTTGGCGTCTCCGGCAGGTGTTTCTGGCGAGTCGAGCAGGTGGCTCCGGCATGCTCGGCAGGTGCTTCCGGCGTCTCCGGCACGTGGTTCTGGTGTGTCTGAGAGCTGGTTCCGGCATGTCCGGCAGATGATTCCGGAGTGTCCTCCAAGTGGTTCTGGCATACCCAGCAGGTGATTTTGGCGTGTCAGGGAGGTGTTACCGGTGAGTCGAGCAGGTGGTTCCGGCGTGCTCAGCAGGTGGTTCAGGCGGTTCTGGCAGGTGGTATCCGTCTGTTCGGGGTGTGGTTCCAGCATCTCATGAACGCGTTTCTGTCACGTCTGAGATGTGGTTCCAGCCGGCCCGACAGGTGTTTCCGCAGTGTCCGCCAAGCGGTTCTGGCGTAGTTGGCAGGTGATTTTGGCATGACTGGCAGGTGGTTCCAGCAAGCCTGGCAGGTGATTCCAAAGTGTTCACCAACTGGTTGTGGCGTAGCCGGCAGGTGATTTTTGCGTGATCGGCAGGTGGTTCTGGCGAGTTGAGCAGGTGGTTCCGGCGTGCTCGGCTGGTGCTTCCGGGGTCATTGGCACGGGGTTCTGGCATGTCTGAGAGGTGGTTCCTGCATGCCCGGCAAGTGATTCCGGAGTGTTTGCCAAGTGGTTCTGGCATAGTCGGCAGGTGATTTTGGCATGTCCGGCAGGTGGTTCAGGCGAGTTGAGCAGGTGGTTCCAAAGTGCTTGGCAGGTGCTTCCGGCGTCTCCGGCACGTGTTTCTGGCACATCTGACAGGTGGTTCCGGCATGTCCGGCAGATGATTCCGGAGTGTCCGCCAAGTGGTTCTGGCATACCCGGCTGGTGATTTGGGCCTGTCAGGTAGGTGGTTCCGGCGAGTCGAGCAGGTGGCTCCGGCGTGCTCGGCAGGTTGTTCAGACGGGTCTGGCAGGTGTTTTCCGTCTGTTCGGGGTGTGGTTCCAGCATCTCATGCACATGGTTCTGGCACGTCTGAGATGTGGTTCGGGCCGGCCCGACAGGTGTTTCCACAGTGTCCACCAAGTGGTACTGGCGTAGTTGGCAGGTGATTTTGGCATGACCGGCAGGTGGTTCCAGCAAGCCCGGCAGGTGATTCCGAAGTGTTCCCCAACTGGTTGTGGCGTAGCCGGCAGGTGATTTTTGCGTGTCCGGCAGGTGGTTCTGGCGAGTCGAGCAGGTGGTTCCGGCGTGCTCGGCAGGTGCTTCCGGGGTCATTGGCACGTGGTTCTGGCATATCTGAGAGGTGGTTCCGGCATGTCCGGCAGATGATTCCGGAGTGTCCGCCAAGTGTTTCCGGCGTAGCCGGCAGGTGATTTTGCATGTCCAGCGGTCGTTCCGGCGGGTCGAGCCGGTGGTTCCGGCGTGTCCGGCAGGTGGTTCCGGTCTGTCCGGCAGGTGGTTCTGTGGTGTCCGGCACGAGGTTCAGTCTGAGAGGCTGTGCCGGCATGCCCCTCACGTGATTCCGGCTTGTCCCCAAAGTGGTGCTGGTGTAGCGGGCAGGTGATTTTGGCGTGTCCGGCAGGTGGTTCAGGCGAGTTGAGCAGGTGGTTGCGACGTGCTCGGCAGGTGCTTCCGGCGTCTGCGGCACGTCTTTCTGGCACATCTGACTGGTGGTTCCGGCATGCCCAAAAGTTGATTCCGGTCTGTCCGGTAGGTGGTTCCGGCGTGCACGGCACGTGGTTCTGGTACGTGTCAGAGGTGGTTGCGTATGCCCAACAGGTGATTCCGGACTGTCCGCCACGTGCTTCTGGCACGTCTGAGAGGTGGTTCCAACATGCCCGGCAGGTCATTTTGGAGAGTCGTCCAAGTGGTTCTGGCGTAGCCCGCAGGTGATTTTGGCGTGTCCGGCTGGTGGTTTCCCCGTGCTCGGCAGGTGGTTCAGGCATGGCCGTCACGTGGTTCCCGTCTGTCCAGGACGTGTTTCCAGCTTCTCCGGCAGGTGGTTCTGGTACGTCTGAGAGGTGGTTCTGCCATGGCTGGCAGGTGATCCCGGACTGTCCCCCAGGTGGTTCTGGCATAGCCAGCAGTTGATATTGGCCTGTCCGGCAGGTGGTTCCAGCGAGTCGAACAGGTGGCTCCGGCGTTCTTGGCAGGTGGTTCCGGTCTGTCCGGTAGGTGTTTCCGGCGTGTCTGGCACGTGCTTCCGGCACGTCTGAGAGGTGGTTCCGGCATGCGCGGCAGGTGATTTTGGCGTGTCCGGCAGGTGTTTCTGGCGAGTCGAGCAGGTGGCTCCGGCATGCTCAGCAGGTGCTTCCGGCGTCTCCGGCACTTGTTTCTGGTGTGTCTGAGAGCTGGTTCCGGCATGTCCGGCAGATGATTCCGGAGTGTCCGCCAAGTGGTTCTGGCATACCCAGCAGGTGATTTTCGCGTGTCAGGGAGGTGGTACCGGTGAGTCGAGCAGGTGGTTCCGGCGTGCTCAGCAGGTGGTTCAGGCGGTTCTGGCAGGTGGTATCCGTCTATTCGGGGTGTGTTTCCAGCATCTCATGAACACGTTTCTGGCACGTCTGAGATGTGGTTCCATCCGGCCCGACAGGTGTTTCCGCAGTGTCCGCCAAGCGGTTCTGGCGTAGTTGGCAGTTGATTTTGGGATGACTGGCAGGTGGTTCCAGCAAGCCTGGCAGGTGATTCCAAAGTGTTCACCAACTGGTTGTGGCGTAGCCGGCAGGTGATTTTTGCGTGATCGGCAGGTGGTTCTGGCGAGTCGAGCAGGTGGTTCCGGCGTGCTCGGCTGGTGCTTCCGGGGTCATTGGCACGGGGTTCTGGCATGTCTGAGAGGTGGTTCCTGCATGCCCGGCAAGTGATTCCAGAGTGTTCGCCAAGTGGTTCTGGCATAGTCGGCAGGTGATTTTGGCATTTCTGGCAGGTGGTTCAGGCGAGTTGAGCAGGTGGTTCCAACGTGCTTGGCAGGTGGTTCGGGCGTCTCCGGCACGTGTTTCTGGCACATCTGACAGGTGGTTCCGGCATGCCCGAAAGGTGATTCCGGTCTGTCCGGTAGGTGGTTCCAGCCTGCACGGCATGTGGTTCTGGTACGTCTCAGAGGTGGTTGCGTATGCCCAACAGGTGACTTCGGACTGTCCGCCACATGGTTCTGGCACTTCTGAGAGGTGGTTCCGGCATGCCCGGCAGGTCATCCCAGAGAGTCCTCCAAGTGGTTCTGGCGTAGCCCGCAGGTGATTTTGGCGTGTCCGGCAGGTGGTTCCGCCGTGCTCGGCAGGTGGTTCAGGCATGGCCGTCACGTGGTTCCAGTCTGTCCAGGACGTGTTTCCAGCTTCTCCGGCAGGTGGTTCTGGTACGTCTGAGAGGTGGTTCCGCCATGGCTGGCAGGTGATCCCGGACTGTCCCCCAGGTGGTTCTGGCATAGCCAGCAGTTGATATTGGCCTGTCCGGCAGGTGGTTCCAGCGAGTCGAACAGGTGGCTCCGGCGTTCTTGGCAGGTGGTTCCGGTCTGTCCGGTAGGTGTTTCCGGCGTGTCTGGCACGTGCTTCCGGCACGTCTGAGAGGTGGTTCCGGCATGCGCAGCAGGTGATTCCGTAGTGTCCGCCAGGTTGTTCTGGCATACCCGGCAGGTGATTTTGGCGTGTCCGGCAGGTGTTTCTGGCGAGTCGAGCAGGTGGCTCCGGCATGCTCGGCAGGTGCTTCCGGCGTCTCCGGCACTTGGTTCTGGTGTGTCTGAGAGCTGGTTCCGGCATGTCCGGCAGATGATTCCGGAGTGTCCGCCAAGTGTTTCCGGCGTAGCCGGCAGGTGATTTTGCATGTCCAGCGGTCGTTCCGGCGGGTCGAGCCGGTGGTTCCGGCGTGTCCGGCAGGTGGTTCCGGTCTGTCCGGCAGGTGGTTCTGTGGTGTCCGGCACGAGGTTCAGTCTGAGAGGCTGTGCCGGCATGCCCCTCACGTGATTCCGGCTTGTCCCCAAAGTGGTGCTGGTGTAGCGGGCAGGTGATTTTGGCGTGTCCGGCAGGTGGTTCAGGCGAGTTGAGCAGGTGGTTGCGACGTGCTCGGCAGGTGCTTCCGGCGTCTCCGGCACGTGTTTCTGGCACATCTGACTGGTGGTTCCGGCATGCCCAAAAGTTGATTCCGGTCTGTCCGGTAGGTGGTTCCGGCGTGAACGGCACGTGGTTCTGGTACGTCTCAGAGGTGGTTGCGTATGCCCAACAGGTGATTCCGGACTGTCCGCCACGTGCTTCTGGCACGTCTGAGAGGTGGTTCCAACATGCCCGGCAGGTCATTTCGGAGAGTCGTCCAAGTGGTTCTGGCGTAGCCCGCAGGTGATTTTGGCGTGTCCAGCAGGTGGTTTCCCCGTGCTCGGCAGGTGGTTCAGGCATGGCCGTCACGTGGTTCCAGTCTGTCCAGGACGTGTTTCCAGCTTCTCCGGCAGGTGGTTCTGGTACGTCTGAGAGGTGGTTCCGCCATGGCTGGCAGGTGATCCCGGACTGTCCCCCAGGTGGTTCTGGCATAGCCAGCAGTTGATATTGGCCTGTCCGGCAGGTGGTTCCAGCGAGTCGAACAGGTGGCTCCGGCGTTCTTGGCAGGTGGTTCCGGTCTGTCCGGTAGGTGTTTCCGGCGTGTCTGGAACTTGCTTCCGGCACGTCTGAGAGGTGGTTCCGGCATGCGCGGCAGGTGATTCCGTAGTGTCCGCCAGGTGGTTCTGGCATACCCGGCAGGTGATTTTGGCGTGTCCGGCAGGTGTTTCTGGCGAGTCGAGCAGGTGGCTCCGGCATGCTCGGCAGGTGCTTCCGGCGTCTCCGGCACGTGGTTCTGGTGTGTCTGAGAGCTGGTTCCGGCATGTCCGGCAGATGATTCCGGAGTGTCCTCCAAGTGGTTCTGGCATACCCAGCAGGTGATTTTGGCGTGTCAGGGAGGTGTTACCGGTGAGTCGAGCAGGTGGTTCCGGCATGCTCAGCAGGTGGTTCAGGCGGTTCTGGTAGGTGGTATCCGTCTGTTCGGGGTGTGGTTCCAGCATCTCATGAACGCGTTTCTGTCACGTCTGAGATGTGGTTCCAGCCGGCCCGACAGGTGTTTCCGCAGTGTCCGCCAAGTGTTTCCGGCGTAGCCGGCAGGTGATTTTGCATGTCCAGCGGTCGTTCCGGCGGGTCGAGCCGGTGGTTCCGGCGTGTCCGGCAGGTGGTTCCGGTCTGTCCGGCAGGTGGTTCTGTGGTGTCCGGCACGAGGTTCAGTCTGAGAGGCTGTGCCGGCATGCCCCTCACGTGATTCCGGCTTGTCCCCAAAGTGGTGCTGGTGTAGCGGGCAGGTGATTTTGGCGTGTCCGGCAGGTGGTTCAGGCGAGTTGAGCAGGTGGTTGCGACGTGCTCGGCAGGTGCTTCCGGCGTCTCCGGCACGTGTTTCTGGCACATCTGACTGGTGGTTCCGGCATGCCCAAAAGTTGATTCCGGTCTGTCCGGTAGGTGGTTCCGGCGTGCACGGCACGTGGTTCTGGTACGTGTCAGAGGTGGTTGCGTATGCCCAACAGGTGATTCCGGACTGTCCGCCACGTGCTTCTGGCACGTCTGAGAGGTGGTTCCAACATGCCCGGCAGGTCATTTCGGAGAGTCGTCCAAGTGGTTCTGGCGTAGCCCGCAGGTGATTTTGGCGTGTCCGGCTGGTGGTTTCCCCATGCTCGGCAGGTGGTTCAGGCATGGCCGTCACGTGGTTCCAGTCTGTCCAGGACGTGTTTCCAGCTTCTCCGGCAGGTGGTTCTGGTACGTCTGAGAGGTGGTTCTGCCATGGCTGGCAGGTGATCCCGGACTGTCCCCCAGGTGGTTCTGGCATAGCCAGCAGTTGATATTGGCCTGTCCGGCAGGTGGTTCCAGCGAGTCGAACAGGTGGCTCCGGCGTTCTTGGCAGGTGGTTCCGGTCTGTCCGGTAGGTGTTTCCGGCGTGTCTGGCACGTGCTTCCGGCACGTCTGAGAGGTGGTTCCGGCATGCGCGGCAGGTGATTTTGGCGTGTCCGGCAGGTGTTTCTGGCGAGTCGAGCAGGTGGCTCCGGCATGCTCAGCAGGTGCTTCCGGCGTCTCCGGCACTTGTTTCTGGTGTGTCTGAGAGCTGGTTCCGGCATGTCCGGCAGATGATTCCGGAGTGTCCGCCAAGTGGTTCTGGCATACCCAGCAGGTGATTTTCGCGTGTCAGGGAGGTGGTACCGGTGAGTCGAGCAGGTGGTTCCGGCGTGCTCAGCAGGTGGTTCAGGCGGTTCTGGCAGGTGGTATCCGTCTGTTCGGGGTGTGGTTCCAGCATCTCATGAACACGTTTCTGGCACGTCTGAGATGTGGTTCCAGCCGGCCTGACAGGTGTTTCCGCAGTGTCCGCCAAGCGGTTCTGTCGTAGTTGGCAGGTGATTTTGGCATGACTGGCAGGTGGTTCCAGCAAGCCTGGCAGGTGATTCCAAAGTGTTCACCAACTGGTTGTGGCGTAGCCGGCAGGTGATTTTTGCGTGATCGGCAGGTGGTTCTGGCGAGTCGAGCAGGTGGTTCCGGCGTGCTTGGCTGGTGCTTCCGGGGTCACTGGCACGGGGTTCTGGCATGTCTGAGAGGTGGTTCCTGCATGCCCGGCAAGTGATTCCGGAGTGTTCGCCAAGTGGTTCTGGCATAGTCGGCAGGTGATTTTGGCATGTCCGGCAGGTGGTTCAGGCGAGTTGAGCAGGTGGTTCCAACGTGCTTGGCAGGTGCTTCCGGCGTCTCCGGCACGTGTTTCTGGCACATCTGACAGGTGGTTCCGGCATGCCCGAAAGGTGATTCCGGTCTGTCCGGTAGGTGGTTCGAGCCTGCACGGCATGTGGTTCTGGTACGTCTCAGAGGTGGTTGCGCATGCCCAACAGGTGATTCCGGACTGTCCGCCACATGGTTCTGGCACGTCTGAGAGGTGGTTCCGGCATGCCCGGCAGGTCATCCCAGAGAGTCCTCCAAGTGATTCCGGCATAACACGCAGGTGATTTTGGCGTGTCTGGCAGGTTGTTCCGTTGTGCTTGGCAGGTGGTTCAGGCTTGGCCGGCAGGTGGTTCCAGACTGTCCAGGACGTGTTTCCAGCTTCTCCGGCAGGTGGTTCTGGTACGTCTGAGAGGTGGTTCCGCCATGGCTGGCAGGTGATTCCGGACCATCCCCCAGGTGGTTCTGGCATAGCCAGCATTTAATATTGGCCTGTCCGGCAGGTGGTTCCAGCGAGTCGAACAGGTGGCTCCGGCGTGCTCGGCAGGTGGTTCCGGTCTGTCCGGTAGGTGATTCCGGCGTGTCCGGCACGTGCTTCCGGCACGTCTGAGAGGTGGTTCCGGCATGCGCGACAGGTGGTTTCGGAGTGTCCGCCAGGTGGTTCTGGCGTACCCGGCAGGTGATTTTGGCGTGTCCGGCAGGTGTTTCTGGCGAGTCGAGCAGGTGGCTCCGGCATGCTCGGCAGGTGCTTCCGGCATCTCCGGCACATGGTTCTGGTGTGTCTGAGAGCTGGTTCCTGCATGTCCGGCAGATGATTCCGGAGTGTCCGCCAAGTGGTTCTGGCATACCCGGCTGGTGATTTGGGCATGTCAGGTAGGTGGTTCCGGCGAGTCGAGCAGGTGGCTCCGGCGTGCTCGGCAGGTTGTTCAGACGGGTCTGGCAGGTGTTTTCCGTCTGTTCGGGGTGTGGTTCCAGCATCTCATGCACATGGTTCTGGCACGTCTGAGATGTGGTTCAGGCCGGCCCGACAGGTGTTTCCACAGTGTCCGCCAAGTGGTACTGGCGTAGTTGGCAGGTGATTTTGGCTTGACCGGCAGGTGGTTCCAGCAAGCCCGGCAGGTGATTCCGAAGTGTTCCCCAACTGGTTGTGGCGTAGCCGGCAGGTGATTTTTGCGTGTCCGGCAGGTGGTTCTGGCGAGTCGAGCAGGTGGTTCCGGCGTGCTCGGCAGGTGCTTCCGGGGTCATTGGCACGTGGTTCTGGCATATCTGAGAGGTGGTTCCGGCATGCCCGGCAGGTGATTCCGGAGTGTTCGCCAAGTGTTTCCGGCGTAGCCGGCAGGTGATTTTGCATGTCCAGCGGTCGTTCCGGCAGGTCGAGCCGGTGGTTCCGGCGTGTCCGGCAGGTGGTTCCGGTCTGTCCGGCAGGTGGTTCTGTGGTGTCCGGCACGAGGTTCAGTCTGAGAGGCTGTGCCGGCATGCCCCTCACGTGATTCCGGCTTGTCCCCGAAGTGGTGCTGGTGTAGCGGGCAGGTGATTTTGGCGTGTCCGGCAGGTGGTTCAGGCGAGTTGAGCAGGTGGTTGCGACGTGCTCGGCAGGTGCTTCCGGCGTCTCCGGCACGTGTTTCTGGCACATCTGACTGGTGCTTCCGGCACGCCCAAAAGTTGATTCCGGTCTGTCCGGTAGGTGGTTCCGGCGTGCACGGCACGTGGTTCTGGTACGTCTCAGAGGTGGTTGCGTATGCCCAACAGGTGATTCCAGACTGTCCGCCACGTGCTTCTGGCACGTCTGAGAGGTGGTTCCAACATGCCCAGCAGGTCATTTCGGAGAGTCGTCCAAGTGGTTCTGGCGTAGCCCGCAGGTGATTTTGGCGTGTCTGGCAGGTGGTTCCGCCGTGCTCGGCAGGTGGTTCAGGCATGGCCGTCACGTGGTTCCAGTCTGTCCAGGACGTGTTTCCAGATTCTCCGGCAGGTGGTCCTGGTACGTCTGAGACGTGGTTCCGCCATGGCTGGCAGGTGATCCCGGACTGTCCCCCAGGTGGTTCTGGCATAGCCAGCAGTTGATATTGGCCTGTCCGGCAGGTGGTTCCAGCGAGTCGAACAGGTGGCTCCGGCGTTCTTGGCAGGTGGTTCCGGTCTGTCCGGTAGGTGTTTCCGGCGTGTCCGGCACGTGCTTCCGGCACGTCTGAGAGGTGGTTCCGGCATGGGCGTCAGGTGATTCCGTAGTGTCCGCCAGGTGGTTCTGGCATACCCGGCAGGTGATTTTCGCGTGTCAGGGAGGTGGTACCGGTGAGTCGATCAGGTGTTTCCGGCGTGCTCAGCAGGTGGTTCAGGCGGTTCTGGCAGGTGGTATCCGTCTATTCGGGGTGTGTTTCCAGCATCTCATGAACACGTTTCTGGCACGTCTGAGATGTGGTTCCATCCGGCCCGACAGGTGTTTCCGCAGTTTCCGCCAAGCGGTTCTGGCGTAGTTGGCAGTTGATTTTGGGATGACTGGCAGGTGGTTCCAGCAAGCCTGGCAGGTGATTCCAAAGTGTTCACCAACTGGTTGTGGCGTAGCCGGCAGGTGATTTTTGCGTGATCGGCAGGTGGTTCTGGCGAGTCGAGCAGGTGGTTCCGGCGTGCTCGGCTGGTGCTTCCGGGGTCATTGGCACGGGGTTCTGGCATGTCTGAGAGGTGGTTCCTGCATGCCCGGCAAGTGATTCCGGAGTGTTCACCAAGTGGTTCTGGCATAGTCGGCAGGTGATTTTGGCATGTCCGGCAGGTGGTTCAGGCGAGTTGAGCAGGTGGTTCCAACGTGCTTGGCAGGTGGTTCGGGCGTCTCCGGCACGTGTTTCTGGCACATCTGACAGGTGGTTCCGGCATGCCCGAAAGGTGATTCCGGTCTGTCCGGTAGGTGGTTCCAGCCTGCACGGCATGTGGTTCTGGTACGTCTCAGAGGTGGTTGCGTATGCCCAACAGGTGACTTCGGACTGTCCGCCACATGGTTCTGGCACTTCTGAGAGGTGGTTCCGGCATGCCCGGCAGGTCATCCCAGAGAGTCCTCCAAGTGGTTCTGGCATAACACGCAGGTGATTTTGGCGTGTCTGGCAGGTTGTTCCGTTGTGCTTGGCAGGTGGTTCAGGCTTGGTCGGCAGGTGGTTCCAGACTGTCCAGGACGTGTTTCCAGCTTCTCCGGCAGGTGGTTCTGGTACATCTGAGAGGTGGTTCCGCCATGGCTGGCAGGTGATTCGAGACCGTCCCCCAGGTGGTTCTGGCATAGCCAGCAGTTGATATTGGCCTGTCCGGCAGGTGGTTCCAGCGAGTCGAACAGGTGGCTCTGGCGTTCTTGGCAGGAGGTTCCGGTCTGTCCGGTAGGTGTTTCCGGTGTGTCTGGCACGTGCTTCCGGCACGTCGGAGAGGTGGTTCCGGCATGCGCGACAGGTGATTTCCGAGTGTCCGCCAGGTGGTTCTGGCGTACCCGGCAGGTGATTTTGGCGTGTCCGGCAGGTGTTTCTGGCGAGTCGAGCAGGTGGCTCCGGCATGCTCGGCAGGTGCTTCCGGCGTCTCCGGCACGTGGTTCTGGTGTGTCTGAGAGCTGGTTCCGGCATGTCCGGCAGATGATTCCGGAGTGTCCGCCAAGTGGTTCTGGCATACCCGGCTGGTGATTTGGGCCTGTCAGGTAGGTGGTTCCGGCGAGTCGAGCAGGTGGCTCCGGCGTGCTCGGCAGGTTGTTCAGACGGGTCTGGCAGGTGTTTTCCGTCTGTTCGGGGTGTGGTTCCAGCATCTCATGCACATGGTTCTGGCACGTCTGAGATGTGGTTCGGGCCGGCCCGACAGGTGTTTCCACAGTGTCCACCAAGTGGTACTGGCGTAGTTGGCAGGTGATTTTGGCATGACCGGCAGGTGGTTCCAGCAAGCCCGGCAGGTGATTCCGAAGTGTTCCCTAACTGGTTGTGGCGTAGCCGGCAGGTGATTTTTGCGTGTCCGGCAGGTGGTTCTGGCGAGTCGAGCAGGTGGTTCCGGCGTTCTTGGCAGGTGGTTCCGGTCTGTCCGGTAGGTGTTTCCGGCGTGTCTGGCACGTGCTTCCGGCACGTCTGAGAGGTGGTTCCGGCATGCGCAGCAGGTGATTCCGTAGTGTCCGCCAGGTTGTTCTGGCATACCCGGCAGGTGATTTTGGCGTGTCCGGCAGGTGTTTCTGGCGAGTCGAGCAGGTGGCTCCGGCATGCTCGGCAGGTGCTTCCGGCGTCTCCGGCACTTGGTTCTGGTGTGTCTGAGAGCTGGTTCCGGCATGTCCGGCAGATGATTCCGGAGTGTCCGCCAAGTGTTTCCGGCGTAGCCGGCAGGTGATTTTGCATGTCCAGCGGTCGTTCCGGCGGGTCGAGCCGGTGGTTCCGGCGTGTCCGGCAGGTGGTTCCGGTCTGTCCGGCAGGTGGTTCTGTGGTGTCCGGCACGAGGTTCAGTCTGAGAGGCTGTGCCGGCATGCCCCTCACGTGATTCCGGCTTGTCCCCGAAGTGGTGCTGGTGTAGCGGGCAGGTGATTTTGGCGTGTCCGGCAGGTGGTTCAGGCGAGTTGAGCAGGTGGTTGCGACGTGCTCGGCAGGTGCTTCCGGCGTCTCCGGCACGTGTTTCTGGCACATCTGACTGGTGGTTCCGGCATGCCCAAAAGTTGATTCCGGTCTGTCCGGTAGGTGGTTCCGGCGTGCACGGCACGTGGTTCTGGTACGTGTCAGAGGTGGTTGCGTATGCCCAACAGGTGATTCCGGACTGTCCGCCACGTGCTTCTGGCACGTCTGAGAGGTGGTTCCAACATGCCCGGCAGGTCATTTCGGAGAGTCGTCCAAGTGGTTCTGGCGTAGCCCGCAGGTGATTTTGGCGTGTCCAGCAGGTGGTTTCCCCGTGCTCGGCAGGTGGTTCAGGCATGGCCGTCACGTGGTTCCAGTCTGTCCAGGACGTGTTTCCAGCTTCTCCAGCAGGTGGTTCTGGTACGTCTGAGAGGTCGTTCCGCCATGGCTGGCAGGTGATCCCGGACTGTCCCCCAGGTGGTTCTGGCATAGCCAGCAGTTGATATTGGCCTGTCCGGCAGGTGGTTCCAGCGAGTCGAACAGGTGGCTCCGGCGTTCTTGGCAAGTGGTTCCGGTCTGTCCGGTAGGTGTTTCCGGCGTGTCTGGCACGTGCTTCCGGCACGTCTGAGAGGTGGTTCCGGCATGCGCGGCAGGTGATTTTGGCGTGTCCGGCAGGTGTTTCTGGCGAGTCGAGCAGGTGGCTCCGGCATGCTCGGCAGGTGCTTCCGGCATCCCCCCCACGTGGTTCTGGTGTGTCTGAGAGCTGGTTCCGGCATGTCCGGCAGATGATTCCGGAGTGTCCGCCAAGTGGTTCTGGCATACCCGGCTGGTGATTTGGGCCTGTCAGGTAGGTGGTTCCGGCGAGTCGAGCAGGTGGCTCCGGCGTGCTCGGCAGGTTGTTCAGACGGGTCTGGCAGGTGTTTTCCGTCTGTTCGGGGTGTGGTTCCAGCATCTCATGCACATGGTTCTGGCACGTCTGAGATGTGGTTCGGGCCGGCCCGACAGGTGTTTCCACAGTGTCCACCAAGTGGTACTGGCGTAGTTGGCAGGTGATTTTTGCGTGTCCGGCAGGTGGTTCTGGCGAGTCGAGCAGGTGGTTCCGGCATGCTCGGCAGGTGCTTCCGGGGTCATTGGCACGTGGTTCTGGCATATCTGAGAGGTGGTTCCGGCATGCCCGGCAGGTGATTCCGGAGTGTTCGCCAAGTGTTTCCGGCGTAGCCGGCAGGTGATTTTGCATGTCCAGCGGTCGTTCCGGCGGGTCGAGCCGGTGGTTCCGGCGTGTCTGGCAGGTGGTTCCGGTCTGTCCGGCAGGTGGTTCTGTGGTGTCCGGCACGAGGTTCAGTCTGAGAGGCTGTGCCGGCATGCCCCTCACGTGATTCCGGCTTGTCCCCGAAGTGGTGCTGGTGTAGCGGGCAGGTGATTTTGGCGTGTCCGGCAGGTGGTTCAGGCGAGTTGAGCAGGTGGTTGCGACGTGCTCGGCAGGTGCTTCCGGCGTCTGCGGCACGTGTTTCTGGCACATCTGACTGGTGGTTCCGGCATGCCCAAAAGTTGATTCCGGTCTGTCCGGTAGGTGGTTCCGGCGTGCACGGCACGTGGTTCTGGTACGTCTCAGAGGTGGTTGCGTATGCCCAACAGGTGATTCCGGACTGTCCGCCACGTGCTTCTGGCACGTCTGAGAGGTGGTTCCAACATGCCCGGCAGGTCATTTCGGAGAGTCGTCCAAGTGGTTCTGGCGTAGCCCGCAGGTGATTTTGGCGTGTCCAGCAGGTGGTTTCCCCGTGCTCGGCAGGTGGTTCAGGCATGGCCGTCACGTGGTTCCAGTCTGTCCAGGACGTGTTTCCAGCTTCTCCGGCAGGTGGTTCTGGTACGTCTGAGAGGTCGTTCCGCCATGGCTGGCAGGTGATCCCGAACTGTCCCCCAGGTGGTTCTGGCATAGCCAGCAGTTGATATTGGCCTGTCCGGCAGGTGGTTCCAGCGAGTCGAACAGGTGGCTCCGGCGTTCTTGGCAGGTGGTTCCGGTCTGTCCGGTAGGTGTTTCCGGCGTGTCTGGCACGTGCTTCCGGCACGTCTGAGAGGTGCTTCCGGCATGCGCGGCAGGTGATTTTGGCGTGTCCGGCAGGTGTTTCTGGCGAGTCGAGCAGGTGGCTCCGGCATGCTCGGCAGGTGCTTCCGGCGTCTCCGGCACTTGTTTCTGGTGTGTCTGAGAGCTGGTTCCGGCATGTCCGGCAGATGATTCCGGAGTGTCCGCCAAGTGGTTCTGGCATACCCAGCAGGTGATTTTGGCGTGTCAGGGAGGTGGTACCGGTGAGTCGAGCAGGTGGTTCCGGCGTGCTCAGCAGGTGGTTCAGGCGGTTCTGGCAGGTGGTATCCGTCTGTTCGGGGTGTGGTTCCAGCATCTCATGAACACGTTTCTGGCACGTCTGAGATGTGGTTCCAGCCGGCCTGACAGGTGTTTCCGCAGTGTCCGCCTAGCGGTTCTGTCGTAGTTGGCAGTTGATTTTGTCATGACTGGCAGGTGGTTCCAGCAAGCCTGGCAGGTGATTCCAAAGTGTTCACCAACTGGTTGTGGCGTAGCCGGCAGGTGATTTTTGCGTGATCGGCAGGTGGTTCTGGCCAGTCGAGCAGGTGGTTCCGGCGTGCTCGGCTGGTGCTTCCGGGGTCATTGGCACGGGGTTCTGGCATGTCTGAGAGGTGGTTCCTGCATGCCCGGCAAGTGATTCCGGAGTGTTCGCCAAGTGGTTCTGGCATAGTCGGCAGGTGATTTTGGCATGTCCGGCAGGTGGTTCAGGCGAGTTGAGCAGGTGGTTCCAACGTGCTTGGCAGGTGCTTCCGGCGTCTCCGGCACGTGTTTCTGGCACATCTGACAGGTGGTTCCGGCATGCCCGAAAGGTGATTCCGGTCTGTCCGGTAGGTGGTTCCAGCCTGCACGGCATGTGGTTCTGGTACGTCTCAGAGGTGGTTGCGCATGCCCAACAGGTGATTCCGGACTGTCCGCCACATGGTTCTGGCACGTCTGAGAGGTGGTTCCGGCATGCCCGGCAGGTCATCCCAGAGAGTCCTCCAAGTGATTCCGGCATAACACGCAGGTGATTTTGGCGTGTCTGGCAGGTTGTTCCGTTGTGCTTGGCAGGTGGTTCAGGCTTGGCCGGCAGGTGGTTCCAGACTGTCCAGGACGTGTTTCCAGCTTCTCCGGCAGGTGGTTCTGGTACGTCTGAGAGGTGGTTCCGCCATGGCTGGCAGGTGATTCCGGACCGTCCCCCAGGTGGTTCTGGCATAGCCAGCAGTTGATATTGGCCTGTCCGGCAGGTGGTTCCAGCGAGTCGAACAGGTGGCTCCGGCGTGCTCGGCAGGTGGTTCCGGTCTGTCCGGTAGGTGATTCCGGCGTGTCCGGCACGTGCTTCCGGCACGTCTGAGAGGTGGTTCCGGCATGCGCGACAGGTGGTTTCGGAGTGTCCGCCAGGTGGTTCTGGCGTACCCGGCAGGTGATTTTGGCGTGTCCGGCAGGTGTTTCTGGCGAGTCGAGCAGGTGGCTCCGGCATGCTCGGCAGGTGCTTCCGGTGTCTCCGGCACATGGTTCTGGTGTGTCTGAGAGCTGGTTCCTGCATGTCCGGCAGATGATTCCGGAGTGTCCGCCAAGTGGTTCTGGCATACCCGGCTGGTGATTTGGGCATGTCAGGTAGGTGGTTCCGGCGAGTCGAGCAGGTGGCTCCGGCGTGCTCGGCAGGTTGTTCAGACGGGTCTGGCAGGTGTTTTCCGTCTGTTCGGGGTGTGGTTCCAGCATCTCATGCACATGGTTCTGGCACGTCTGAGATGTGGTTCCGGCCGGCCCGACAGGTGTTTCCACAGTGTCCGCCAAGTGGTACTGGCGTAGTTGGCAGGTGATTTTGGCTTGACCGGCAGGTGGTTCCAGCAAGCCCGGCAGGTGATTCTGAAGTGTTCCCCAACTGGTTGTGGCGTAGCCGGCAGGTGATTTTTGCGTGTCCGGCAGGTGGTTCTGGCGAGTCGAGCAGGTGGTTCCGGCGTGCTCGGCAGGTGCTTCCGGGGTCATTGGCACGTGGTTCTGGCATATCTGAGAGGTGGTTCCGGCATGCCCGGCAGGTGATTCCGGACTGTTCGCCAAGTGTTTCCGGCGTAGCCGGCAGGTGATTTTGCATGTCCAGCGGTCGTTCCGGCGGGTCGAGCCGGTGGTTCCGGCGTGTCCGGCAGGTGGTTCCGGTCTGTCCGGCAGGTGGTTCTGTGGTGTCCGGCACGAGGTTCAGTCTGAGAGGCTGTGCCGGCATGCCCCTCACGTGATTCCGGCTTGTCCCCGAAGTGGTGCTGGTGTAGCGGGCAGGTGATTTTGGCGTGTCCGGCAGGTGGTTCAGGCGAGTTGAGCAGGTGGTTGCGACGTGCTCGGCAGGTGCTTCCGGCGTCTGCGGCACGTGTTTCTGGCACATCTGACTGGTGGTTCCGGCATGCCCAAAAGTTGATTCCGGTCTGTCCGGTAGGTGGTTCCGGCGTGCACGGCACGTGGTTCTGGTACGTCTCAGAGGTGGTTGCGTATGCCCAACAGGTGATTCCGGACTGTCCGCCACGTGCTTCTGGCACGTCTGAGAGGTGGTTCCAACATGCCCGGCAGGTCATTTCGGAGAGTCGTCCAAGTGGTTCTGGCGTAGCCCGCAGGTGATTTTGGCGTGTCCGGCAGGTGGTTCCGCCGTGCTCGGCTGGTGGTTCAGGCATGGCCGTCACGTGGTTCCAGTCTGTCCAGGAAGTGTTTCCAGCTTCTCCGGCAGGTGGTTCTGGTACGTCTGAGAGGTGGTTCCGCCATGGCTGGCAGGTGATCCCGGACTGTCCCCCAGGTGGTTCTGGCATAGCCAGCAGTTGATATTGGCCTGTCCGGCAGGTGGTTCCAGCGAGTCCAACAGGTGGCTCCGGCGTTCTTGGCAGGTGGTTCCGGTCTGTCCGGTAGGTGTTTCCGGCGTGTCCGGCACGTGCTTCCGGCACGTCTGAGAGGTGGTTCCGTCATGCGCGGCAGGTGATTCCGGAGTGTCCGCCAGGTGGTTCTGGCATACCCGGCAGGTGATTTTGGCGTGTCCGGCAGGTGTTTCTGGCGAGTCGAGCAGGTGGCTCCGGCATGCTCGGCAGGTGCTTCCGGCGTCTCCGGCACTTGGTTCTGGTGTGTCTGAGAGCTGGTTCCGGCATGTCCGGCAGATGATTCCGGAGTGTCCGCCAAGTGGTTCTGGCATACCCAGCAGGTGATTTTGGCGTGTCAGTGAGGTGGTACCGGTGAGTCGAGCAGGTGGTTCCGGCGTGCTCAGCAGGTGGTTCCGGCGGTTCTGGCAGGTGGTATCCGTCTGTTCGGGGTGTGGTTCCAGCATCTCATGAACACGTTTCTGGCAAGTCTGAGATGTGGTTCCAGCCGGCCCAACAGGTGTTTCCGCAGTGTCCGCCAAGCGGTTCTGGCGTAGTTGGCAGGTGATTTTGGCATGACTGGCAGGTGGTTCCAGCAAGCCTGGCAGGTGATTCCAAAGTGTTCACCAACTGGTTGTGGCGTAGCCGGCAGGTGATTTTTGCGTGATCGGCAGGTGGTTCTGGCGAGTCGAGCATGTGGTTCCGGCGTGCTCGGCTGGTGCTTCCGGGGTCATTGGCACGGGGTTCTGGCATGTCTGAGAGGTGGTTCCTGCATGCCCGGCAAGTGATTCCGGAGTGTTCACCAAGTGGTTCTGGCATAGTCGGCAGGTGATTTTGGCATGTCCGGCAGGTGGTTCAGGCGAGTTGAGCAGGTGGTTCCAACGTGCTTGGCAGGTGGTTCCGGCGTCTCCGGCACGTGTTTCTGGCACATCTGACAGGTGGTTCCGGCATGCCCGAAAGGTGATTCCGGTCTGTCCGGTAGGTGGTTCCAGCCTGCACGGCATGTGGTTCTGGTACGTCTCAGAGGTGGTTGCGCATGCCCAACAGGTGATTCCGGACTGTCCGCCACATGGTTCTGGCACGTCTGAGAGGTGGTTCCGGCATGCCCGGCAGGTCATCCCAGAGAGTCCTCCAAGTGGTTCTGTCATAACACGCAGGTGATTTTGGCGTGTCTGGCAGGTTGTTCCGTTGTGCTTGGCAGGTGGTTCAGGCTTGGCCGGCAGGTGGTTCCAGACTGTCCAGGACGTGTTTCCAGCTTCTCCGGCAGGTGGTTCTGGTACGTCTGAGAGGTGGTTCCGCCATGGCTGGCAGGTGATTCTGGACCGTCCCCCAGGTGGTTCTGGCATAGCCAGCAGTTGATATTGGCCTGTCCGGCAGGTGGTTCCAGCGAGTCGAACAGGTGGATCCGGCGTGCTCGGCAGGTGGTTCCGGTCTGTCCGGTAGGTGATTCCGGCGTGTCCGGCACGTGCTTCCGGCACGTCTGAGATGTGGTTCCGGAATGCGCGACAGGTGGTTTTGGAGTGTCCGCCAGGTGGTTCTGGCGTACCCGGCAGGTGATTTTGGCGTGTTCGGCAGGTGTTTCTGGCGAGTCGAGCAGGTGGCTCCGGCATGCTCGGCAGGTGCTTCCGGCGTCTCCGGCACGTGGTTCTGGTGTGTCTGAGAGCTGGTTCCGGCATGTCCGGCAGATGATTCCGGAGTGTCTGCCAAGTGGTTCTGGCATACCCGGCTGGTGATTTCGGCATGTCAGGTAGGTGGTTCCGGCGAGTCGAGCAGGTGGCTCCGGCGTGCTCGGCAGGTTGTTCAGACGGGTCTGGCAGGTGTTTTCCGTCTGTTCGGGGTGTGGTTCCAGCATCTCATGAACACGTTTCTGGCACGTCTGAGATGTGGTTCCAGCCGGCCCGACAGGTGTTTCCGCAGTGTCCGCCAAGCGGTTCTGGCGTAGTTGGCAGGTGATTTTGGCAGGACTGGCAGGTGGTTACAGCAAGCCTGGCAGGTGATTCCAAAGTGTTCCCCAACTGGTTGTGGCGTAGCCGGCAGGTGATTTTTGCGTGATCGGCAGGTGGTTCTGGCGAGTCAAGCAGGTGGTTCCGGCGTGCTCGGCTGGTGCTTCCGGGGTCATTGGCACGGGGTTCTGGCTTGTCTGAGAGGTGGTTCCTGCATGCCCGGCAAGTGATTCCGGAGTGTTCGCCAAGTGGTTCTGGCATAGTCGGCAGGTGATTTTGGCATGTCCGGCAGGTGGTTCAGGCGAGTTGAGCAGGTGGTTCCAACGTGCTTGGCAGGTGGTTCCGGCGTCTCCGGCACGTGTTTCTGGCACATCTGACAGGTGGTTCCGGCATGCCCGAAAGGTGATTCCGGTCTGTCCGGTAGGTGGTTCCAGCCGGCACGGCATGTGGTTCTGGTACGTCTCAGAGGTGGTTGCGCATGCCCAACAGGTGATTCCGGACTGTCCGCCACATGGTTCTGGCACGTCTGAAAGGTGGTTCCGGCATGCCCGGCAGGTCATCCCAGAGAGTCCTCCAAGTGATTCTGGCATAACGCGCAGGTGATTTTGGCGTGTCTGGCAGGTTGTTCCATTGTGCTTGGCAGGTGGTTCAGGCTTGGCCGGCAGGTGGTTCCAGACTCTCCAGGACGTGTTTCCAGCTTCTCCGGCAGGTGGTTCTGGTACGTCTGAGAGGTGGTTCCGCCATGGCTGGCAGGTGATTCCGGACCGTCCCCCAGGTGGTTCTGGCATAGCCAGCAGTTGATATTGGCCTGTCCGGCAGGTGGTTCCAGCGAGTCGAACAGGTGGCTCCGGCGTGCTCGGCAGGTGGTTCCGGTCTGTCCGGTAGGTGATTCCCGCGTGTCCGGCACGTGCTTCCGGCACGTCTGAGAGGTGGTTCCGGCATGCGCGACAGGTGGTTTCGGAGTGTCCGCCAGGTGGTTCTGGCGTACCCGGCAGGTGATTTTGGCGTGTCCGGCAGGTGTTTCTGGCGAGTCGAGGAGGTGGCTCCGGCATGCTCGGCAGGTGCTTCCGGCATCTCCGGCACGTGGTTCTGGTGTGTCTGAGAGCTGGTTCCGGCATGTCCGGCAGATGATTCCGGAGTGTCCGCCAAGTGGTTCTGGCATACCCGGCTGGTGATTTGGGCATGTCAGGTTGGTGGCTCCGGCGTGCTCGGCAGGTTGTTCAGACGGGTCTGGCAGGTGTTTTCCGTCTGTTCGGGGTGTGGTTCCAGCATCTCATGCACATGGTTCTGGCACGTCTGAGATGTGGTTCCGGCCGGCCCGACAGGTGTTTCCACAGTGTCCGCCAAGTGTTACTGGCGTAGTTGGCAGGTGATTTTGGCATGACCGGCAGGTGGTTCCAGCAAGCCCGGCAGGTGATTCCGAAGTGTTCCCCAACTGGTAGTGGCGTAGCCGGCAGGTGATTTTTGCGTGTCCGGCAGGTGGTTCTGGCGAGTCGAGCAGGTGGTTCCGGCGTGCTCGGCAGGTGCTTCCGGGGTCATTGGCACGTGGTTCTGGCATATCTGAGAGGTGGTTCCGGCATGCCCGGCAGGTGATTCCGGAGTGTTCGCCAAGTGTTTCCGGCGTAGCCGGCAGGTGATTTTGCATGTCCAGCGGTCGTTCCGGCGGGTCGAGCCGGTGGTTTCGGCGTGTCCGGCAGGTGGTTCCGGTCTGTCCGGCAGGTGGTTCTGTGGTGTCCGGCACGAGGTTCAGTCTGAGAGGCTGTGCCGGCATGCCCCTCACGTGATTCCGGCTTGTCCCCGAAGTGGTGCTGGTGTAGCGGGCAGGTGATGTTGGCGTGTCCGGCAGGTGGTTCAGGCGAGTTGAGCAGGTGGTTGCGACGTGCTCGGCAGGTGCTTCCGGCGTCTCCGGCACGTGTTTCTGGCACATCTGACTGGTGGTTCCCGCATGCCCAAAAGTTGATTCCGGTCTGTCCGGTAGGTGGTTCCGGCGTGCACGGCACGTGGTTCTGGTACGTCTCAGAGGTGGTTGCGTATGCGCAACAGGTGATTCCGGACTGTCCGCCACGTGCTTCTGGCACGTCTGAGAGGTGGTTCCAACATGCCCGGCAGGTCATTTCGGAGAGTCGTCCAAGTGGTTCTGGCGTAGCCCGCAGGTGATTTTGGCGTGTCCGGCAGGTGGTTCCGCCGTGCTCGGCAGGTGGTTCAGGCATGGCCGTCACGTGGTTCCAGTCTGTCCAGGACGTGTTTCCAGCTTCTCCGGCAGGTGGTTCTGGTACGTCTGAGAGGTTGTTCCGCCATGGCTGGCAGGTGATCCCGGACTGTCCCCCAGGTGGTTCTGGCATAGCCAGCAGTTGATATTGGCCTGTCCGGCAGGTGGTTCCAGCGAGTCCAACAGGTGGCTCCGGCGTTCTTGGCAGGTGGTTCCGGTCTGTCCGGTAGGTGTTTCCGGCGTGTCCGGCACGTGCTTCCGGCACGTCTGAGAGGTGGTTCCGGCATGCGCGTCAGGTGATTCCGTAGTGTCCGCCAGGTGGTTCTGGCATACCCGGCAGGTGATTTTGGCGTGTCCGGCAGGTGTTTCTGGCGAGTCGAGCAGGTGGCTCCGGCATGCTCGGCAGGTGCTTCCGGCGTCTCCGGCACTTGCTTCTGGTGTGTCTGAGAGCTGGTTCCGGCATGTCAGGCAGATGATTCCGGAGTGTCCGCCAAGTGGTTCTGGCATAGCCAGCAGGTGATTTTGGCGTGTCAGGGAGGTGGTACCGGTGAGTCGAGCAGGTGGTTCCGGCGTGCTCAGCAGGTGGTTCAGGCGGTTCTGGCAGGTGGTATCCGTCTGTTCGGGGTGTGGTTCCAGCATCTCATGAACACGTTTCTGGCACGTCTGAGATGTGGTTCCAGCCGGCCCGACAGGTGTTTCCGCAGTGTCCGCCAAGCGGTTCTGGCGTAGTTGGCAGGTGATTTTGGCATGACTGGCAGGTGGTTCCAGCAAGCCTGGCAGGTGATTCCAAAGTGTTCACCAACTGGTTGTGGCGTAGCCGGCAGGTGATTTTTGCGTGTCCGGCAGGTGGTTCTGGCGAGTCGAGCAGGTGGTTCCGGCGTGCTCGGCTGGTGCTTCCGGGGTCATTGGCACGGGGTTCTGGCATGTCTGAGAGGTGGTTCCTGCATGCCCGGCAAGTGATTCCGGAGTGTTCGCCAAGTGGTTCTGGCATAGTCGGCAGGTGATTTTGGCATGTCCGGCAGGTGGTTCAGGCGAGTTGAGCAGGTGGTTGCGACGTGCTTGGCAGGTGCTTCCGGCGTCTCCGGCACGTGTTTCTGGCACATCTGACAGGTGGTTCCGGCATGCCCGAAAGGTGATTCCGGTCTGTCCGGTAGGTGGTTCCAGCCTGCACGGCATGTGGTTCTGGTAAGTCTCAGAGGTGGTTGCGCATGCCCAACAGGTGATTCCGGACTGTCCGCCACATGGTTCTGGCACGTCTGAGAGGTGGTTCCGGCATGCCCGGCAGGTCATCCCAGAGAGTCCTCCAAGTGGTTCTGGCATAACACGCAGGTGATTTTGGCGTGTCTGGCAGGTTGTTCCGTTGTGCTTGGCAGGTGGTTCAGGCTTGGTCGGCAGGTGGTTCCAGACTGTCCAGGACGTGTTTCCTGCTTCTCCGGCAGGTGGTTCTGGTACGTCTGAGAGGTGGTTCCGCCATGGCTGGCAGGTGATCCCGGACTGTCCCCCAGGTGGTTCTGACATAGCCAGCAGTTGATATTGGCCTGTCCGGCAGGTGGTTCCAGCGAGTCGAACAGGTGGCTCCGGCGTTCTTGGCAGGTGGTTCCGGTCTGTCCGGTAGGTGTTTCCGGCGTGTCTGGCACGTGCTTCCGGCACGTCTGACAGGTGGTTC
The DNA here is from genome assembly GCF_041296265.1 of Equus caballus. Taxonomy (NCBI): domain Eukaryota; kingdom Metazoa; phylum Chordata; class Mammalia; order Perissodactyla; family Equidae; genus Equus; species Equus caballus. Next base: position 2,729,205 of record NC_091711.1, on the reverse strand, counting down.
CGGCATGCGCGACAGGTGGTTTCGGAGTTTCCGCCAGGTGGCTCTGGCGTACCCGGCAGGTGATTTTGGCGTGTCCGGCAGGTGTTTCTGGCGAGTCGAGCAGGTGGCTCCGGCATGCTCGGCAGGTGCTTCCGGCGTCTCCGGCACGTGGTTCTGGTGTGTCTGAGAGCTGGTTCCGGCATGTCCGGCAGATGATTCCAGAGTGTCCGCCAAGTGGTTCTGGCATACCCGGCTGGTGATTTGGGCATGTCAGGTAGGTGGCTCCGGCGTGCTCGGCAGGTTGTTCAGACGGGTCTGGCAGGTGTTTTCCGTCTGTTCGGGGTGTGCTTCCAGCATCTCATGCACATGGTTCTGGCACGTCTGAGATGTGGTTCCGGCCGGCCCGACAGGTGTTTCCACAGTGTCCGCCAAGTGGTACTGGCGTAGTTGGCAGGTGATTTTGGCATGACCGGCAGGTGGTTCCAGCTAGCCCGGCAGGTGATTCCGAAGTGTTCCCCAACTGGTTGTGGCGTAGCCGGCAGGTGATTTTTGCGTGTCCGGCAGGTGGTTCTGGCGAGTCGAGCAGGTGGTTCCGGCGTGCTCGGCAGGTGCTTCCGGGGTCATTGGCACGTGGTTCTGGCATATCTGAGAGGTGGTTCCGGCATGCCCGGCAGGTGATTCCTGAGTGTTCGCCAAGTGTTTCCGGCGTAGCCGGCAGGTGATTTTGCATGGCCAGCGGTCGTTCCGGCGGGTCGAGCCGGTGGTTCCGGCGTGTCCGGCAGGTGGTTCCGGTCTGTCCGGCAGGTGGTTCTGTGGTGTCCGGCACGAGGTTCAGTCTGAGAGGCTGTGCCGGCATGCCCCTCACGTGATTCCGGCTTGTCCCCGAAGTGGTGCTGGTGTAGCGGGCAGGTGATTTTGGCGTGTCCGGCAGGTGGTTCAGGCGAGTTGAGCAGGTGGTTGCGACGTGCTCGGCAGGTGCTTCCGGCGTCTGCGGCACGTGTTTCTGGCACATCTGACTGGTGGTTCCGGCATGCCCAAAAGTTGATTCCGGTCTGTCCGGTAGGTGGTTCCGGCGTGCACGGCACGTGGTTCTGGTACGTCTCAGAGGTGGTTGCGTATGCCCAACAGGTGATTCCGGACTGTCCGCCACGTGCTTCTGGCACGTCTGAGAGGTGGTTCCAACATGCCCGGCAGGTCATTTCGGAGAGTCGTCCAAGTGGTTCTGGCGTAGCCCGCAGGTGATTTTGGCGTGTCCGGCAGGTGGTTCCGCCGTGCTCGGCAGGTGGTTCAGGCATGGCCGTCACGTGGTTCCAGTCTGTCCAGGACGTGTTTCCAGCTTCTCCGGCAGGTGGTTCTGGTACGTCTGAGAGGTGGTTCCGCCATGGCTGGCAGGTGATCGCGTACTGTCCCCCAGGTGGTTCTGGCATAGCCAGCAGTTGATATTGGCCTGTCCGGCAGGTGGTTCCAGCGAGTCGAACAGGTGGCTCCTGCGTTCTTGGCAGGTGGTTCCGGTCTGTCCGGTAGGTGTTTCCGGCGTCTCTGGCACGTGCTTCCAGCACGTCTGAGAGGTGGTTCCGGCATGAGCAGCAGGTGATTCCGTAGTGTCCGCCAGGTTGTTCTGGCATATCCGGCAGGTGATTTTGGCGTGTCCGGCAGGTGTTTCTGGCGAGTCGAGCAGGTGGCTCCGGCATTCTCGGCAGGTGCTTCCGGCGTCTCCGGCACTTGGTTCTGGTGTGTCTGAGAGCTGGTTACGGCATGTCCGGCAGATGATTCCGGAGTGTCCGCCAAGTCTTTCCGGCGTAGCCGGCAGGTGATTTTGCATGTCCAGCGGTCGTTCCGGCGGGTCGAGCCGGTGGTTCCGGCGTGTCCGGCAGGTGGTTCCGGTCTGTCCGGCAGGTGGTTCTGTGGTGTCCGGCACGAGGTTCAGTCTGAGAGGCTGTGCCGGCATGCCCCTCACGTGATTCCGGCTTGTCCCCGAAGTGGTGCTGGTGTAGCGGGCAGGTGATTTTGGCGTGTCCGGCAGGTGGTTCAGGCGAGTTGAGCGGGTGGTTGCGACGTGCTCGGCAGGTGCTTCCGGCGTCTCCGGCACGTGTTTCTGGCACATCTGACTGGTGGTTCCGGCATGCCCAAAAGTTGATTCCGGTCTGTCCGGTAGGTGGTTCCGGCGTGCACGGCACGTGGTTCTGGTACGTCTCAGAGGTGGTTGCGTATGCCCAACAGGTGATTCCGGACTGTCCGCCACGTGCTTCTGGCACGTCTGAGAGGTGGTTCCAACATGCCCGGCAGGTCATTTTGGAGAGTCGTCCAAGTGGTTCTGGCGTAGCCCGCAGGTGATTTTGGCGTGTCCGGCAGGTGGTTTCCCCGTGCTCGGCAGGTGGTTCAGGCATGGCCGTCACGTGGTTCCAGTCTGTCCAGGACGTGTTTCCAGCTTCTCCGGCAGGTGGTTCTGGTACGTCTGAGAGGTGGTTCCGCCATGGCTGGCAGGTGATCCCGGACTGTCCCCCAGGTGGTTCTGGCATAGCCAGCAGTTGATATTGGCCTGTCCGGCAGGTGGTTCCAGCGAGTCGAACAGGTGGCTCCGGCGTTCTTGGCAGGTGGTTCCGGTCTGTCCGGTAGGTGTTTCCGGCGTGTCCGGCACGTGCTTCCGGCACGTCTGAGAGGTGGTTCCGGCATGGGCGGCAGGTGATTCCGTAGTGTCCGCCAGGTGCTTCTGGCATACCCGGCAGGTGATTTTCGCGTGTCAGGGAGGTGGTACCGGTGAGTCGATCAGGTGTTTCCGTCGTGCTCAGCAGGTGGTTCAGTCGGTTCTGGCAGGTGGTATCCGTCTATTCGGGGTGTGTTTCCAGCATCTCATGAACACGTTTCTGGCACGTCTGAGATGTGGTTCCAGCCGGCCCGACAGGTGTTTCCGCAGTGTCCGCCAAGCGGTTCTGGCGTAGTTGGCAGTTGATTTTGGGATGACTGGCAGGTGGTTCCAGCAAGCCTGGCAGGTGATTCCAAAGTGTTCACCAACTGGTTGTGGCGTAGCCGGCAGGTGATTTTTGCGTGATCGGCAGGTGGTTCTGGCGAGTCGAGCAGGTGGTTCCGGCGTGCTCGGCTGGTGCTTCCGGGTGATTGGCACGGGGTTCTGGCATGTCTGAGAGGTGGTTCCTGCATGCCCGGCAAGTGATTCCAGTGTGTTCGCCAAGTGGTTCTGGCATAGTCGGCAGGTGATTTTGGCATTTCTGGCAGGTGGTTCAGGCGAGTTGAGCAGGTGGTTCCAACGTGCTTGGCAGGTGGTTCGGGCGTCTCCGGCACGTGTTTCTGGCACATCTGACAGGTGGTTCCGGCATGCCCGAAAGGTGATTCCGGTCTGTCCGGTAGGTGGTTCCAGCCTGCACGGCATGTGGTTCTGGTACGTCTCAGAGGTGGTTGCGTATGCCCAACAGGTGACTTCGGACTGTCCGCCACATGGTTCTGGCACTTCTGAGAGGTGGTTCCGGAATGCCCGGCAGGTCATCCCAGAGAGTCCTCCAAGTGGTTCTGGCATAACACGCAGGTGATTTTGGCGTGTCTGGCAGGTTGTTCCGTTGTGCTTGGCAGGTGGTTCAGGCTTGGCCGGCAGGTGGTTCCAGACTGTCCAGGACGTGTTTCCAGCTTCTCCGGCAGGTGGTTCTGGTACGTCTGAGAGGTGGTTCCGCCATGGCTGGCAGGTGATTCCGGACCGTCCCCCAGGTGGTTCTGGCATAGCCAGCAGTTGATATTGGTCTGTCCGGCAGGTGGTTCCAGCGAGTCGAACAGGTGGCTCCGGTGTGCTCGGCAGGTGGTTCCGGTCTGTCCGGTAGGTGATTGCGGCGTGTCCGGCACGTGCTTCCGGCACGTCTGAGAGGTGGTTCCGGCATGCGCGACAGGTGGTTTCGGAGTGTCCGCCAGGTGGTTCTGGCGTACCCGGCAGGTGATTTTGGCGTGTCCGGCAGGTGTTTCTGGCGAGTCGAGCAGGTGGCTCCGGCCTGCTCGGCAGGTGCTTCCGGCGTCTCCGGCACATGGTTCTGGTGTGTCTGAGAGCTGGTTCCTGCATGTCCGGCAGATGATTCCGGAGTGTCCGCCAAGTGGTTCTGGCATACCCGGCTGGTGATTTGGGCATGTCAGGTAGGTGGTTCCGGCGAGTCGAGCAGTTGGCTCCGGCGTGCTCGGCAGGTTGTTCAGACGGGTCTGGCAGGTGTTTTCCGTCTGTTCGGGGTGTGGTTCCAGCATCTCATGCACATGGTTCTGGCACGTCTGAGATGTGGTTCCGGCCGGCCCGACAGGTGTTTCCACAGTGTCCGCCAAGTGGTACTGGCGTAGTTGGCAGGTGATTTTGGCTTGACCGGCAGGTGGTTCCAGCAAGCCCGGCAGGTGATTCCGAAGTGTTCCCCAACTGGTTGTGGCGTAGCCGGCAGGTGATTTTTGCGTGTCCGGCAGGTGGTTCTGGCGAGTCGAGCAGGTGGTTCCGGCGTGCTCGGCAGGTGCTTCCGGGGTCATTGGCACGTGGTTCTGGCATATCTGAGAGGTGGTTCCGGCATGCCCGGCAGGTGATTCCGGAGTGTTCGCCAAGTGTTTCCGGCGTAGCCGGCAGGTGATTTTGCATGTCCAGCGGTCGTTCCGGCGGGTCGAGCCGGTGGTTCCGGCGTGTCCGGCAGGTGGTTCCGGTCTGTCCGGCAGGTGGTTCTGTGGTGTCCGGCACGAGGTTCAGTCTGAGAGGCTGTGCCGGCATGCCCCTCACGTGATTCCGGCTTGTCCCCGAAGTGGTGCTGGTGTAGCGGGCAGGTGATTTTGGCGTGTCCGGCAGGTGGTTCAGGCGAGTTGAGCAGGTGGTTGCGACCTGCTCGGCAGGTGCTTCCGGCGTCTGCGGCACGTGTTTCTGGCACATCTGACTGGTGGTTCCGGCATGCCCAAAAGTTGATTCCGGTCTGTCCGGTAGGTGTTTCCGGCGTGTCCGGCACGTGCTTCCGGCACGTCTGAGAGGTGGTTCCGGCATGGGCGGCAGGTGATTCCGTAGTGTCCGCCAGGTGCTTCTGGCATACCCGGCAGGTGATTTTCGCGTGTCAGGGAGGTGGTACCGGTGAGTCGATCAGGTGTTTCCGTCGTGCTCAGCAGGTGGTTCAGTCGGTTCTGGCAGGTGGTATCCGTCTATTCGGGGTGTGTTTCCAGCATCTCATGAACACGTTTCTGGCAAGTCTGAGATGTGGTTCCAGCCGGCCCGACAGGTGTTTCCGCAGTGTCCGCCAAGCGGTTCTGGCGTAGTTGGCAGTTGATTTTGGGATGACTGGCAGGTGGTTCCAGCAAGCCTGGCAGGTGATTCCAAAGTGTTCACCAACTGGTTGTGGCGTAGCCGGCAGGTGATTTTTGCGTGATCGGCAGGTGGTTCTGGCGAGTCGAGCAGGTGGTTCCGGCGTGCTCGGCTGGTGCTTCCGGGGTCATTGGCACGGGGTTCTGGCATGTCTGAGAGGTGGTTCCTGCATGCCCGGCAAGTGATTCCAGAGTGTTCGCCAAGTGGTTCTGGCATAGTCGGCAGGTGATTTTGGCATTTCTGGCAGGTGGTTCAGGCGAGTTGAGCAGGTGGTTCCAACGTGCTTGGCAGGTGGTTCGGGCGTCTCCGGCACGTGTTTCTGGCACATCTGACAGGTGGTTCCGGCATGCCCGAAAGGTGATTCCGGTCTGTCCGGTAGGTGGTTCCAGCCTGCACGGCATGTGGTTCAGGTACGTCTCAGAGGTGGTTGCGTATGCCCAACAGGTGTCTTCGGACTGTCCGCCACATGGTTCTGGCACTTCTGAGAGGTGGTTCCGGAATGCCCGGCAGGTCATCCCAGAGAGTCCTCCAAGTGGTTCTGGCATAACACGCAGGTGATTTTGGCGTGTCTGGCAGGTTGTTCCGTTCTGCTTGGCAGGTGGTTCAGGCTTGGGCGGCAGGTGGTTCCAGACTGTCCAGGACGTGTTTCCAGCTTCTCCGGCAGGTGGTTCTGGTACGTCTGAGAGGTGGTTCCGCCATGGCTGGCAGGTGATTCGAGACCGTCCCCCAGGTGGTTCTGGCATAGCCAGCAGTTGATATTGTCCTGTCCGGCAGGTGGTTCCAGCGAGTCGAACAGGTGGCTCTGGCGTTCTTGGCAGGAGGTTGCGGTCTGTCCGGTAGGTGGTTCCGGTGTGTCTGGCACATGCTTCCGGCACGTCGGAGAGGTGGTTCCGGCATGCGCGACAGGTGATTTCGGAGTTTCCGCCAGGTGGCTCTGGCGTACCCGGCAGGTGATTTTGGCGTGTCCGGCAGGTGTTTCTGGCGAGTCGAGCAGGTGGCTCCGGCATGCTCGGCAGGTGCTTCCGGCGTCTCCGGCACGTGGTTCTGGTGTGTCTGAGAGCTGGTTCCGGGATGTCCGGCAGATGATTCCGGAGTGTCCGCCAAGTGGTTCTGGCATACCCGGCTGGTGATTTGGGCCTGTCAGGTAGGTGGTTCCGGCGAGTCGAGCAGGTGGCTCCGGCGTGCTCGGCAGGTTGTTCAGACGGGTCTGGCAGGTGTTTTCCGTCTGTTCGGGGTGTGGTTCCAGCATCTCATGCACATGGTTCTGGCACGTCTGAGATGTGGTTCGGGCCGGCCCGACAGGTGTTTCCACAGTGTCCCCCAAGTGGTACTGGCGTAGTTGGCAGGTGATTTTGGCATGACCGGCAGGTGGTTCCAGCAAGCCCGGCAGGTGATTCCGAAGTGTTCCCCAACTGGTTGTGGCGTAGCCGGCAGGTGATTTTTGCGTGTCCGGCAGGTGGTTCTGGCGAGTTGAGCAGGTGGTTCCGGCGTGCTCGGCAGGTGCTTCCGGGGTCATTGGCACGTGGTTCTGGCATATCTGAGAGGTGGTTCCGGCATGCCCGGCAGGTGATTCTGGATTGTTCGCCAAGTGTTTCCGGCGTAGCCGGCAGGTGATTTTGCATGTCCAGCGGTCGTTCCGGCGGGTCGAGCCGGTGGTTCCGGCGTGTCCGGCAGGTGGTTCCGGTCTGTCCGGCAGGTGGTTCTGTGGTGTCCGGCACGAGGTTCAGTCTGAGAGGCTGTGCCGGCATGCCCCTCACGTGATTCCGGCTTGTCCCCGAAGTGGTGCTGGTGTAGCGGGCAGGTGATTTTGGCGTGTCCGGCAGGTGGTTCAGGCGAGTTGAGCAGGTGGTTGCGACGTGCTCGGCAGGTGCTTCCGGCGTCTGCGGCACGTGTTTCTGGCACATCTGACTGGTGGTTCCGGCATGCCCAAAAGTTGATTCCGGTCTGTCCGGTAGGTGGTTCCGGCGTGCACGGCACGTGGTTCTGGTACGTCTCAGAGGTGGTTGCGTATGCCCAACAGGTGATTCCGGACTGTCCGCCACGTGCTTCTGGCACGTCTGAGAGGTGGTTCCAACATGCCCGGCAGGTCATTTCGGAGAGTCGTCCAAGTGGTTCTGGCGTAGCCCGCAGGTGATTTTGGCGTGTCCGGCAGGTGGTTCCGCCGTGCTCGGCAGGTGGTTCAGGCATGGCCGTCACGTGGTTCCAGTCTGTCCAGGACGTGTTTCCAGCTTCTCCGGCAGGTGGTTCTGGTACGTCTGAGAGGTGGTTCCGCCATGGCTGGCAGGTGATCGCGGACTGTCCCCCAGGTGGTTCTGGCATAGCCAGCAGTTGATATTGGCCTGTCCGGCAGGTGGTTCCAGCGAGTCGAACAGGTGGCTCCGGCGTTCTTGGCAGGTGGTTCCGGTCTGTCCGGTAGGTGTTTCCGGCGTGTCTGGCACGTGCTTCCGGCACGTCTGAGAGGTGATTCCGGCATGCGCAGCGGGTGATTCCGTAGTGTCCGCCAGGTGGTTCTGGCATACCCGGCAGGTGATTTTGGCGTGTCCGGCAGGTGTTTCTGGCGAGTCGAGCAGGTGGCTCCGGCATTCTCGGCAGGTGCTTCCGGCGTCTCCGGCACTTGGTTCTGGTGTGTCTGAGAGCTGGTTCCGGCATGTCCGGCAGATGATTCCGGAGTGTCCGCCAAGTGTTTCCGGCGTAGCCGGCAGGTGATTTTGCATGTCCAGCGGTCGTTCCGGCGGGTCGAGCCGGTGGTTCCGGCGTGTCCGGCAGGTGGTTCCGGTGTGTCCGGCAGGTGGTTCTGTGGTGTCCGGCACGAGGTTCAGTCGGAGAGGCTGTGCCGGCATGCCCCTCACGTGATTCCGGCTTGTCCCCAAAGTGGTGCTGGTGTAGCGGGCAGGTGATTTTGGCGTGTCCGGCAGGTGGTTCAGGCGAGTTGAGCAGGTGGTTGCGACGTGCTCGGCAGGTGCTTCCGGCGTCTCCGGCACGTGTTTCTGGCACATCTGACTGGTGGTTCCGGCATGCCCAAAAGTTGATTCCGGTCTTTCCGGTAGGTGGTTCCTGCGTGGACGGCACGTGGTTCTGGTACGTGTCAGAGGTGGTTGCGTATGCCCAACAGGTGATTCCGGACTGTCCGCCACGTGCTTCTGGCACGTCTGAGAGGTGGTTCCAACATGCCCGGCAGGTCATTTCGGAGAGTCGTCCAAGTGGTTCTGGCGTAGCCCGCAGGTGATTTTGGCGTGTCCGGCAGGTGGTTTCCCCGTGCTCGGCAGGTGGTTCAGGCATGGCCGTCACGTGGTTCCAGTCTGTCCAGGACGTGTTTCCAGCTTCTCCGGCAGGTGGTTCTGGTACGTCTGAGAGGTGGTTCCGCCATGGCTGGCAGGTGATCCCGGACTGTCCCCCAGGTGGTTCTGGCATAGCCAGCAGTTGATATTGGCCTGTCCGGCAGGTGGTTCCAGCGAGTCGAACAGGTGGCTCCGGCGTTCTTGGCAGGTGGTTCCGGTCTGTCCGGTAGGTGTTTCCGGCGTGTCTGGCACGTGCTTCCGGCACGTCTGAGAGGTGGTTCCGGAATGCGCGGCAGGTGATTTTGGCGTGTCCGGCAGGTGTTTCTGGCGAGTCGAGCAGGTGGCTCCGGCATGCTCGGCAGGTGCTTCCGGCGTCTCCGGCACGTGGTTGAGGTGTGTCTGAGAGCTGGTTCCGGCATGTCCCCAGATGATTCCGGAGTGTCCGCCAAGTGGTTCTGGCATACCCGGCTGGTGATTTGGGCATGTCAGGTAGGTGGTTCCGGCGAGTCGAGCAGGTGGCTCCGGCGTGCTCGGCATGTTGTTCAGTCGGGACTGGCAGGTGTTTTCCGTCTGTTCGGGTTGTGGTTCCAGCATCTCATGCACATGGTTCTGGCACGTCTGAGATGTGGTTCCGGCCGGCCCGACAGGTGTTTCCACAGTGTCCGCCAAGTGGTACTGGCGTAGTTGGCAGGTGATTTTGGCATGACCGGCAGGTGGTTCCAGCCTGCACGGCATGTGGTTCTGGTACGTTTCAGAGTTGGTTGCGCATGCCCAACCGGTGACTCCGGACTGTCCGCCACATGGTTCTGGCACGTCTGAGAGGTGGTTCCGGCATGCCCGGCAGGTCATCCCAGAGAGTCCTCCAAGTGGTTCTGGCATATCACGCAGGTGATTTTGGCATGTCTGGCAGGTTGTTCCGTTGTGCTTGGCAGGTGGTTCAGGCTTGGCCGGCAGGTGGTTCCAGACTGTCCAGGACGTGTTTCCAGCTTCTCCGGCAGGTGGTTCTGGTACGTCTCAGAGTTGGTTGCGCATGCCCAACCGGTGACTCCGGACTGTCCGCCACATGGTTCTGGCACGTCTGAGAGGTGGTTCCGGCATGCCCGGCAGGTCATCCCAGAGAGTCCTCCAAGTGGTTCTGGCATATCACGCAGGTGATTTTGGCATGTCTGGCAGGTTGTTCCGTTGTGCTTGGCAGGTGGTTCAGGCTTGGCCGGCAGGTGGTTCCAGACTGTCCAGGACGTGTTTCCAGCTTCTCCGGCAGGTGGTTCTGGTACGTCTGAGAGGTGGTTCGGCCATGGCTGGCAGGTGATTCCCGACCGTCCCCCAGGTGGTTCTGGCATAGCCAGCACTTAATATTGGCCTGTCCGGCAGGTGGTTCCAGCGAGTCGAACAGGTGGCTCCGGCGTGCTCGGCAGGTGGTTCCGGTCTGTCCGGTAGGTGATTCCGGCGTGTCCGGCACGTGCTTCCGGCACGTCTGAGAGGTGGTTCCGGCATGCGCGACAGGTGGTTTCGGAGTGTCCGCCAGGTGGTTCTGGCGTACCCGGCAGGTGATTTTGGCGTGTCCGGCAGGTGTTTCTGGCGAGTCGAGCAGGTGGCTCCGGCCTGCTCGGCAGGTGCTTCCGGCGTCTCCGGCACGTGGTTGAGGTGTGTCTGAGAGCTGGTTCCGGCATGTCCGGCAGATGATTCCGGAGTGTCCGCCAAGTGGTTCTGGCATACCCGGCTGGTGATTTGGGCATGTCAGGTAGGTGGTTCCGGCGAGTCGAGCAGGTGGCTCCGGCGTGCTCGGCATGTTGTTCAGTCGGGACTGGCAGGTGTTTTCCGTCTGTTCGGGGTGTGGTTCCAGCATCTCATGCACATGGTTCTGGCACGTCTGAGATGTGGTTCCAGCCGGCCCGACAGGTGTTTCCACAGTGTCCGCCAAGTGGTACTGGCGTAGTTGGCAGGTGATTTTGGCATCACCGGCAGGTGGTTCCAGCAAGCCCGGCAGGTGATTCCAAAGTGTTCCCCAACTGGTTGTGGCGTAGCTGGCAGGTGATTTTTGCGTGTCCGGCAGGTGGTTCTGGCGAGTCGAGCAGGTGGTTCCGGCGTGCTCGGCAGGTGCTTCCGGGGTCATTGGCATGTGGTTCTGGCATATCTGAGAGGTGGTTCCGGCATGCCCGGCAGGTGATTCCGGAGTGTTCGCCAAGTGTTTCCGGCGTAGCCGGCAGGTGATTTTGCATGTCCAGCGGTCGTTCCGGCGGGTCGAGCCGGTGGTTCCGGCGTGTCCGGCAGGTGGTTCCGGTCTGTCCGGCAGGTGGTTCTGTGGTGTCCGGCACGAGGTTCAGTCTGAGAGGCTGTGCCGGCATGCCCCTCACGTGATTCCGGCTTGTCCCCGAAGTGGTGCTGGTGTAGCGGGCAGGTGATTTTGGCGTGTCCGGCAGGTGGTTCAGGCGAGTTGAGCAGGTGGTTGCGACGTGCTCGGCAGGTGCTTCCGGCGTCTGCGGCACGTGTTTCTGGCACATCTGACTGGTGGTTCCGGCATGCCCAAAAGTTGATTCCGGTCTGTCCGGTAGGTGGTTCCGGCGTGCACGGCACGTGGTTCTGGTACGTCTCAGAGGTGGTTGCGTATGCCCAACAGGTGATTCCGGACTGTCCGCCACGTGCTTCTGGCACGTCTGAGAGGTGGTTCCAACATGCCCGGCAGGTCATTTCGGAGAGTCGTCCAAGTGGTTCTGGCGTAGCCCGCAGGTGATTTTGGCGTGTCCGGCAGGTGGTTCCGCCGTGCTCGGCAGGTGGTTCAGGCATGGCCGTCACGTGGTTCCAGTCTGTCCAGGACGTGTTTCCAGCTTCTCCGGCAGGTGGCTCTGGTACGTCTGAGAGGTGGTTCCGCCATGGCTGGCAGGTGATCCCGGACTGTCCCCCAGGTGGTTCTGGTATAGCCAGCAGTTGATATTGGCCTGTCCGGCAGGTGGTTCCAGCGAGTCGAACAGGTGGCTCCGGCGTGCTCGGCAGGTGGTTCCGGTCTGTCCGGTAGGTGATTCCGGCGTGTCCGGCACGTGCTTCCGGCACGTCTGAGAGGTGGTTCTGGCATGCGCGACAGGTGATTTCGGAGTGTCCGCCAGGTGGTTCTGGCGTACCCGGCAGGTGATTTTGGCGTGTCCGGCAGGTGTTTCTGGCGAATCGAGCAGGTGGCTCCGGCATGCTCGGCAGGTGCTTCCGGCGTCTCCGGCACGTGGTTGAGGTGTGTCTGAGAGCTGGTTCCGGCATGTCCGGCAGATGATTCCGGAGTGTCCGCCAAGTGGTTCTGGCATACCCGGCTGGTGATTTGGGCATGTCAGGTAGGTGGTTCCGGCGAGTCGAGCAGGTGGCTCCGGCGTGCTCGGCATGTTGTTCAGTCGGGACTGGCAGGTGTTTTCCGTCTGTTCGGGTTGTGGTTCCAGCATCTCATGCACATGGTTCTGGCACGTCTGAGATGTGGTTCCGGCCGGCCCGACAGGTGTTTCCACAGTGTCCGCCAAGTGGTACTGGCGTAGTTGGCAGGTGATTTTGGCATGACCGGCAGGTTTTTCCAGCCTGCACGGCATGTGGTTCTGGTACGTCTCAGAGTTGGTTGCGCATGCCCAACCGGTGACTCCGGACTGTCCGCCACATGGTTCTGGCACGTCTGAGAGGTGGTTCCGGCATGCCCGGCAGGTCATCCCAGAGAGTCCTCCAAGTGGTTCTGGCATATCACGCAGGTGATTTTGGCATGTCTGGCAGGTTGTTCCGTTGTGCTTGGCAGGTGGTTCAGGCTTGGCCGGCAGGTGGTTCCAGACTGTCCAGGACGTGTTTCCAGCTTCTCCGGCAGGTGGTTCTGGTACGTCTGAGAGGTGGTTCCGCCATGGCTGGCAGGTGATTCCGGACCGTCCCCCAGGTGGTTCTGGCATAGCCAGCACTTAATATTGGCCTGTCCGGCAGGTGGTTCCAGCGAGTCGAACAGGTGGCTCCGGCGTGCTCGGCAGGTTGTTCCGGTCTGTCCGGTAGGTGATTCCGACGTGTCCGCCACGTGCTTCTGGCACGTCTGAGAGGTGGTTCCAACATGCCCGGCAGGTCATTTCGGAGAGTCGTCCAAGTGGTTCTGGCGTAGCCCGCAGGTGATTTTGGCGTGTCCGGCAGGTGGTTCCGCCGTGCTCGGCAGGTGGTTCAGGCATGGCCGTCACGTGGTTCCAGTCTGTCCAGGACGTGTTTCCAGCTTCTCCGGCAGGTGGTTCTGGTACGTCTGAGAGGTGGTTCCGCCATGGCTGGCAGGTGATCCCGGACCGTCCCCCAGGTGGTTCTGGCATAGCCAGCAGTTGATATTGGCCTGTCCGGCAGGTGGTTCCAGCGAGTCCAACAGGTGGCTCCGGCGTGCTCGGCAGGTGGTTCCGGTCTGTCAGGTAGGTGATTCCGGCGTGTCCAGCACGTGCTTCCGGCACATCTGAGAGGTGGTTCCGGCATGCGCGACAGGTGATTCCGGAGTGTCCGCCAGGTGGTTCTGGCGTACCCGGCAGGTGATTTTGGCGTGTCCGGCAGGTGTTTCTGGCGAGTCGAGCAGGTGGCTCCGGCATGCTCGGCAGGTGCTTCCGGCGTCTCCGGCACTTGCTTCTGGTGTGTCTGAGAGCTGGTTCCGGCATGTCCGGCAGATGATTCCGGAGTGTCCGCCAGGTGGTTCTGGCATACCCAGCAGGTGATTTTGGCGTGTCAGGGAGGTGGTACCGGTGAGTCGAGCAGGTGGTTCCTTCATGCTCAGCAGGTGGTTCAGGCGGTTCTGGCAGGTGGTATCCGTCTGTTCGGGGTGTGGTTCCAGCATCTCATGAACACGTTTCTGGCACGTCTGAGATGTGGTTCCAGCCGGCCCGACAGGTGTTTCCGCAGTGTCCGCCAAGCGGTTCTGGCGTAGTTGGCAGGTGATTTTGGCATGACTATCAGGTGGTTCCAGCAAGCCTGGCAGGTGATTCCAAAGTGTTCACCAACTGGTTGTGGCGTAGCCGGCAGGTGATTTTTGCGTGATCGGCAGGTGGTTCTGGCGAGTCGAGCAGGTGGTTCCGGCGTGCTCGGCTGGTGCTTCCGGGGTCATTGGCACGGGGTTCTGGCATGTCTGAGAGGTGGTTCCTGCATGCCCGGCAAGTGATTCCGGAGTGTTCGCCAAGTGGTTCTGGCATAGTCGGCAGGTGATTTTGGCATGTCCGGCAGGTGGTTCAGGCGAGTTGAGCAGGTGGTTCCAACGTGCTTGGCAGGTGCTTCCGGCGTCTCCGGCACGTGTTTCTGGCACATCTGACAGGTGGTTCCGGCATGCCCGAAAGGTGATTCCGGTCTGTCCGGTAGGTGGTTCCAGCCTGCACGGCATGTGGTTCTGGTACGTCTCAGAGGTGGTTGCGCATGCCCAACAGGTGATTCCGGACTGTCCGCCACATGGTTCTGGCACGTCTGAGAGGTGGTTCCGGCATGCCCGGCAGGTCATCCCAGAGAGTCCTCCAAGTGGTTCTGGCATAACACGCAGGTGATTTTGGCATGTCTGGCAGGTTGTTCCGTTGTGCTTGGCAGGTGGTTCAGGCTTGGTCGGCAGGTGGTTCCAGACTGTCCAGGACGTGTTTCCTGCTTCTCCGGCAGGTGGTTCTGGTACGTCTGAGAGGTGGTTCCGCCATGGCTGGCAGGTGATTCGAGACCGTCCCCCAGGTGGTTCTGGCATAGCCAGCAGTTGATATTGGCCTGTCCGGCAGGTGGTTCCAGCGAGTCGAACAGGTGGCTCCGGCGTGCTCGGCAGGTGGTTCCGGTCTGTCCGGTAGGTGATTCCAGCGTGTCCGGCACGTGCTTCCGGCACGTCTGAGAGGTGGTTCCGGCATGCGCGACAGGTGATTTCGGAGTGTCCGCCAGGTGGTTCTGGCGTACCCGGCAGGTGATTTTGGCGTGTCCGGCAGGTGTTTCTGGCGAGTCGAGCAGGTGGCTCTGGCAGGCTCGGCAGGTGCTTCCGGCGTCTCCGGCACGTGGTTGTGGTGTGTCT